>NC_085056.1:20350520-21008382 GCF_963662255.1 Cinclus cinclus | reverse complement strand
GTGGCATGATGCCATGGCCAGTTTTGAAGTGGGACCTGAGGTTTTGCAGGGAGCGGACCTTTCCTTCCTTCCGCTCAGGGATGGGGAAGCTCAGCCGTGTGGTGCTGTGGGAGGTTGAGTGCTTGTCCCCAGCACCTCACTAGGCTGCAGCTCAGCACCATCATCAAACTCGCCTGCCTTCCCTGCTTCTGCCTGCTGCTGTTTGGCACTGCCGAGATCCCCTGCTGCCCGTGAGTTTGCACAATTCCTTCCTTCTTCCCTTCCTTCTTCCCTTCCCTTCCCTTCCCTTCCCTTCCCTTCCCTTCCCTTCCCTTCCCTTCCCTTCCCGGAACTTCCCTTCCCTTCCCTTCCCTTCCCTTCCCTTCCCTTCCCTTCCCTTCCCTTCCCTTCCCTTCCCTTCCCTTCCCTTCCCTTCCCTTCCCTTCCCTTCCCTTCCCTTCCCTTCCCTTCCCTTCCCTTCCCTTCCCTTCCCTTCCCTTCCCTTCCCTTCCCTTCCCTTCCCTTCCCTTCCCTTCCCTTCCCTTCCCTTCCCTTCCCTTCCCTTCCCTTCCCTTCCCTTCCCTTCCCACACCTTCCCACACCTTCCCACACCTTCCCACACCTTCCCACACCTTCCCACACCTTCCCTGCCAGCTGGGAGGGGATCACTGCCCTGCCAGATCCCACAGCTCCTCCTGCCTGTGATCGTAACTACACCAAAGGGGAAAAACAGTACTTGGGAGGTTGGAAACTTCTGCTACTGCCTTGTTGTTTGTGCTGTTCTGCTATATTCTAGTAAAGAACTGTCATTCCTTTTCCCATAGTTTTGCCTGGAAGCCCTGGAATTCCACAGGTACAATAATTTGGAGGGAGGGAGTCATCTTCCCATTCAGCAAGATTCCCTCCTTTCTTGGCAGACATCTTGTCTTTTACACCAGGATGGAGACACCAGAAAATAATGCCTTTCTATTCCCTGGTACTATTTGATCTCACAATGGCAAAATGCTACCTGAGGCACAAGCAGCCCTGGAGTTCACACCCTGAAGAGGCTGCTGCAGTGGTAGAACATGAGTGATGGATGCCTTCACGTTCAAGTGGTCCACTTTGGAATGCACAGATCCCTCATGCTGTGTCTAAGCCCAGGGAACACTCACCAAAGGAAATGTCACCGAAGTTGAGCTCATCGACGTTCAAGTGTACAGTCGGTTCACAGACATGTCCCCTGCGATGAGGAGGAAATGGCTTGGTTAAAGGCAATTGCAAAGTGTCTGGCTGTAGTGGCTTGGGGGCAGAAAACCTAGTCGGGGGCACTGTGGGTTTCAGATCAACACACCACCATGTGCTCAGCACAGTGTCATGTGGACAGGAGGCAGCTAAAGCCCAAGTGGCTAGCAGCCACAGCCACGGATGGGGTTCGGGCACAGGGCAGGCAGGAAAAGCCCCCAAGTTGCTGGTGGTCCCATGAAGGACCCTGAACACACACCCAGACATGGCTCTGTGCCTCAGTTTCCCCATCTGTAAGATGACAGACATAAAGGTGTCCCCACAAACTTCTGTAACCAGCCTTTCCAGCCACAGGTTCCCTGCTTTGCTGCTTCTTAACTGTAACTGGTGTTCCCATGGAGGAACTTTCTCAGCAGATTTTAACCTACACAATCATTACAGAGTTTTGAGACATGGAGTCAAGGGAGCCTCAAGAATTCTCTGGAAACAGCAGCAACAATTCTACCCAGTCAACAGATGAATCCTAGAGGAAAGCACGGAGGCTCAGGAGCCAGCCACTGGGGCTGTACCGCTTCAGCTCTGGAGGGGCAGGAGCAGGCAGGGAGAAACACCCCTCCAGGCTGGGGTGAGAAGTACCTCCCTCCCATTGGCCTTTGCAGGCACATGCTGATGTCTGAAGTTCTCTTGGCTTGTAGAGTTGTTCCACCCCTGTCCAGCCCCTGTTCACCTCATTGCTATTCCTCCTAGAATGTTCTCCCTTCTCCTGATCGCTATTGCTCCTGATATGCCCATATTGCTCCAGCCCTGTTACCCTGTTGGTTCCCCTGGTTGGCTGCCCCTCCTCTGCACTGCTTTTCCCTGTCCCGTTAGGACCTTGATCCTCAGGACGCGCCTCTTTCGTCCCATAGTTAACCCTTTGCCTTCAACCCAGTTTTGTCTTTGTCCCTGGACTGCCTTCAAGACCCAATAAAACTTTCCTCGGATTTCCATACAAAGACCTGCCCTTCGCCTGTTTTGTCAGCAACTTTTTGTTTTTAGCAAGTGTGCTCGGGGCTCCAAAAGCACAGCTCGTTCTCAGAGGAGCCCAGTGAAGTGCATCGCTTCAGGAAAGGATCAGCTTGTCACAAGTGCACCAGCTGGCACAGCCAACAGCTACTGCACTTCATCCGTTCAGGACGTGGATGTCCTGAATCTACCACACCACCTCAGCTGTGCTTGAACTCAGCAGACAGGCCCCAACATCCACTGAAATCAGCACTTGAAGCTGCACAACACTCACGAGTTTATTTCATGGCTGATGCCAATCAATGCCCACTCGGCCTTTGGTTAAAAATCCAGGACCAGTGAACTGTGCCTTCTGTTGTGTTCACGGGACTGCCACTGGCTCTGCTCTACACACCTCAACAGGGCACACCTGCCCTTGCTCAAGGAGAAAGCTGCTTATGCAATAACATCCTGTGACCACTTTGGGACAGGGACAGAGGAGAATCAGTCATTTGATGGTGGAAGGCTCCCTCTTAATTTCCAAAATAAAAAAGCAGTACTTTTCATCCAAAGACAAAGCCAGCATAATTGTTTCTCTACTATGAGAAGATCTACTCACTACTTTTCTCTTGCTAAGTGATCACTTGCTTGTCCTTTCCTATCCATCTCCCTTATCTCATTGGTATAATGGACTGCAGATTGTTTTTGTTTCTTTGCTGCCTTGATCCAGGGCCTCCCAACAGCAACAGCCCAGCTCCAAAGCTCCAGTGCAGCCAGCATCAGCTTTCCTGCTTACACTACATCATCCTTCCAGCACATGGCTCGGGCTAGCAGGGACAAGCCCTCATGCTGCTGTGGTCCTGAGGACTGAGCTCGGCCTCCCCTGTTATCACCCCTTCTCCCTTCTACTGGACCAGGATTATCTCTTGCAATGGCACCAGCCCACGGGATCAGCCCTTTCCTGGCTGTGGAAAGGAGGTACCAGAGCACTCTCTGCACAGGAGTTGGGAGCACAGATTGTCCCCCACAGCATGGCCATGAGAGGTGAGGTGAGGCTGCTGCTGCCCATTTGGGATGGATTATTCACAGAAGTTTTTAAAATCACTGCTGCTGGTGCAGAATCACCCAGGCTGGCCCATCTCCAAAGCCCTGGGAGCCTTGCTGGGTGTTCAGGTGGGACATCCCAGAGCAGCTACTGCCCAAAGCTGATCCCTCCCACTGCCTGCTATGGCCCAAGGCAGAGGGAGATCCCTGCAGGGAGGTGTCATTCCAGCTCTCAGGTAGCACACAGGGCAGCAGGCACCTCCCCCCTAAGGCAATGCCACAATCAGAGGAGAGATGAGGACCTCAGGCAGCACTTTTCTTCTCCTCCTGACCCCAAAATGAGGTCGGTGGGGGATGTCCCAGAGACAGCTACAGATGTGCCCAGCAAGCTCCCAGAGTCCTTACTTGATTGTCAGGATTGCAGGCGTAGGAGATCCAGCCACACTGAACTGGAATTCTTCCTCAAACCTCCCCAGTACGGTGGCATTGAAGGAGATCTGGATGGTCTGGATCCCACCTGGTGCAATGATGCCCTCCTCAGGTGCAAACTTGAAGCAGTAGCCCACGTTTGCAGTTGTACAGATATAGGTGAAGGGAGCATCAATAGGTGCTTGGTTAATCAGTTTCACCTGCAGCAGCAAGAAAGCAAAACGGAAATGCACGTGCAGTCTTCCCTTTGTGTGAATTGTTGTCTAATGACACAATTAACACCCAGAAAAGGCAGAAGATGCTTTGTGCTGCTGAATGGCAGAAAGCAAAAAAATACAACAGGACAAGTTCTGCCTTTGGGTTTTCATGCAAAGCAGTGTTAACTCCACATAACCGGAGTCACTCTGGGGCTATCCCATGGACACAGAGCAGTCCACCTCTGGTCAGCATCAGCAAGCTCATTCAGATCTGGCCCTGAGAGCAGCATGGGGTGATTGCAGCTGCACAGTGAATCACCACAGAGCTGCTGCTGCTGCCCCAGTTAACACAGCTCCAGCAGTATCATCTACTCATTCACCTTGTCCCATATCATGAAAACAATACATTGAAAATGAGGCATCAGCATCAAAATGTATAGACAGCACCATCTTTTGGTAAGAAAACTCAGCATGTCTTTCTCTTCCACAGCCAAGCTCTTGAAAGTGTCTAGCATGATGTAGTGCCTCATTTTTTACCTCTTTTAGTTGTTCTCCGTTTTCTTTTGCAAACTTGACACTACTGTGGCGGGGAGGGGGAAGGCAAATAGGTAGAAAAATCCTTTGCTTTATTCCTAGGAACACTCTTCTCTTTCTAGAGTCAGAGATGCACCAAGGCTGAAGTGTGGTGCGGGACTGGTCAGCAAGGGAAGAACTGCCAAGCCCTTTGAAAGGGCCAGCACTGAGCCAGAGGGCTGGATGGCTTTCCTGTGACTTCCAGGAATAAGCAGGAGACACCTGACTGAAAATCGTTTGCAATGGACCGAAGCTCAAACGTAGCCAGTTTGTTCCAGCTGCTTCTGAACAGCTCAGTACAAAGGTGCCTTGTGTCTGGAGCTGCCACAAAAGCCTCTGAACATGCAGCTTTTTGAACCCAGTGCTGGTTTCATATGCCAGGGGTCTGTTTTGCAGGAAGCCTCCCAGCTGATCCCCAAGGAAGGCCACACAAAAGCAGGGATTGGGGTTTCATGAACAACAGACACACCTTCCTGACCTCCCAGATTTGACCAGTACATCAAATATTCCCTGCTCACAACTAGCCAGGTTGGCAGGAATTCCACAGATCCACCAGGCTTGCTGCTGCCTCAGGAGCCATCAGGATCCATCCCTAGGCCTGCTGCTCACCTCATAGACGTAGGGGGTGTTGACAAAAATGTTCCCAAGGTTCAGTGTATGAGAGCGGAGTTCAACGAAGGGTCCTTGGCCTTCCCCGATGAGGCGCAGGGGCAGCCTGCTCTCTCGGCCTGGGGAGAGATGTCCATTTCAGTACAATAATTCTCTCTGTTATACTGCATTTTCCAGGCTACCTCAATGCTAGTCCCTGACTCTGAGCTAGATGCAACCAGCTCCTGTTGCTACAGGAGAAGATCTGGACTCTTCTCTTCCCTTGTGAGATATTCCTTGGGGCTGACTTCCAATTTCTAAGCCATTCCTTGGGCTGCTTTCCAATTTTAGCCACCCATCTGCCGAGTTTAAAACATCCCTGATGTCTTGTAGTGACAGGCCAAGAAGTAATGGGGAAAATTGAAAGAAAGGAAGTTTAGGTTAGATATTAGGAAGAAATTTTGTACTGTGAGGGTGGGGAGACACTGGAGCAGGTTCCCCAGGAGAGTTGTGGAGGTTCCAGCCCCAAAGTGTTCAAAGCCAGGCTGGATGGGGCTTGGAGCTACCTGGTCTTGCCACTAAGGTCCATTCCATCCTTAATATCATTAACATACTATGATTCTATGGCTTCTTTCCCATGCACTTAGAGGAGCTTTGAAATCCATTCAATGAAGGCACAAAGCTCATGGTTTGGCAACTGCCAAACTGTCTAGCCCAGTAGCACACAACTTTGTTGCCAAAGCCCTCAACTTCTGACACTCGGCACTCTGTTCTATTTCCACAGACAGAGCTGCAAGGCGACAATTCCCACACAGGGAGAGAAGAAGCTGCTGGCTGAGGGTGGTCCTTCTACAAACACCCTGGGCTCAGCAGGGCTCAGCCACCTCTGGTCTGCTGGTGTCTGGGCAGTGGGATGTGATCCAGGGGCAGGGAGCACATTTCTAACTCAGCTCCTACTGCCTGATGATGGATCCATGTCAAATGGACCCATCCTGGAGGTCAGTGGTCTAGAGGGGCTTAGTGCTGGTTCACTAAAGCTGTTCTGCTCTGTAGCTCTTTGCCCTTTGTGGAAATGCTGGCAAAGTCATGGCATGAAAACGTCTCCCTGCACTGCCTGGCTTGTTCTGGGATCAGTAATCCAGACACAGGTGTTCTGAGCCCTGGCCTTGCACGAGAGACTCCCTGGAAGCTGCAGGGACAGTGGGAATGTGCCAGCTCTGCCTTGCTGAGCAGGGACTCTTCCCAGCAGTTACAGGGGAGCCCAGCGGGCTCAGGCTTGCACCATGGCTTCACTGTGGGTGAGACAAGCAGGGGAAAGGAGCTGTACCTGAGATGTTGCAGTAAGCCACACTTCGATACTCCAGTGCTTCTACAGGTTTAAAGGTCACCTTGATTTTGGCGCAACAGTTCGGCCCAATTTCTCCCTCCTAAGGCACAAAGATACAGGAAAACGTTAATCTTCAAACGTCACATTTCTTGTTTTCAACCTCAGTCCGCTAAGCCTTTATTTAGAGCATCAATGATGAATGAACAACACAAGGAGCCCAAGGAAACACTCCAAACCCAGCTCAACACAGTGCTGGAAGTGTGTGTTAATGCTCAGCTGATCAGCTCCCACTCTCCACAACAATCCTACTGCTCTGACACAAGCTCTTGGTCACATCATGCTGCTGTCAGCTACAGCAGTGTGGAACTGCCATTGTGCACTGGTGGCTCTTCTCAAGAAGAGAACATGATCCCCTTCCTTGGAAATAACTAGAATAGTTTCACGTGTTCTGAAAGAAAGTGGATGTTGCCATTATTCTAGGGTTTACTCCAGGATGAGAAGGGATTTTGCACTGTGCAGGCACCAGGCATTCATCATCTCTCACAATACCAATACTCAGAATCAGGGCTCTGGCAGATGGGAGGACATGGGGGTTTGCTTGCACAAACAGGAAAGGCTTTCTGTCCCTGTGTGCAAGAGAACTCAAAAGGCCCATTTAGACCTTCCAGCCTTGAATCCAGGCTCACAGATGACACAGGAAGGGAGACTCAGAAATAGTGCAAGTCATGGATGCAGGAAGGGATTGTCATTTCTAGGATTAACTTTGGGCTGAATTTGGCCTCCTTTTCCCAGCAAACCATTGCATGCTTCAGGTCAAGATGGGAACTGGCAGAGCTCCAACACCCTCTGCTAAACCCTGCACACCACGTACCTACAAGAACTGGTCCCTGTGGACAGTGCAAGGACACGCAACGAGTGCCCTTGAGCTGGAGCCCTGGCAGCAGAGCTCAGCCTTGTCAGGCTCCCTGCCTTGAGCCTGCAGGGCAGAACTGCTTTTAGCAGCGAGCTCTGCAGCCCCACCAGAGACATGATGTCTTTCCTCCCACCACTTGGATCCACCTGAGGATCTGCTGAGTGAGTGCATCGGCATCCAGGAGGATTGGGAGGGAGGGTGGGAGGAGGAAGAGAGGGAGGAGGAAGAGGAGGAAAATGCTATCACTTACCACTGGTTCAATGGAAAAAATGTCATCGGAGAACAGCATGGGGTCTTCTTTCACCTTTGCCATCTCCTCCTGGACTGTGTGGCTCACAAGGGCAGTGTTATCTTCACAATAGCCCTTCTCCTGCTCTATATTCTTCTCCTCAATGAAGTTTTCCAGCGATACCTCTGTCAGTGGCTGCAGAAAATAGCACTGCCTGCAGCCACAGGGAGAGACAAAGCCAGCAGATCATTTAATAAACCACGCATTTGCAGAGAGAAGTCTGAGTGCAGGAGAGCAAAGCACTTGGGGAGGAGCAGCAGCAGCTCCCCAGCAAGCGCTGACCCCAAGCCACGGGGGTCCCAAATCAATGAGAGGATAACTTGTTCACTGGCACAGCAGGTAGTTTTACTTCACACTTGCAAGCTCAGGAGAGTTTTGGAAAGCCAGCACCCCTCAGAAGAACCCCCTGGCTCAAAGCCTCTGCCAAAACTGAGGGAGAATCCACCAGGCACCTCAACTGGCTTTTCCTACCCCTGAGCTGCTCGGGGGAGGCAGATAAAGATCACGGAGTGTCCACTGCAGGACTTCCCTGGGAAGGGGAGACAATTCTGGGTTGCAGCTACGTGTTACCAGCATCACTCTTTGTTTCTTCCATTTTGGACCTGGCCTGTTCCCTACTCTGTCTTTCACAAGAGCATCCCAGAGCACTTCCAAAGGAAATCAATTAATTGAGACACCGCACCCCTTCAGTGACATTCAAGGTTTTATATGGATGAAAAGAGAGGCTCTGAGAGAGCGAGGGACTTTGTTGTGCAGGAGGGAGACAGCAAACTCCTGGAGAGACCTTTTCATGATCCAGAGCTTTTTGGGTCCCATGCCAGTACATGGTAGTAGAATGTCCTGAGAGGGAAAGGATCTTGCACTACCTCCTCTCATAAACAAGTCCTCTCTGCTCTGAGATCTCAGAAGCTTCTGTGACAGCAGGACAGTGGTCTTGGAGATAAAACCATCCCTAAGATGGAGGGAAGGAAGGAAGGAAAGAAGGGAGGGAGGGAGGAAAGAAGGAAGGAAGGAAGGAAGGAAGGAAGGAAGGAAGGAAGGAAGGAAGGAAGGAAGGAAGGAAGGAAGGAAGGAAGGAAGGAAGGAAGGAAGGAAGGAAGGAAGGAAGGAGAAAATGTCCTGGTGACAGTTTAACTAGCATGTGGACGGATGTAACTGGGAAAAAAACCCACAAAACCAAAACCAGTTGGAAATTTACCCTGGGGAAACCTAGTTGCTTCAGAGGGAAAAGTGGATCAACTGGCATTCAGGCTGAGGCAGCCAAATGAGAAAAAATGGAAATCAACAGCCCAGGAAAGTAGCCAGAGAAGGTAAGAGGATTTTCTTTTAGCACAGGGAGCTTGTATGGAAGTGAGATGCTGTCTAAGTAGATAGAGAACAGTGGAAAACCAAGAAGTCCAGGGCACTAAAGGATCCTCTTGCCAGCCATTCAAGTGGGTGAGGGTCCATTTCCTGGTGCTTTGGAGGCAATTTTAAATTACTCTGGGGAGTGTGAGCGACCTGACCCAAAGGAAACTGGAGCTTGGCAATTTGGACATGGCAGTTCTGGCACAACAGTTCTGCCAAGGCAGTTTTGGGCATGGCAGTTTTTTGGCATGGCAGTTTTGGCACAGCAGTTTTTACATGGCAGTTTTGGCACAGCAGTTTGTGTGGTGTTTTTTCAATTTTGCACTTCAGTTCATGCAAGCAGCTGAGCAGAAAGGGTGCAGCCATCCACCCTCGTTGTGTAGTGGGTTGTGTCTTTTGGCTGGTTGAGAGGTGATTGCCTCTTTCTTTCTTTCTTTCTTTCTTTCTTTCTTTCTTTCTTTCTTTCTTTCTTTCTTTCTTTCTTTCTTTCTTTCTTTCTTTCTTTCTTTCTTTCTTTCTTTCTTTCTTTCTTTCTTTCTTTCTTTCTTCCCCCCCCAGCAATGGTTTACAAATGATCAAAAGCCATTGCTGCTTCTGCCAGCAAGAGTGTACTAACTCAAACAGAACCCCCCAGGAAGGACTCAGCTGTCCAGCCCCTGGCTGCAAGGAGGGTCTGAGCCTGGTGTTAATATCAGAGGATAGTGCAAAAGACACCTGCGTGCAGTGTCAGCAGGTGAATGACCTGCTCTGTCTGGTGGCAAAGCTTTAGGAGGAAGTGCAAAGGCTGAGGAGCATCAGGGAGAGTGAAACAGAAATTAACTGGTGGAGTTACACCCTTCCAACCCTGAGAGAAGCTCAGCAGGAGTCAGAGGAGCCTTGCCCTTGTTGCAATCAGGCAGAAGGAGGAGACCTAGGAGACAGTGGGGAATGGAAAGGGCTCTCTATTGGAGAGGTAACAAAATTCTATCCGACCCCTATCACCTACCCAGTGCCCTGACAGAATAGGTATGAGGCCCTGCATCCAGAGGGTCAGGCAGATGACACTAAAGAAAAAAAATTCTGTCTGGAGAATGTCCCAGTTGCACTTTGTCTGTCAGCCAGATCACAGCCTCAAGTACTAAGAAGAAAAGAAGGGTAGTGGGTGACTCCCCTGTAAGGGGAACTGAGGGCCCTGTGTATTGACCAGATCCATTCCACAGGGAAGTCTGCTGCCTCCCTGGGACCCAAGTACTAGATATCAGCAGGAGATTCCCTAAGAACTAATGAACTTCATCTGTTCACCACTGTCTGGTGTACAGTGACTGTGAAAGAGTTCTCAATATTCAGTGAAACAAGGAGAGGCATCAACAAAACTTCCACTCTGGACTTCTGGAGGGCAGACTTCAGCCTGTTCAAGAGACGGGTTTGGAGAGTACCTTGGGAAACAGCCCTTAAAAGCAAAGGGGTCCAGGAAGGATAGACATACTTCAAGAAAGAAGTCTTGGAGGCACAGGAACAGACTGTCCCTGCGTGCTGAAAGATGAGCTGACAGGGAACACAACCAGCCTGGATGGGCAAGGAACTTTTGAAGGAACTAAGGGGGAAAAAAAAAAAAAATTTGAAATTTTGCCCCCCTTTGGAAAGAGGGGCTGGCAACTCAGGAAATGTTTAAGGATGTTGCCAAATCATGTGGGAAGAAGATTAGAGTCAAAAGCCCAATCAGAACTTCAGGAAATCCAGTCACTGCAATCAACCTTTCCTTCCCAAAATGCTATCCTTAGCTGGAGTATAAATGGAAATGGAATGCTGAGTGCTGAGCTCCTGAAGCCCAAGACACACATCCTAATACCAAAGATGCTTTACTTGGCCTAAACCATTCAAAAGCACCCACACCCCCCTGAGGCCATACGTTAGATTTAGTCTTGGCCCATGTATCTCTCTGAAACGCATCTTTCAAACCAACCTTCTCTTCAGTTTATTCTCATCTTCCTCAGTAGGAAAAGTCTTCCACTGGAAGCGGGCTGTGATGTTACTCCTGTTTTTGATGAACACGGTTGTGTAGTTTGATGTGGTGATGAAAGTGTTCTCAACCTTCACGGAATTGGCGCTCAACCCAACGTTGACATCTACAGCTTCTCCGTGAAGGTTTGTGCAGATACCTTTTTCACCTGGAACAAAGCAAAGAGGAGTCTTTGCTCAGCTCAGTTGCTGATGGAAGCACAAGGAGCAGAACAAACCACAGGTTGCACAAGGAAGTGTCACAGTTTTTAGCTGAATGACCATTCTATGGATCAGTACATTTATCACATCCTGACAGCTCTGTGTGTACAGCGTGAGGATGTCCTGGGCACCTCCTCAAACACCTTATTTCTCACTGTGTTGGTAGAGGTTTGGCACCAAGGTGACAGTATGTACAGTGAGATTGGGCAGATGTGCTCAGGTGACCCACTCAGATCACCAGGATTTCTGCATCAAAGCCCTCCAGGTGACGCTGAGGAGCCCTGTTCAGTCTGGCCTTGCCCAGGGTCTCCCCTGGGCATCCCACGAGACTCCTGTCTCTCCTGATCCCTTGGACCCCTTGTTGCTGACAAGCAAATATGCCTGGGGGCATGTGGGCAGAAAAAGGAGGCCCAGAGGAACCAGTGAAGTGACAGCCCACAGCAGGAGGGGACACAGGTGAGGAAACACAACCAGCCCGGCTCTGCAAGATGACAAAACTCTACAAAATGAACACCATGAAAATCATCATCATCATTATCTCCCTGTCCAAACCCACAGCCACATCAGTCTTGAAATATTTTGTATTGTTCTGATCTCAAGACCCATTTAAAATTAAATTTAAAAGGGACAAAAGAAATATTAATAAGTACAGAGCAGCGTCTATATGAAGAATGAATGGGATTCCTCAGTCTACAAATCAAATGGGAGATAGATGTGAGAAATTTGCAACATCCATGAGCGGCCTAGGAAATGGGGACGTGGAAAAATTTGTCTTGATTTGTCACCAAACAGGAACTCGAGGGCCTGAAAATGTTATTGGACAGAGACTAGATATGTGTGTAGAAGCCAACACAGAAAAAGGGTCCGTGCCAATGGAGAAGCAGCAGATGGGGACAGAGGTGTGCAAGGAATACATTGCATTGGAGAGACTGTGCTGGAGACCTCACGCCTCACATACAGCACTGCCCAACAATAAAATAATTTAACTGCACCCAGGCATAGCCACACAATAGTGGAGATTCAGGATTCCTCCTTCCTCTACTCAGCAACTCCCAGCAAAACAGGATTCCAAAAATCCCAGCCCTGTTAGAGGGGATCCACTTTATCAACCCCCTAAACACCAGTGAGTTCTCAAGATTTCTTTGGGGTAAAGCTGTAACAGGGGTGGTGGTACACCTAGAGGGAATCGAGGGGGATGGGACAACAGGGAGTGATGGTGGAGAACTGTCCTGTGCCCCATGCAGTGCCCAGCACTCACCTGTGTTGCAGCACACTACCAGGGACCCGGAATGGTCACCGACCGTCAGCGGGTGAAATCCCACTGTCACCTGCATGGTGTCACCAGCGGCCAGAGTTCCCCTGTCTGGAACCACGCAGAAAGGACTGCAACACAAAGACAGGGATCAGGACTCAGGGCCACATCTGGGGATGATACTCCTTCTGCAGTGCAGGTCACTTCAGCTCACTTGGGCAAGCAGGGAGCAAACAGATCACAGTCAACAGAAGACAGACAGAACAGACAGGATCAGGAACAGCTACTGACCCACTTCTGAGGAGATCCAGCCCTCAGAAGATCCTGTGGGATAAAATTACCTCATCTCCCCCATACTCTGCATCCAGCCCCCTGCAAGGAGACTCAAGGGTCTGACTGCCAGCAATCCCATCAGAGAATGGTTTGTGAAAAGCACAGAGAAGGCTAAGAGCTATCTGCATGCACAACTTGACACCGACTGCCTCAGGAATTTCCCTTTTCCTGCTGCCTATAAACCTCATTTCAAGAGATGCAAATGTTAGGGCATTACCTGTCCTGTGAGATTACAGCCTAGGAATCAGACAGGGAGAAGAAACTTTTCCTTGGAGAGCAAGGAATAATTACTGTGAATTTATAGTGTGGTTCTTTGGTTTATTTTACCTTGATAACATCCCGATTTAGCCTAGAAAGGGCAAATTTTATCAGCATTTCAATGGAAGCTGCTCTAAGAAAAGGAGCAGTCCACACTCTGAAACAGAGGGCAAATGCAGAGAATACAGTGACTTTGGAAACAAGACCCAAAAGGAGGATGCCATGTACAGTGTGAAGGATCCAATCACAGCTAAATGTAGCATCCTTATCAGGAGCACATCAAGGAAGCAGAACAGGAGGTTTCTGTGTATTTACCAGCAATGCAGTTTGGGACTCTGGGTTGTCATCCAGGCTGGTAACTGTTTGCCTGGCCCACGAGACAAACTCTGTGCAATGTGTTGGAAATAATTATGCAGATGTGTTGGTGCACTTTGGATTTAACAGGAGCAATTAGGATTGGTCACCAGGTCAACAGCTCTTGCCTGACAAACACAAGGCTCCGTACTTTGATGCTCAGGGACAGCTCAGGTGAAATGTGCTTCTGCCCAGCAGCTGCTGGGCTTTGTGCTCTTCTGCAGCACCACTGAGGAAAGAAAAGTTCCTGGCCTCGGTGATTTGTTGGTGGTCAATCTGTCACTTAAGAGTGTGTTCTGGGGAGTTTGGTGATGCATGCATCGCATGCAAAAATAAGGAGAACACCTGACAAGCTGAACTTTATTCATGTGAGCAGTGACAGCTGATGAACTTGCTTGAGGTTGTGCTCATTAAGGACCTCTTGCTGCAGTTATGGGCCTGAGCTGTTCCCATTACCACCAGTGAGAACATCACTACTGGCTGAGGGAGAAGCCTTGGGCCAGCACTGTTCATGTGCTGGATGAGAGACTTTGGAAAGAGGGGAGGGAAGACAAGACCCCACCAGCCCCAGAGCTGGATTACTGTACGTGCTCCTGCATCTGCCCCAGGAGTGATGCCAGGACTGCTGCAGGTCTCTGCTGGGGCGTGGTGTGGGCAAGGCACAGGACTTTTTCCTTATTCTTTCGCCAAAAATTTCACCAGAACAGAGATTCTACCAGTTAAGGGAATTTCTGGCCACACTTCAGCAATACTTTCTATTCCATGCCATGCCATGCCATGCCATGCCATGCCATGCCATGCCATGCCATGCCATGCCATGCCATGCCATGCCATGCCATGCCATGCCATGCCATGCCATGCCATGCCATGCCCTCTCATCCCATCTCAATCCATCCCATTCCCACTCTTGCCCCATGTTACATACTCCTGCCCTCAGATGACAGGATGGGAATAACAGTCCTGGGGGTGACTTCAGAAGTCACCTGAGAAAGAGGGGATCTTCTTATTTTCAAATGATCAAGAGAAGAGGATACAGCCAAGTTCAGGACTCAATTGTCAGGACTAAAAACTGAGCGCAAATCAGCCCCTGCATCTCCTACATCCCACCCCAGGCTGTACCCAGCAGACTCCCCTGTTAGGGCTGTAGCAGTCATCTCTCACATAGACCTGGCTCCCCAAGACCCAAGGACACAAGCTCTGCAGTTAATTCCTCTGAATTTCAGCCAACATCACGAAGCTGTTCCCTGAGCCCACAGATAGAAGAGCTGTGAAGGAGACATCACTGACACTGCTAGAACCAAAAGAAACCACTACCAAGAGATGGGGCTGGCAGGCTAAATTTTGGCCTTTTGTCTGTTAATTGTGAGCTGTTCCTTAAGATAGGTCTCATCCTGATCTAGATCTAGATCTACCCTTTCAATGAATCACTACTGCACCCAACAGGCAGAAAAGAGAAGGTAGGGAGGGAGTTTTTAATGGGTTGTTTTCTTCTGCTTTTTAACTAGGTCCATTTGTATGTTTGTTTTCTTGTATGGCATCTGAAGACAGGTCCAGATCTCCCAATGGAACCTTGCAATCCCCAGACACCGGTGTTGCTTTGAGCAGTGGGTCTGCTCAGATGATTTCCAGAGGTCCCATCCAGCAGAAGTTATTCTGTACTTCTATACTTCTATCTTCTAAATCAGCCCAATTGCTTTTCACATATTCACTTAATATCTTGTATTTCCTACACACCTGTGCATGTTCCTAAGGGCATGTGGTATGTTGACAGGCATTAGAGGAGCTCACCCTTTATGAAGGTTCCCAAGGAAGAATTCATGATCTTTTGGCAAACATTGTACACAAACTAAAATGAAAACCCAGCAGAAATACAGGAACTTCAGAATATTTAAAAAGAAATCTCAAAGAATCGGGGCAAGACCTTATTCAGAGATTTAAATCATCTGTTTGAAAATTTAAACTGGCTTGCAAAGGCTTGTCATAGAACAGAAGAGGTGACTGATGCCCTCAGCTGACAAGGGAAATCAGATCAGCTTTAAGTGACAGGAATGGCACCAGCTCCCTGTAACACAGCTCATGTTGGGCATTTGATGCAGGGACCACAGGAAAGCCACATGCCTCTGGCCTCCCAGAGAACGGGTCTGTTTGGCTGACAGTGCTGAGTAACCATTTCAGAAGCTGCTTGTGCCCAGGAGGGTTCCAGCAGCCTCCAGAAAATCTGGGACACAGAAAACTCAAAGGCTGCATCCTGCTTAAAACATGAGAAGCACCAGCAAACCCCACACATCCTGCCCATTTCCAGCCAGGCCTGCAGGGCAGCAGCTCCCATGCTCTGGTTCTTTTGTTGCTCTTTACCAGCTCTGTTATCACCCACAGGTGTTTTGCACAAGGACAGATGAGCTGCCTCACCTCTGGGTGCTCAGCTGGTAATGAGCTTCCACGTTACCAACATTGCGAACCAGCAGAGTCTTCTGGCTGCTGTACTTGACTGGGCACCGTGAGAAGTCCAGCTGGTCAGGGAAGTCCAGGATAGCTTGGGCAGCAATGGCCTGAATAGGCACAACTATCCTGTCCCTTGCAGTGAGGCAGATGAGTTCGTGGGAATAATCCTGCAGGAAAAGAAACTCTCAGCACAGGGCATTTAGTGCCATCCCCATGGCAGAAGAAAAGCCATTTCCTATAACCCTTCGAGGGCATCAATTTACCTCTTCCACCCCAAAATGAATGCTTAAGTTGTACTAAACTGTCACATTTTAAAGGCAGCAGTGCACTTTGCAAAACCTGTCTCAGTGGCACTAAAATCTTGTGTCACTTGGATCATACAGAGAACTGCTCTAGGCCACCACAATTTTTACTCTAAATTTTCATGATGTTAAGTAATTCCTAAGTTCCTTCTAAGGAACATGGGGCTAGGGAACACAGGACATTCCTCTTTAGGTTTCTATCCCCGCTACTTGAGAATAGGACAAAGTGTTAAAGTGACTCTAAGCAGCAAAAGGAAGATGAGAAAATAGTTGTACCCAAAGAGCTCCTGCACCTCTGGCCTGGTGTAGAAACATCACTTGGCTCAGAACTCCACTCTAACTTTGCCTCTCCAACCAAGACAGGGGAAGAACAGTGCTAAGAGGTAGCAGGATGCTGTTGGAAAGAGCCTGTCTTTGTTTTCTTGCAAGGCTTCCTCCCTTCCATGCCATGTCCTAAACCCTTCTGCATGAACAAGCCTCCAGATCACAGCGCTGAGATCAGACTTGCCAGGGCCTCAGCACTGGTATTCAAACCTCCACACAAAAGCATGCTTGGCATGGAATGGGTTCCAGTTAACAGAGCAACCACAGTGACAGGCATGAAGACACAGCCACAGCAGTGTCACCGCCACAGGCTCTGGGGTCACAGGTCTGCCTGCAGGTTGTACCTGTGCTACACGAGCTCTTTCAGGCAGGTGTCCAAGTCCCCTGCAGCTCAGCAACCTGCTGCTGACTAAGGGCCCCTAGAGCTCAGTGTGCCTGTGCCAGGCTGGGCTCACAGGCATAGCACATGCTCTGCCCTGGCCTTGCAGCTGTGTCATGGTCATTTGTGCTCTGGGACAGCACAGCTGCAAGGCTGGAGAACAGAGGGTGTGAAAAAGCACCATCTTTGCTGCAGCCCAGGGTGAGGCAGGGAAGCTGTTGCCAGCCAGGAAGGAGGAAAGCTCTTTGTTCCGCTACTGTTTTCCATCTAATTAAACCCTTTCCAGTGTACCTAGAGATGGCTGAATATCCATCAACACCCCTCTGTTATTTTCAGACTGCTCCCTGTGCATCTTCCCTCGGGAATGCTCAGCAATGTGCAAGGAGGGCAGGCAGAGCCCGTCAGGCCTGGCTGCAGTGCCTGACAGCACATGCCAAGGTGTGACTGGCTGCAGGCTGCCTGTCCCCAGCCTGGAGCCAAGCTCACAGCATGGAGTGGGCCGTACCCAGAGTGCAAGGAAAACAATGGCATTGGAGATAATTCTGTGTTTTGGCTCCTCCAGTCTCACCTTGGTCTCGTCGGGGGTGAAGCGGATGCGCACATGGGAAGATGTGCCTGGTGGGATGATGTGGTATGCATCATTGGGGCACAACAGCTCAAAATAAGGTGATCTCTCCATGTAGACCTTCACCAGCCGAGTAAACTGCAGGAAAGACATGAAACAATGATTTTGCAACTTGTGGAAGCAGGACAAGAGGAGACCTGTCCATGCCCTGGTGACATCCTTCCCTGACCCCTTTTCCAAAGCACTTGCAGCTGTGGAGGTACAGGCACATAATTCACAAGGGTGAACTTGAACCCCTTCTGTCTGGGTGCAGCATTTTGGCCAGGGGCAGTAGGGCAATGTCTGGTGGGAAGGAAGGGCTGAGCAGGTCAGCACCAGAAGGATGGGGACAGAGCCCCTGAACCAAGTCATCTGCATCTTCAACAAGGCCAAAACACCTGCTGGCTTCTGCCTGCACACAGCCATGCTGTTGTGTTCCAGAGGGGGGATGTGCTACTGGAAAGCAAAACAGCACATTGTCCTGAGGGAAGGAAGAAATTCCCTTCTAGCAGATCAGGTTTGGGTAAGGCAGTTCTGGGGATACGGTCATGCAGGCAGAGCAGCAAGAGAGGAGACCAAACACTGTGGCCTTATTGGGAATGGAAGCAAACGGAAAAGCAAAAGAAGGAACACAGCAAGACAATCCCTAAAACAAGGAGATGGCAAAGAGCATTTAAATGGGCAGTAAAGTAGCAAGGAAGAATCACAAAATGATGAGAGCAGTCAGCTTGTTAAAGGTGACAGAAACACAGCCAGGCTGTGCCCATCGACTATGGGCTACAAAGGCATTTTCTTCCTGGAGAAACATGACCAGCACTGACTCACACTCTGGTTTCAGTATTAAAAGCCAGTCTTGGCTCTCCAGGGGTTCCTGCTGCCTGTGCAGGCAAGATGGGCTCCTGGGCATTCCTGACAGGTCCTGCCCTCTGGGAACCACAGACACAGCAAACGTGCATTTTGCAGCACTTAGATAATCAACCCTGAGCACCTGTAACATGCTCTCAAAAAGTCAAAACCAGCTGATTTTGAGACCCTCCTGTCTCTTCCCACCAGCCCACCCTTGGCACAAGCTTCATTTGAGAAAATGTTTCCCTGACTGAAATTCAAATGGTCTCAGTTTTCCTCTTTACAGTGGAACACAACTGCTGACATTTTCACCTTTTTCCCATTCAGCTCTCTTGGGAAACTGCAAAACAATCTCAACTTCTTCAAGCGAAGATGAAAACCTCTAGGACCATGTGGCTTTGGATGTCCTGTGGTTTCTCCAAAGGGAAAGCAGAGCGCCATGTTGCTTTTGGAAAACCTGAGTGGAGCTGGATGAAGCTTAGCAGGAGCCTGAAGTGGCACCTAAAGGCCTCCTCCTGCTTCTGCTACATCAGTCTGATTGCAGGGATGTCTCAGAACACATTTCCTGCAGTGCCAATGCCATAGAGAAGTGATTCCAGCATAAATTGGAGAAGACTCAGCCTCTGGGCTTTGACTGTGAGCTGCACAAAGGGAGCCAAACAGGCTGAGAGAGGCAGAGAGTCCTCCCAGGAACCCAGATTAGCCAAGGAGACACAGGATGTGGCATACACTCAAGACAAAGCATGAGAGCAGGTAAGAGCTGTACAGCCCCCAGCATTCCTATTAATCCAGAGCTTTCAAGAGAAGGAAACTCCTTTGAAGTGGATACCATCAATGCATGGCCAAAGTCAGTGGAGAATTCCCAGCACACAAAGATTTCCACCTGCGACATTTTCTTCTGCATGTGCTGCAGCAGATAACTCGCTTTGCTGTACACTGTGGGAATTACACCACTCTCCTCATTCAGCACAGTCTTGAAGCTCCACGTGCCAGCACTTACCTTGTCCTTGTTTGTGAGAGACAGTACCATTTCCGAGACCTCATGAGCGACGAATTTCTGAAATACCATCTCTGGTGGGGAAACTTGGAGCAAGCTCTCTATCGGGGGAACTGGCAACAACTGGAGAGGCAAGAGAGAGCAGGGAGAGGTTCAGCTGCTGGGAGGAAGGTTCATGAAGGAGAATTTTACACTGATCCCCACTGAAGTACACACTCTGGGTGAGCACATGTGCCCAGGACACATTGGGGAAACAGTAGCTCACCCACCTCCGCTCTGAGCTGATCAAGAGCTGCTGGGCCACACAGAGCAGGTTCAAGCCAAGCTGCTCTTTTGGCATGTATTTCTCCAGGTTTTCTCTCCAGAATGCCAGGCAGCACTTACCTTACGCACAGCTCTGTGCCCATGTGATCACACAGGTCTGGGGCACTGACTGAGCACTCATGGAGTCAGTAAAACCCGCAAATTTACATCAGACCCTTGGGAAACAATTTTGGGATGTCCTTTACTCTGAGAAACCGAGGCCAACACAGCTGCAAATATCTTTTTTGATCTAGAACTTAGACATCAGTAAGAAGAGAACAGTACCAGAGGAGGTGTGAGAGATGAGGTGATATTTTGCTGAAGCCAAAAGGTTATTAAGTGAAAGAATGAAAGTTGTTGGTTCTGTGTGTTGTTTGTGGTTTGGATTGTTCTGGTTGGTTGGTTGGTTATTGCTGTGAGCTGGGAGAGGGATGGGCTTGAAGACCTGACCAAAAGGAAGTAGGATGAGAGGGGAGGGCACAGAAAAGTTGGCGGTCTGGAGAGTACGTGAGTTCCCCAGTACCCATCCACTGGCAAAGAGGACAGGGAGTGCCCTGGACAGGTATAAAGGGTATAGAAAGATTGCCATTTTACTTGAGGGTGTGTTTGTCTCAGCGGTGAGGGAGACACGCCTGCCTCAGCTGAAACATTACTAATAAACAGTTTTCTTTTGCTTCAATGATTTTGTCCCCTTGTATTTAAGCGTCAGTGCGTTCCTAACATAGGTAAAGGCAAAAGTAAAGTAATAGAGAAGTTGGGAAAAAGACAAATGAAGTGAATGCTGAATGATGATAAGGTTCAGTCCTTTCCTCAGCAACTTGGGTAAGAGTAGAGTTGGTATCCCCTTTTTCCATGAGCTTTAAATGGGTGCTTTCTTGTAAATCTATTATTGCTGTCTTATTTGATATCATTGCAGAGGCACGTCTGGAATGACACAACAGCAGCAAATGCTTCTGGAGCAGACATAGCTTTGAGAAAACTCTCCCCTGCTATGTCTGCCTTCTCCAGCTGCACTGCTGTCAGTGCAGAGACACAAGCAGGTCTCCTGTGTGCCTTCACAGCAGACACAATCTGCTGAAGGGAATGGCTGCAGCACACTTGTCCCTTAGTTGTGCCCCTCTCTGAGGTGTCCCTAAGGCCCCTCTCCAGGGCAATCCTTAACCCATGTATTACATGTCTCTTGCTGCCAATTTCCTGCTCAACAGCCCACCTCGGCCACCTACCTGTTTGGACAGTGCTTTATACTGAGCCAGTCCTGCAAGAAAGGCAGCTTTAAACACACCTCTCTATGTAGGCACTGATCCAGATAAAGCACATCCATTGCCTCTGCCCAGGGGGAGTCCCCTGTACATCTGGCAGCCTGCAAAATCAAACACCCCATCAGGGCCCCAACACATTGTTCCAACCCAAAACATTAACACATTAAGTTTTGTTAAATCTGAAGGAATTACTGCAGGTCCTTGGCCTTCAAAGGCCAACACTGCCACTCTGGAGGGAATCCTATGACCCCAAGCATTTGATGGTGACCACACCTAAGCAAGAGGTGGCTATTTCAGCAGGAGAATGGCAAATGGCAATTTTGTGTCTTTGTGTCCCCAGCCTTTCCCCCCTTGTTTTAGCAATGGCAGCTACATTCAGTAAACACCAGCAGCTTCAGCAGAGGTTATTTGTGTTGGCTTGGTGCAGATCAGGACTCCAAGTCCACCACTACCAGCAGTTGGCAATGACAACAGGACCTGGACACTGAAGTATTTTGCTGGAGACAAGCCTGTCACAAGCACATGCCCTCTTCCAACTTTGCATCAAACAGAATAGAAAAGAGCAGGAAAAGGCTACCTTTTGACAAGTCTCACTCACGTATCGAAACGGGCCAATTCTGGGCAGAAAACTTGCCCCAGTGCTGGCCACCTCCTTCACATTGAGAAACTTCTCCTTCAGGAACTTAGAAGGAAGCAGCTGAAAGGCAAAAAAAAAAAAAAAAAAAAAAAAAGAAGAAAAAAAGAAAAAAAAAGAAAAAAGTTAGCTAGAACCTCAGAGATGCACTTGTTCAGAAAGGCTTTCCTTGAACAAGTGGCACCGGTGAATAATTTGTGACCCCATCATCTAGGACAGTTCTGGAAGCCCTGGAAGTTACCTGCTGAAATACTTAGCACCAGTAAATTCATAATGCACATGCTCCAAACACATGGCTCTGTGCCATTAGCTTCTCCGTGATTAGATGTGACATGTTTGGGGATTTCTGCTCTTTGGGCATCTGTTTCCTCTTTTGTGTCATTGGCCTGAGGCAGTGACCTTTTCAGAGAGTGGGGAGGAGCTCTCAGAACTCCCCTAACTCCATCCCTGCACAACAGTCAAAACTCACAGTGTGGAGAGAACACCGCCGGGTGCGTCCAAGAGACACAGAAAGCCAAGTTGTACCAAGAGTGAGGTGCACAGGAGTGTGTCCAAGTTTAATCCTCTCTGTTAATTAGCATTTGTGTTCTCTGTCTGGGCTCGCAGATCCCTCCACAGAAGAAACCAAATGGATCTCCTTGACAGAACCTCAGCACTGGGGCATCTTCAGTCAAGTGAGCTCCAGCAGCCATGGGACCTCTGTGGCCCTGACTCCTCCTCTGCTGTCTGCAGGGCTGGATCTGTGCCCCACACAGGAGATGAGACAGAGCAGCTGGTGTGGAAGCTCCCCCAGCTGGGACCAGCCGTGTCTCTCAAGGCTTTGGGCAGAGTTTGAGCTTCCCCCCCCCATCCTCACATGCCCAGGAGCAGGTTGGTCAGAGCAGCACAGGTGAGTGTCCAGCCTGACAGAAGGAATCACCGTGGGAAATGGAAAGGGAAAGAAGCACATGCTCAGGGCTTCAGCTTTACATTGGCTGAACCTGGCTTAACTTGGCTGTGGTGGCACAGCCAGGCAAGACACTGGGCTGTCCCTGAAGAAACACACGATGTTCCCTACTGCACCAGGACAGCCCCCAGCCACAGGAACACGGCACAGAGAGGTGGGGAGGGGTTCTGCAGCTTCACAGTGCTGCTGCACAACAGGCAGGGCAGGGAGAGGAGGGACACGAGGGGGGTTTCCAGCCTCAACACAGCCCCAGTGGGTACTTACAGTAATAGACTTCAGTCTTTCCCTGGACAAAAGACGAGGTGTCGACGTCTTTTTCGGGGATGCAGAAGCCATTGTGGAGGCAGGATGTCACAGATGAACGACAATGCCTCAACAAAACTGGAAGGAGCAACAATGGAACTCTGAAAACCCAGAACCCAATTCATGGCAGACTCAAAGGATACTGGTGCTAAAAATTTTATATTATTTGAAAGTAGCTAAGTGCTTGTCTGAGGTAAGTAGCTAGTATTGTTAGGCCTCTAGTTGGACTTTAAATATATGGCTATGTTCTGCAATGCAAAGATGGATCATACTGAAAAGCAGAGCTAAAAATCTGAAAATTAATAATAGTTAAAAGAGACAAAGCTGTAGCTAAAATGCTACTTTAAAATAGGTAGAGTGGACCTCCTCTTCTTTAGGCTAAACAACCCCTGCTCTCTCAGCTGCTCCTCACAGGACTTGTGAGAGACTGGAATGTTATGCCAAATGGCTTAAATATTGTTTTAAAGGACTTTTTGCCCATTGTGACAAAACTGTATGAAGAAGCTGTGACCACTGAAGCTCACCCCTCGCTGAAAATGCCTCCTGGCTGGAACTTTGGACTGTGAGCTAAGCTGCCTAAAGGAACTTGAGACAAGGTACAGGCAACACTATTGTCCTATTATCTCATGTCTGGGGAGATGTAAACAAGGCTGAGGGAGAAAAATGTATCTACAACAAAGCCAAACGCAGCAGCTGTCCAGAAAATCAGCTCTGTCTGGGTTCAGGGTGGGGAAGTCATAGCCACAGGCTCCTCTGCTGAGGCCAGGTTTGCACACAAACCTCCCATCAAGAGAGGGAGAAGGAGGAAATTTTGGGTGTGGTGTAACCTCTGGCAATAGGCAGTGGACACCCATCCTCCCTCACACAAACTGGCTTGGCTCTAAAACTCCCCACTCCCACGAGACCACATCCAGAGGACGTTCCCACGGGGGCAGCTGAGGGGGTGTCATAGCCCACCAAAGTGCCCCCAGACCCACGCCTGAGGCCTTGCACCAGATGACTGCATGGGATGCAAAGTAACACAACAGATCTGAAAATCCAGAGCCCAGTTCATGGCAGACTCGAAGGATGCACTGGTGCTAAAGATTTTATATTCTTCGAAAGTACCAAGAGACAAAGAGTCAAACTTGCCCCACCCCAGGGAGGTATGGTGATATTTTCTACTTAATCGTCTCTGACACTCTTTGTCCCCCCCCTTCCCAAACCCCTTTCACCCTCCCTCCCTTTTTCTACTTGTTTTTCTCTCTCTCTTCCTCCCATTTCCATGAAATGCAGATTCTTTACTTTGGCATATGGTCTCATTTACTCCTTAATTCAGGGGCGTCTCCCTAATAATTTTAGTAACCAGATGGTAACAACTCACTGAAACTTGAACAGAACTCGTTCACCTTTAGGCAGTGTAAGTAGTCACTATAGGGAAACCAATGTATGGACTAGTATACTTCGGAAAAGTTGCATGTCTTCAGTGAAAAAAAGCCCAATCAGTAGACCATATGTTGTTCATCCACTCAGCCCCTGTTCAGTACATGCCACTGAACTGCTGCACCCGAAGACTGGCATTACCACATCCTGTATTTCTCTTTGTCATTGTCTTTCAGAATAAAGATGTGCTAAAAGAAAAACCAAAAAGTACAATATTTATCAACCTCTATCTTCGAATGAAATGCAAGACTGATTTTCAGTTGTATTACCAGCATTGCAGTTAAAACGCGCTGGAACCATAATGGTTCCAAGTTTCCTACTTGCAGTAAACTTGGGGTTTTAATATTCTTACCAAGTTTATCTGTAATACATAGGTTTATATATTTTAAAGAACTTAGGTTTGTTAAATTACTGCACACTCCATCATGCTGCTGAGCAATAGCACAGATCATTTGTGTCTTCAGCAGAAGTGGTTTGTCTTAGTAAAAAGACCTTGAAGTGAAACACTTTCCAAGTTCCCCAGAATTTTAGAAGTACTTTTGAAAACAAAGGAGGGGGAAGAAAACCCATCAAGCCTATTAATTTAGGATGTTTCCAGGTCTGCTACTCTGTGCAGCCTAAGGAAGCTGTAATGGAACAAGGGAAGAAGGATCTTACAGCCGTGTTATCCCTCAGTGTACAGAAAACCTTCACACGGAGCTCCTGCGTGGCTGCTTTAAAGACTGGTGACAGAAGAGCAACATGGGATTGAACTAAGACAGACAAACATCCAGTTAAAGTCACATTACAAGTTATTTTATTTTCAGATGGGGCTGCAGACTGTATGCTGCTCAACACCCTGGGTGCTCCGAATGTCCTGCAGAATAGCTGAGCCATGAGACTTGTGCAGTAGAATTAGAAAAAGGTGAAGCACAAACATTTCTTATGCACCTACATTGCATTACCAACTCGTCACTTTAAAAGTGGTTTTGCTCTTTCAGTGGAAGTTTCTAGCTGGGATTGAAGGGTTTTTAATTGTTGAAAAGCTCTGAGTAGAAGCAAATATTCTCCCTGGGTACCTGTGGTAGGTAGGTACCTGGCACCTGGCAGAGGAGGAATGTGCATGTACTTCCATTTAGATCTCTGAAGTATTCATTATAGTCAAGAGCATACCCAACCACAAATTTATCTGGAATTTCAAAGCCTGTATCTGTAAGAAAATACAGTTCTTTTTATACTTCAGTGGTGTAAGTAGCTTTTAAGTGCACAGTTTCTATTCAACACATACTCAAGCAGAGTAATAGGCATCATCTCTTTCAGGATGCTTCCTTAAGAATCTGAGCTGTAAATTGATGGCAGAGGTTAGAATTTGAACTATTCCCTTTACTCAGTGAGATAATTAAGGTGCTAAATTAATGATTTTTATTAACAAAGTAGTTGTTTAAAACCTAGTTATGAGTTAGAACTAGGAGAGGACACAGGGAGCGAGATTTTACTTGAGTGACGGTAGATGAACTGTGATTGAGTAGGACTTTTCAGTTTGGGAATAAGGCAGGTTTAATAATGCAGAATCAAAACATATGCCCTCAAGGGTCAAAGCAAAAGAGATAAGATTTGATTCTGTTTCTGCTATCTAAATAGTTAAATTTGTATATCAAATAGCTACAGCTGCGCTCAGGCCAAGCAGAGGAAAAAAAGAAGGTGGTCATGAGGTGTCTCAGGATGGCATAGCTGGTCATTAGTTCACAGGTTTTTATGTCCTTTCTCCTCATTTCTCTTGGCCTTCATTAAACTTATGTGCCAGTTGTCAGATGTGCTGCCTGAAATGAAATTGTAAGACTATGTTTGGGAAAATACAGAAAAAAGGTACTAGGAAAACACAATACTTACAGTCTTGTGTGTAACCTGGACCCTGACATATCCTTTAAACAAGCTGGCTGTAAGGCAGAGCAGAGCAGGTTGGTTATTAAAATACCTCTTGCTCTAAGCTGTAGACTTCCCTTCTGCCACGCCTCCCCATAGGCTTCTAGAATCATGCTTTTAAGTCAAAACAGGGAGATTATTGCAGAGAAGGAAGTAGTGCTCAGCCTTGGAGTGGAGGGAGAAGCAAAGGCTCTGATCTAAGTCCATTCTCTATATCCAAGTGGCTCTACGTTGTTCCCTCCAGTTCCCTCCAGTCCTGTGTCTCAGATCACTTCCCTTCCATGTAGCAATGCCCCAGGACACTAGAATAGCACAGAGGGGGAAGCATGTCCAAATGGCTGGTAATGATTTCAGTGGGTAGGGAGGAAGGGAGGGAGAAAAGGACAATTTCTTCTGCAAAATAATTTCTATTCTTGGTTTGCCTGTGCACTTCAGAAGAAACTGAGAACCTCCTGGACAGTCACTAGAAGTACTGTCTGAATAACTGCTGCATAAAGCAATGTTTTTTTCTAAAGCATTGTAGTTACTTGACAGACTCAGGGATATTCCACAAAATTTCCTGATAGAGATCTACTAAAAGTAGATCTAGAATGCTACTTGTCGTCAACTTCCAAGTGCTGACAGACACTTAAATTCTGGAAACTTCTACGGTTAAGGATATTAAGAAATATCCGGGGTCTTGTCATTAGAAAATCTATGGAAAGGGATGAATTTCCTTGAAACATGAAGTAAGAAACAGGGAATCCATCAGACATCATGGACTACACAGAAGAGCCATAAAACCTTTTTTTATTAATTTGAGCAGTGGAGATGGTGGTGCATGGGTGAATTTCCCAGTTTAAGCAACTTAATTTTTAAGCAGCTGGATAAGGATCACATTCTGCATTTGCTTCCTCCCCCCCAAACTTGAAGTTAAACAAGCACCTGTCAGCATACACTGAGTATTCACCCAGATGATTTGAATATGTTAGTGAGTGGCTATATCCTTGCACCTTACAACTTCTACCATCCTTGGTTCCTTGTGTTTTATTTTTGAAAGCAATGCTTTCATTGTTCCACTGTTGTAGCCTGGCTAGCTGTTAATATGGTGGAAGGTAAAGAGGTGGCAAGGGCCTTTGAATGGGTTCCACAGAGATGTTTATTTCAGCCACACACGTGGACACTCCAGGGTCAAAGGCAAGGCAAAAGCCTCATGGTGAGGGTCTAGGTTCAAGCATATGGGTGGTCGGGGCAGGGAGAGCATCAGAGATCAATTATCAGGGGACATAGGGGTGGCACAAAGGTGGAGTTTGGGTATGGGAGCCGATGGGGAAACAGTGTGGGAGTGACTGAAAGACGGAGGGACAGGGAGGGGGCACAGGGCTGACTGAGGGAACAAAACAGGGCTACACTGGCATAACAGAGCAGCATCTAGAGAAGCCTCTTGGGTCTCCCTAACTAGGGAACGCCTCTCAGGGTGTCCACATTCTACCAGTCTCAATAATGTCCTGAAAGGTTAAAAAAAATAAGTTATCCTTCACATTTGAAAAGAAAACCAGATTGTCAGTGGATTAAATTAGAGGACACTAACCTGGCAGCCCAGTAACACAATTAACTATTGTTATATGTAAGATGTATTAATTTGAAATGAAGGGAGAAAAATATCTGTGGCATTTCACCCCTCCTTCAGTCATTACTTTCCTCTACTACTAACACATGCAGGAATAGGGAAGGGAAGGGAAGGGAAGGGAAGGGAAGGGAAGGGAAGGGAAGGGAAGGGAAGGGAAGGGAAGGGAAGGGAAGGGAAGGGAAGGGAAGGGAAGGGAAGGGAAGGGAAGGGAAGGGAAGGGAAGGGAAGGGAAGGGAAGGGAAGGGAAGGGAAGGGAAGGGAAGGGAAGGGAAGGGAAGGGAAGGGAAGGGAAGGGAAGGGAAGGGAAGGGAAGGGAAGGGAAGGGAAGGGAAGGTGTGGGAAGGTGTGGGAAGGGAAGGTGTGGGAAGGTGTGGGAAGGTGTGGGAAGGGAAGGGAAGGGAAGGGAAGGGAAGGGAAGGGAAGGGAAGGGAAGGGAAGGGAAGGGAAGGGAAGGGAAGGGAAGGGAAGGGAAGGGAAGGGAAGGGAAGGGAAGGGAAGGGAAGGGAAGGGAAGGGAAGGGAAGGGAAGGGAAGGGAAGGGAAGGGAAGGGAAGGGAAGGGAAGGTGTGGGAAGGGAAGGGAAGGTGTGGGAAGGGAAGGGAAGGGAAGGGAAGGGAAGGGAAGGGAAGGGAAGGGAAGGGAAGGGAAGGGAAGGGAAGGGAAGGGAAGGGAAGGGAAGGGAAGGGAAGGGAAGGGAAGGGAAGGGAAGGGAAGGGAAGGGAAGGGAAGGGAAGGGAAGGGAAGGGAAGGGGTGTGGAGGTCCAGGGGCCTGCCACTAGGGCCATAATGCTGCAGTCCTGCAGAAGCAGAAGCAGGCAAGGAGAAGCACCCCTCTAAGGTTATGGTGACAGGTGCCTCCCTCCCATAGGCCTTTGCAGGCACAGCTACCAAAACCCAGTGCTGATCCCAAAGTAGGGGTGGATGGAAATGTTGCTCTTTTGAGGCAAACCGTGTTTCATGCTTAGTCAGCAAAGAAGGGCAGAGAGATAATTTAGACTAGAAGCCCAGAAAGAAAGTGAATTTAAAAAGTGCCAAGCACTTTATCTGGGGTAAGAACAGAATAAAACATAAACTGTGTGAAGGGAGGGAGTTTCTCACAGGTGCCTTTTGTGGTTTTTGGGTGCACTGTTAGGGACAACTGAGTGGAGAATAAAGAAGCTGCCTCACAGGAAGAAAAAGGCACAGTGACCATAACTCTAAGGCAACAATAGGGCCTGTGGTGGGTGGTGGGTGCTGAGCCAGGGCAGGGCATTGTCTGGATGCTCTGCCACCACCCAGCAGTGACAAGAGACCCTTGCATGCAGGAGGTGCAGGTTTATGTGATGTGTGAAGCTGTCACTGGGACAGCCAGCAGGACAGAGAAGATAATGGAAACAACCATTACCTGCAAGTTTATTGATCCCTCCATAGAAATATCAGCCAGACAATTCTCTTTCCGGGTGGAGAAGGTAAGTTTCTGGATTGCATCCTGACATTTAACAGCATGGCTGAGGGGGGGTGTGTGCTTGTGTTAAAGCCCCTCTTTACCTTTCCTGAGGCACTTTGTGAAGTGAGTGAAGATGCTTTTAGGGATGAGAGTGGTATTTAACTTCCCCAATGTAAAATTGCAGTTACAGCTTCACTGCCATGGGGGATTGTGGCCACTTCCAGAGAAATGCCAGTCTCTCTGCTCAGTGTAAAGGGAGGTTTTTCAGGAACCTCCAAGGCACAGGGATGTCTGTACCCCGATGCTGTAGGGAGGCTGGGAAAAATGGAGATTCCTGTGAATTCCTCAGGCTGACCAGGAAAAACCCATCATCTCCTGTGTCTCTTTGCCTTCTCTGCTGTTGGCATGGATGCTTTATGATATAGCTATATGGTATAGCTCTGTGCATTTCCCTGAGCCTCACCTGCTTCAAAGGACCCCCAGACATCCTGCAGCTGCAGCGATGATAACACTGAGGCAGAGCAGGTGTCCTTTAGTCTCTGGATCCCAACTCCAGCATCATCTTTTCCTCTCCTGACAGTTGTCTGAAAAAGAGAGGATGTTTCATTATTTGGTGTCTGTGGTTTCAGGCCTCTCTTCCAATTCCTAGGCTTCCACTGAAGTACAGAATCCCTGGAACAGGCAGTTCAGGTGTAACTAGAAGCTTTTCAGCTCTCCCTGATTCTGCCTGGCTTCTGCTTGATGCCACACACACAAACTGATTCATTGCATGCCATGGCACATTACCTGCCTGATATCAGTACATGCAGAACTAGTTTCCCAAACTCTCTGGTTTCTGTAAACCGTGCAGGAAGCCCATCACTATGGATAGAGAGGAAGGAGGAGCCTAGGCTGCTCATAGCTTTGAGACCAGACACTGTGTCCCTGTAGCAGGGGCTGCAGGACACATGTTGCAGATGAACTGCTTTGATGAGGCTGCTAGAGCCATTAAGGTTGTAAGAAATGTCTGTATGTGAGTGATGACCATCTACTGCTGTTCTGCCCAACAGAGAGACAAAACTGGAGACAAATGGTCTGGATTGACTTTTTTGATTTAGATCTTGTTTAAGCAGTTGCCTCCTCTCAGGGGGCTATTCCCTCATCCATGTGTGGGAGTGTTTCCCTGTCGCCCAGGGAATGCTGTGGTTCTAAACATGAAAAGCATCTGCTTTAAAGACAAATGTCCTGGAAGGGTAGAAACAAATAGAAAGGGTAAATAGGGATGTACGCACTTCTGGGGCTGAAAACTGTGAGATGCAGCAGAAGCAGAAGGAGGTCTGTGGCTAGCTGAGGCTTCTTTTTCCTTGTCTCCCGTTTCCATAGAAACCCAGTGATGATGTCCTGACTCTGCAGTACAAGCCTTTGGCTTTAAAGAACACCTGCTTGCTGCCACTCGACCTTATGCTGGACTTGGAGCAGCCGTTTCTGCTCTGCGATGCGGACCAGCAGCCCCTCCCGGATGGCCAGGTGAGCAGCCCTGGACTCCTCCAGTGGGGTCTGAAGAGGAGGGATGTGGTGGTGCCTTTCTGTTGGGAGAGCCTTGAGTCAAGAAGTTTATTCTGTAGTGTCAGCAGTGGATTGGCCTGAGCTGCATCAGCAGAGCTGCTGAAGGAATCAAAATCTTATCTGAATTGAGAAGGTCCAACCTGTCTTTAAGGCACATGGAGAAGGAGCAGATAAGTAGGTCTGGGCCAACCATGCAGTAAAGGTGTCTCCTGGAAAGCATCCCAGCTCTCCAGCAGCCACCCCCTTGTCTTGCTGCTGAGCACAGAAACATGGGCTTGAGGGAATCCTGGACTAGACTGCTGTGGCTGCAGTCACAGTGTTGCTGTAAAAGAAATGCACGATGAACCAAGAAGCCCATGCTGCGAATCACACTTCAAGCATTTACTGTTTCAGCTGTGAGACCTTGGGACGTCATCACACGGGTGATTAATTACTGTTCATCTCCTTGCAGCCTGTGACAGTGGATGTAGGACAGACCTGTCATCTCTACATTGCATTTGACCCATCTTATAAACTGGATTTTCATAGCTGGAAGGAAGAGAAGGTTCTGAAGATAAACATGGTCAACGGCCATCCTTATGTGGAGTGTATCACCCTTCAAGGAGAAGTCCACTTCCCCAATCTCCAAATCCAGCCCAGCACCCTGGAGTTTGGCTGCATCCCAGCTGGCACTGAAGAAGTGCGTTCTCTGGAGATAACCAACTGCAGCCCACTGCCTGTCCAGTACCACTGGTCATTCCATTCAGACAGCCAGGTGAACAGGCTGAGGTATGTGCACCTTTGCCCTCTCCTTGAAGCTCTTCTTCCTGGCGTCCCGTTTGTACTTTGCAAAGAACAAAGCTGTTTGTGCACTGTACTGTAACAGTGGATAACAACTGGACATAGCCAGTAGGACAGCTGGATATACTTTTCAAACTTATTCTTAGTATTCATTGAAGTCTCATCCTTCTGTACACTTCAGCTCTGCTGTAAATTTCAGAGACTTTTTTTTCACAAACTTCTAACAACTTACTCTGGATCTATAATCACTGAGACCAAATTGAGCCAAAATGCCAAGTGGGATTACTCTTTCTCAAAGCCTGCAGTCACACAGAATGAAGCAGTAGATAAATCATCGTGTGCATCCCCATACACATAATAGTCCAGTTACTGACAATACTACTTACAAAGGGAGATTCAACATGTGCAATAACTTTTTTACTTTTGCTACAAATTGCCTGAAAGAATAAGCTGCAAATAATAACTTGAACCTGTTTAAATTCAGGGATGGCATTGCAATACCCTAAAAAATTCTAAGGGTACCTGGTGCTGGTGCAGTATTACAAGAGAACTGTAAGTGTGTATTACTAGTTGTTATTCGTCTTAGGTAAAAATGGCTCAACTCAGCTTTACAAAGCAGGAAACAAGTCATGGAGAGTTGAAATGAAGGAGTTGGGACAGTGTCACCTGTCTGTTTTCTGTGAGAGATGCTCTTAAGCAGTAGCGGTAGTAATGTACTCATCTCCTATAAGTTTGCTCCTTGTCAACTACTATCCACCTCTGCAATTTTTTCTGACCTTTTTGTTTTCTCATTTCTGCAGTTGAGTGTCAAAAGGAAACAGAGAACTTAAATGTTACTTCCAAAATATTATGAATTGTTTTCAAAGTAAAAAATACTCAGAGCGTTTAGAAAACGCAACGGAAGGGTTGGAATGCATAAACAGTAGAAGATCTTGAACAGTATTTTTACATTATACTACGTCAGCCAAAGTTGCATTTACAAATTGGTTCACCTTGTTGGCAGCAGGACTGCATTTTTTCTTATAAAAGCTGCTCATCAGCTTGAGAGGGGAGAAGGTGCAAAAGGGTGAGAGGGGCTGATGGATGTCTGATGGTCTGAGGATCCAATGGAGCCAAGAGCTGGAAGGTGAAATACCATTTATTGAGTTCAGGGGTCTTTAGGGGAAAGGAATATGTGCCTGAAAGCTCTGTTCTGTCAGCCGCATTCACCTAGTCAAAGGGTTTTTTCCTGCACCCGTGTGTGTGGCCAGTGCCACGGGATGGCAGCTCTTTCTGCTGTGGGGGCACTGCAGCCTCCAGCTGCAGAGTATGCAAACTGAGCTGCATTGAAATGTGTTCCCCAGGGCTCAGTGTTGGGGCTGGTCCTGGTTAACACTTTAATCGACGATCTGGATGTGGGGATTGAGAGCAGCCTCAGTAGATCTGCAGGCTCCCGGTTGGGTAGCAGTGTGGATCTGCTGGAGGCCAGGAAGGCTCTGCAGCGAGACTGGGACAGACTCTATCCATGGGCCAAGCACAGAGCCGTGAGGTTCCACGAGGCCAAGTGCCACATCCTGCAGGTCAGCAGTCGCCTCAGCGTGAGCCAAAGCGTGCGCAAGGGGGCAAGAGGCCAATGGCCCCTGGTCTGTATCAGCACCGGTGTGGGCAGCAGGAGCAGGGCAGCGCCTGCCCCTCTGTGCTGGGCACTGGTGAGGCCACACGTCAAGTACTGTGTCCAGCTCTGGGCCCCTCACTTGGAAAAGGACATGGAGGGGCTGGAGTGTGTCCAGAGAAGGGCAGCAAGGCTCATGAAGGGTTGAGAAAATGTGCTGCGAGGAACAGCTGAGGGAGTTGGGTTTGTTCAGTCTGGAGCAGAGGCTCAGGAGGGGCTCCAGGGCTCTCTCCAACTCCCTGACAGGAGCGTGCAGTGAGGCGGGGCCGGTCTCTTCTGCTGGGCCTGCAGTGAGATCCAGAGGAACTGGCCTCACGCTGAGAGAGGAAATTCAGGTTAGATTTTAGGGAAAACATAAATTCAGTGTTCAGGTGTTCAGGCCTAGGAACAGGTTGGCCAGGCAGGTGGTGGAGTTGCTGTCCCTGGAGGTGTTCAAGAGGCCTCTGGATGTGACACTGGGAAATGGTTCATTGGTTTCGGGTTTGCAGTGGCAGTGCTGGGCTGACCTTGAACTGACGCTCTTCAAGATCTCTTCCACCCCTGACGCTTCTCCCATTCCAAGTGCTTCCCGCCGGGCTGAGGGGAAGGCTCAGTGCGGTCCCGAGTCCGAGGGTGGCCGCGCCCTGAGGCGCTCGGGCGGCGCAGCGGCTGCGGCGGATCCTGAGGGGCCGGGCCGGGCACCGCCCTCAGATCCCCTCCGCAGGGCTGCCGCTGCCCCTCAGTCCGGGGATCCTGTCCCTCAGCCAGGGGATCCTGTCCCTCATCCTGGTGATCCTGTCCCTTATCCCGGCGGGCAGCACTCGGCAGCGCAGACCCGCCTCTCCTCGGGGTCTGCCCGGAGCCCCCCGCGCCGCCGGATCACAGGTACCTGAGCCGTGCCCCATTTTCTCCCTCGGGAGTCCCCAGCCCTCCCACAGAAGAATGCAGCTGCCGTTTCATCTTTATAGACTGGTGCCTTCCTGTTCCACCCCACCCCCCCCCCCCCCCCATTTAATCTTAAAATTTTGATATGTTCTTTTCCTTTTTTATATTCGGGCTGGAGTGCTTGCTAAGACTTCAAAGTGGAGCTCTGATAATGAGCTGTAAATCACACACGGCTCCTCTGAGGGAGGACGATGGGAGGGAGCTGAAATAGGCCAGGACACCCCCAAGTCCTGCTCACAGCGCAGCGTCCTCACGGCCTCAGCTGCTGCTGTGGGCTTTGGTTTCCATAGGGAGCCAACAATCCACACTTCTCCCCTCCGGGCTTTGGTCCCTGGATTCCAAAGGATGAGTCCCACCGAGGCTGCCTGGTCTAGTGACCGTGCCAGCCATGTGCTCTAGTGCTGCTGAACACACACATTGACAGATCTGCACTTCTGCGGGAATGGCTTTGGAGGTTTGAAGGGATGTTACTGGGTTATTTTCTGTAACTGATGGAGAAGAGGTAATCTGTTGTATATGCAACATTTGCCAGGTGTTTGTTGAAGCAAATCTAGTTGCTTGTCTTCCCACCTTGCCTTGTGATGGGACAACAGAGGTGTGCTATTTGCATCTAATGAATGGAGGCTGCCTTATAAATACTCTTTTGTGTACCTTCTGTAGGTTGGAAAAGTAAAAGATCCAGGAAAGGTCAAGATGTACCCTTGTATACCTACAGTTTTAAACCCCTTGTGCTTCCTATATTGTATAATTGCATAAACGTGTATTAAATTAAACTCTTCTGAAATGCAATTAGCTCCAGAGTGAAGTCTTTTTTACAGCCTTCCTTTTGTTTGGGTGATTTTTGTTGTATTTTAGGCTGGAGGGGTGGTAGCAGTAGGACAAAGAGGTGAGGAAGGCTCGCAAGCTTTTACCTGTTGTGGCAGGGTTGGATTTGCAGGAAAATGAAATGCAAGTCTGTTATCACTTCTGAAAGGCTAAAGGGAGATGAACTCTCTGAATTCTCCCTCTCTAATGGAAGCAGGAAAGGAACAGGGGCTATCAGTAACTCTAAACAGAAAGCAGGGCTGGCTATTTTCATTAAGATGACCATGATACTGCTTTGAGCCTTTGCTCCACTTTGAGAAGGTAAACAAATCCATTATTAAGCTGGATTTGCCACTGATAGGAAGTTTCTACCTGGAGCTAAGTCATTTTTTGAGTAAATGGCATAGGCTACTGTGATGCAGGACTCAGCACTTGGACTTGTTAAACTTCATGTTCTTGGATTCAGCCCCTCTATCCAGCCTGTCCAGGTCCTCCACAGAGCCCTCCTACCCTCCAACAGATGCTCCCAGATTGGTGTCATCTGCCAAATTACAGTCCACTCCCCTCTCATCCCACTTCTTTTTTAGTCCCTTCTTCAACCCCACTCCTCTCCCAGTTCACAGCAACACTGATCAAACCAAACAGAACAAGTCCAAACAATCCAAACAACAACACATAGAATCAACTACTTTCATTCTTTAACCTAATAACCTTTTGGCTTCAGCAAAATAGCGCCTCATCCCTCACAATCCACCCTTTCCTTTTATTCTCCTTTTCTGCTGAAGCCCTTGATTTAATTATCCCGTCTGGCCAGCTGTTGGGGATTGGTTCTTTCCCTTTTCCCTCTGTGGAATTTTCCCCATTGTCATGCTAAGATACCTGTTGGCTGGGCCCTGATGGCAAGGGGGAGGGGAGAGAAGAGGGAAACCCTGCGAGATTCAAACAGCCAGAAGAGGAAGCGGAAGGCTCTGGCTCGCCCCATTTCCCCAGCAGAGTTTGGACGAGAAGGACGATCGCCGCCTCTGACCCATTCCTGCCTTCCCAGCGGCGGGAGCCATCCTCACTGCTGTCGGACCCTGCACTGCTGCCTTCTCGCTGTAACCTGCCACCATCCAGCACTCTGCTGAGCATCGGGACCGACGCCGTGAGCGGAGGGCTCTCTCTCCATCTCTCTCTCCCACCTGGGACAGCGCTGCCATCACCCCCAGCCCTCCTGCAGCTCTGCGGGACCTGCCCGTCCCCAGAGCTGGGAACTGCAGCTCAGGGAAAAGGTGCCTGCAGCCAGAAAGGGACTGGGACTGAGTTACTGTTCTGTTTGTGGGCAATTTCATAGCTGTTGTTGTTCTTGTTTGTCTTGTTAGATATACTAGTAAAGAACTGTTATTCCTACCCCCATATCTTTGTCTGAGAGCTCCCTTAATTTCAAAATCATCATAATCTGCAGGAAGGAAGGAAGGATCATATTTTTCAGTTCAAAGGGAGGCTTCTGCTTTCCTTGGCAAACACCTGTCTTTCAAACCAGGACACCAGCATAAACGGACTGCTTTTGCGATGCAATTACAAATAAGATCGATCGGTCTTTTATTAGGTAGGTGTTACATTCAGTCTATTTAAAAGTTCCTGATTTGTCAGTTCACGTTGCTGTCCGTAGTTCTCCTCCAACTCAAGTAAAGTGAGCTGTAGATATACTTGTATGCAGTGCCTCCCATCAGCAGTTCCATCCGCGCTTGCTCGGATGAAGCAAAGCTCAGATTGTAACTGTGGCAACAGAAATGACCTTCCTCATCCATACCTGCTTCCCAAGTTCTGTGCACTAGAACAGCACGCTGTAGGGATATAGAGGTGAAGCACAGAAGCCGTGACACTCCACCCAGCAATTTCCAGAGTCTTGGAACATCATTTCCTATTCCTCTTTTGTCAAGGTCTGGTATGATTTCTATTCCCACTGCTCAACACCCGAGCGATTCAGCCCACAGTGGAGCAAAAGTCTCGCTGGTGGCAAATACAGAGGTCAGTCCAATCTTACCCTTGACTGTTTACTATTAAATTATCTTTTGAAGATTAACTTTCAAGGGTCACTTCCTTGTACCACTGTCCAGGTTTGGGGAGGAGGTTCCACTGGTCCTTTGACTTGAGAGGTGTGAGACCACTCCTTTTCTGCAGTCCTGATAATTGCTTTGAGATGTTAAAAGTGCCTTAAAGGGATCTTCCCATGCAGGTGTTGAGGTATCATCTTTCCAAGATTTTATTAGAACCAAATCTCCAGGTTCTACCTGGTGTACGTGAAAGTCTGGAGGTGATGCCTGGGGTAACAACCCTTTCCTTTGGAATTCCGTGAGAGAAAGTGTGATTGCCTGCAAATAGTTTCTGAGATACAAGTCATTAGTTTCAGCCCCTCCTCCCTTCCCAGATAAGGTAACCCAAGTAACATTTCTTAGGGAGAATCTCCTTTGTCCTTTCTTGGAGCAGTTCTGAGCTGTAATAATGCTAATCTGGTTTCAGTCATTAATTTGATAATATGGTTCTTAAGGAGAGCATTCATTCTCTCCACACATCCAGAGCATTGAGGGTGCCATGGGGTATGAAATTTCCAATTTACATCTAATGCAGCACAAGTAAAATGTGTTCCCTTATCTTAGTCCATTCTTTCAATGATCCCATGTCTGGGAATTATTTCTTCTAATAGCATCTTAGCCACTTTGGAGGTAGTTGCAGCTGAAGTAGGAAACCCTTCTACCCAGTGGGCGAGGTGATCAGCTATTACAAGAAGATACTTCCATCTCTGGAGTTTGGGAAACTCAGTGTAATCTATTTGCCTATTTTGAAAGGGTCTAAGGGCTCTTCCCTCACTAGGGTGTATTCTCATCACTTTCTTCTTTCTCTTTGAACAAATCAAGCACTGTTCAGTCACTATTTAGCTACTCTATAGACTCCCTCACAGCAATAAGTGTTTAAGAATTGATGACACAGCGCTCGACTTCTTCAGCGTATTCCTTGGTGTAGCTTAATTAAAACTTCTCTAGAAATTGCTTTATTCATTATTTGCCTCCCTTCCCTGCCTGGCTGGGACTGGAACTACACCACAGGGAAAGTGCCTGCAGCCAAGCGAAGGCTGTGGGTGGGTATCTGGTTCTGTTTGTTGTTGCTGCCAGTGCTGCTGCTTGTTTGTCTGGTTAGACATCCTAGAAAAGAATTGTTACTCCTTTTCCCGTATCTTTGCTGGAAAGCCTTTTAATTTCAAAGTTAGAATAATGTGGAGGGAAGGGGGTCACATTCTCCATTCCAGAGAGGTCCCGCAGACACCTGTCTTTCCAAGCAAGACAAGCTGACAATTAACAATTTATTGCCAATTGTTTAATTAAAAATTAGTTAATTAACTTAGGTAATTAAAGATAGGATAAAGGTGTTCACTGGAGCTTGCAAGGGTAGCTGCAGAGGTCTCTGGTGAAGGGTGGAAGAAGCCAGCAGAAGACACGATGTTGCTGGCTCCTGCTGGATGCTGCAGCTAACACAAACGCTGTCACTCAGGTGTTAGTTTCCAGTGCACCTGCTTCTTGGGTCCTTGGCCTTTGTCTGTCTGCCGTAACGCAGAGCGTTTTGGTTTATCAAGACTCTCCTGCTCCTGGGCTCTGCCTTTCACAATCACCTCTACCTTCTTCAGAGCCGGCTTCAGCTTATGAGTCCTAGGAAGAAAGGGACTGGTATTAGTCAGATGAACATTTCCAGCCAGCCACTTTTCTGTCTCCTTGCACTGCACACCGTGTTGCATCCTCTGTCTGTGCAAGCAGTGAGCAGCAAATTAAACAACTGCACTCGCTGCAGGGAGGCTGCAGAGGTGCAAGGGCAGCAACATGACCAGCTAAGTGCCTGGGGACCAGCCACAGCACATGGGGTTCCATGTGGAGAAGCAGGCCTTGCTTGTTCCAAAAGGAAGCAGAGCTAGGGACTGGCTGGTCCCCGTATCTCTCGTTACAGATTTTGCAACCCTCCAGGAGCTTAATGTTTCATAGAGTGTCTTTTTGCAGTGTCTCCCTAGCAAGGCCAGATGATGATCTTTCTGTGCTCCTCTGGGTGTTTTGCTGCCTCTCTGGGGCTGCCTGTCTCCAAGCCCACCTCCCCATCCCAGTCAGAGGGACTGAAGGGAGGGTCTTAAGGGATGAACCAGGCTGTGCTTGGTGATGGCCAGCAATAGGACAGGAGGCAATGGGCAGAATCTGAACAGGAAATTCCACTTGAACCTGAGGAAGAACTCCTCTCCTGTGCAGGTGACAGGTTGCCCAGAGAGGCAACAGTGAGGGAGTGTCCCTCACTGGAATTATTCCAGAGCCCTCTGGACCCAACCCCGTGTCATGTGCTCTGGGATGGCCCTGCTTGAGCAGGGAAGTGGGACCAGATGACCTACTGTGGTCCTTTCCATCCCATGCCACCCTGTGACTCAGTGATACCCATCCGAAGCGGGAGTTCTGGGCAAGTGTGTAGACGTTGCCCACCTGAAGAGTATGGTGGTCCTAAACTTCCCCGCGTGCTTTGGGGAGAACAGCATGTGAAAGATCTGCTTTTGGCCAGGAGGGATGATGCCGTGGCAGGGGTTGATGTAGAACAGTGGCAGGTCTTTGATGTCATCTGGGCAGATTTCCAGGGAGGAACTAACACACTGCAAATAGAGGTGTTTTTGTTTGAAGCGCTGTAGCTTCTTGGAGTGGTCCTTCTGCTTGGGCTGCTGCTGAGAATAATGCTGCTGATGCTGCTGCTGCTCAGAATCCTGCTGCTGCTGATGCTGCTGCTGCTCAGAATCCTGCTGTTGCTTGGCAAGCTGCCGCAGTCCAGAAGGATGCATCTCAAAAGGATGGTCCTGCTGCCACCAGAAAGGATGCAGCAGCTTTCTGTGATGGCTCAGAGGATTGGAGGAGAGGAACTGACCTGCAGAGAAGAAGAGAACACCTTTCAAAGACCAATCCTATGTTCCCAGCAAATCTGCCTTCTGCTGCAGGTAAGTGGAAGAGATCTGGAATGCACTTGGAACATCTCTAGCCGAGTACTTTCAGCAGGAAATAGAGCATCTGGGAGCAAGGTCTCTGCCTGCAGCACACATTCCTGTGCCAAATGAGAAGAGTTGGTTTTAGACAGTGACTTTACATTTGCCCTGGAGTGGGGAACTGCACACAGACAGTGGCTGCAGGGCAGCTCACTCATTACACCATTGTTTTTCCCAGTCTCAGACTTCTCAAAGAGATGACCTGATGTCCCCTTTCCCAGTCCTGACCCAGCGTGTGGCTCTTCCCAGAGCCTGGCTCAGCTCCTTTGCAGAGCAGAAGGGGCAGAGCAAGAACAGAAGGGGCTGAAAGGCAGAGGGGGACAAGGAGAAAAATCTCCAGCTGCACTTGGGAAGATGCTGATGAAAGTGAATGTGTGGACAAGGATGCAAAAGCAATTCAGGGTCAAGTGGCAGGGTCTGCTCCCCAGGCCCTCAGCCACCAAGTGAAATGCCCTTACGCATCAGAGTGGTTGAGTATGGTTTCTTCACTGCTTTACTATCTGCAGCTTCCATCCAGCTGTATTCCAGGGCTATATTTCCTGTGTTGTGTATCCTGAAACTGAAAAGCAAGAAGGAGGAATAAAAAAACCAAGTCCAATAAATGTAAAGCAAATAGTGCAATAACATTGTCTGATGGACACCTGGTACCACTTTCTGCTGAGGACCATCTTCTTCTCCAGGCACCTCTACTATGCTCAGACTGCTGTCCTGGGTGGCCCAAAAAGTATTTCGAAGTCTGGAAGTTTAAGAGGAAAGGGCCAACGCGGTGCCCAGGACATTGAAGCTAAGAGGCTTACTCTGCACTTTAGGTCTTGGCTTGACTGCAAACTTATTCTTGAGCAGATGAGGACAAGTGACATGCAGTAAAAACAAACCCATGGCTGGTCTCAGCAGAAAGATATGGCAGCACTGAACCTCTGCTGACCACCGTCTCCTGCTTGGCTTTGTATGCACATAAATGGGCTTGTGCTGGTTTTGGCTGGGGTAGAGTTCGGGGAAGCGGGCACTGGCTCAGCCCTGGCAAAGGCAGCTCCTGCTCACAGGGCCCTGCTGGCCTCCAGCACTCACATGTCTTTCCTTGTCTGGTTGGGCAAGGTATCCTTGAGCTGAACCACTATCAGGTTCCGTTTGAACTCGGTGTAGCCAACAACAGCACTGAGGTACACCTTGGCCTCCTGGATGCTCTCATCCACAGTGTAAGCCGGTGCCGGTTCTGGTTCTGGGGCTGTCTGGACCATCTGCAAACAGAGGAGGGAAGAATCACTGAGCAGAGCCCAGAAAGTCAGGCTGACAAGGGAATCTCTTGGCCCCCAAGATCAGCCTCACAGAGGGACTAGAAAGGACCATTCACTTCTACTTTCCTGGAAAGATGACAAGACTGGGACTGATCCGCTACAGTAGTTGTTCCTACCTGTTGATCAAAGCAGTCACTACCACAGCTGTTAATATATCCATGGAGACTATAGCTGCATTCCAGTCCCTGTACTTCAACCTTGTAAGAGGGACTGGCTTTTTTCCTGGTCCCCTACAAATCCAGCAGGTCTCACAATTAGGATTAAGTTTGCCTGCTGGAGCTCTGTGGATGGAGAACCCCAGGACTGAAGACCTCTAGAAAGCGCCTTTTTCTTCTTGTCTTAAGAGCAAGTGCTCTCCAGATGTCATGTGTGGAGCAACAGCCACACTGCTGGGAGCTGGGAGTGGGCACTTTGGGAAGTGAAAGATCTCAGTAGCAAAGTCTCCAACTGCAGATGTGCTGATAGAAAAGAGGATGGTTTAGAGGCCTTAAAATGGTCCAGAAACTCAGACAGGACTTTCACCCAAGATGAGTATGTTTGGTAATAATGACAATAAAAGCAGGAGTCTCTGGAGATGATCCTTCTCCAGACTCCTCCATTCTGTCATACAGTGCCTGGGCTACTCCATGATGAGATATCCCACACAATACAGAGACCACAACCATACTCTGGTATCCATGCAGACAAAACTCGGAGTTCACCAGTATGTGCAGCAGAAGTGTATTTCTCTCCACTTCAAAAGAAGAGACATGGTGCAAGAGACTTAACTGCTCGTTGGTGAAAAGGCACCTAATGAGATGAAGAGATTTCTAACACCATTAAATGGGATAAAATCATATAACGTTGTCTCCCATTCAACATGGGCTGCAACACTTGTGCTTGTGGCACAGACTGATAGTTTGTGTGTGGCTAAAGGTCTCTTGTCAAAAGGCTCTTGTGTGATTGTATCTGGTCACTGTGCATCTCCCCTAGAATGCACTGCTGCTGAACCCCACGGCTGCCCAATGTCCAGAGGAAGCAGGAGCTGCTCAGCCAGCAGTGATAGTGTTAGGGTGGTCTTTTTGTAAAAGCTAGGTTGGCTTTTTGCTGTTTTGCTCCTTACCTTCTCTTTCTCAGGCCAGCTGGCTGACATGTCCTTCCTGGTGGTATCCTCCATTGTGACAATGCACATTCGGTCCTCCCAATCCTGAACCATCCTTTGTGGTAGCTCAGAGTTGGTCTTGATCACCTTACATTTCACAGGGTGCCTCCTGAAGGTGGCTGGAACATCTGATTTCAAGGTGACTGTGATGTCCTTGGCATAGCCAGGATGGAGGTGTCCCATCTAGGGAGAATCAGGCAGTCAAGACCAAACTGGAAGGAAGCACTGCCAAGGGCAGGACTGACAGCAAAAGGGACTGATGTGGTGAGGTGCTGTGCCAGGAATCTGCACCTCGGTGTGGATTTATGTGAACTCTGATAGACAAAAGTGTGAACAGAAGGTGCCACCTCCCATAACGTGAAGCCTTTTCTGCAAGGCTGGCAGCCTTGGCCCAGCCAAGCCAGGGACTGCATCTCCTACATGGATGGCACTGGAAGTGGCTATCACTGCTATGTCAGGACTCCCTGCCAGCGCCCAGGAACAGCAGGGCAGGGCTTGAGCAATGGGGAAAGGGAGAGCAGTCCACGCTCACCTTGGGGGAGAACTGGAATGTGGTGTCTGCCTCCCACTCAAAGCGCATGACCTTCATACTGGTATGGTTGGTGATGGTGAAGGTCCTGCGGTAGGGCCTCCCGACAGGACAGTCCCCAAACTGGATGTGATTCAATCTGACAGCTGTTAAGGAGGAGAGCAAGAGATCTCAGTATGCAGGGAGCTCCACCCGCCCCTTTCACGTGCACAGACAGCTGTATGTTCAATGCTTCCTTGCTCCAAGCCTTCCTCCCCGTGGGAGGGAGTTCCCCAGGCCTCTCCCCATCCCACCACTTTCAGAGAAACACTCTGACACATCCCTAAGCCAGCGACATGCAGCATGGCACACGCTGCTCTGCATGCATGGCTACCACAGCCACAGGCCACCAAGTCCCGTGGCTGACAGCCCAGGCCTGGCTAGAGAAAGGACACACTTGATCAGATATTTTCTTCTTCCTTGCTCCACCTAGGCAGCCTCTCCTCTCTTACCATCAATAATGTCTTTCTTCAGACTGCGCTTAGCTCTCCTCTCATCTGTGTCTTCCTCTAGTCCATCAAGGGTGAATTCATCCTTGTGGCCTTCACCCACCAGCTCTATTAGGGTCTTCTTAGAGTAGATGTCTTCCAGTAACACACAAATCTTCCCTTCCAGATGTTGAGTCAAGGTGGGTTTGAAAATGACATCAATATTTGTCGATTGCCCATGATGCAGAAAGAAGAAAGGCTTCTCTGGGGGCTTGCTCTCTGCACAGCAATGGAAATCAAAGTGATACAGCTCTACAGAGGAAATACTTCCATAGGATATATGAAGAAGAAGAGGTTGAAACCAGCTGCCCTCTAAGCACAGCTTCTACCCCAGTGGTTCCAAACCCTCTTCCTATGTTCACGAGACTGCCACCTCCAGACACATCAGCACTTAGAGCAGCTGAACCTCACGTTGATGCCCAGCTGTCATTCCATCCGCTTCCAGCCAGTTCCAGCCATATGGAAAGCTGAGCCAGAGAGTGCTTTTGGCTTCTGCTGGCTGTTTGTGTGCTCAGGGGCTGCATCTGTTCCAGCTGGTACCTTCCCAATGCAGCAAATACCTCAGAGGGTCCACTGAGGTAGTGACAGTCCCCCACAGCTCAACCCACCGTGTCTAGAAGAACTGAACAACTTCTCACAACTTTCTAGGAGGAAACCCTGCAAAAGGTCCCCAAGAAAAGCTGGGGGGACAGAGAGCCCAAGGAAAGAAACTGTGTCTAACATCTGGCTGCTGCTCAGAGAAGCCAAGAGCAGGGCACACGTTTTCCCTCTGTGCATGATCACGCTTCATGGTTAATAAATTTACCATTTCCAACGCAGTCCTCTTCCACATCTTCAGTGTAGAATCTCTCGAGTGTGGAGCCCCTGCCTTTCAAGAAGAACGCTCTGTGCTCATCCTCCAGGTGTAACATAAACTGAGAAAAGGGAACAGAGAGCACAGTGATACTGGTGTGAGTACAGGATGGCACAGGGACTGACACCGCAGTGCTGCTGGTCCCGCAGGGGAACCCAGCACCTCTCCCACTGCAAACAGCCCTTAGCACAATAGGTTAAGTCAAACCAGCCAGGAAAAAAAGGGTCTTCAGAGACATCTGGATACCACTAACACAGAACCAAACGGGACAGAAAGTAATGAGCAGATTGTATTTAAACCACAACTAAGTTTGCTTGAAATGTAGTAAACTAGAATCAAATGCAATCTAATGGAACTGGGAAATCACACATCACCGTGAGAACAAAAGGTGACGAGAGACAGGGGGGAAAATACTCCATCACCACTCCACCTGTGTTTAACTTAAAGAAGAAAGACTGGATGGAAAATTCCCAAGAACTCCCTTCTTGGATGTCAGTCACTTGCTTAAAATTAATTTCTCACACCTCTTCTTAGGTGTGCCATGTTTTCTGGGACCCTCCCCCTGTGCCACAGGCATGTGTTCCCAAACCAAGCCATTCCTTGTGCAGGTTCTCACCTTGACAGGTACGATGCCATTGTTATGGATGACCAGGGGAAGCATCTCTGAATCCCCCACCCGGAGTCTCTTGAAGCGCAGCACAGCATTTCCCCTCTTGCTGCGAGCACTTGGGCACACGACTGTCACCTGTGGCTCATGCCCCTTCCCACTGATGGTGAAGGTCAGGGTTTGGGGCTTAATTTGCACAGAGCTGCAGGAGAGGCACAGAAACAATTTCAGCTGGCACTAACCCATTTCTCTCTGGGCAAGTGAAGCAGCAAGCGCCACCCACAATGTTTTCCCTGCCTGGTGCCCCTGTACCCCACAACACAGCCCCCCACCAGCCTCTTCCCAATCCACGCAGGGCCATTCACAAGAGGAATCTGCTCCAAAGAACCAGAGCCTTCCACAATAACAGTTAATAATTTCACTTAATTGAATCATGCAGTACAGCAGGTAAATAATGAGGCACTAGATGAGATATGGCAAATCCCCTGGCTGCAGGGAGATGAGACATCTGCAACAAGCAAAAGCACAGCAGGAAAGCAATATAAAAGCAAGGAGGCAAAAGTAAATCATCACCATCAATAAAGATAATTTCCAAGAACAGTAAAATAGCAATTTTGTATTAGGAATGAGACTTCTCTTGTTCCAATTCAGCCACTAAAGGGTTGAGGAAGAACAGGTCAAAGCCCCACTAGAGAGGTCCCAGGGCAGAGGAACTGGGCTCCTCTTTCAAACCAGCTCCAATCACTCACATAAAACCGCTTAATGAATGCCAGGGAACCACAGAGGATCACTTAATTTTACAGAATCTAAGAGGAAATTTTGACTGCTGACTTGCTGGCACCAAACTGTTCATCTCAGCCTTTGTCCTTGGAAACCCGCAGCTCAGCTGCAGCACATCTCAGTAACTTCCAGTTGGCTACCTAGTATTTCTGTGTCTTCATAGTTCCTCCTCCAGGCTAAACCATCAGCCTCATTTTTCTGCTCTTTCTAACAGCTACTGCCTCCCAGATCAACTCATGCCAAGTACTCTGCCTAAGGCTACTGAAAGCATTAGAGCTAACAAGAGATCTGTGCCTTCCCAGTGGAGAGGCAGTTTTCAGTGAGGCCTCCCCCAGTATTCCACTGGCAATTTACCTTTTTGGGATGACAAGGGAAGCCTTGAAAGTACAGCTGTAGTTCTGCTTCTCTGGTGGGGTGAAGGTCACCGTAGCAACGGCATTGGATGAGCCAGGAATGGACATCATGTCAGGATACAACTTGAAAATGTTATTGATAGGGCTTTTTTCCTTGGGGAAACCCAGAGAGAAAAGTTAGGAGAAAGCACCTTTCAACATGACACAGTTTTATTCATAAATGCATTACTGAGAACAGCCCCAGACAGTGTGTCATCCTTCCTGCTTCCCGAGGCAGGCTCCCTCTCTCCCAGGGAATGCTGACCTCGTGCTAAAGCATTGTGTGTTTTGAGTGCTGGCAGCTGCCCCAGCATATACGGAAGGTGGGCGCTGCATGGAAAAACCCTGCAAATAACCTAGAACTGGCCTTCAAAGAGAAGGAAAAGCCAGGGAGCCCGAGGAAATGCTCTGCTTTGAGCCCTGGCATGTCAGTTCATAACAGCCCCTCTCTGAGTGTGCTTCCCACTGAAGACCCAGAGGTGTGAGCCAAAACCTTGCTTGGGACATGCAAAATTCAACACAGCTGTTCCCTGGCTCTGCTGCTCTCCCTTGCAGTTTAACCTGCACTAAGCTAGACTAGTCTGGGCCACAGGAAGCAATCCATCTGGAGAACAAAACAAACTCTCACAAGGGCTTTAGAGGGCAGCCATCACCTTGGCCTCTTGATCTTACCTTTCCAGGCAGGGGTTTGTTGGAGAGGACCACGTCACATGGCAGACCACTTGTATTGTAGACACTGAAATGAGCTTCAGCCTCTTGCCCAACCAGAACCTTGGTGAAGACAAATTTGTTCTCTTCTCTGACAAACAGACCCGTGCCTTTGACTGACCGCAGCTTGCAGCTGAGGTTGGTGCTGCTGCAGATCGGGTACTCCTCGAAGGTTAACGTGACATCCTCAACAAGTGCTGTGGACAGACAAGAGGAATGAGCGTGGAAAAGCCTCCCTGATGAATTTATCTGCACCCTGCTGGCCTCTCAGAAGGCTTGATGAGCCCCTTCTGCCGATGTGACTGCTAAACCCAAGCTTGGGTGGGGGAGCAGGCTGTGAGGATGGAGCTCAGTCATCCTCAGTCTTAGAGAGCATTGCTTTCCTTTTATCCTTCCGTGCATCCCTCTCAGCCTGGGAGGGATGAGTCCACTGGTGGACTTGAAGAGGGCTGGAACGTCTTCAAGGATTTTAAGGTGGGACACCAGGGCTAGTGTGCCTCTCTATCCTAGCAGCAAGTTGAGGTGCTGATCAGCAGCAGGTGTGACCAAGGGAACCTATGGACAGGATGTACCTGGGAGGCAGGATTCGGCAATCAGGGTAAAGGGAATGCCCACGGGATTGTCCTTGGGGTCTCTGCCCATGATGTCAATGTAGAGCTGCTCCTCACATGTCCCCTCCTGCCCTGCGAGGCATTCCACTGTGATCTTCTGCTGGCCCCACGGAGCGACAGAGCCGGAGCAGGGGGACACCGTGAACATGCCAAGACTGAGGTAACCCTGCAGAAAAAGTTCCAAGAGAGGCTGATGGCTAATAGCTGTGCCCTGAGCACCCCAACAAAGAGTATGTCCTGCCTTGGCCTCCAGCTGGGGCCAAGTACCCAGTCCCAGGGCAGGGAAGGATGAATCCATGGCCCAAAGGCAGCTCCAGGCTGAGACCAACCAGCCAAGAGGAGCTGCAAGCATGTCACAAGTGACAGAGAGAAAGGAGTTTGTGTGTAAAGAATGAAGGTGGTAGCTGTGATCCTTCAACCTCCAGAGGTAACACAGGACAGTAGAAATGGCTGTGAGAAATGATGGGAGAGAGGTAAGGGACTGGGAAGAAGAAAAAGCAATGTGTTCTGAGCTCTGTGGACTGGGAGTTTAGTGGGGGATGTTTTTGCTTCTGTGGTGTTCACACACCTATGCTGGCTAGCAGCTGTCAAACACAGGACCTGCTCCCCTCTCTTGACCCCACAGCTCCAGGTCTGAGCCAGAGTACAGGACTGTCAGTGGGACTGAGCACATCCTGGACTCCATCCTGCAGACTACATCCCACCCTGTGGTGATCAGCCCCCAGCCTGGGCACAGCAGCATGTTCTCACATCCCCTGCAGCAGCACTGCTGGGGAGCAGGAGTCACCCACCTGTGTCAAGGAGCTTGATTTCAGCTTTGTCGCTGGTGGAGCGGATTCCTCTTGCTTTGAGCTGAGGAAGGAGAAAGGAGAGGTGTCTGTCATGCTGAGCTCCCCTGCCTTTCTCTGAGGTCAAAGCTGGCTTTCCTCCCCACAGAGGAAAGCCTTCCTGCTGCTGATGGCTCCCAGAGAGCAGCCTGCAGCACCCAGTGCTGCAGAGAGCAGCTCTACCACCAGCTTCATAGTACACATGGGGATACCAAGGTGATGTTTTGCTCCCTCTCCCCAAGCTAGGGATGCAGATGGATGATAGCCCAGGTCTCCTGGCTGCCTGCCACATACCAGCCATGGGGTGGTGCCTCCTCAGACAGGAAGGGTGGTGCAGGGCTTCTCATACCTTTTGCTTTCCAATGCAGATGCATCCTCGGGTGCTTGGAGGATGTGGAATTTGAAGTTGAGCATGCCTCTGTTCTCCAGCACGACAGTCTGGGTCTTCTTGGTGCCCTTGAGCATGGCCCCAAAGTTGATGGGTGAGGCAGGCTCAATACTGTACTTGCTGTACACAGCTTTTGCCGACACCCTCACTGGGATGGTGGCAACAGTCTGGCTTCCTTCCCCTGAGCTGGCATCTATCACCTGTGTGCACAGGAAGGGGTGGTAAACAAAGCCAAGAGGCCAGCTTGCTCTACCCCAGTCGCCAGCCTCCACCCCAGGCCTCCATCAATTTACCCTCCCTGTTTAAGCACCTCCTCCAGAGTCAGATTCTCACCTCCACTTAGGAAGCCTCCCAATGGTTTTGAAAGACTTTGTGTATGTAGGAAAGAGGATTCTCCAGTTAAAGCCTTCCTTCCTTTAGATACCTATCCTGTTGATGCTCCCAAAACACCGTGTGATAACAGAGCCTGGCCCAGGGGGCTCACCTGGCAGTACAGGATGGGTTTGTTCTTGACGACCATTTCCCTTGTGGGGTGGAAGAGCATCTCAACATTCACACCAGGCTGGGAGGCAATCAGCATGCCCGACTGAGGCTCAATAGTGAAGTGGGATGCCAAATCTTGCATCCTGGGACCTGCATTCTTCAGCACAAAACTGAAGGGGAGAAAGGGAAGGAATGGAGATCTCTGCAGTTAAAAGTATACATCCCACCAGCACAGCCAGGACTTTGTATAGGATTAGGGAAAAAAAAGAAAAGGGAGAGTCCAACTCTGCTCAGGGAATCCTGGATCTTGTCAGAGAGTGCAGGCAATCACGAGGTTACTGCAAGAACCCTTGACACCAAAATTTTTCATTCACTTCTTTACAGAGTTTCAGAAAGAGAAAGGAGGTGACCATCAAAGAAAGGCAATGAATCTCAGCATTTCAGTGGCTGACATTTCGGGAACTCTCTTTTGGGTTCCTCTTGGGCTGTGGAAAACTGCTGGTTTATGGCTGGGTTCTTTGGTAAAATAGTTGAGATTAGAGAGCCCAGGTTTTGTATTTATCAAGAGGTAGCCAGCATTGAAACACGTTCTAGCCATTGACAGAGGCAGAAGGCAGGCCTGGCAACCCCAGGAAATGTTCACTACCAGGTAGCTGGACTCACCGGTACTCAATGTTGTGTATCCCTTTGTTCTTTAGACTCAGGACTTTCTTCACATTTTCCAGGACATGAATGGTTCCAAATTCCAAGCTTCCATCTGGACCTGCAGAAAACCCGCAGAACAAGGTCAAACACGGTATTTGTGAGCTGCTGCAGAATAGACCAGGTCACAAGCTACATGGAGGTCTTGGCACAAAACCCTTTTCAGCAAGTTTCTGTTCTTGAAAGTGTTTTCCAGCTACTTGTCTGCCCGTTCTCTTCTTACTCAAAATATCTGCAAGCTTAGTAGCTAAGCCTTAGGAGCTTGGCTTCCATTTCCTCACTTCCAAGCACAAATCCAATTACTTTATATGCTGTGCTGAGCCTGTGGCAGTTGCCAACTGCCTGTTCACATCTCTGTGGTTTCAAAGCCCCCAAATCCAATCTGCACGTGAAGCTGTACACTTCAAAGGTCAGAGGGGAGAGACTTAAGGCTGTCAGTGCCCTGATGAGGTTTTATTACACACAGCTTGCAGGGTATGTGCTTTATGTATCCATCCCATCCCATCCCATCCCATCCCATCCCATCCCATCCCATCCCATCCCATCCCATCCCATCCCATCCCATCCCATCCCAAGTGCTTTGGTCTCCCACCTCCCAAGGCAGTGCAGTGCACCTGGACTGCTTTCTTTGGGAGGCATCCACTGACCTTCAGGCATGTCGATACTCAGAGAAACATCACAGACCTCTGCAGAGATCTCAATGTCTTCAGCCTGAACAATCCCCAGGATGTTTCCTGTATCTGAAACCTGAAGCAGCAAGAAACAAACATTGTTCAGATGATTCTTTTAGTAGACAGCCTGTAAGTCCTTGTCTCTGCTGGCAGCTTCCTCTGTGGCCTCCTTGGCTTCACAAATGTTGGTGGACTCCCATGCTTTGTTCACCTGCTGCAGTGGGATTCTGCTGCAGAAAAAAGCCCTATCACTCTGTGCTCCTACAGCAGGGAATGCTGCTGCCAAAGCATCCTTGAGAGGCACAGGGATGTAAGAACAACCACAAGAACTGTGAGGTGTCTCAGAGCAGATGGCATTGACATGCCTCTCCAATCACCCTGCACCCTCTCTGAAACGCAGCCCCTAAACCACGGGGAACAAAATCCCAGCGGGAGTGTTTGTTGCACTATGCAAGAGCTTCCGACAAAGTCCAAGAGGAATGTAGAGATAACACTGCAGTCTGTACAACCAAACAACAGCCTTCAACCACTCACAGGGACAAAGTGGTTGTGGTACAGGCTCAGGATGCAGTGTCTGGTTATCTGGGGGGATGTGGATGCACTGCACGTCCTGGCAAACGCAGTGTAGAGGCAGAGGTTGGGGTCACAGCACCCTTGAATCTGTCAGGTGCAGCTCTTCCTGAGTCCACCCCTAAGAGCACACAGCTGCAGGGCAGGGCCCAGTCCCTCTCACCTCTAGTCGCAGGGTCTTCTCAATGCTGCCAATCTGCTCGGCCTTGAAATTCAGGGTCACATCAAACTCTGAGTGGGGATCAATGATGCCGTTATCTTGTGACAAGGAGAAGGCCTCAACAAGGTCATCCAGCCCAGTGAGCTGCCAGGCCATGGGCAGTAGGGTGTTGTTTTTCAGGACCAAGGTCCTGCTGTCAGTCCTGCAGAGACAGGAAGGCACTTGGCATCAGCTGCTGGACGGTCACACCAGCCTCACCACTGAATGCAACTTGCAGCAGCTCCATCCATGCCCTGGAAACCAGGTCAAACATTTTCTCTTTGTCACAAGTCCTGGAGTGCTTGTGGGAGGACTGACCTGTGCAGAAGCAGCTTGTCAAAAGACAGCTCCAGGGGGCTGACCTCCAGCATCACGTGCACCCCATGGCAGCACAGGCTGAAAACCACTGGGTCTGGGTTCTTCTCAATGCAGCAGATGAGTTTGTCTTCCAGGAAGCCAGGGGAAGTGGGGTATGCCCAAATGGTCAGCTCCTAGACCCGGCCCCACAGAAAGAAATAGAAAGAGCACTGTGTGTGAGCAGGAGGAGCAGCTCCTGGGCACTTGTACAGTGCCAGCTCTACCTGCCCTCCTCCTACCTGCTTCTCCTTTGGTTTGAGTGTCATGCTGGGAGGGTCCAAAAGGAATGTCACTGCTTTCCCATCATTCTCAAAGGAGAACTGGACCTCTGCATCCACAGGGGAGTTGTTGAGGATGGTTATATTCTCTGAGTTGCCGGGACAGTTCCGGGCCTTGTACCTGTCCACAAAAGGGGAAAAGGCTGCAGAGGAGACTGTTGCCTTTGCCACACGTCGAGGAGAGCTCCATGTGCACCCAAAGAAGCGGTGCTGGAAGACCCAGTTCTAACAAACAAGTGAGGGAAATGGATCCCAGTCAGGGGCATGGACGTGTGCTCATCCTTGCCTTACTTTGATGCCTTCCCCTGGACTTGGTGCCTCCACCCCAGAAGCCTGATGATGCTCAGGCCACTTCAAGAGTTTTTAATACAATGTAAATTCAAGGGTGCCTAGAAAAGCAACAGTACACCAGGCACATGGGTTCTTTCCCCTTCTTGGGGTGCCTTCCCTGCTGAGTACAAAGAAAGAAAACTCTTTCTTTAAACTCTTCTCTTTTGGAAAAAAGTTTAGTTAATCTCTTTCATAAAAGTCATAAAAATCCTTTGGATTTCATGCGTTAGCTCAACATCTGAGAAGGAAATTTAAAGCATCAATTCCCAAGAGGAATGCAAATAGATAACAAGGACCCTTCTCTCAGGTGTGGAAATGACTTTGGAGTGAAAGGGTTAAAGAGGCAAAGAGAAATCCCAGATTATCCATCAGCCTGGCTAAAGATTGTCTGGTTGTTTAAACTATTTTGATTTCATTTCCTTACATTGGCAAAATAGACCTAGCCCTCCAGATCTCCCATGGAGACAAGAATTTAATGTTAAATAGTATTTAAAAAAAAAAGTGACAGTAAAAGTAGAAATACACAATAGCTTCAATGACAGCGTGTTTAGGCAGACTTTACCTAGCAGTGAGGATGCAATGTCATCACAGGAAAATGTACATGATGCTGTACATTCCCCCTGACACCCATTGGCAGGTGAACCATAAATCTTATTATTAATTACAGATTAATGAAAGGTTCACAAAACCATCTACAGAAGAATTGCTCAATCAGGCTACCTGCAGAGCTCAAAGCACCTCTAAAACCACCATACAGTTCATTCCCTACAGGGTGAAGCTGAGATGTGGAGGGGGACAGAAGTTGCCCCCCAAGTCTCCTTTGGTCTGGAAGCAGCATGCGGCTCTGGCCACCAAGGTGGCCACCAAGACACCCACCGGGTAGGCAGAGCAGCTCCTCCAAGGCCCATTTGCCTCTTATCTGCTCAAGTTCACACATCTGTGGTCCTTCAATCCCATGTGTCTCCCAGGACTCTGCTGGGGACTGCCCTGGATTGTGCCAGCAGGACAGCATGTCTCTCCAAGCATGTCCAGGAAAGAACAAGGCCCAGCAGGGAGCACATACCACTCTCTTGATTTCCCACACAGCAGAGGTCCAAAGTGGAATTGCTTTGTGCTCTCAACATATTCCTTGAAGATGATTTCATCTGCCTCCATGGTCTCCCTCCACTGTGGAAACACCAGCCTGGGCAGAGAAAGTGGGGAAGAAGGAACTATGAGATGCTCCAAGTAGGAAATGTAGTCAGAAAGCCATAACCCTTCCTGGTGGCTGAGGCACCATCTGCCTTCCCAGCTCCCAGCACAGGAAGAGATGCTGGGTGACCTCAAGCAGCACCACCTGCCCAGGCCAGAAGCACCAAGGGGCAGCCCTGGCTGTGAGTTCAGGGGGCAGCAGTGTGGGAGGCTGCCAAGGGCCAGCCTTACCGCGGGTTCTGGCTGATGCTGGGGTACACGCCCGTGCCACTGCAGGGCAGCTCGTACTGGCGCTTTGTCTCCACGAGCTCAAACCTCAGCATGTGCTCAAACTTCCCTGGCCTTTTGGTGGAGAAGTGGACCTTCAGTTCCACCTCACCGTGGCCAGGCACTATCCATCGGTACCGTTTCAGCCTGGCAATTAAAGAGGAGGCTTCAGACATTGCTAAGGAGCAAATGAAACAAGGAGGGTGCACTGGCCATCCCGTGGAGGCACTGGCACAGGGTCACTGTGGAGCTGGGGATGACGGACCTTGTTTGGCAAGAGGACCAAGAAGCAGAGGCATCACCTCTTCCCATGTGGCTCACCTGTGGAATTCTGTGGGGGTTGAGGCTCTTTTCAGCACACTTTTGGATCTGGTTGCAGAGGAATCCTGGGGACTTTCTGTTCTGTGTGTGGAGATCTGGTTCTCCTTTGGAGAGTTGTCTCTGCTGGCTGCTTTATGTGTCTTTGGTTGGCCCTCGGCAGAACTGCCCTTGGCATCTGGGGCCTTGGCCTAAGGGGAGAGAGAAAAGGGAGGGACAGGTGAGCCCTAAGACATCCCCATCCTGGAAAGCAAAGCAGGTATTTCTCAACCAATGGAAGAGAGAATAAATAAACAAATAAGTCCACCTGCCCAGGGTCTTGGTCTTCCTTACTGGTGTTTGTTTTACCTAGGACACCCCTTCTCACTTCAGGACCCTGTTCTCAAAGGAAGTTGACAGTTTTAGGTGATTTTTTTTCCCTCTTGTCTTACAGAACTGCTCTGTCTCCCGCAGAGCTGTCGCTTTTGTCCCATCCCTGACAGAAAGGAGACCTGCAGACATGGGGCCCCATCACATCTTCACTACCTCTCCACAGTGATCCTTCTCCATCCAACCTGTCCCCCATGCCCCCATCTAGCCTGGTCCCTGCCCTGGCACCTTCAGTGCCAGCACCACTGGAGCACCCACCTGATTGTCTTCCATAGCAGCACCTTCCGGTGCAACAATGGTGAAGGGCTTCACACACTCTGCAGAACCCAACCACTCCTCTGGGTAGTTGACTATGGAGAAGACAGCAGCAGGGGGCAGGGGAGGCCCTTCGGGATGCAGTCCCAGATGTCTCAGCATCTAAAACAGAACAGAAAATCCTGCTTATACTTCTCTTACCTTCATCCTCACAGCTCCTTCTTTAAAGGCACTGATCTTTTAGCAATGGGGTTTTTGATTTATCTGAAGTATACAAGTGCTTTGTTATGCCCAGTGGGGTGAGCAGGCTCCAGAGCAGAGGCAAGAGCTACAAGCAGGACTGGGACAGAAACCTCTCCCAAGTGACTCAGCTGAAGAAAACAATGACCATGAGCTGCCCTGTCCTGGGACCATTTCTAATGATTTCCAGGCTGGGAAACTCTGAACAGATGGGATACTTGTGCACAGAGCACTCCCACTTTCTCCCCACTGTGGGATGGATGGTGATAACCTCCCCATCCACACAGATGCTACGGAGTCATTGTGGAACATCATCAGGGGCCTGGACAAGGCTCTGTGCCATTATCACCTGGGGGGACACAATACTCCAGGACCCAAGACCACAGCAAGCTCAAAATCTGAGCCTTCCAAGGTTTTACCTTATCTTTTGTTGGCAGCCTCCCATCCCTCAGGATCTCCCTAATCATGGCCTTTGGATCTGTGACCTGGATGTCCAAGCACCGCACCCCGACATGCTCATCTCTGACTGCCCCTTCTGCAACTTCACTTTGTGTCTCCAGCTGAGATGACTGAAGACTCCTTTGGCCTCCACCTTTTTGTTCAGGCTTCTTCTCCACCTTCTCCTGAGGCTTTATGGTCTTGTGAAGCTTGTTTTCAGCTGAAGGCTGGGATGTGTTTCCATTTTGGATCACAGGTAACTGTACAGATCCCTGAACCTTGTCACAGGAGGAGAAAACCTGTGCGTTGTCCTGCTGCGATGACTCATAGATCTGAAACCTCTTCTCCATCTCAGCTGAGTACTCTAGGATTTTGGTTTCCCCCTCCTCTGGGGCTTTGGGTTCCCCCTTTCCAAGGGCTTTGGGTTCCCCCTTCTCTGTGATTATGCTTTTCCACATCTTTGGGGCTTTGTATTTCCACTGTTCTGGGATTATGGTTCCCTCCCTCTCTAGGATTTTGATTTTCTTCCTGTCTGGTAATTTGGTTTCCTTTTTCTCTGGGGATTTGCTTTCCTTCCTCTCTGGGGTTTTGCTTTCTTTCATCTCTCGGTGTTTGCTTTCCTTCCTCTCCGGTGATTTGCTTTCCTTCCTCTCCGGTGATTTGCTTTCCTTCTTCAATCGTATTTTGGTTTCCTTCTTCTCTGGGGGTTTGCTTTCCTCCCTCACGGGGGGATTGCTTTCCTTCCATTCTTGGGGTTTGCTTTCCTTCCTCTCTGGGGGTTTACTTTCCTTCTTCACTGGTATTTTGGTTTCCTTCCTCTCTGGTGATTTTCTTTCCTTCCTCTCTCGGGGTTTGCTTTCCTTGCTCTCTGGGGGTTTACCTTCCTTCCTCTCTGGGGGTTTACCTTCCTTCCTCTCTGGGGGTTTACCTTCCTTCCTCTCTGGTATTTTGGTCTCCTTCTTCTCTCGGGGTTTGCTTTCCTTCCTCTCTGGGGGTTTGCTTTCCTTCCTCTCTGGGGGTTTGCTTTCCTTGCTCTCTGGGGGCTTGCTTTCCTTGATCTCTGGGGATCTGCTTTCCTTCCTCTCTGGGGGTTTACCTTCCTTCCTCTCTGGGGGTTTACTTTCCTTCTTCTCTGGTATTTTGGTCTCCTTCTTCTCTCGGGGTTTGCTTTCCTTACTCTCTGGGGGATTGCTTTCCTTACTCTCTGGGGGATTGCTATCCTTCCTCTCTGGGGGATTGCTATCCTTCTCTAGCAGTTTGCTTTCCTTCCTATCTGGGGGTTTGCTTTTCTTCTTCTCTGGGGATTTCCTTAATTTCTTCCCTGTTTTTGCAGGCTGCTTCCCCAAGGAGAAATCCTTCTTTTCCTTCTTCCACTTCTCTTCCTCCTTCCGCTTCTTTTCCTCCTCTAAGGCTTTTGCTTCCTCCTCAAGCATTTGAGCCAGCCGCTTCAGCTCCCTTCAGCAAACAAAATAGAAAACATCTCTGAGAGTCACCACCACAAACCTGCGCTCATCTCTGAGAGTCACCACCACAAACCTAGGCTCACTAGTCCTGGCTGGCCCTGCACTTTACTGCTTGACCCTGAGGCCAGGCAGAAGCACAATCTTCCTCCACCCACACAGATTGGGAACATCCCAAGTGAGGGGAATGGTGGAAGAGGCCCTCCAGCACCAGCCAAACCTAAGCCTTGCCATCGTAAGGTCTCGACTGTGCAACCTCCCTCTTAAGGCACACCCAGACACCCCCAGCCCACTGCCAAAGGCTGATCCACCAGCTCTCTGCACTGATGACTGAAAGCGCCCTTCGTCCCTTGATTTCCCAGTTTAAACCACTTCACAAATTGCTAACATCTGCTTGTCCCTCCTACAATTCTAACTCAATTCATTCACCCCACTTCTCTCTGGGCATAGCCTGCTCCTTAATGAGAATAATCCTATCAGTCAGAAAGCAAAGGCTGCAGGAATTCCTCTCCTGCAAGACATGCTCTTGTCAGACAGATTTCCTGCTAGAACCCAGCAAACTGGTGCTATCTGCCATGGAAACTATTTGAAGCGGCCTCGTCCGTCTCTTCCCCATGAAACCAACTTCAGCCTGAGCTGAAAGAAGACCTGATACACAGGCTTGCTTTAAGCAGCCTCCCCTCCCAGCTCCACACTTTTCCTGTGTGACGTGACCTGACCTGGGCTACCTTGCTGGAGCAGAGCTTCTCCTGGGTTTGCCTACTGCTGCAGCTGCAGGGCAGTCTAAAGGACATGAGCTTTTATGGATGGTGTCCCACCATAAGGAGAACCCTGGCAGATCAGCATTGCAAGGACCTCATCTGTGGCAAGACCAGCACCAAGGGTTTGTCTGGGCCCCACACCTACCCATACCACAATCCCACTGTATGGGTGAAGAAGAGGGATGATGAAGAAGGTGTAAATCAACATCATAGACTTAAAGACACTTCTACAGGTAGTGCCAAGGCAAACCCAGAGCCCAGCTCCCTGCAGGCAGCATCTAAACTGGGAGAGCTCACCACTAAAATAGAGAAGATGTTCTATCTCAGCAGAAGAAGATCCTTCCTCTCTTGGGAGCCAGGGAGCTAAGAGTGGCCATCCTGTGTTGCTGCTGGCTTTGCTATCAAACACCTCTGAGCTCAGAGTCTTTGGAGCAGGGAAACCCTGCAGGGACACTACCCTGAGCAGTAACCCATGGAAGGCTTACTCACCTCTCTCTCTGTATACACTTCCTTTCTGGTATTATTTTGTCCACTAGAGCTTTCTTCTCAGGAAGGGCATCATCCTCATCCTCATCCATTTGCAAGACATATTCTGTGCTCCTCTGAATAGGTTTTTTCCTCTGCCATTCTTTAGCACAAACCAGAAGAGTAACCATGAGTGACCAGAAGCAGAGCTGAGTGCTCTGGGTCAGCCACAAGGATTCACAGCTTTTCCCAACCCAGCCTATCATACCAGGAGATGCTGGGGAGCTCATAACCCTGCTCCAAAATTCAAACAATCACCCAAACTATGGCCGGGCAGTGAGTTCCTGTGCTTTGCCTGGCTTAAGCGCACCAAGGCTGAGGACAGTCTTTTGTCACTGAGCTACAGCAGCTTGCACTCGTGCCCACGCTTTAATGTTAAGAGATTTGGGTGAGTCTTAAAACCTCAGATCTCCTGCAACTCTGAGATGAGTGCTGGTTACACTGAGGTAGAAGGCAGAAAGATGAATAAAAACATTTCTTACAAGCTCTGGCTGCAAACCCAGATGCACAGAGATAAGGTTGAGGGCTTGAGAGAGAAGATTTGAGAGGGACAGATATATGTCACCTTCCTTCTCTCTTTCAGCTTCCTCCTTGGCTTTCCAAGAAGCATAATCCTGATGCAGGTTCACCATGTAGATATGATGACGATTGTTGACAGCTTTGAATACACAGAGCAGAGAAGATTCCAGGCTGCTTGTGAAGAGGCTCTCCAAGCCATCAAAGACCACTCCCTTGGAGCAGTCTTCATGCTGCAAATAAGGGGAAGAACAAGTCAGCCATTGCACACAGGGGGCTCACAGCTGGACAGGTAAGAGATGTCACAGGGTACCAGCTATCCTTGTTCCAAGGGCATTAGCTAAGAACAGCTTGGATCTGTCCTTAGGCTCTGCCAACTAGGGGCATCTGCAGCTTCCCCCAAGGTTCCCTGCACACAGTCCAGGATCCTCCAGCAGCACGTATGGACCTCCTCCTCCTCCTCCTCCTCTCCAAGTCATACCCCTCTGCCTGTCTCTCCAGAGCAGGATCGTCTCCTTTTCCCCCACCCCACACACCTTCAGCCTCTCACAGAGGATGTCCACCAGCAGGTCCTCGGGCAGCACACAGCTCAAGCAGTTCAGCTCTTCCCCATGACTGCTGATGATGTTCAGCTGCTGTGGTGCAGGAGCAGTGGAAACTGTGAACTGTAATGTGGAGCATTGTTAGGAAAATAAACCACGGTGGAAAGCCCTGAACAATTCCCACTGCTGGGCTTGGAGCTGGGGGTTCACACTAGTGGAGAGTAGAACAACCCTGCAGTGCAGGCTGGAGCTCCAGGTGAAGGGCCCATCTCTTGGCCAGCAGGGACCTGAGTCTGCAAGCCCCCAGTGCAGCCTCCCAGCACTTTGCTTACTGCCTGCAGCCATACTTGCCAGTAAACCATTGAGAACCAGTGGAGTTTGTTGCGGTGCGTATTTGTTTCATTCAGTTCATTGTTAAAGTTGTCATAATGGCTTGTTCTTACTTTTCCGTGTCGTTTTCTGTGTTTTCCCCAAGTTGGTTTATCCCTAAGTTCTACCCGCCCCTGAAACTACCTTGTTTGACATTCCCCACCCCTTGTTCCCAAACCTTCCCTGTCATTCTGAGAATACCCTGGGCCAATCCCTTGTTGCTCTGCCCCCCTGGAAATCCCCTAATACTCGATGCCCCATTGGCCCCATTGGCCCCATTGGCCCATGTCACCCTTTCTCCCTCCCCCCTGGCTTCCCTCATTGGTTTGTACTTTGTTAGACCCTGCCATTCACTCGTCCCCTAAGAATTCCTTATTGGTTGATCGTTTGTACCCACCCCCCCAGTGGGTACAAATCCCGGGCACAGCAGTGCTTGGGGCTCTATTGCTCCTGCTCCCTTCAGGCCTAATAAGCCTTTTGTTGGAACCTCAGCAGCTGAGAGCCTTCCCTTTTCTCCTTTGCCTGACCTCTGATGCTATTATACCGTTTGAGCAAGTGGCACATAAGGTTCTGCCTGCAGTAAACCCACACTGAGGCAGTTCCCCGCACCTTTTGTGGTGCCAGTGTTTCTCTTGAGCTAGCCCGGACTCCAGTAGCCGTGTCAGAGTTGTCTGCCAGAGCACATTCTCAGCCCAAGTCATGCCCAGCCTGCCAGCTGGGCTTGGCACTATGGACCCACATAAGAGCCCCCGCCCATCTCAAAGACAATGCAAAGGTCCCAGGGCAGGTCATGTTTACCTTGGTGTCCTTTTTGTTGGGTTTGCTGGCTGGCTCCTTCTTTTGTGCTGCAGGGTTCTTGCCTTTGGGATTCTTCTTCTTCATGTTGTTTTTTTCTCCAGAGGCTTGTTTGTTCTTGGTCTGAGCAGTAAGCAGAGGCTTTTTACCTGCACAAGGGACAGATGGTTGAGGAGGACTTTGAAAAACAATTAGGTACCTTTCCCCACAATGGGCATAACCTTGGGCCCTTGAAGGAATGTGGCACTTTTTCCCCAGTCTGTTGGGCACTGGCAGCACTGTTTCCCAGAAGCAGCTCCTTCCCTCCTTCTCCTAACAGCATGATAAAATATGCCATCCCATATTTGATTTTAAAGCCAGCACTATGTCCCTCCTAACAACTGTGCGTGCAAGTGACACTGCTTGCATAGCAGTTGCCCTGCAGATGAAAGCCAAAGACTGGTCCTCCATGACTGTTTTTCCATACACGGCACCCATCCTGCATTCTCATGTGGAGACCTGCAGCCCTACCCTACTTGTATCACCTGTCTCCACTGAAATTAAATCCTCCTTGTGGGAAAAACCCAGCTGGAACCCAGACTTTTCTTCCTTCCACCAGCTTCCAACCCAGCCAGGTTCAAAACTGAGCAATGCAAAACTTCCCCCTGCACCAAGCCACGTCTGCCTCACCCTGCAGAGCTCAGGGTACACACTTCCCAGTAAATTTCATTAAAGTCTTCAGTCTCACATGGAGAAGAGCCCAGCATGCATGAGCTGTGTGCCCTGACAGTGGGTATAGGTAAATCTCTGGAAAAAAGAGCTCATCTGTAGCATGTCTCATTGGAAATTCCTCTGGGAGGTTGTCCTTCCCTTCCTCTCCTTTGCAAGGTTAAACCCATAGTCAGTCCTCTTGTGCTTAATGAGCCACCTCAGAAGGCTTTTTCCTTGTTAAAGTGGGCAGCAGTTCTGCCTGCTGCCCATGAGGAGCAAGCTTGATTCAGCTTTGAGGGAATATAAAATATTTGGGAAAGAAACAGACGTGCTTCACCACCCGCAGAAAAATGAACATGTGCCAAGAACGGCAGCAAAGCAGGCTATGAAAGAACCCCTGACTGAGCCCTTGTAATTGGTTTCTTTCTTTTTTTTTTTTTTTTTTTTTTAAAGACAAGCTACAGATGCATTTCACTCACATTCCCAGACAGTCATGGAGGGTTTTTCAAGCACTGGCTCTGGGTCCAGCATTTCTCCTTACCAGCATCATCTTGGTCTTCGCCTTTCAGCTCCATGGCAGCCTTGGTGCAAAGCTCCCGGGCGCGGCGCCCTGCTTGGCTCTGATCATTGGCGATGGCCTCTTTCACCATGGTGTCAATGGACAAGTGAGCAGTGTCATAATAGTGACACAGGGCCACCACTATCTCTGTCTTTCCTGAGAGAGAGGAGGACTGCTTGGTGACACTTGCATACGAGGCATTACAGGGACAGGCCTTGGAAGAACCTCAAACAAGATGTCGAAGTAAAAAGGACAGTGGGAAAGCAAGTGTCCCTCTGGGGAGGCCATGAGGGAGGCAGCTGGAGTGTGGGTACAAGCTCTGAATTCTAGAGCCAAGAGGATCATCTCCACCTCCTGTTCAGCTGAGGACTTTGCCTTAAGCACCATGGTCCACCAGGATGTGTTCCTCCTGCCTGCCCCTCTCCCTGCAGCCCAGGGCTGCAGCTCACATACCTGCCCGGGGTGGCCCATGGACAATAACAACAATCCCTCTGTCCTGCTGTGCTTCACAACTCTCTGAAGATGGGTCGATGCCCAGGTGGCGCATGACAGCCTGAGAGATAGGGCTCCCAGTCACTTCCACCATGGGCTCAGGAGAGGGTGTGACAGCCCCATGATATGCTGCAGTGCAAAACCAGGGGGAAAAGTCAGCCTCCCGCCCTCCTTTGATCCTCATCATCCTCCCCATCTCCTCAGATCCCACGAAAGGAGACTTGGTGAAAGCAACATGAGCTTGTTCTTTTGTTGCTCGGAAGGTGCAAATATAAAAGAGCCAGGGATATTAGACCTGGTCCTACTGGCTGAAGAACTCATCCAATCCTAGTCTTTGTGGCTAAGGGACACAAGGGAATATCCTGATTTTATCCCCAGTCTATAGCAGCAGAGAGGAGCTTCCTTTGGTGACATTCAGGGTAGAGAGAGGATGCCCCAGCCCTTCACCCAAGAGTTCCTCCACCAAGCTGGGGAACAGGCAGCTGCTAAAAGCATGGGCTTTCCCTGGAGAACAAGGTGACAGACAGTTCAGGGTGTATGGGCTGGACTCCCTGCTGTGGCCACAATCAAGACAGACATGGCCAAACCCTCACTGTTTTTCTGACCTGGTGCTGCCTTGTCTATGGCCTCAGCCATGTCCTTGGCCTCTGCCATGGCCTTGAGCTCTGCCTGTTGAGCCTTCGGCCTCTTCTGTGCTTCACAGTCCTCCAGCACCTCTGGGGGCAGCATCCCACCCACGGTGCGTGGAGGCATTAGAAAGTTCTTTTGGTACTCAGACCCCGCTGCCATCCACAGGATCTGTGCAGGTAGGGAAGAGAAACCATACACAACGTTCCTTTTCTCGCCTCTCTTCACACACACTCAGCAAACCCATTTTCTGTCTCCTCCCATCCTCCCAACAACACAAACTAGTTAAGTCCTCCCACAGCACATCAGCAGACTTGGCTTTACTCTGGGGATTGCCTCCATCTCCCTGGCACAAGCCTGGGAATGCTGGAGTGCTGTGAAGCTTGGGCAGCATATACATGGGGACCACACCTGCCTTCTCACCTTCTCTTCCTCAAAGTACTGCTCATCAAAATCCAGTGAGTAAAACTCAACAGGGAAGTTGCATGGGTTCTTCACCACTACTGTGGCATCCACCCCATCACTGTCCACCAGCACCCATCCCATCTTGAGTGCTGGGGGGCTAAACTCCAACCGTGGCTCTAGACCTTGTCCTGAGAGGTGCAGCTTTAAGTGATTGCTGCTTCCACAAATGTTAAGCTTCAGCTCATTCTTGTAAGACCTCTGAAAAGAGAAAAGTGCAGAAAACTCATCCACAGAGTCCCGGGTGACAGGACCCCAAATACAACGCTTGCCCCAAGGTCAGGGTGTTACCAGTCCCTCCAAGGTGAATGGAAACCAGGTATTTACTTATGCTAGATACTACAGCCTCTGTGTCCTGGGTCTGAGTAACTGGGATGAATCCTGGTGTGCATTCTAACTGCGTGTTTGGGTATCAGATGGAAGTACAATGGACTGTCAGGCGTTTTCACCTAGTCATGCAGGAGTGCAGTGCTCATGAGAAGGGCCCTCGGGGTTACAGTGTCCAGACACAGTCCTGGCACTGCCAAGTCAGGCAAACACCAGCTCCAGGAGAGAAGCAAATGAGCTCTCACTGGCTAGAAATAAGGGTCATATTCTGTGCTTAGTGTTTGGCTCTGGTCATAGCCAGACACAAGATGGTTACATCTCTCGAGCAAATAAAGACCCCTGCGACTGTTAGCGGGCACAGAAGCACTTGTGTCCATACTGGTACACACTGTCAGTTTCCAAGAGCCAGCAGCCACAGGCAAACTGCTCTTGGGAATACTCCATCCTTTAAGTTGAATCCCCAGCTGCATAGGAATGAGCAGGCAGGCCAGAGCCCTGGCTACTGCTGGCAGCACACCAGTACAGGTGATTGTCCTGCCATGCCCAGGAAGGTGTCTGGTGACTGTTTTGTCTGTCAGTTCTGCAGCAGGACGAGCCTAGACTGGCCATTCCAGGACTGTCCTCTGCAAGCGTGCAGCTGCAAATACAGCCAGGCAAGAGGGAGGCACAAGGGGAGTTGGGCACATCCCCCTCCTTGTGCCAGGAGGCAGCCACAGAGCCCTGATGCTCTCTCTCTGTGCAAGCTCCCTGTGGGCATTTCGAAGCACATCTCGCAGGAGTACTCTTGGGGTGAACTGAGCCATGCTGAGAACGGGGCTTGCAGAAAGCTCCCTGTGAAGGCAGAGCTCATACCTCTGCACCAGGCCCTCATTTCCAGATAGCCCTGACAGGCCTCCTGGGCTGACACCTGCCAATCTCACCTCCTGCTTGGGTGTAAACTGGATTTGTAAGTTCTGCCACCTTCCTGGATTGAGGGTTCCTTTGGAGGGCGTCACTTCAAAGGGACAGGGCTCATCCTCCAGCACCTGCTGCTTCTGACACATGGCTGGTGTAATGCGTTTGCGTTGATTGTCCTGGGCACAGAAACCAATTGTGTGAGGTCTCCTCAGTGTGTGAGGACAGAGCCTCAGTTCTTGTAGTGCTCTGAGGCACTGATGATACTGTGCTCAGAGTACCCACAGCCAAACCAAGTGTGGCCCCCATAGCCTGGAGCTGCAGCAAAAACCTGTGAACTGGGCAGGCAGATAGGGAACTACTGTCCTGAGAGAAGGAATGGGTGAAGATGGCAGAGAAGCAAAGCATCAGATAATGGAACAGGTCCAGGCAAAACAGTCTTGATTTAGACCCTCAGAAGCTTCCTCAGACACACTGTAGATCCAAGTGCTCAGGCAGCCACAGGAGCAGAAAGGGCAAGAGACACAAAGAAAACCCAACCAAGAAGTTACATGTTCGACGTCGCCTGTGCTTTACCTTCCTGACAGGCTTGATGGCAGTAATGAACCACTTGCAGGGTATTTGGAACCAGTTGTAGAGCTGGACTGTCTCAATCTGGCACTGCCCAACGAGGGTATCAGAGAACTGCAGCATGTTCTTGGAGAGGTTGAGCGACAGTCCCAACACAGTGGCATGGAGGTGGATGTTATACGTGGGGCCTTTTGCCACCTGGAGAAGGACAGAGAAGTCAGTGGAGGGTGCAGGTGACATCTGCTGCTGCACCCAGCCTGCTGCATGCCCCAAGAGCTCTGGTACCTCTATGGGCAGCAGCACATCCACATCACCCCATGGCCGGCGGGTGCTTTCAAAGCACACCTCAAACATTATGGTGTGTCTGTGAGGCAGACCCTGCATCTGGTCCAGATTCACTCTGAAACCTTGAACAGATGAAAACAAAGCAGCTGAGATACTCAAGAACCACAAAATGTGTCTTAAGCACGTTAAGGTCTTACAGGTGCCCTGGCTGAGAAGTCTGGGAAAAACCCCATGCCATGGTGTGACCTGGACAAAAAAGAGTGCACCTGAACACCCCTCAGACACAGTGAGCCCTTGTGTGATGGAAACACAGCCCTGCCTCAAGGCCTCTTTTGGAAGACTCTTTTGATCCACCAGAGGATGTCACAGGCTGTTTCCTCAATAAAGGCTGAATACAAGTGCTGTGACAGTGTGGACTCCAACCAAAGCACTTCCAAAACACAGCAGAGTCTGCTGGTTTGCAAAACAAGCCCACTGAGTGCCCAGAGAGACTTGATGCTTGTGAGAGCCAAGGGCAGAAGATGCTGAGAGGTGATCAGGGTGATGAGCCCTTCTGGCCTCTGCACTGAAGCATTAGGGCAGTCACAGACAGCCCAGGTCCCCTGGGCATGGCTGGCCAGGAGAATTCTGCCTCTAAAGCTCCCAGCAGGGGCACTGAGAAGAAAAAGCTCAAAAACCTCACCAAGTTCAGTGGCTTAAGCTAATCTGTCTGAGACACCTCCTTCAAGCCCACAGGAAGTGTCTCCAGCACTGCTTACCTGTGTCCTGCAGGGCAGATACATCGACCTGGAAGGACACTGGGATCTGCCCAGGGTTGGTGATCACCAGGGTGCGTCTCTCAGTGTAACCCTTACGTACAGTGCCCATGTCCAGCACATATTCAGGCAGCTCAACTCTGCAAGGAGGAATAAGGACAGTCCTTAAACCACAGCCTGGCTGCATGTCCAAGTGGATGGGGGATACAAATAAAGTGGCTAGTTCTTTATTCTCTGCTGTAAAAACTCAGCTCAAGCCCATGAAATCCATGGCCTGATCACCTGACAATGACTTTGGGAAGTCAGGAGTACAGGTCCTAGGTTTTATCAGCTACTAATGGTACGTGAAAATGAAATTAGTTTTAAATGGACACCTGCCACAGCTGCTCTGCCATGAAAAGCCAGTATAGGTGAGTACACTGGGCCTTCACTGATCTCAGTGAAACTGCTTAGCCTGTGTATAGCCTGAGCCTGAAATTGCTTTGGGGCCTAGCAATAAGTTTGGCCTGCACAGGAGATCTTCATTGTTCTGCAACCAGATTACATGATCTGCTCTGCAGAGAATCTTCTTCCTGAATTGAAGCATCCTGTACTTGTGCTGCATCATGGTGGTGTAAAGGGACAGACCAAGTTACCTAGATAAGCCCTGCCTGCCCACCAGGATTCAAGCCATCTGATTTTGGGTTTTAAAGGGTTTGCTGACATGTGCAGTTCCCTTCCCTTCTCTTTTTTTTGTTTTGTTTTGTTATTGTTGTTGTTTTTGTTTTTGTTTAGTGTGCTCTGTTACTTGGAACCAAGACATCAGCTGGGAGTTGTCTCTTTCAGAGCTAGTCAGCAGGGACAGAATTTGTGCTGTCTGGAAGGCCTTGAAGGTCTGCACTGGGTCCCCTCAGCTCAAGGGACAGAACCCCACACCTGTGGGGAGCTGAGCAGTCCAAAGCTCAGCGCGGTGCTGGGGAAAAGAGGACACTCCGCTGCTCACATGGAGAGTGTCACAGCCACCAGGACCACATCCTGTCTCAAGTCCAGGCTATTCCCAGCTCTGCAGACACAAGGAGCTCTCAGGACAAGGGGACATTGCTGGGTGTTCCCCACGAGGCACCTGGAGATGGGGATGGGAGTCCCTACTCACTTGACAAGACTCTGGCGCATCTTTTTGTCAGGGAACCTGCTGTATGGGGGATGGGATGGGAGCTTTTCCTGCAGCTCCAGGGCAGCCTCCTCTATCAGCATCATCACCGTCTCTATCTGCAGCTCAGTGTTTGGCTGAGGAAAGGGAAGACAGTGCCTGGTTAGCAAAGGTCTTTCCCAACGTTGGCATCTGAGAAAGGATCCCACCCTGCTCTTATGGACAGGGGGTGTGGGGTCCTCCTGTCTGGCTGCTCAGTGTCAGTGACACCTCCTGCTCTCTTAGCCAGGACCTCATCTCCACAGCAGTTAACTCCAGCATCTTCACCTGCCCAGCCCCTGTTAGCAAAGTTTGCCTCATCTGGCCAGGCAGACAAGCCAGGAACCTTCCAGAGCTCCAGAGACTTGCCTGCCCCCAGCCAGTACCAAGGCAGCTTGGACAAAACCTGTCTTGAAAGGGAACTGGGACCAAGCTCATCTTGGAGGTGAGCACTACCAGCACAGTCCCAGGGCACAGTCAAGCAGCTGCTGTTCAGGTCTGTAAATCTAGCAGGGCTTGGGTTGGGACCAACAGACTCCCCAGCAATGACCTGCATCTCCTTTAAAGCACCATCAATTCCATCCCTTGAGCATGGCCTTCAGGATCTCTCCCTGGGGTAGCCAGGAATCTGGTGCAACCCCAGAAGAGAGCATGAGCAGAGTGGAAGCCCTAGGGGCAATGCTGTGGTGACACATGCTTGTAAGTGGGCAGGGAGGTCCCAGGTGCCATCAGGGCACCGGTGGGCTGTAAGGGGCTCGGGTGCCATGGAGAGGGTGGCATGTGCCAAACGGGGCTGCAGCTGCTCTTACTACAGTGCCAAAGCCAGGTGCGTGGGGCTTCAGGTTCTGAGTCTTCAGGGTCTGAGTCTTTGGAGTCTGAAACTTCAAGGCCTTAGTCTTCGGACTCTGAGTCTTCTGAACAACTGATTGATTCCTCTGACTGAATTGTTGCAGGGGTTTTATGAGCTTCTCATATTTTTCATTTCCTGAAGGAAGAAAACGTCCACAAAGTGAAGTGTGAGCAATGTGCCAATCCCATTTAAGCTGGGAAGTCCCCACCTCTCAACACTGGTTTCTTCCAGAAAGAAATCCCTCCAGCCATCTATGGAAGGTGGATGCTGCTGTTCCTCTCTGAATCCTCATTTTATTTGCTCCCACCCATCAAGTTTGTCCATCCCCACAGAGGAGCATCTCATTGCCTGCAATGTCACGCAAATCCAACCCTGTCAGAAGCCCTGCCATCCTCTCTTACAGTTTTCCCAAGCCTTTCAGTCTAGCCATCATCCTTCAGGACCCTGCCAGATGTGCAGGCAAGCTCTGCAGGATGGCTTCTGAGACAAAGCCCACGTGGGATCCTCTGCTCAAGACTCATGAAGCAGTCAGAGGGCTTGAGTTGGTCCAGGAGTCCTGTAACCCTCAGGCTTGGTGGAGCTGAGCATGAGATACCCTATGTGCATATGGTAGGGAACAAAACCAGAGGGACCCTTCCTAGGGGCAGACAAGCAGTGCCCACCTTCGATGTTCCAGGGCAGGTTCACACTGATCACAGGAAAGAATGCTTCTCCTTTCAGGCAGATATTCTCTGGGTCCAGGTCACCCACTTTAAGCTGGAAAGTCCTGCTGAAGGCTCCTGGTACTCCTGGCATGTAAGAGAATTTCAGCACTTGCTTCTCACCAGGTGCAACGGAGCCCTGCAGGGATGGGAGAGGAGGGAGGGAATGCATCAGAGTGTTTGATGGGGGGATGGCTCAGGGGACAGACAGGCTGAGAGGACAGGTCCTCATCTAGAAGAAACCATCAGACCACATCACCTTCATGATAGACGTATTACAGTCTTGGCTTTGGCGATTGTTAAAGTGAATATTACGTGTTTCATAATGTTTACTTTTGTAAAAGATGTTTTGCTAAAGTTTAGAGTTCTTTCAATGTGAATGTTATCTTGCATTGCAATACCAATGTTGGTGAAGAGTTGATGCAACATTAACATTTAACCAGTGGAGGAATGGAAACCTGTTGAATGTGCTGAAGAGTGACAAATGACCAGGACTAGGACAACTGCACGTGCTCCAAAAAGGTGGGACGGAGGAGGAACTATGTTAAAATATTTCAATACATATAACCATTTGTAAATATGTATGAGGCTGATGCAATACCCCGGGTATATAAGGGGTCTTGATGTGTGGTGTGGTGTGCCTCTGGCTGCAGCTAAGCACCCAAGTCAAGCACCCAGTGCTGTTACTTTTGCTTTATTGATTTTGTCCCCCTTTAGATTTTAACTGAGGAGTGGGCTTCGCTTCTCACACCTTCTACGTCTCTTGTGCCCATAAGGTCGAGCCTCCAGCCCCAGGGTGCAGTGTGTTTTCCCAAGGGCTCATAAGGCTGCAGCCTCAGCACAGCCTGATATAAACACAGCTCTGCTGCCAATGGGGTTTGCCCTCTGCCAGCAAGAGCCCGCCTCAACAAAAAAATTAAAAAAAAAAAAAACCAAAAAAAAAAGGCTCTTTTGCTGCTGCTGTGGAAGAGAAATCCCTGCGCTCAGCAGGGCCAGCAGCTCCTCTCATCCCTTGTAGGAGACAGGCATGAAGAAATGGGAACGCCATCGGCTTCCTCCTCCCGCTGCAAGGAGGGACAAAGGCAGGAGTGCTACTTCGGCTGGGAGACATCCAGGCAGGACTGAGAAGCTTGGACAGTGGTGGGATGCTGCCAATTTTTCTCCTTGCTCTTCCAGCCCTGCTGCTCCCTAGCTCCCTCACTGCCCCACAAAGCCGCTGCACAGCAGCAGAGCTGCAGGAGGCAGGGAGCAGCAAGCCTAGGAAGGGATATGGAAGTGCTGCTTAGCGCTGGCAGCAGGGAGGCAGGGCCAAGGGCTATGTCCTGTGTGATCTCACAGCCTGGCTAAGGTGACCCTCAGCAACGCTCCAGTGCCAGCACAGCCTGAGATCTCAGCTGTCAGAGTCCCAGAGTGACTGTGAGGAACCAGTTAAATTTTAATTTATGCCTCAATATATGTTAAGAAGACACTTTCTGATACGGGGTGAAAAATTACTATGGGGGCTGTACCCTAACCCTTAACACCCTCCACGAGGAAAGGAAGTTTCGAGGAGAAAATGCATGCAGGCTCCACCTCTGGGGGGCTGCGAGCAGACTCCAAAGCCCAGGAGAATTTTGCCTGTCTGAACAATAGTCTTCCTAAAAGGGCTGAATTACGGGAGGAATCTTTCCATATGAAAGCAGTCAACGCTGCCAGTTTTTCCCTGCCGTTTTTGGCTTTTTGTTGGGCTGGGAACAGCTGGAGGGTCCGGCTCCCGGCAGAGCCACTCCCCGCTCACCGCGGCACCCTGGTGCTCGGCTGTTTGCCCGCGGGCCAGCCGCGCCTGCTGCCGGCTGCGGGTGGTGGCCAGCACTGCGGCAGGCGTGCCCGCTCGGGGCGGCTGGCCGCACACAGCTCCATCTGCCGAGCGGCACACGGACAGAGCGCCCCAGGGTTACAGCAGCACCGCTCTGTGCCTGCCAACTGTTACTTTGCGTTTCTCACTTTCTCTCTCCGCTGTTTTATCCCCTTCTGGTTGGGACCGCACACTTTCTTCATGAAAAAACAGTTTTCAGATATAATACTTGTTTTGTTTACACTTTGTTTTCATCTGAGAAATCTAGCAAGTAGAATTGTTCTCTGTTCCCCTTACAGCAGCACAAGACAATAACTGTGAAGGGCAACCAGCCTGCTACTGGCACTGTACCACTTCAGCTCTGGAGAGGCAGAAGCAGGCAAGGAGAAACGCCCCTCCAGGCTGGGGTGAGAAGTGCCTCCCTCCCAGAGGCCTTTGCAGGCACATGTTAATATCTTGAGTTCTATTGGTTTGTACAGTTGTTCCACCCCTGTTCACCTTGGATGTACCCTTTCTGGAAAGTTCTTCCTTTCCTTGATGCCCCTTGGCTATAGTTTGCCCTATTGCTCCAGCCCTGTTACCCTATTGGTTCCCCTGGTTGGCTGCCCCTCCTCTGCACCGCTTTTCCCTGTCCCTATAGGACCTTGATCCTCAGGACTCGCCTCTTTCGTCCCATATTTAACCCTGTGCCCTAAACCCAGTTTTGTCTTTGTCCCTGGATTCCCTTCCAGACCCAATAAAGCTTCACTCAGATTTCCATACAAAGACCTGCCCTTCGCCTGTTTTGTCAGCCACTTCTTGTTTTTAGCAAGTGTGCTTGGGGCTCCAAAAGCACAGCTCGTTCTCAGAGGAACCCAGTGGCGCGCATCACTTGAGGTGACCAACAGACTTGTGCCTCCTCCCACTGGTGTGTGCCCTGTGACAGCAGAGCCACCCACCAGCCAAGGCCATGAGGGAGTCTGTCAGGAGAGCACTTGCTTCTCTGCACCCAGCAGAAACAGCAGAAATTACTTACAGCCCTCTCTCTCTAACAGCTGGGTTTGGGATTTTCCCCTCTGTTTTTTTTTTTCGCCCTTCCCCCCCTTCTTTTTTCCTTTTAACACTCTCCTGGGCCACTTGACACAGGACTGGGGTCGGTCACTTGTGGTACTTACAGTGGGGGGGATGACCAGAAACACGCCAGGCAGATGTTGCTCTGCAGTGCTAGGATTTAGCACCCAGTTGAATTCAGTGTTGCCAGTGTTCGCCAGGGTGACTGTGCTGTGACGAATTTCATTAAATATCTGGAGAGAAGGCATAGGAGTGGGAAGTTACAGACCCAGGCCTGCTGCTGGGAATCTCCTTCCTCTCTCCTGGGGCTGAAACCAGACACATAATGGGAGCAGGGACCACGGAGGAGATACAGGCACGGGGGGACCTAAGGAACTCCCAGGCACAGGGCACCTGCACAGGAGCAGGGAGCTCTGGCAGCACACAGAGGTGTGGTAAACAACCATGTGAGGGCCAGTAATAAAGGAACCAGGGGACCCAGGCCCTCTGCACTGTGAGGGTTCACCAACAGCCAGGAGAAACAGAAACAGCACTGAGGCATCCCAGAAGAAAAGGCACCTGCATGCAAGTATTGGCAAGCAACATACATGCAACAAGGGAGTGACACAGGGCAAAACAGACAGGGCCAGCAGCTGGAAATATCTCTGTGCTTTCAACTGAAAAAGAGTGAAGTGGGAGTTATTCTGGGACAGACTCTCCAACTAGAGCAACTGGAAGCCCAACTTGTTCCCTTGATTATTGTGTGGATTAAGCAAGACCTTTAGACAAGAGCATGTCCTTGGGAGATCAGGCTTTAGGAGTGGATCAGCAAAGGGATGTCTCAAGACATGCCCCTCCGAGCATCCCCCCTGGGGCCCTGCCTGCCCCAGGAAGCAGTGTTAGGTACCCTGAAAAAGAGGCATTCCCAGCCTTTTGGAGAGGGTTAGAGATGGCCATTTCAAACCAGCTTGGATGCCAGATGTGTCCCTCAAAGGTTGCAATTCCAAGCCCCAGAGCCAACAAAGGGGCTGGGAAGGGGGAGGAGCCCTGGACTGAGGTGGGCAGGAACCCATCGGCCGTGGTTCAAAGGCAAGGAGCTGTGCCAGGGCACACGTGTGGTACCTGAAAGCCGCAGTTGATCTCCTGGAGGCTCAGGGCGTAGCTGATGCATGAGGCCTCCCCAGTCAGCTCCACCTCGTAGGTGGGGCCTCCCTCTACATGGCACAGCGCCGTGACACTGGCGATGGTGTTGAGGTGGCCAAAGAAGCTGAAGGAAACCTTCTGTCTCTCTCCTGGCTGCAGCACACCTGACTGCGGCAGGACACTGAAAACCTGGAGGACAGGAACGATTGAGATGTTCAGTGTGGAAATGGATGCAGAAGAGCACCTTGGAGCAAACTGCAGCTGTAGCTGGAGGTGCCTATTCCTCAAGCACAGCCAGAATCATCCTGATCTCATCCTGTGTCCATGCCACTGACCAGTGGAGAGACCACAGGGAAGATCTTTTCCCATACTCACAGATCAATGCATTAATTGTACATTCAAGTGAACTGGGATATCTCCTGGCAGTAGAAATTCCCTCTGATGCACAACTTGCCTTTAAAAAGCGTTTCCTACTGCTTTTAGAAAAGGAGGAGACTCAGAGTGAGAGCTCTTGGAGCTCAGGGATCTCAGTGAAGGACTCCAGCCCAGCTGCTCTGACTCCTGAGGCTTTTCCCCTTGCTCTCTGATTTATATGCTGCATTCACAAGGTGCTACAGCAAAAGGCCCTGCAAAAATGTCCTATGGACCACCTGATGAGCTCCAGGGGGAACAATGCCCTCCATAGGTGCTGCACAGTGTCCTTGGGCAGCCCTATGACATGTCCTGCATGGCCTCTCCAACAACCAGTTGCTTCAGCAGCGCTTTGTGATGGGTCTAGAGGGATGTGAGGCCCCTCTGTGGGCAATGTTGAGGGCTGCCAACGGGACTGGGAGCTACAGCTCTGCTTGCCATACCGAAAATGTGGAAGTGAGACAGATTCCCTCTTACATTCTCCACTTTGAGGGGAGTGTGCAGTACGTCCGTGGATAACCTGAATCCCCCCCCAAGCCTAGTGGGATGTAATACTTTTCACAAATATATGGCAGCACCTGAAAAACAAGCCATTTTCTATGCTAGGAGGAAGAGACAGCCACTTTGCAAAGTCTCAGTTTATAAGACAGCTTCAGGGCCACCACTGCAATACCAGCTCTTGGGTAAAAGCAGAGACCTGAAAACACTTGGTTTTGGCTGGGTTGGGAAGAGGGTACATGGAGATCAGCACTCATCACAGCTTGCTCTGGGAAGGAAGCTGGAGGTCTTATCATCATGATGCAGATAAAAGCCTCATCTTATCTTTGTGAAGAAAACATGGCCACAAAGTCCCACACTCCGCACAGGTCTGTAGGATCTCAGCAGGCTTCTCCAAAGAAAACTCTCTCCCTCCCACACACCCCATGTCCAGCCACTGGCCCTGCTGCCCAGCGCACTCTCGGGGCACAGGACAGTAGGGCAGCAAAAAGGGAGGACAGCAGGAGCATGACTTGGTGGTGGTAAGCTGGGGAGGCAACACAAGCAGTAGGTGTACAAGAAAATCTACCTCTGCTCCTAAAGACTGGACAGGCACCCACGATTCTCTGAGGGCTGTGTCTGGGTCCTCCCCATTTCTAATCTTGAAGCGTCTCCTTTGAGATGCCGAGTAATCCAAGCAGGTTCTCTTCTCCTTTGGTGGTTGGGGTTTGAACTTAGGTGGGTAACGCTCATGCCTGGAAAATAATGTAACTATGAACAGGGACCTGCCATGGGAGGAAGGGACACCTGCACGAATAGCTCCTGGTCAGGATGCAGCTGCTGGGTGGGTGCTGGTGCGTTGAACTGAGAAAGGCTTTGATCCAGCCATTCTCAATCCAGGCTGGAGCAGCTCTGTTCTAAAGACAGCCCAGGGATGATACTGGTAGCAGTGGTGCAGGCAGCTGCAACTGCTTGCATTGAGGAACTCCAGAGGATGGGGATTAACACCTTGTGGGGATGCAAAAAGCACAGTGGGAGAGGAAAAGACAGAGAAGGCAAGCCAAGAAGGTGAGATCTGAGGCACCAAGGGGCACACCTGGCCAGTGATGAGCCAGCACAGCCCCCCCAGTGCCCAATGCCAGAAATTCTGCAGCTCTACCAGGTATTTATCAGGGATGTTTCCCTGACACTCTTGGGGGGTTGGATGATATTTTCCAACACTCCCAAGTGACTCAGGTCACATTCCCCATTTTAAATTGAAGCAGGTGCTCAGGGTAACTCTGCTTGTGCTTCTAATGCCACGTCAGAGACACAGTTGAGCCATGCCTGCCTGTCACCCTGCCGAGCTGCAAGTGCTCCCCACACAGTCAAACACAACCTGGATGTTCCATTCCCAGACCGGCATTCAGTGCCTATAATGACCTGCTCCCCAAAGAAGCCCTGTCTTTAGCTTTGTAGCTTGTTATCTAAAGCTGGGTTTTATTTCTGGATGAGGGGCTCTCTCATCATAACCCCCAAGAGCCCCCTAATCATCTGTTCTACTGTCTTTAGTTTTAATGAATGGTTTGAGGCAACTTCTCAGGACCATGGTGCCCAGACAATGACATTTTTCACTCTAAAGTAGAAAATCTCTCGGAGGCAGGGATAGGAGATGATGTGATGAACAAGTCCTGCTGTCAAGCAGTACAGTCCCCATAAGGGACATGTTGCAGTGGGGAAAAGTTAAAAATAGTAATAAGTGTCACCAAAAAAGAATCCAAGGTGTCCACTGAAAGCGGAGCCCTGTGAAAGAAATCATCCTGACACTAAAAGAGTTGCCTCAGAAAAGAAGGAAAGGGAAGGTAACAAGATGTTCAGCATCAGCCCAGGCTCTAAGTAGCTCTTTCTCTGGTGTTGGGACTTTCTGGGCATCCTCCAGCACAATGCAAGGGAGGAAGATAAGGAGCAGACAGGAGCTCCTGCAAAGAGAACCCATCCCAAAGCAGAGGGGTCAAAAGGGCCTACCAGAAGCACTGTGGGAGCTGGGACTACGGGCCCTTCATCAAGGTGGACATTGCCTCAGGCCACAGAGGTCTGAGAAAGCAGCTTTCAGCCCAGCTTTAGCTTTCTTTCCCAAGGAAACCACTACGGGTTTGCCCCAGGAAGTATAAAATTGGTGGAAAACCAATTCCCTGAGCATCCAGCTTGACCACGGCTGGTCACTGCTACTTACAAAAGGAAAAGTCAGAAGCAGTCTGTCAGATCCTAGGCAAACAGCTTTGTTCTTTGCAAAGCAGAAACAGGACACCAGGAAGAAGAGCTTCAAGGAGAGAGCAAAGGTGCACATACCTCAGCCTGTTCACCTGGCCGTCTGAATGGAATGACCAGTGATACTGGACAGGCAGTGGGCTGCAGTTGGTTATCTCCAGAGAATGCCCTTCTGCAGTGCCAGCCAGGATGCAGCCAAACTCCAGGGTGCTGCGCTGGATTTGGAGATTGGGGAAGTGGACTTCTCCTTGAAGGGTGATACACTCCACATAAGGATGGCCGTTGACCATGTTTATCTTCAGAACCTTCTCTTCCTTCCAGCTATGAAAATCCAGTTTATAAGATGGGTCAAATGCAATGTAGAGATGACAGGTCTGTCCTACATCCACTGTCACAGGCTGCAAGGAGATGAACAGTAAGTAATCACCCGTGTGATGACGTCCCAAGGTCTCACAGCTGAAACAGTAAATGCTTGAAGTGTGATTCCCAGCATGGGCTTCTTGGTTCATCGTGCATTTCTTTACAGCAAGGGTGTGACTGCAGCCACAGCAGTCTAGTCCAGGATTCCCTCAAGCCCATGTTTCTGTGCTCAGCAGCAAGACAAGGGGGTGGCTGCTGGAGAGCTGGGATGCTTTCCAGGAGACACCTTTACTGCATGGCTGGCCCAGACCTAGTTGCCTGCTCCTTCTCCTTGTGCCTTAAAGCCAGGATGGACCTTCTCAATTCAGATAAGATTTTGATTCCTTCAGCAGCTCTGCTGATGCAGCTCAGGCCAATCCACTGCTGACACTACAGAATAAACTTCTTGACTCAAGGCTCTCCCAACAGAAAGGCACCACCACATCCCTCCTCTTCAGACCCCACTGGAGGAGTCCAGGGCTGCTCACCTGGCCATCCGGGAGGGGCTGCTGGTCCGCATCGCAGAGCAGAAACGGCTGCTCCAAGTCCAGCATAAGGTCGAGTGGCAGCAAGCAGGTGTTCTTTAAAGCCAAAGGCTTGTACTGCAGAGTCAGGACATCATCACTGGGTTTCTATGGAAACGGGAGACAAGGAAAAAGAAGCCTCAGCTAGCCACAGACCTCCTTCTGCTTCTGCTGCATCTCACAATTTTCAGCCCCAGAAGTGCATACATCCCTATTTACCCTTTCTATTTGTTTCTACCCTTCCAGGACATTTGTCTTTAAAGCAGATGCTTTTCATGTTTAGAACCACAGCATTCCCTGGGGGACAGGGAAACACTCCCACACATGGATGAGGGAATAGCCCCCTGAGAGGAGGCAATTGCTTAAACAAGATCTAAATCACAAAAGTCAATCCAGACCATTTGTCTCCAGTTTTGTCTCTCTGTTGGGCAGAACAGCAGTAGATGGTCATCACTCACATACAGACATTTCTTACAACCTTAATGGCTCTAGCAGCCTCATCAAAGCAGTTCATCTGCAACATGTGTCCTGCAGCCCCTGCTACAGGGACACAGTGTCTGGTCTCAAAGCTATGAGCAGCCTAGGCTCCTCCTTCCTCTCTATCCATTGTGATGGGCTTCCTGCACGGTTTGCAGAAACCAGAGGGTTTGGGAAACTAGTTCTGCATGTACTGATATCAGGCAGGTGCTGTGCCATGGCATGCAATGAATCAGTTTGTGTGTGTGGCATCAAGCAGAAGCCAGGCAGAATCAGGGAGAGCTGAAAAGCTTCTAGTTACACCTGAACTGCCTGTTCCAGGGATTCTGTACTTCAGTGGAAGCCTAGGAATTGGAAGAGAGGCCTGAAACTACAGACACCAAATAAGGAAACATCCTCTCTTTTTCAGACAACTGTCAGGAGAGGAGAAGATGATGCTGGAGTTGGGATCCAGAGACTAAAGGACACCTGCTCTGCCTCAGTGTTATCATCGCTGCAGCTGCAGGATGTCTGGGGGTCCTTTGAAGCAGGTGAGGCTCAGGGAAATGCACAGAGCTATACCATATAGCTATATCATAAAGCATCCATGCCAACAGCAGAGAAGGCAAAGAGACACAGGAGATGGTGGGTTTTTCCTTGTCAGCCTGAGGAATTCACAGGAATCTCCATTTTTCCCAGCCTCCCTACAGCATCGGGGTACAGACATCCCTGTGCCTTAGAGGATCCAGAAAAACCTCCCTTTACACTGAGCAGAGAGACTGGCATTTCTCTGGAAGTGGCCACAATCCCCCTTGGCAGTGAAGCTGTAACTGCAATTTTACACTGGGGAAGTTAAATACCACTCTCATCCCTAAAAGCATCTTCACTCACTTCACAAAGTGCCTCAGGAAGGGTAAAGAGTGGCTTTAACACATGCACACAGCCCCCCTCAGCCATGCTGTTAAATGTCAGGATGCAATCCAGAAACTTACCTTCTCCACCCAGAAAGAGAATTGTCTGGCTGATATTTCGATGGAGGGATCAATAAACTTGCAGGTAATGGTTGTTTCCATTATCTTCTCTGTCCTGCTGGCTGTCCCAGTGACAGCTTCACACATCACATAATCCTGCACCTCCTGCATGCAAGGGTCTCTTGTCACTGCTGGGTGGTGGCAGAGCATCCAGACAATGCCCTGCCCTGGCTCAGCACCCACCACCCACCACAGGCCCTATTGTTGCCTTAGAGTTATGGCCACTGTGCCTTTTTCTTCCTGTGAGGCAGCTTCTTTATTCTCCACTCAATTGTCCCTAACAGTGCACCCAAAAACCACAAAAGGCACCTGGGAGAAACTCCATCCCTTCACACAGCTTATGTTTTATTCCGTTCTTACCCCAGATAAACCGCTTGGCACTTTTTTAATTCACTTCCTTTCTGGGCTTCTAGTCTAAATTATCTCTCTGCTCTTCTTTGCTGACTAAGCATGAAACACGGTTTGCCTCAAAAGAGCAACATTTCCATCCACCCCTACTTTGGGATCAGCACTGGGTTTTGGTAGCTGTGCCTGCAAAGGCCTATGGGAGGGAGGCACCTGTCACCATAACCTTAGAGGGGTGCTTCTCCTTGCCTGCTTCTGCTTCTGCAGGACTGCAGCATATGGCCCTAGTGGCAGGCCCCTGGGCCTCCACACCCCTTCCCTTCCCTTCCCTTCCCTTCCCTTCCCTTCCCTTCCCTTCCCTTCCCTTCCCTTCCCTTCCCTTCCCTTCCCTTCCCTTCCCTTCCCTTCCCTTCCCTTCCCTTCCCTTCCCTTCCCTTCCCTTCCCTTCCCTTCCCTTCCCTTCCCTTCCCTTCCCTTCCCTTCCCTTCCCTTCCCTTCCCACACCTTCCCACACCTTCCCACACCTTCCCACACCTTCCCTTCCCTTCCCACACCTTCCCACACCTTCCCTTCACCTTCCCTTCCCACACCTTCCCACACCTTCCCTTCCCACACCTTCCCTTCCCTTCCCTATTCCAGCATGTGTTAGTAGTAGAGGAAAGTAATGACTGAAGGAGGGGTGAAATGCCACAGATATTTTTCTCCCTTCGTTTCAAATTAATACATCTTACATATAACAATAATTAATTGTGTTACTGGGCTGCCAGGTTAGTGTCCTCTAATTTAATCCACTGACAATCTGGTTTTCTTTTCAAATGTGAAGGATAACTTAATTTTTTTAACCTTTCAGGACATTATTGAGACTGGTAGAATGTGGACACCCTGAGAGGCGTTCCCTAGTTAGGGAGACCCAAGAGGCTTCTCTAGATGCTGCTCTGTTATGCCAATGTAGCCCTGTTTTGTTCCCTCAGTCAGCCCTGTGCCCCCTCCCTGTCCCTCCGTCTTTCAGTCACTCCCACACTGTTTCCCCATCGGCTCCCATACCCAAACTCCACCTTTGTGCCACCCCTATGTCCCCTGATAATTGATCTCTGATGCTCTCCCTGCCCCGACCACCCATATGCTTGAACCTAGACCCTCACCATGAGGCTTTTGCCTTGCCTTTGACCCTGGAGTATCCACGTGTGTGGCTGAAATAAACATCTCTGTGGAACCCATTCAAAGGCCCTTGCCACCTCTTTACCTTCCACCATATTAACAGCTAGCCAGGCTACAACAGTGGAACAATGAAAGCATTGCTTTCAAAAATAAAACACAAGGAACCAAGGATGGTAGAAGTTGTAAGGTGCAAGGATATAGCCACTCACTAACATATTCAAATCATCTGGGTGAATACTCAGTGTATGCTGACAGGTGCTTGTTTAACTTCAAGTTTGGGGGGGAGGAAGCAAATGCAGGATGTGATCCTTATGCAGCTGCTTAAAAATTAAGTTGCTTAAACTGGGAAATTCACCCATGCACCACCATCTCCACTGCTCAAATTAATAAAAAAAGGTTTTATGGCTCTTCTGTGTAGTCCATGATGTCTGATGGATTCCCTGTTTCTTACTTCATGTTTCAAGGAAATTCATCCCTTTCCATAGATTTTCTAATGACAAGACCCCGGATATTTTTTAATATCCTTAACTGTAGAAGTTTCCAGAATTTAAGTGTCTGTCAGCACTTGGAAGTTGACGTCAAGTAGCATTCTAGATCTACTTTTAGTAGATCACTAAAACTAAATTTTGTGGAATATCCCTGAGTCTGTCAAGTAACTACAATGCTTTAGAAAAAAACATTGCTTTATGCAGCAGTTATTCAGACAGTACTTCTAGTGACTGTCCAGGAGGTTCTCAGTTTCTTCTGAAGTGCACAGGCAAGCCAAGAATAGAAATTATTTTGCAGAAGAAATTGTCTTTTTCTCCCTCCCTTCCTCCCTACCCACTGAAATCATTACCAGTCATTTGGACATGCTTCCCCCTCTGTGCTATTCTAGTGTCCTGGGGCATTGCTACATGGAAGGGAAGTGATCTGAGACACAGGACTGGAGGGAACTGGAGGGAACAACGTAGAGCCACTTGGATATAGAGAATGGACTTAGAGCCTTTGCTTCTCCCTCCACTCCAAGGCTGAACACTACTTCCTTCTCTGCAATAATCTCCCTGTTTTGACTTAAAAGCATGATTCTAGAAGCCTATGGGGAGGCGTGGCAGAAGGGAAGTCTACAGCTTAGAGCAAGAGGTATTTTAATAACCAACCTTCTCTGCTCTGCCTTACAGCCAGCTTGTTAAAAGGATATGTCAGGGTCCAGGTTACACACAAGACTGTAAGTATTGTGTTTTCCTAGTATCTTTTTTCTGTATTTTCCCAAACACAGTCTTACAATTTCATTTCAGGCAGCACATCTGACAACTGGCACATAAGTTTAATGAAGGCCAAGAGAAATGGGGAGAAAGGACATAAAAACCTGTGAACTAATGACCAGCTATTCCATCCTGAGACACCTCATGACCACCTTCTTTTTTTCCTCTGCTTGGCCTGAGCGCAGCTGTAGCTATTTGATATACAAATTTAACTATTTAGATAGCAGAAACAGAATCAAACCTTATCTCTTTTGCTTTGCTTTGACCCTCGAGGGCATATGTTTTGATTCTGCATTATTAAACCTGCCTTATTCCCAAACTGAAAAGTCCTACTCAATCACAGTTCATCTACCGTCACTCAAGTAAAATCTCGCTCCTTGTCTCCTCTCCTAGTTCTAACTCATAACTAGGTTTTAAACAACTACTTTGTTAATAAAAATCATTCATTTAGCACCTTAATTATCTCACTGAGTAAAGGGAATAGTTCAAATTCTAACCTCTGCCATCAGTTCACAGCTCAGATTCTTAAGGAAGCATCCTGAAAGAGATGATGCCTATTACTCTTAGCTCGAGTATGTGTTGAATAGAAACTGTGCACTTAAAAGCTACTTACACCACTGAAGTATAAAAAGAACTGTATTTTCTTACAGATACAGGCTTTGAAATTCCAGATAAATTTGTGGTTGGGTATGCTCTTGACTATAATGAATACTTCAGAGATCTAGATGGAAGTACATGCACATTCCTCCACTGCCAGGTGCCAGGTACCTACCTACCACAGGTACCCAGGGAGAATATTTGCTTCTACTCAGAGCTTTTCAACAATTAAAAACCCTTCAATCCCAGCTAGAAACTTCCACTGAAAGAGCAAAACCACTTTTAAAGTGACGAGTTGGTAATGCAATGTAGGTGCATAAGAAATGTTTGTGCTTCACCTTTTTCTAATTCTACTGCACAAGTCTCATGGCTCAGCTATGCTGCAGGACATTCGGAGCGCCCAGGCTGTTGAGCAGCATACAGTCTGCAGCCCCATCTGAAAAGAAAATAACTTGTAATGTGACTTTAACTGGATGTTTGTCTGTCTCAGTTCAATCCCATGTTGCTCTTCTGTCACCAGTCTTTAAAGCAGCCACGCAGGAGCTCCGTGTGAAGGTTTTCTGTACACTGAGGGATAACACGGCTGTAAGATCCTTCTTCCCTTGTTCCATTACAGCTTCCTTAGGCTGCACAGAGTAGCAGACCCGGAAACATCCTAAATTAATAGGCTTGATGGGTTTTCTTCCCCCTCCTTTGTTTTCAAAAGTACTTCTAAAATTCTGGGGAACTTGGAAAGTGTTTCACTTCAAGGTCTTTTTACTAAGACAAACCACTTCTGAAGACACAAACGATCTGTGCTATTGCTCAACAGCATGAAGGAGTATGCAGTTATTTAACAAACCTAAGTTCTTTAAAATATATAAACCTATGTATTACAGATAAACTTGGAAAGAATATTAAAACCCCAAGTTTACTGCAAGTAGGAAACTTGGAACCATTATGGTTCCAGCGCGTTTTAACTGCAATGCTGGTAATACAAACTGAAAATCAGTCTTGCATTTCATTCGAAGATAGAGGTTGATAAATATTGTACTTTTTGGTTTTTCTTTTAGCACATCTTTATTCTGAAAGACAATGACAAAGAGAAATAAATACAGGATGTGGTAATGCCAGTCTTCTGGAGCACCAATTCCTGGCTGCTGATTAGGTGCTGAACCATGACACCAGGAAATTACTTCTGCTGCTTGTGTGTCCCTAAGAAGAACGGGAAGCTGCACGCTAGTGCCCAGGACCTGCAGCTCGCTGACTGGCACTTGCACGATGCGCCGAACACAAACTGTTGAGACCCTGGGTTTTCCCGTTCTGACGGGCGGCGCGGAGCTGGGTGCGAGGCTCTGGCGGTACCGAGCGCTGCCGCCGTGCCCGTCACGTTCCGGGCCCCGGAGCGGATCGCTCCCGCTCGGCCCGGGGACCGAGGGGCACCAAGGCTGGAACAGGCGGGGACCGAGCGGGGATCGAGGGGGGGAACGAGACGGGACCGAAGGAGGGAGCGAGGCCCGGCCGGCTCCGCCGCCCCCGGGCCGGCCCCGCCCCGCCTGTCGGGTGCCGCGGTTGCCCGGTAACCGCGAACGCGGCCCCTGCGTCTGCGGCGGCTTTGTGGCCTCAGCACCCGCTGAACGCGCTCCTGGCCCGCTGGTCGCAGCCTGAGCGTGTGCGGGCGGCCACACTGCGCCAGTGGCCAAGTGAATTGTTCTCAGAGCTTTGGTCTCTGAGGGCGAGAACTGAACTCGCAGAGCTTTGCTCGGGCCCTGCGAGCCGATGCTGAATTAGGTTTGAAGGTAAAGGTTGACTAAAGTTGCACTTTTTGGTTTTGTCACATCTGTGCTCTGAAAGAGAATGCCGAAGGGAAATACAGGATGTGATAATGCCAGTCTTCGGGTGCAGCAGTTCAGTGGCATGTACTGAACAGGGGCTGAGTGGATGAACAACATATGGTCTACTGATTGGGCTTTTTTTCACTGAAGACATGCAACTTTTCCGAAGTATACTAGTCCATACATTGGTTTCCCTATAGTGACTACTTACACTGCCTAAAGGTGAACGAGTTCTGTTCAAGTTTCAGTGAGTTGTTACCATCTGGTTACTAAAATTATTAGGGAGACACTCCTGAATTAAGGAGTAAATGAGACCATATGCCAAAGTAAAGAATCTGCATTTCATGGAAATGGGAGGAAGAGAGAGAGAAAAACAAGTAGAAAAAGGGAGGGAGGGTGAAAGGCGTTTGGGAAGGGGGGGGACAAAGAGTGTCAGAGACGATTAAGTAGAAAATATCACCATACCTCCCTGGGGTGGGGCAAGTTTGACTCTTGTCTCTTGGTACTTTTGAATAATATAGAATCTTTAGCACCAGTACATCCTTCGAGTCTGCCATGAACTGGGCTCTGGATTTTCAGATCTGTTGTGTTACTTTGCATCTCATGCAGTCATCTGGTGCAAGGCCTCAGGCGTGGGTCTGGGGGCACTTTGGTGGGCTATGACACCCCCTCAGCTGCCCCCGTGGGAACGTCCTCTGGATGTGGTCTCGTGGGAGTGGGGAGTTTTAGAGCTAAGCCAGTTTGTGTGATGGAGGATGGGTGTCCACTGCCTATTGCCAGAGGTTACACCACACCCAAAATTTCCTCCTCCTCCTCCCTCTCTTGACGGGAGGTTTGTGTGCAAACCTGGCCTCAGCAGAGGAGCCTGTGGCTATGACTTCCCCACCCTGAACCCAGACAGAGCTGATTTTCTGGACAGCTGCTGCGTTTGGCTTTGTTGTGGATACATTTTTCTCCCTCAGCCTTGTTTACTTCTCCCCAGACATGAGATAATAGGACAATAGTGTTGCCTGTACCTTGTCTCAAGTTCCTTTAGGCAGCTTAGCTCACAGTCCAAAGTTCCAGCCAGGAGGCATTTTCAGCGAGGGGTGAGCTTCAGTGGTCACAGCTTCTTCATACAGTTTTGTCACAATGGGCAAAAAGTCCTTTAAAACAATATTTAAGCCATTCGGCATAGCATTCCAGTCTCTCACAAGTCCTGTGAGGAGCAGCTGAGAGAGCAGGGGTTGTTTAGCCTAAAGAAGAGGAGGTCCACTCTACCTATTTTAAAGTAGTATTTTAGCTACAGCTTTGTCTCTTTTAACTATTATTAATTTTCAGATTTTTAGCTCTGCTTTTCAGTATGATCCATCTTTGCATTGCAGAACATAGCCATATATTTAAAGTCCAACTAGAGGCCTAACAATACTAGCTACTTACTTCAGACAAGCACTTAGCTACTTTCAAATAATATAAAATTTTTAGCACCAGTATCCTTTGAGTCTGCCATGAATTGGGTTCTGGGTTTTCAGAGTTCCATTGTTGCTCCTTCCAGTTTTGTTGAGGCATTATCGTTCATCTGCGACATCCTGCCTCCACAATGGCTTCTGCATCCCCAAAAAAGACATCGACACCTCGTCTTTTGTCCAGGGAAAGACTGAAGTCTATTACTGTAAGTACCCACTGGGGCTGTGTTGAGGCTGGAAACCCCCCTCGTGTCCCTCCTCTCCCTGCCCTGCCTGTTGTGCAGCAGCACTGTGAAGCTGCAGAACCCCTCCCCACCTCTCTGTGCCGTGTTCCTGTGGCTGGGGGCTGTCCTGGTGCAGTAGGGAACATCGTGTGTTTCTTCAGGAACAGTCCAGTGTCTTGCCTGGCTGTGCCACCACAGCCAAGTTAAGCCAGGTTCAGCCAATGTAAAGCTGAAGCCCTGAGCATGTGCTTCTTTCCCTTTCCATTTCCCACGGTGATTCCTTCTGTCAGGCTGGACACTCACCTGTGCTGCTCTGACCAACCTGCTCCTGGGCATGTGAGGAGGGGGGGGGGGGGGAAGCTCAAACTCTGCCCAAAGCCTTGAGAGACACGGCTGGTCCCAGCTGGGGGAGCTTCCACACCAGCTGCTCTGTCTCATCTCCTGTGTGGGGCACAGATCCAGCCCTGCAGACAGCAGAGGAGGAGTCAGGGCCACAGAAGTCCCATGGCTGGCTGGAGCTCACTTGACTGAAGATGCCCCAGTGCTGAGGTTCTGTCAAGGAGATCCCTTTGGTTTCTTCTGTGGAGGCATCTGTGAGCCCAGACAGAGAACACAAATGCTAATTAACAGAGAGAACTAAAACTTGGACACACTCCTGTGCACCTCACTCTTGGTACAACTTGGCTTTCTTGTGTCTCTTGGACTCACCCAGCGGTGTTCTCTCCACGCTGTGAGTTTTGACTGTTGTGCAGGGATGGAGTTAGGGGAGTTCTGAGAGTTCCTCCCCACTCTCTGAAAAGGTCACTGCCTCAGTCCAATGACAGAAAAGAGGAAACAGATGCCCAAAGAGCAGAAATCCCCAAACATGTCACATCTAATCACAGAGAAGCTAATGGCACAGAGCCATGTGTTTGGAGCATGTGCATTATGAATTTACTGATGCTAAGTATTTCAGCAGGAAACTTCCAGGGCTTCCAGAACTATCCTAGATGATGGGGTCACAAATTATTCACCGGTGCCACTTGTTCAAGGAAAGCCTTTCTGAACAAGTGCATCTCTGAGGTTCTAGCTAACTTTTTTCTTTTTCTTTTCTTTTTTTCTTTTTTATTTTTTTTTTTTTTTTTTTTTTTTTTTTTTTTTGCCTTTCAGCTGCTTCCTTCTAAGTTCCTGAAGGAGAAGTTTCTCAATGTGAAGGAGGTGGCCAGCACTGGGGCGAGTTTTCTGCCCAAAATTGGCCCATTTCGACACATGAGTGAGACTTGTCAAAAGGTAGCCTTTTCCTGCTCTTTTCTATTCTGTTTGATGCAAAGTTGGAAGAGGGCATGTGCTTGTGACAGGCTTGTCTCCAGCAAAATACTTCAGTGTCCAGGTCCTGTTGTCATTGCCAACTGCTGGTAGTGGTGGACTTGGAGTCCTGATCTGCACCAAGCCAACACAAATAACCTCTGCTGAAGCTGCTGGTGTTTACTGGAATGTAGCTGCCATTGCTAAAACAAGGGGGGAAAGGCTGGGGACACAAAGACACAAAATTGCCATTTGCCATTCTCCTGCTGAAATAGCCACCTCTTGCTTTGGTGTGGTCACCATCAAATGCTTGGGGTCATAGGATTCCCTCCAGAGTGGCAGTGTTGGCCTTTGAAGGCCGAGGACCTGCAGTAATTCCTTCAGATTTAACAAAACTTAATGTGTTAATGTTTTGGGTTGGAACAATGTGTTGGGACCCGGATGGGGTGTTTGATTTTGCAGGCTGCCAGATGTACAGGGGACTCCCCCTGGGCAGAGACAATGGATGTGCTTTATCTGGATCAGTGCCTACACAGAGAGGTGTGTTTAAAGCTGCCTTTCTTGCAGGACTGGCTCAGTATAAAGCACTGTCCAAACAGGTAGGTGACCGAGGTGGGCTGTTGAGCAGGAAATTGGCAGCAAGAGACATGTAATACATGGGTTAAGGATTGCCCTGGAGAAGGGCCTTAGGAACACCTCAGAGAGGGGCACAACTAAGGGACAAGTGTGCTGCAGCCATTCCCTTCAGCAGATTGTGTCTCCTGTGAAGGCACACAGGAGACCTGCTTGTGTCTCTGCACTGACAGCAGTGCAGCTGGAGAAGGCAGACAAAGCAGGGGAGAGTTTTCTCAAAGTAATGTCTGCTCCAGAAACATTTGCTGCTGTTGTGTCATTCCAGACATGCCTCTGCAATGATATCAAATAAGACAGCAATAATAGATTACAAGAAAGCACCCATTTAAAGCTCATGGAAAAAGGAGATACCAACTCTACTCTTACCCAAGTTGCTGAGAAAAGAACTGAACCTTATCATCATTCAGCATTCACTTCATTTGTCTTTTTCCCAACTTCTCTATTACTTTACTTTTGCCTTTACCTATGTTAGGAACGCACTGACGCTTAAATACAAGGGGACAAAATCATTGAAGCAAAAGAAAACTGTTTATTAGTAATGTTTCAGCTGAGGCAGGCGTGTCTCCCTCACCGCTGAGACAAACACACCGTCAAGTAAAATGGCAATCTTTCTATACCCTTTATACCTGTCCAGGGCACTCCCTGTCCTCTTTGCCAGTGGATGGGTACTGGGGAACTCACGTACTCTCCAGACCGCCAACTTTCCTGTGCCCTCCCCTCTCATCCTACTTCCTTTTGGTCAGGTCTTCAAGCCCATCCCTCTCCCAGCTCACAGCAATAACCAACCAACCAACCAGAACAATCCAAACCACAAACAACACATAGAACCAACAACTTTCATTCTTTCACTTAATAACCTTTTGGCTTCAGCAAAATATCACCTCATCTCTCACACCTCCTCTGGTACTGTTCTCTTCTTACTGATGTCTAAGTTCTAGATCAAAAAAGATATTTGCAACTGCGTTGGCCTCGGTTTCTCAGAGTAAAGGACATCCCAAAATTGTTTCCCAAGGGTCTGATGTAAATTTGCGGGTTTTACTGACTCCATGAGTGCTCAGTCAGTGCCCCAGACCTGTGTGATCACATGGGCACAGAGCTGTGCGTAAGGTAAGTGCTGCCTGGCATTCTGGAGAGGAAACCTGGAGAAATACATGCCAAAAGAGCAGCTTGGCTTGAACCTGCTCTGTGTGGCCCAGCAGCTCTTGATCAGCTCAGAGCGGAGGTGGGTGAGCTACTGTTTCCCCAATGTGTCCGGGGCACATGTGCTCACCCAGAGTGTGTACTTCAGTGGGGATCAGTGTAAAATTCTCCTTCATGAACCTTCCTCCCAGCAGCTGAACCTCTCCCTGCTCTCTCTTGCCTCTCCAGTTGTTGCCAGTTCCTCCGATAGAGAGCTTGCTCCAAGTTTCCCCACCAGAGATGGTATTTCAGAAATTCGTCGCTCATGAGGTCTCGGAAATGGTACTGTCTCTCACAAACAAGGACAAGGTAAGTGCTGGCACGTGGAGCTTCAAGACTGTGCTGAATGAGGAGAGTGGTGTAATTCCCACAGTGTACAGCAAAGCGAGTTATCTGCTGCAGCACATGCAGAAGAAAATGTCGCAGGTGGAAATCTTTGTGTGCTGGGAATTCTCCACTGACTTTGGCCATGCATTGATGGTATCCACTTCAAAGGAGTTTCCTTCTCTTGAAAGCTCTGGATTGATAGGAATGCTGGGGGCTGTACAGCTCTTACCTGCTCTCATGCTTTGTCTTGAGTGTATGCCACATCCTGTGTCTCCTTGGCTAATCTGGGTTCCTGGGAGGACTCTCTGCCTCTCTCAGCCTGTTTGGCTCCCTTTGTGCAGCTCACAGTCAAAGCCCAGAGGCTGAGTCTTCTCCAGTTTATGCTGGAATCACTTCTCTATGGCATTGGCACTGCAGGAAATGTGTTCTGAGACATCCCTGCAATCAGACTGATGTAGCAGAAGCAGGAGGAGGCCTTTAGGTGCCACTTCAGGCTCCTGCTAAGCTTCATCCAGCTCCACTCAGGTTTTCCAAAAGCAACATGGCGCTCTGCTTTCCTTTTGGAGAAACCACAGCACATCCAAAGCCACATGGTCCTAGAGGTTTTCATCTTCGCTTGAAGAAGTTGAGATTGTTTTGCAGTTTCCCAAGAGAGCTGAATGGGAAAAAGGTGAAAATGTCAGCAGTTGTGTTCCACTGTAAAGAGGAAAACTGAGACCATTTGAATTTCAGTCAGGGAAACATTTTCTCAAATGAAGCTTGTGCCAAGGGTGGGCTGGTGGGAAGAGACAGGAGGGTCTCAAAATCAGCTGGTTTTGACTTTTTGAGAGCATGTTACAGGTGCTCAGGGTTGATTATCTAAGTGCTGCAAAATGCACGTTTGCTGTGTCTGTGGTTCCCAGAGGGCAGGACCTGTCAGGAATGCCCAGGAGCCCAGCTTGCCTGCACAGGCAGCAGGAACCCCTGGAGAGCCAAGACTGGCTTTTAATACTGGAACCAGAGTGTGAGTCAGTGCGGGTCATGTTTCTCCAGGAAGAAAATGCCTTTGTAGCCCATAGTCGATGGGCACAGCCTGGCTGTGTTTCTGTCACCTTTAACAAGCTGATTGCTCTCATCATTTTGTGATTCTTCCTTGCTACTTTACTGCCAATTTAAATGCTCTTTGCCAGCTCCTTGTTTTAGGGATTGTCTTGCTGTGTTCCTTCTTTTGCTTTTCAGTTTGCTTCCATTCCCAATAAGGCCACAATATTTGGTCTCCTCTCTTGCTGGTCTGCCTGCATGGCCGTATCCCCAGAACTGCCTTACCCAAACCTGATCTGCTAGAAGGGAATTTCTTCCTTCCCTCAGGACAATGTGCTGTTTTGCTTTCCAGTAGCACATCCCCCCTCTGGAACACGACAGCATGGCTGTGTGCAGGCAGAAGCCAGCAGGTGTTTTGGCCTTGTTGAAGATGCAGATGACTTGGTTCAGGGGCTCTGTCCCCATCCTTCTGGTGCTGACCTGCTCAGCCCTTCCTTCCCACCAGACATTGCCCTACTGCCCCTGGCCAAAATGCTGCACCCAGACAGAAGGGGTTCAAGTTCACCCTTGTGAATTATGCGCCTGTACCTCCACAGCTGCAAGTGCTTTGGAAAAGGGGTCAGGGAAGTATGTCACCAGGACATGGACAGGTCTCCTCTTGATCTGTTTCCACAAGCGGCAAAATCATTGTTTCATGTCTTTCCTGCAGTTTACTCGGCTGGTGAAGGTCTACATGGAGAGATCACCTTATTTTGAGCTCGTGTGCCCCAATGATGCATACCACATCATCCCACCAGGCACATCTTCCCATGTGCGCATCCGCTTCACCCCCGACGAGACCAAGGTGAGACTGGAGGAGCCAAAACACAGAATTATCTCCAATGCCATTGTTTTCCCTGCACTCTGGGTACGGCCCACTCCATGCTGTGAGCTTGGCTCCAGGCTGGGGACAGGCAGCCTGCAGCCAGTCACACCTTGGCATGTGCTGTCAGGCACTGCAGCCAGGCCTGACGGGCTCTGCCTGCCCTCCTTGCACATTGCTGAGCATTCCCGAGGGAAGATGCACAGGGAGCAGTCTGAAAATAACAGAGGGGTGTTGATGGATATTCAGCCATCTCTAGGTACATTGGAAAGGGTTTAATTAGATGGAAAACAGTAGCGGAACAAAGAGCTTTCCTCCTTCCTGGCTGGCAACAGCTTCCCTGCCTCACCCTGGGCTGGAGCAAAGATGGTGCTTTTTCACACCCTCTGTTCTCCAGCCTTGCAGCTGTGCTGTCCCAGAGCACAAGTGACCATGACACAGCTGCAAGGCCAGGCCAGAGCATGTGCTATGCCTGTGAGCCCAGCCTGGCACAGGCACACTGAGCTCTAGGGGCCCTTAGTCAGCAGCAGGTTGCTGAGCTGCAGGGGACTTGGACACCTGCCTGAAAGAGCTCGTGTAGCACAGGTACAACCTGCAGGCAGACCTGTGACCCCAGAGCCTGTGGCAGTGACACTGCTGCAGCTCTGTCTTCATGCCTGTCACTGTGGTTGCTCTGTTAACTGGAACCCATTCCATGCCAAGCATGCTTTTGTGTGGAGGTTTGAATACCAGTGCTGAGGCCCTGGCAAGTCTGATCTCAGCGCTGTGATCTGGAGGCTTGTTCATGCAGAAGGGTTTAGGACATGGCATGGAAGGGAGGAGGGAAACAAAGACAGGCTCTTTCCAGTAGCATCCTGCTGCCTCTTAACACTGTTATTCTCCTGACTTGGTTGGAGAGGCAAAGTTAGAGTGCAGTTCTGAGCCAAGTGATGTTTCTACACCAGGCCAGAGGTGCAGGAGCTCTTTGGGTACAACTGTTTTCTCATCTTCCTTTTGCTGCTTAGAGTCACTTTAACACTTTGTCCTATTCTCAAATAGCGGGGATAGAAACCTAAAGAGGAATGTCCTGTGTTCCCTAACCCCATGTTCCTTAGAAGGAACTTAGGAATTACTTAACATCATGAAAATTTAGAGTAAAAATTGTGGTGGCCTAGAGCAGTTCTCTGTATGATCCAAGTGACACAAGATTTTAGTGCCACTGAGACAGGTTTTGCAAAGTGCACTGCTGCCTTTAAAATGTGACAGTTTAGTACAACTTAAGCATTCATTTTGGGGTGGAAGAGGTAAATTGATGCCCTCGAAGGGTTATAGGAAATGGCTTTTCTTCTGCCATGGGGATGGCACTAAATGCCCTGTGCTGAGACAGTTTCTTTTCCTGCAGGATTATTCCCACGAACTCATCTGTCTCACTGCAAGGGACAGGATAGTTGTGCCTATTCAGGCCATTGCTGCCCAAGCTATCCTGGACTTCCCTGACCAGCTGGACTTCTCAGAGTGCCCAGTCAAGTACAGCAGCCAGAAGACTCTGCTGGTTCGCAATGTTGGTAACGTGGAAGCTCATTACCAGCTGAGCACCCAGAGGTGAGGCAGCTCACGTGTCCTTGTGCAAAACACCTGTGGGTGATAACAGAGCTGGAAAAGAGCAACAAGAGAACCAGAGCATGGGAGCTGCTGCCCTGCAGCCCTGGCTGGAAATGGGCAGGATGTGTGGGGTTTGCTGGTGCTTCTCATGTTTTAAGCAGGATGCAGCCTTTGAGTTTTCTGTGTCCCAGATTTTCTGGAGGCTGCTGGAACCCTCCTGGGCACAAGCAGCTTCTGAAATGGTTACTCAGCACTGTCAGCCAAACAGACCCGTTCTCTGGGAGGCCAGAGGCATGTGGCTTTCCTGTGGTCCCTGCATCAAATGCCCAACATGAGCTGTGTTACAGGGAGCTGGTGCCGTTCCTGTCACTTAAAGCTGATCTGATTTCCCTTGTCAGCTGAGGGCATCAGTCACCTCTTCTGTTCTATGACAAGCCTTTGCAAGCCAGTTAAAATTTTCAAACAGATGATTTAAATCTCTGAATAAGATCTTGCCCCCATTCTTTGAGATTTCTTTTTAAATACTCTGAAGTTCCTGTATTTCTGCTGGGTTTTCATTTTAGTTTGTGTACAATGTTTGCCAAAAGATCATGAATTCTTCCTTGGGAACCTTCATAAAGGGTGAGCTCCTCTAATGCCTGTCAACATACCACATGCCCTTAGGAACATGCACAGGTGTGTAGGAAATACAAGATATTTAGTGAATATGTGAAAAGCAATTGGGCTGATTTAGAAGATAGAAGTATAGAAGTACAGAATAACTTCTGCTGGATGGGACCTCTGGAAATCATCTGAGCAGACCCACTGCTCAAAGCAACACCGGTGTCTGGGGATTGCAAGGTTCCATTGGGAGATCTGGACCCGCCTTCAGATGCCATACAAGAAAACAAACATACAAATGGACCTAGTTAAAAAGCAGAAGAAAACAACCCATTAAAAACTCCCTCCCTACCTTCTCTTTTCTGCCTTTTGGGTGCAGTAGTGATTCATTGAAAGGGTAGATCTAGATCTAGATCAGGATGAGAACTATCTTAAGGAACAGCTCACAATTAACAGACAAAAGGCCAAAATTTAGCCTGCCAGCCCCATCTCTTGGTAGTGGTTTCTTTTGGTTCTAGCAGTGTCAGCGATGTCTTCTTCACAGCTCTTCTATCTGTGGGCTCAGGGAACAGCTTCGTGATGTTGGCTGAAATTCAGAGGAATTAACTGCAGAGCTTGTGTCCTTGGGTCTTGGGGAGCCAGGTCTATGTGAGAGATGACTGCTACAGCCCTAACAGGGGAGTCTGCTGGGTACAGCCTGGGGTGGGATGTAGGAGATGCAGGGGCTGATTTGCGCTCAGTTTTTAGTCCTGACAATTGAGTCCTGAACTTGGCTGTATCCTCTTCTCTTGATCATTTGAAAATAAGAAGATCCCCTCTTTCTCAGGTGACTTCTGAAGTCACCCCCAGGACTGTTATTCCCATCCTGTCATCTGAGGGCAGGAGTATGTAACATGGGGCAAGAGTGGAAATGGGATAGATTGAGATGGGATGGCATGGCATGGCATGGCATGGCATGGCATGGCATGGCATGGCATGGCATGGCATGGCATAGAAAGTAGTGCTGAAGTGTGGCCAGAAATTCCCTTAACTGGTAGAATCTCTGTTCTGGTGAAATTTTTGGCGAAAGAATAAGGAAAAAGTCCTGTGCCTTGCCCACATCAAGCCCCAGCAGAGACCTGCAGCAGTCCTGGCATCACTCCTGGGGCAGATGCAGGAGCACGTACAGTAATCCAGCTCTGGGGCTGGTGGGGTCTTGTCTTCCCTCCCCTCTTTCCAAAGTCTCTCGTCCAGCATATGAACAGTGCTGGCCCAAGGCTTCTCCCTCAGCCAGTAGTGATGTTCTCACTGGTGGTAATGGGAACAGCTCAGGCCCATAACTGCAGCAAGAGGTCCTTAATGAGCACAACCTCAAGCAAGTTCATCAGCTGTCACTGCTCACATGAATAAACTTCAGCTTGCCAGATGTTCTCCTTATTTTTGCATGCGATGCATGCATCACCTAACTCCACAGAACACACTCTTAAGTGACAGATTGACCACCAACAAATCACCGAGGCCAGGAACTTTTGTTTCCTCGGTGGTGCTGCAGAAGAGCACAAAGCCCAGCAGCTGCTGGGCAGAAGCACATTTCACCTGAGCTGTCCCTGAGCATCAAAGTACGGAGCCTTGTGTTTGTCAGGCAAGAGCTGTTGACCTGGTGACCAATCCTAATTGCTCCTGTTAAATCCAAAGTGCACCAACACATCTGCATAATTATTTCCAACACATTGCACAGAGTTTGTCTGGTGGGCCAAACAAACAGTTACCAGCCTGGATGACAACCTAGAGTCCCAGACTGCATTGCTGGTAAATACACAGAAACCTCCTGTTCTGCTTCCTTGATGTGCTCCTGATAAGGATGCTACATTTAGCTGTGATTGGATCCTTCACACTGTACATGGCATCCTCCTTTTGGGTCTTGTTTCCAAAGTCACTGTATTCTCTGCATTTGCCCTCTGTTTCAGAGTGTGGACTGCTCCTTTTCTTAGAGCAGCTTCCATTGAAATGCTGATAAAATTTGCCCTTTCTAGGCTAAATCGGGATGTTATCAAGGTAAAATAAACCAAAGAACCACACTATAAATTCACAGTAATTATTCCTTGCTCTTCAAGGAAAAGTTAATTCTCCCTGTCTGATTCCTAGGCTGTAATCTCACAGGACAGGTAATGCCCTAACATTTGCATCTCTTGAAATGAGGTTTATAGGCAGCAGGAAAAGGGAAATTCCTGAGGCAGTCGGTGTCAAGTTGTGCATGCAAATAGCTCTTAAACTTCTCTGTGCTTTTCACAAACCATTCTCTGATGGGATTGCTGGCAGTCAGACCCTTGAGTCTCCTTGCAGGGGGCTGAATTCAGAGTACGGGGGACATAAGGTCATTTTATCCCACAGGATCTTTTGAGGGCTGGATCTCCTCAGAAGTGGGTCAGTAGCTGTTCCTGATCCTGTCTGTTCTGTCTGTCTTCTGTTGACTGTGATCTGTTTGCTCCCTGCTTGCCCAAGTGAGCTGAAGTGACCTGCACTGCAGAAGGAGTATCATCCCCAGATGTGGCCCTGAGTCCTGATCTCTGTCTTTGTGTTGCAGTCCTTTCTGCGTGATTCCAGACAGGGGAACTCTGGCCGCTGGTGACACCATGCAGGTGACAGTGGGATTTCACCCGCTGACGGTCGGTGACCATTCCGGGTCCCTGGTAGTGTGCTGCAACACAGGTGAGTGCTGGGCACTGCATGGGGCACAGGACAGTTCTCCACCATCACTCCCTGTTGTCCCATCCCCCTCGATTCCCTCTAGGTGTACCACCACCCCTGTTACAGCTTTACCCCAAAGAAAACTGAGAACTCATTGGTGTTTAGGGGGTTGATAAAGTGGATCCCCTCTAACAGGGCTGGGATTTTTGGAATCCTGTTTTGCTGGGAGTTGCTGAGTAGAGGAAGGAGGAATCCTGATTCTCCCCTATTGTGTGGCTATGCCTGGGTGCAGTTAAATTATTTTATTGTTGGGCAGTGCTGTATGTGAGGCGTGAGGTCTCCAGCACAGTCTCTCCAATGCAATGTATTCCTTGCACACCTCTGTCCCCATCTGCTGCTTCTCCATTGGCACGGACCCTTTTTCTGTTTTGGCCTCTACACACATATCTAGTTTCTGTCCAATAACATTTTCAGGCCCTCGAGTTCCTGTTTGGTGACAAATCAAGACAAATTTTTCCACGTCCCCATTTCCTAGGCCGCTCATGGATGTTGCAAATTTCTCACATCTATCTCCCATTTGATTTGTAGACTGAGAAATCCCATTCATTCTTCATATAGACGCTGCTCTGTACTTATTAATTAATATTTCTTTTGTCCCTTTTAAATTTAATTTTAAATGGGTCTTGAGATCAGAACAATACAAAATATTTCAAGACTGATGTGGCTGTGGGTTTGGACAGGGAGATAATGATGATGATGATTTTCATGGTGTTCATTTTGTAGAGGTTTGTCATCTTGCAGAGCCGGGCTGGTTGTGTTTCCTCACCTGTGTCCCCTCCTGCTGTGGGCTGTCACTTCACTGGTTCCTCTGGGCCTCCTTTTTCTGCCCACATGCCCCCAGGCATATTTGCTTGTCAGCAACAAGGGGTCCAAGGGATCAGGAGAGACAGGAGTCTCGTGGGATGCCCAGGGGAGACCCTGGGCAAGGCCAGACTGAACAGGGCTCCTCAGCGTCACCTGGAGGGCTTTGATGCAGAAATCCTGGTGATCTGAGTGGGTCACCTGAGCACATCTGCCCAATCTCACTGTTCATACTGTCACCTTGGTGCCAAACCTCTACCAACACAGTGAGAAATAAGGTGTTTGAGGAGGTGCCCAGGACATCCTCACGCTGTACACACAGAGCTGTCAGGATGTGATAAATGTACTGATCCATAGAATGGTCATTCAGCTAAGAACTGTGACACTTCCTTGTGCAAACTGTGGTTTGCTCAGCTCCTTGTGCTTCCATCAGCAACTGAGCTGAGCAAAGACTCCTCTTTGCTTTGTTCCAGGTGAAAAAGGTATCTGCACAAACCTTCACGGAGAAGCTGTAGATGTCAACGTTGGGTTGAGCGCCAATTCCGTGAAGGTTGAGAACACTTTCATCACCACATCAAACTACACAACCGTGTTCATCGAAAACAGGAGTGACATCACAGCCCACTTCCAGTGGAAGACTTTTCCTACTGAGGAAGATGAGAATAAACTGAAGAGAAGGTTGGTTTGAAAGATGCATTTCAGAGAGATACATGGCCCAAGACTAAATCTAACGTATGGCCTCAGGGGGGTGTTGGTGCTTTTGAATGGTTTAGGCCAAGTAAACCATCCCTGGCATTAGGATGTGTGTCTTGGGCTTCAGGAGCTCAGCACTCAGCATTCCATTTCCATTTATACTCCAGCTAAGGATAGCATTTTGGGAAGGGAAGGTTGATTGCAGTGACTGGATTTCCTGAAGTTCTGATTGGGCTTTTGACTCTAATCTTCTTCCCACATGATTTGGCAACATCCTTAAACATTTCCTGAGTTGCCAGCCCCTCTTTCCAAAGGGGGGCAAAATTTCAAATTTTTTTTTTTTTTTCCCCCTTAGTTCCTTCAAAAGTTCCTTGCCCATCCAGGCTGGTTGTGTTCCCTGTCAGCTCATCTTTCAGCACGCAGGGACAGTCTGTTCCTGTGCCTCCAAGACTTCTTTCTTGAAGTATGTCTATCCTTCCTGGACCCCTTTGCTTTTAAGGGCTGTTTCCCAAGGTACTCTCCAAACCCGTCTCTTGAACAGGCTGAAGTCTGCCCTCCAGAAGTCCAGAGTGGAAGTTTTGTTGATGCCTCTCCTTGTTTCACTGAATATTGAGAACTCTTTCACAGTCACTGTACACCAGACAGTGGTGAACAGATGAAGTTCATTAGTTCTTAGGGAATCTCCTGCTGATATCCAGTACCTGGGTCCCAGGGAGGCAGCAGACTTCCCTGTGGAATGGATCTGGTCAATACACAGGGCCCTCAGTTCCCCTTACAGGGGAGTCACCCACTACCACTACCCTTCTTTTCTTCTTCTTTTCTTCTTAGTACTTGAGGCTGTGATCTGGCTGACAGACAAAGTGCAACTGGGACATTCTCCAGACAGAATTTTTTCTTTAGTGTCATTTGCCTGACCCTCTGGATGCAGGGCCTCATACCTATTCTGTCAGGGCACTGGGTAGGTGATAGGGGTCAGGATATAATTTTATTGCCTCTCCAATAGAGAGCCATTTCCATTCCCCACTGTCTCCTAGGTCTCCTCCTTCTGCCTGATTGCAACAAGGGCAAGGCTCCTCTGACTCCTGCTGAGCTTCTCTCAGGGTTGGAAGGGTGTAACTCCACCAGTTAATTTCTGTTTTGCTCTCCCTAATGCTCCTCAGCCTTTGCACTTCCTCCTAAAGCTTTGCCTCCAGACAGAGCAGATCATTCACCTGCTGACACTGCACGCAGGTGTCTTTTGCACTATCCTCTGATATTAACACCAGGCTCAGACCCTCCTTGCAGCCAGGGGCTGGACAGCTGAGTCCTTCCTGGGGGGTTCTGTTTGAGTTAGTACACTCTTGCTGGCAGAAGCAGCAATGGCTTTTGATCATTTGTAAACCATTGCTGGGGGGGGGAGGGGGGGGGGAAGAAAAAGAAGAAAGAAAGAAAGAAAGAAAGAAAGAAGGAAAAGAAAGAAAGAAAGAAAGAAAGAAAGAAAGAAAGAAAGAAAGAAAGAAAGAAAGAAAGAAAGAAAGAAAAAGGCAATCACCTCTCAACCAGCCAAAAGACACAACCCACTACACAACGAGGGTGGATGGCTGCACCCTTTCTGCTCAGCTGCTTGCATGAACTGAAGTGCAAAATTGAAAAAACACCACACAAACTGCTGTGCCAAAACTGCCATGTAAAAACTGCTGTGCCAAAACTGCCATGCCAAAAAACTGCCATGCCCAAAACTGCCTTGGCAGAACTGTTGTGCCAGAACTGCCATGTCCAAATTGCCAAGCTCCAGTTTCCTTTGGGTCAGGTTGCTCACACTCCCCAGAGTAATTTAAAATTGCCTCCAAAGCACCAGGAGATGGACCCTCACCCACTTGAATGGCTGGCAAGCGGATCCTTTAGTGCCCTGGACTTCTTGGTTTTCCACTGTTCTCTATCTACTTAGACAGCATCTCACTTCCATACAAGCTCCCCGTGCTAAAAGAAAATCCTCTTACCTTCTCTGGCTACTTTCCTGGGCTGTTGATTTCCATTTTTTCTCATTTGGCTGCCTCAGCCTGAATGCCAGTTGATCCACTTTTCCCTCTGAAGCAACTAGGTTTCCCCAGGGTAAATTTCCAACTGGTTTTGGTTTTGTGGGTTTTTTTCCCAGTTACATCTGTCCACATGCTAGTTAAACTATCACCAGGACATTTTCTCCTTCCTTCCTTCCTTCCTTCCTTCCTTCCTTCCTTCCTTCCTTCCTTCCTTCCTTCCTTCCTTCCTTCCTTCCTTCCTTCCTTCCTTCCTTCCTTCCTTCCTTCCTTCCTTCCTTCCTTCCTTCCTTCCTTCCTTCCTTCCTTCCTTCCTTCCTTCCTTCCTCCCTCCCTCCCTCCCTCCCTTCTTTCCTTCCTTCCTTCCTTCCTTCCTTTCTTCCTTCCCTCCATCTTAGGGATGGTTTTATCTCCAAGACCACTGTCCTGCTGTCACAGAAGCTTCTGAGATCTCAGAGCAGAGAGGACTTGTTTATGAGAGGAGGTAGTGCAAGATCCTTTCCCTCTCAGGACATTCTACTACCATGTACTGGCATGGGACCCAAAAAGCTCTGGATCATGAAAAGGTCTCTCCAGGAGTTTGCTGTCTCCCTCCTGCACAACAAAGTCCCTCGCTCTCTCAGAGCCTCTCTTTTCATCCATATAAAACCTTGAATGTCACTGAAGGGGTTCGGTGTCTCAATTAATTGATTTCCTTTGGAAGTGCTCTGGGATGCTCTTGTGAAAGACAGAGTAGGGAACAGGCCAGGTCCAAAATGGAAGAAACAAAGAGTGATGCTGGTAACACGTAGCTGCAAACCAGCATTGTCTCCCCTTCCCAGGGAAGTCCTGCAGTGGGCACTCCGTGATCTTTATCTGCCTCCCCCGAGCAGCTCAGGGGTAGGAAAAGCCAGTTGAGGTGCCTGGTGGATTCTCCCTCAGTTTTGGCAGAGGCTTTGAGCCAGGGGGTTCTTCTGAGGGGTGCTGGCTTTCCAAAACTCTCCTGAGCTTGCAAGTGTACAGTAAAACTACCTGCTGTGCCAGTGAACAAGTTATCCTCTCATTGATTTGGGACCCCCGTGGTTTGGGGTCAGCACTTGCTGGGGAGCTGCTGCTGCTCCTCCCCAAGTGCTTTGCTCTCCTGCACTCAGACTTCTCTCTGCAAATGCGTGGTTTATTAAATGATCTGCTGGCTTTGTCTCTCCCTGTGGATGCAGGCAGTGCTATTTTCTGCAGCCACTGACAGAGGTATCGCTGGAAAACTTCATTGAGGAGAAGAATATAGAGCAGGAGAAGGGCTATTGTGAAGATAAAACTGCCCTTGTGAGCCACACAGTCCAGGAGGAGATGGCAAAGGTGCAAGAAGACCCCATGCTGTTCTCCGATGACATTTTTTCCATTGAACCAGTGGTAAGTGATAGCATTTTCCTCCTCTTCCTCCTCCCTCTCTTCCTCCTCCCACCCTCCCTCCCAATCCTCCTGGATGCTGATGCACTCACTCAGCAGATCCTCAGGTGGATCCATGTGCTGGGAGGAAAGACATCATGTCTCTGGTGGGGCTGCAGAGCTCGCTGCTAAAAGCAGTTCTGCCCTGCAGGCTCAAGGCAGGGAGCCTGACAAGGCTGAGCTCTGCTGCCAGGGCTCCAGCTCAAGGGCACTCGTTGCGTGTCCTTGCACTGTCCACAGGGACCAGTTCTTGTAGGTACGTGGTGTGCAGGGTTTAGCAGAGGGTGTTGGAGCTCTGCCAGTTCCCATCTTGACCTGAAGCATGCAATGGTTTGCTGGGAAAAGGAGGCCAAATTCAGCCCAAGGTTAATCCTAGAAATGCCAATCCCTTCCTGCATCCATGACTTGCACTATTTCTGAGTCTCCCTTCCTGTGTCATCTGTGAGCCTGGACTCAAGGCTGGAAGGTCTAAATGGGCCTTTTGAGTTCTCTTGCACACAGGGACAGAAAGCCTTTCCTGTTTGTGCAAGCAAACCCCCATGTCCTCCCATCTGCCAGAGCCCTGATTCTGAGTATTGGTATGGTGAGAGATGATGAATGCCTGGTGCCTGCACAGTGCAAAATCCCTTCTCATCCTGGAGTAAACCCTAGAATAATGCCAACCTCCGCTTTCTTTCAGAACACGTGAAACTATTCTTTTTATTTCCAAGGAAGGGGATCATGTTCTCTTCTTGAGAAGAGCCACCAGTGCACAATGGCAGTTCCACACTGCTGTAGCTGACAGCAGCATGATGTGACCAAGAGCTTGTGTCAGAGCAGTAGGATTGTTGTGGAGAGTGGGAGCTGATCAGCTGAGCATTAACACACACTTCCAGCACTGTGTTGAGCTGGGTTTGGAGTGTTTCCTTGGGCTCCTTGTGTTGTTCATTCATCATTGATACTCTAAATAAAGGCTTAGAGGACTGAGGTTGAAAACAAGAAATGTGAAGTTGGAAGATTAACGTTTTGCTGTCTCTTTGTGCCTTAGGAGGGAGAAATTGGGCCGAACTGTTGCACCAAAATCAAGGTGACCTTTAAACCTGTAGAAGCACTGGAGTATCGAAGTGTGGCTTACTGCAACATCTCAGGTACAGCTCCTTTCCCCTGCTTGTCTCACCCACAGTGAAGCCATGGTGCAAGCCTGAGCCCGCTGGGCTCCCCTGTAACTGCTGGGAAGAGTCCCTGCTCAGCAAGGCAGAGCTGGCACATTCCCACTGTCCCTGCAGCTTCCAGGGAGTCTCTCGTGCAAGGCCATGGCTCAGAACACCTGTGTCTGGATTACTGATCCCAGAACAAGCCAGGCAGTGCAGGGAGACGTTTTCATGCCATGACTTTGCCAGCATTTCCACAAAGGCCAAAGAGCTACAGAGCAGAACAGCTTTAGTGAACCAGCACTAAGCCCCTCTAGACCACTGACCTCCAGGATGGGTCCATTTGACATGGATCCATCATCAGGCAGTAGGAGCTGAGTTAGAAATGTGCTCCCTGCCCCTGGATCACATCCCACTGCCCAGACACCAGCAGACCAGAGGTGGCTGAGCCCTGCTGAGCCCAGGGTGTTTGTAGAAGGACCACCCTCAGCCAGCAGCTTCTTCTCTCCCTGTGTGGGAATTGTCGCCTTGCAGCTCTGTCTGTGGAAATAGAACAGAGTGCCGAGTGTCAGAAGTTGAGGGCTTTGGCAACAAAGTTGTGTGCTACTGGGCTAGACAGTTTGGCAGTTGCCAAACCATGAGCTTTGTGCCTTCATTGAATGGATTTCAAAGCTCCTCTAAGTGCATGGGAAAGAAGCCATAGAATCATAGTATGTTAATGATATTAAGGATGGAATGGACCTTAGTGGCAAGACCAGGTAGCTCCAAGCCCCATCCAGCCTGGCTTTGAACACTTTGGGGCTGGAACCTCCACAACTCTCCTGGGGAACCTGCTCCAGTGTCTCCCCACCCTCACAGTACAAAATTTCTTCCTAATATCTAACCTAAACTTCCTTTCTTTCAATTTTCCCCATTACTTCTTGGCCTGTCACTACAAGACATCAGGGATGTTTTAAACTCGGCAGATGGGTGGCTAAAATTGGAAAGCAGCCCAAGGAATGGCTTAGAAATTGGAAGTCAGCCCCAAGGAATATCTCACAAGGGAAGAGAAGAGTCCAGATCTTCTCCTGTAGCAACAGGAGCTGGTTGCATCTAGCTCAGAGTCAGGGACTAGCATTGAGGCAGCCTGGAAAATGCAGTATAACAGAGAGAATTATTGTACTGAAATGGACATCTCTCCCCAGGCCGAGAGAGCAGGCTGCCCCTGCACCTCATAGGGGAAGGCCAAGGACCCTTCGTTGAACTCAGCTCTCATACACTGAACCTTGGGAACATTTTTGTCAACACCCCCTACGTCTATGAGGTGAGCAGCAGGCCTAGGGATGGATCCTGATGGCTCCTGAGGCAGCAGCAAGCCTGGTGGATCTGTGGAATTCCTGCCAACCTGGCTAGTTGTGAGCAGGGAATATTTGATGTACTGGTCAAATCTGGGAGGTCAGGAAGGTGTGTCTGTTGTTCATGAAACCCCAATCCCTGCTTTTGTGTGGCCTTCCTTGGGGATCAGCTGGGAGGCTTCCTGCAAAACAGCCCCCTGGCATATGAAACCAGCACTGGGTTCAAAAAGCTGCATGTTCAGAGGCTTTTGTGGCAGCTCCAGACACAAGGCACCTTTGTACTGAGCTGTTCAGAAGCAGCTGGAACAAACTGGCTACGTTTGAGCTTCGGTCCATTGCAAACGATTTTCAGTCAGGTGTCTCCTGCTTATTCCTGGAAGTCACAGGAAAGCCATCCAGCCCTCTGGCTCAGTGCTGGCCCTTTCAAAGGGCTTGGCAGTTCTTCCCTTGCTGACCAGTCCCGCACCACACTTCAGCCTTGGTGCATCTCTGACTCTAGAAAGAGAAGAGTGTTCCTAGGAATAAAGCAAAGGATTTTTCTACCTATTTGCCTTCCCCCTCCCCGCCACAGTAGTGTCAAGTTTGCAAAAGAAAACGGAGAACAACTAAAAGAGGTAAAAAATGAGGCACTACATCATGCTAGACACTTTCAAGAGCTTGGCTGTGGAAGAGAAAGACATGCTGAGTTTTCTTACCAAAAGATGGTGCTGTCTATACATTTTGATGCTGATGCCTCATTTTCAATGTATTGTTTTCATGATATGGGACAAGGTGAATGAGTAGATGGTACTGCTGGAGCTCTGTTAACTGGGGCAGCAGCAGCAGCTCTGTGGTGATTCACTGTGCAGCTGCAATCACCCCATGCTGCTCTCAGGGCCAGGTCTGAATGAGCTTGCTGATGCTGACCAGAGGTGGACTGCTCTGTGTCCATGGGATAGCCCCAGAGTGACTCTGGTTATGTGGAGTTACCACTGCTTTGCATGAAAACCCAAAGGCAGAACTTGTCCTGTTGTATTTTTTTGATTTCTGCCATTCAGCAGCACAAAGCATCTTCTGCTGCTTTTTCTGGGTGTTAATTGTGTCATTAGACAACAATTCACACAAAGGGAAGACTGCACGTGCATTTCCGTTTTGCTTTCTTGCTGCTGCAGGTGAAACTGATTAACCAAGCACCTATTGATGCTCCCTTCACCTATATCTGTACAACTGCAAACGTGGGCTACTGCTTCAAGTTTGCACCTGAGGAGGGCATCATTGCACCAGGTGGGATCCAGACCATCCAGATCTCCTTCAATGCCACCGTACTGGGGAGGTTTGAGGAAGAATTCCAGTTCAGTGTGGCTGGATCTCCTACGCCTGCAATCCTGACAATCAAGTAAGGACTCTGGGAGCTTGCTGGGCACATCTGTAGCTGTCTCTGGGACATCCCCCACCGACCTCATTTTGGGGTCAGGAAGAGAAGAAAAGTGCTGCCTGAGGTCCTCATCTCTCCTCTGATTGTGGCATTGCCTTAGGGGGGAGGTGCCTGCTGCCCTGTGTGCTACCTGAGAGCTGGAATGACACCTCCCTGCAGGGATCTCCCTCTGCCTTGGGCCATAGCAGGCAGTGGGAGGGATCAGCTTTGGGCAGTAGCTGCTCTGGGATGTCCCACCTGAACACCCAGCAAGGCTCCCAGGGCTTTGGAGATGGGCCAGCCTGGGTGATTCTGCACCAGCAGCAGTGATTTTAAAAACTTCTGTGAATAATCCATCCCAAATGGGCAGCAGCAGCCTCACCTCTCATGGTCATGCTGTGGGGGACAATCTGTGCTCCCAACTCCTGTGCAGAGAGTGCTCTGGTACCTCCTTTCCACAGCCAGGAAAGGGCTGATCCCGTGGGCTGGTGCCATTGCAAGAGATAATCCTGGTCCAGTAGAAGGGAGAAGGGGTGATAACAGGGGAGGCCGAGCTCAGTCCTCAGGACCACAGCAGCATGAGGGCTTGTCCCTGCTAGCCCGAGCCATGTGCTGGAAGGATGATGTAGTGTAAGCAGGAAAGCTGATGCTGGCTGCACTGGAGCTTTGGAGCTGGGCTGTTGCTGTTGGGAGGCCCTGGATCAAGGCAGCAAAGAAACAAAAACAATCTGCAGTCCATTATACCAATGAGATAAGGGAGATGGATAAAAAAGGACAAGCAAGTGATCACTTAGCAAGAGAAAAGTGGTGAGTAGGTCTTCCCACAGTAGAGAAACAATTATGCTGGCTTTGTCTTTGGAGTACTGCTTTTTTATTTTGGAAATTAAGAGGGAACCATCCACCATCGAATGATTGATTCTCCTCTGTCCCTCCCCCAAAGTGGTCACAGGATGTTATTGCATAAGCAGCTTTCTCCTTGAGCAAGGGCAGGTGTGCCCTGTTGAGGTGTGTAGAGCAGAGCCAGTGGCAGTCCCGTGAACACAACAGAAGGCACAGTTCACTGGTCCTGGATTTTTAACCAAAGGCCGAGTGGGCATTGATTGGCATCAGCCATGAAATAAACTCGTGAGTGTTGTGCAGCTTCAAGTGCTGATTTCAGTGGATGTTGGGGCCTGTCTGCTGAGTTCAAGCACAGCTGAGGTGGTGTGGTAGATTCAGGACATCCACGTCCTGAACGGATGAAGTGCAGTAGCTGTTGGCTGTGCCAGCTGGTGCACTTGTGACAAGCTGATCCTTTCCTGAAGCGATGCACTTCACTGGGCTCCTCTGAGAACGAGCTGTGCTTTTTGGAGCCCCGAGCACACTTGCTAAAAACAAAAAGTTGCTGACAAAACAGGCGAAGGGCAGGTCTTTGTATGGAAATCCGAGGAAAGTTTTATTGGGTCTTGAAGGCAGTCCAGGGACAAAGACAAAACTGGGTTGAAGGCAAAGGGTTAGCTATGGGACGAAAGAGGCGCGTCCTGAGGATCAAGGTCCTATAGGGACAGGGAAAAGCAGTGCAGAGGAGGGGCAGCCAACCAGGGGAACCAACAGGGTAACAGGGCTGGAGCAATATGGGCATATCAGGAGCAATAGCGATCAGGAGAAGGGAGAACATTCTAGGAGGAATAGCAATGAGGTGAACAGGGGCTGGACAGGGGTGGAACAACTCTACAAGCCAAGAGAACTTCAGACATCAGCATGTGCCTGCAAAGGCCAATGGGAGGGAGGTACTTCTCACCCCAGCCTGGAGGGGTGTTTCTCCCTGCCTGCTCCTGCCCCTCCAGAGCTGAAGCGGCACAGCCCCAGTGGCTGGCTCCTGAGCCTCCGTGCTTTCCTCTAGGATTCATCTGTTGACTGGGTAGAATTGTTGCTGCTGTTTCCAGAGAATTCTTGAGGCTCCCTTGACTCCATGTCTCAAAACTCTGTAATGATTGTGTAGGTTAAAATCTGCTGAGAAAGTTCCTCCATGGGAACACCAGTTACAGTTAAGAAGCAGCAAAGCAGGGAACCTGTGGCTGGAAAGGCTGGTTACAGAAGTTTGTGGGGACACCTTTATGTCTGTCATCTTACAGATGGGGAAACTGAGGCACAGAGCCATGTCTGGGTGTGTGTTCAGGGTCCTTCATGGGACCACCAGCAACTTGGGGGCTTTTCCTGCCTGCCCTGTGCCCGAACCCCATCCGTGGCTGTGGCTGCTAGCCACTTGGGCTTTAGCTGCCTCCTGTCCACATGACACTGTGCTGAGCACATGGTGGTGTGTTGATCTGAAACCCACAGTGCCCCCGACTAGGTTTTCTGCCCCCAAGCCACTACAGCCAGACACTTTGCAATTGCCTTTAACCAAGCCATTTCCTCCTCATCGCAGGGGACATGTCTGTGAACCGACTGTACACTTCAACGTCGATGAGCTCGACTTCGGTGACATTTCCTTTGGTGAGTGTTCCCTGGGCTTAGACACAGCATGAGGGATCTGTGCATTCCAAAGTGGACCACTTGAACGTGAAGGCATCCGTCACTCATGTTCTACCACTGCAGCAGCCTCTTCAGGGTGTGAACTCCAGGGCTGCTTGTGCCTCAGGTAGCATTTTGCCATTGTGAGATCAAATAGTACCAGGGAATAGAAAGGCATTATTTTCTGGTGTCTCCATCCTGGTGTAAAAGACAAGATGTCTGCCAAGAAAGGAGGGAATCTTGCTGAATGGGAAGATGACTCCCTCCCTCCAAATTATTGTACCTGTGGAATTCCAGGGCTTCCAGGCAAAACTATGGGAAAAGGAATGACAGTTCTTTACTAGAATATAGCAGAACAGCACAAACAACAAGGCAGTAACAGAAGTTTCTAACCTGCCAAGTACTGTTTTTCCACTTTGGTATAGTTATGATCACAGGCAGGAGGAGCTGTGGGATCTGGCAGGGCAGTGATCCCCTCCCAGCTGGCAGGGAAGGTGTGGGAAGGGAAGGTGTGGGAAGGCGTGGGAAGGCGTGGGAAGGCGTGGGAAGGCGTGGGAAGGCGTGGGAAGGGAAGGGAAGGGAAGGGAAGGGAAGGGAAGGGAAGGGAAGGGAAGGGAAGGGAAGGGAAGGGAAGGGAAGGGAAGGGAAGGGAAGGGAAGGGAAGGGAAGGGAAGGGAAGGGAAGGGAAGGGAAGGGAAGGGAAGGGAAGGGAAGGGAAGGGAAGGGAAGGTGTGGGAAGGGAAGGGAAGGTGTGGGAAGGGAAGGGAAGGTGTGGGAAGGTGTGGGAAGGTGTGGGAAGGGAAGGGAAGGGAAGGGAAGGGAAGGGAAGGGAAGGGAAGGGAAGGGAAGGGAAGGGAAGAAGGAAGGGAAGGTGTGGGAAGGTGTGGGAAGGTGTGGGAAGGTGTGGGAAGGTGTGGGAAGGTGTGGGAAGGTGTGGGAAGGGAAGGGAAGGGAAGGGAAGGGAAGGGAAGGGAAGGGAAGGGAAGGGAAGGGAAGGGAAGGGAAGGGAAGGGAAGGGAAGGGAAGGGAAGGGAAGGGAAGGGAAGGGAAGGGAAGGGAAGGGAAGGGAAGGGAAGGGAAGGGAAGGGAAGGGAAGGGAAGGGAAGGTGTGGGAAGGGAAGGGAAGGGAAGGGAAGGGAAGGGAAGGGAAGGGAAGGGAAGGGAAGGGAAGGGAAGGGAAGGGAAGGGAAGGGAAGAAGGAAGGGAAGAAGGAAGGAACTGTGCAAACTCACGGGCAGCAGGGGATCTCCGCAGTGCCAAACAGCAGCAGGCAGAAGCAGGGAAGGCAGGCGAGTTTGATGATGGTGCTGAGCTGCAGCCTAGTGAAGTGCTGGGGACAAGCACTCAACCTCCCACAGCACCACACGGCTGAGCTTCCCCATCCCCGAGTGGAAGGAAGGAAAGGTCCGCTCCCTGCAAAACCTCAGGTCCCACTTCAAAACTGCCCATGGCATCATGCCATAACTCCCAAAAAACCATGAACAGAAAAACCCACCCCCCCACAGCCAAAACCCCCCAAACCCCTATCCCCTTCCCAGACCGAGAGGGAAATTCACTACAAAGGCTAAACCCATAACAATGAAGTTCATGAACTTTTCAAGAAAACTAATTGCCTTTCTTGAGCTGCTTATTCCCGACTCTACATCACCCCTGAGGCACTTGTTAAGTTGCTTTTTGAATCAATGAAGCAAGAAAGGCAACAGGTTCTGTAATAGCAGATTCTTGCTGCTTAATCCGATTTCATTCCTGAGGTCTCTTCAGCTGAAGGCAGCTGTTGTAGTTTTGCTTCTTTTTAACTGTTGATTGCTGTCTGCATGTGGTGACCTCAGTCTCATTGGAGGTTTTGAAATCTGTGTTTGTCCTTCTTGTGGCCTCTCTTGCCTCCCTGCTGGAGTCACTGCTGGAGCTGGCACTGATCACTGTTGATGTGCACAAAGAAGCCCTGGGCTGTGCCCGCAGTTGTTTTTTCCCCCCATCTGTGTTCAAATGACTCTTGGTGAGCAGGCCTGGAGAGAAGTCTCCTCCCCACCGAGCTGGCCAGCCAAGCCAGACGTCCACTGCAGAGCAGGTTGTGGCTGGTGTCCGGGCTCTGCAGGACATCCTCACCGTAGCAGCGTGCACTAGAGGGTGAAGTGCCGCTACCTTCCTGAAAAGTGCCTTTAGTAGAAGGCGGTCAGGCAGGCACACAAACACACACTAAGTCCACACGGCCGCAAGGAGCAGAAAGGAGCCCACGAAGAAAAGACGAGAGGGATCCTCTGTATGGAGTTCTGATGGAGGTTTATTGTAGCCACACACCAAAGGGGTCCAGGAGCAGAAGAGCCAGAAAAAAGGAGGGTCGAGGCTTAAGTACAAGGCAAGAGGGGGCAGAGTAGAACACGAGGGTCCAAGGGGCTGAGAGCACAGGGGCGATACAAAGGTGGGGCAAAGGGCAACAACCAACAAAGAAATGGGGGTGGAACACTGTGGAAAATTTGGGCCAATGGGTAAAGAGGGAAAGGAGAACTTTGCAGAACTGGGGAGGACATTAGGGATGACATAACTGGGGTACATTAACATAGAGGAGCAAAGAATTGTGGGGAGAATCCCTTTTTGTCACCCTGGGTTAAATGCCCTTTAGACGTCTCCTTGTCTTTCCTTCCAGGGCATGGAGATTGGTATCTCCCTGGCAGGCCCCTGGGTCTCCACGCCACACCATGTGTGGCTGTATCTCTGGCTTTCCAGCAGGGAAAGCAAATCTCAGAGCTAAAGCGGGGTAAACACTTGCAGGCAGCAATCACAGGGAGCAGCACGGGTGTGATGTCCGGGTTTTTTGGGATGAGGTGGGACATGTTACTAATTGCTAATCTCAAAGCAAGGCTCGGGTTTGCCTCCAGCTGAGTGGGCTCTGAGATGTCACGTGCTCAGTGTGTTTGGCCCAAACCAAGAGATGCCTTAAGGATCCTGCAGAGAGAAACTGCATTAGGGTGCTTTGCATCATATTCTAGTTCCTGATTCCATCCTCACTTTCTTTGATGTAGCTTCTCTCAATGACGACTCACTGTTTATGTATCTTAAAAATTGTGAGAGTGTTGGCAGACTTAACAGGGAATTTTACAGCTTGGATTTTCAGAGTAAATGCTTGGTGTGGGTGCACACTCATCAGTGGGAAATAACTGGTGCTGGTTTGGGGCAGGTGAGGGAGCTTCTCCCCATCAGAGAGAAGCTTGCAATACTCAGCAGGGCTAAGAGTGGGCATTTTCAAGGCTGCAGTCTGGAATCAGCGTCAAAGAGAACTAAATGACAATTAATTTCTCATGCAGCTTCTCGGTGAGCTGTAGTTCAGACAATAAAGAGCTGAACTCCAATGACACTTTAATCCTACCAGGATATGCACACCAGGAGTCATGACATAACTGGTGCCTAAATGGAATTTTATGTCCTTTTCCTAGGCTTTCCCTACACCATGACCTGTCGCCTCACTAACCCCTCCCCAGCATCCCTGAGGTTCAAGCTCCGCATGTCTGACGATGGCACTCAGCCTGCTGTTAGTAGCTTTGATCAAATACAAAAGCAGAGTGACCCATCCTGGAGGCAGGGAATTCATTTTTATGTGGAGCCAAGGGAGTTTACAATGAATCCCAGCCAAGGGACCATCGCTCCCCAGGGACACCAGGATATCAAGGTATGGGAAGAATCCAGCTGAAGCTTCACTGCAGTGTGGGAGGGCTTTAGATCTGCTGCCAGCTTTGAGCATCGTGTGAGTGAGATCTGCACTGGCGTGAGGCCTCTGTTAGCTGGGTTAATCGGGACGCTCCTGAAGAAGCACTGTTTTGTTTCCAAAATCGTACGCCGAGATCACATACAAACAAAAAACTCTGTAGCTATGAACTGCCCAGCACCTGCTGGGCCACACTTTGCCCTCAACTTCCTGCTGTAAATCTGATTCTGTGCAAGTCAGCAGATTTCCTCTGCATTTATGTCATTGTAGTGAGATGAAAAATTTGCCCCTTAATTTGAATACAGTGGTGTGTAGAGCTTTCGTCTAATGTTTTAATTTAGTTGACCTATACCCTGATAGCAAGGTGTGTTTAACAAATCTGGTATCGCCAGGAGTCTTTTGTTACTCTCAGAGACTGTGCTCTACACATGGAGCAGCAGAAGAATTAAGGCAAAATCCTCCTTCTCCTTTAGCATGAAAAAAGAACTGGAGGATACCACACGTGGGTAACGAGCTTTTGTAAGGAGGAATTTACTCCTCTCCTCTCCTCTCCTCTCCTCTCCTCTCCTCTCCTCTCCTCTCCTCTCCTCTCCTCTCCTCTCCTCTCCTCTCCTCTCCTCTCCTCTCCTCTCCCACCAGGTGACCCTGTGTTCCAACACCGTGATGGATTTCTGCCGGAGAATGCTGGTGGACCTGGAGGGTATTGGCAATGGAGTGGCATCAGTGACCATCATGGCCAGGTACCAGCACTTCCCTGGCCTCCCCCAGCACGCTGCCTTGACCTGGATTTTCTGGCTGGAGCTGCCAAGGAGACGTGTTGTTTAATGACCTCATGTTCTGCCCAGCCGGATGAGAGAACAGCAGTGCTTGGAAAGCAGCCTGTGCTGAAAAGCACCCCTGCTCACAGCCCAGCATGGTCCTGGGCCTTTTTCTAAAGGGACCAGGAATGATGTGATTTATTGGCCTGGTTTTTGGTGCTTGAAGTGGAAGAAATTTCCCGGGGGACTCCTCTCGTCCTTCCTGCAAGAGGTGGAGTTGTGCTGGGTTGTAACCAACCTGCACTGGTTTGGGACACACCAAGCAGCTTGCTGAGAGTCAGGGCCTGCTTCTGTTAATGAGGGCACGTGACCGTGGGGAAGTGGCTCACAGCAAGAGTGGTGAGGGCAGGATCTTACAAGGGGGAAACAGCCCTTGAAGTGACAGCCCAGCTCTTGTTTTTCTCCTTGCCTCTGCTTCCCATTTTGAGCGTTAATGTTCTCAGACTAAAACCAAAAGTTGTTCTTGCTGCAGCTGCATTCCATTCTGCTATGCTGCCGCAGGCGTCAGTTTAATGACAAGAGAGATGCAGTTCCCTGGTGCTGTTCCCTCTCCCAGGCAGAGCCATCCAGTCAATGCCTGGGCTGCATTTTTTTTAAGCACGTGCAACTGGAAACAGGCATAGACCTGTGGACTGAAGGACTGAGGGAGATGTAGGAACTGGGAAGGGGTGATCACCCACTCTGCAGGACAGGTGGTGTCTCATGCCCTCCAAGGTTAGGGCAAATTGTTGAGTTCTCAGGCAGGGCAACAGTGCCAAGGGAGAGAAGGGAGTCATTTTTATTGAGACACTAGAGTCGTGTGTTCCTTGAGCCTTGGTGAGCACTGCTCCTTGTTGGGAAGGTTCCCCCAGAGCTCATGGATCACTGGAACTGTTACAGGAGTCCTTGTAAGCCTTCTTGAGTAAAGGAGGGGCTGAGGCAGCTGTGGGACAGCTGTGCTCTGCTTGGGGCACTTGGCAGTCTCTGGGTGCTGCCTCTCAGGATTTGCCCCTCCTTGACAGGACTGCTTGAGTGGGAAGACTTTGAAGGCAATTTATCAGTGTCGGGCTGTTAAACGTCTATTTGACAGTGACAAACGTGTTATGCTCCATTTCACAATCTTCGAGGGTAAACGTTCCCCATCCTCTCAGTATCTCTGATTCCCCTGGGGTCATCTCATTGCCCAGATGTCTCGTTCCTGAGCTGCGAGTGTACCCTCACGTCCTGCTGCACGATGAGTGCCGCCTCAAGGTGCCCTACGAGAGGAAGTTCCTCGTTGTGAATAACACCGACCTTCCTGGCTGCTACGGGCTTATTCCCCAGGTTTGGCATCACATGCGCCTCCTTCTTGCAAATATTACTGAGGAGATTATTGCAGGGGAAAAGGGTTTGGATAAGTCCTTGCTGGTTTCTATTCAGTCTTAAAGATCTGCTGAGAACAGGATCCTACCTGAATGTAAACTTTAGGATGCAGTGTAATCTCCTGAGGAAACAGTTTATGTTTTAGTCTTCAGGGTCTTTTCTTGTGGGACACCTTAGAGGGCTGTGAAAAGCTGCTGCACACACAGACACCCATGCCTGTGTTGGCAGCCTCCTTGCAGGTCCCCCTGAGGATGCTATGCCTACAATTCTTGCATCTTGTTTCTGCCTTTTATCTTTGCCCTGGGGATTTTTAAAAATGTGTGTAAGTTGCCGTTGTGGTGGATGTTAAGGAGTTTGAAATTTCTTGAGAGGTCCCTCCTAAATTGCATTTGATTCTGTCCCTTCTAGAAACGCAAGGAGGACACTCCTGTGTTCTACTCCAGCCCCAAACCCTGTGGGATTGTCCAGCCTCACAGCATCGCAGAGATTCCAGTTACAATCGAAGTCCAAACATTGGGCGAGCATCGCACCAGTGTTCTTATCAGCGTGTTTGGGGATGAGAGAAACCCACGGGTGAGTGCAAGGGGAGATGTGTGCCTTTGTGCAACTCGTCCTGGCAGGCTGCAAAGGGTATGGGGATTGTTCTGGGGAAACCAGGCACAGGCTGCTTTGGAGGACAGGAGGGATTGGTGGCATAAACAGCTCATGCCTTATAGGTGGTAATCTCAGTGTCTGACACAGAAAGTAGCTCATCTAAGCTGGAATCGAGGATAATTCTAGTTAATTAACCTTTCAAATGCTAGTAACTTTGGAAACATCTGTTATAAAATGTCTTGTCATCTCTCTGAGCACAAAAGAAGATGTCAGAAGACTTCTGGGAACCTTGAGCTTTCTCTGAAAGAAAGGAAATGTGACATTTGAAGAGTTGTTGCAAGGATTTCAACTTCCATTAAAACCTATGCAAATGAGGATGCCAAATTCCCTGGATGGCACCAATCATCTGAACCTGGGCCACTGTGGCACTGCACAGAAATCAGTCACCAGGAAGGACTGGCAGTGCAGGCTGTGCCAGTGAACCTGAAGTTGGACAAAACAGTTGTTTCAACTCTCAGGCTGCTTACCTTTTAAGCTGAGTCTCTCCCCACCACAATAACTAGTTGTTCAACTGTCTGCCTGGTCTTAACCTGACATTTCTTCCAAAGCTTTTCCCTTGGGGCCAATAATTTGTACTTCGAAGGTTTGTCTTTACCTTGACCCTTTTGAATTAGGAGGTGAATGTGTAACTTTGTTTTCTTTTCCAAAAGCCCAGCATTTCAGCAGGAGAGTGGTAGCTGTCCCTAAAGAAGTAACTTAGGCAGTGTTGAGCTGCTTAAGCTTTTCTAGGTTTCCCTGTTGAGGTTTGTTTTGGTTTTTCAAAAAATCTTTCTTGCTTGCTTCCTGGAACAGAGACAAGAATTACAGAGCACTGGACAGCTGGCAGACATCTACCCGAGTCCAAGGCTGATAGAGTTTGGCATGATCCCAGCACTACAGCCTAATTCACAAACTTTTACCCTCTTCAACAAACGTCTTGTCCCTACAGACTTCAGGGCAGAGATAGTAAGTATCTGTGGGGCTGTTTTCCAGGGAAATTGACTGGTCAGTAGCAACCATTACTTGGTTTTTAGATGCAAGCTAGATCGCCCTGTGTGAGAGGAGGCAAGATACTCCAATATTCCATCTGAGCGAGGCAAGAGAAACCTGGTTCTGGAGGTTTTAGCTGGGGCACCCCTCAGTGAAATCAGGGGCAGAGATGCTGGAGCACAAATTAGTCTGGGTTGTGTTGACAAGTTCTCCCTTAATTTTACGGAAGGCCTTTAGCTGGGTGTGTCACAGTTTTGGAGCTCTGAGATCAAGAGAAACCTGTGGTCCTTTGCTCCCCGGAGCGCATGGATCGCCGTAATGGTTTCCCTACATTTCCCTAGGGGTTCCATCTATCCATTTGCTTTGTGCCAAACTGCTGTTACTAGAGGAGGGCAGGCTACAAGGTCTGTCCTCAGACTGCTTGCGGGGAGGCAATTTTCACAGCTCCTGTGGGTCGAGCCAGTTGGGCTGTCCACACAAAGACATGTCTGGGGGTTGTGCACCCCCACATCCTATGGTCTCTGTGCCTGACACGGTGCCAGAGCTGCTCAGCCAGCTCCCGACCCCATGCCCAGAGTGGCTGCTCCCCAACCAACGCTGGGCTGGGTAGCAGGAGGGCAGGGCTTGCTCTCTACAGCACACAGATACGTGGAAGCGTGGAGGACAGAGGCAAAGAGAAGACAGGGATCTTCCCTGTGGAACCCAAGGCAGCCTATTCCAAGGAAGGCCCAGGCACAATAGACACAGACACTGAGTGTGCAGGAACTTTTATACAGGGGAGGTTCTAGGGGAGGGTACAAATCCTCAAGCAATAGGGGGAAGATTGGGGAGGAGCACAAGGCAGGGTTTACAATGCTTTAACCAATGAGGAAACACAGGGGGAGGGAGCAATTCAAACAAACCCATGGGGCTTCAAAGCTTAGAGGATTGCCCAAGGGGATTTCCAAAGCAGGGGCTTGGCACAAGGAGGGATTGACAGCTTGGCAGGGGGAAGGGCAAAGAACATTCCACAGCAAGGGGCAGGTACAATGTGGGATTGACAATTCAGGAGGAGGAGGGACAGAGAACATTCTGTAACAAAGGGGAGGTCTTAGGGAAGATTGACAACTGGGTAGGAGGGTACAACTTGGACTAGACCAGCAATAGAGGGGGGAACAGGGGCAAACCATTAAAGAAAAAACACACCGCAACATGTGCCGCTGAAGAGCATCTTTGGGGACCAGCTGCAGAGAAAGGCAGCTCCTCAATATGTGGAGGTTGCATTGGGCAGAAGGAGCTGGGGCTACTCCCCAGGCAGGGGGAGCAGGGCTGGTGCAGCCAGTGGAGGGCTTGTAGGCTGGGGCTGGGACTGGGGGGATGACTGATGGAGGGGGTGATCTGTGAGCAGCTTGAGATTTGTTCTTCTTCACGTTGGGTGTGTTGAACTTGTGGAGCTGGTTAAAACCTGATACTACGGACTTGTTTGAGTCTGTGGATAAAGCATCAGGCCGTGTGGGAGAGTCCAGGCTCAGCCTCCTGGGCCAAGGAGGAGGGCCGTGAACTTTCCTCTTGCTGCTTTTCCAGCTGTTTGGGGATAAATGTAACCTTAAAGTGAGGGATTTTTCCAGGACAGCTTTCTCTAGCTCCACAATGAAATTCTGCTTTCAGCCTGTGCAGGGAGCAATGCACCTTGGCTGGGTGGGCCTGGCGTGTCAAGGATGGGTTTCACAAGCTCGTACCAGGGCCGGACCTGCAGAGCTGTGTCCGTGCAGCTGTGCTGCTGCAAGGCCTTTCCTCCCTGCCTGGGGCAGCTTCCCACTCTCTTGCCCAATCCATGAAGTCCATGAGAAAGCAGATGAAGAGAAGAGTGGTGGGAAGAGTGGGCCATGTCCACACGGCGCATGTTATCCAGTTTCCTTTTTGCTTCCTGCTTTTCTGCCCTGCTGTAACCATTCAGAGGTGACTTTTCCAAAGCAGAGGGCACTGGGGCGCCTCTCTACAGCTGATGATAAGTGGGAAGTGAGGGCTTCAGTCCTTCAGGGGATGTTGAGAAGCACTGATGGCCCTTTGGGAAAGAACAGTTTGGTGCTGGGGTTTTGCTGAACTGGTTTTGCGGAGTTAATTCTTCAGGCTCTCCGCAGTATCCTCCAGCTCTGTGGTTTCTGGAGTGGGATTTGAGCAGTCCTGGCTTCCTCTGGCCTCGAGCCTTCGTAAGAAGCCACGAGAGACAAAGCAGCTTTCCTTGGCACATAGTGCAGAGAAAGACTGGGGAAGGAACAGTCTCCTGTGGAGGAGTGTCCCGTCGGTCGGGCAAAACTGGGATAATTAGGAGAGTCTGTTAAAGGAGGGGGAAATACAGGTTGTATAAGCTCTGCTGTTTCCCGATACTATAGCTTAAATTTAGGGAAATTAAGCCCTTACGATTTTTTATCCTCCCCTCTTTAGTCTTTCCTTTTCTTATATCCCCCAGAACACCAGGGTGTGTCATTTCCATCCTAAATGCGTAATATGCTTTTCTTACAGGCCTGCAAACCCCACTGCTATGTCATTGAACCCAGAGAAGGAGTGATCCCCGCTACGGGTGATATTCCTGTGACCATCACAGCAACCTTGGATGACACTGGGATTTTTGCTGACACTATTCAGCTTTTCATTGGGAACAGCCTTTGGACCACCTTCATGGTGCTGGCTGTGGGCACCGGCACCACAATTGTCATGGACAAACCATTCGTCCCAGAGCTCAGCTTGGGACACCAGTTCAGGTAGGAGATCTCTCCACTGCCACCTCTCCTCCTGTCTCAACAAGGAGCAGTTTTGCTGTAGTTCTTCAGAAAAGATCTTCTTCAGTTTACAAGCCCTGACACCTTCCCCAAAGGCAGAGACTCCTTTAGAAACATGGGATGGCCAGTTGAATGTTGTTAGATACCCTCAAAAGCCACAGAAAGGGAAACCAGTTGCTAAATGACCAGTGAATTGTCTTTAGTTCTCATACATTGTCCTGACTTGACCAAGTAATGCTCTCACAGAACAAAAGGTTCTGAAATGGTGCCCGGATGAGGCAGTCCCTCCATGTGGCTGAGGGACCAAGGGAAGATGGCATCACAGCCTTCCCTTCCAAAATGGTGCCTCTCAGGCAAGCAGGGGCCCTGGGAACAAAGAGACAAGAAAGAGGGTGAGAACCCCCAGCAGGAGGGCAGGAGCTCTCAGAGCAGTTCCAGAGGCAGATGGAAACTTGCTGGTTTGTGTGGGGTCCACAGCACCGCTGCTGCCGCTTCCTTGTGTTGTTCGTGGGCTCTGCTGCTGCCCTGCTCTGCCCAGGACCTCGCTTGGTTTTTTGCTGCCAGCAGAGTTTGCAAAGTTCACTTTAAAACAGCTTCTAATTGCGAAATGGATACCAGTGCAAAAGTTTCTACAAATGGCTACCAGTGCAATCCAAAGGTGCTATGAACCTGGAGGAGAGTCCCTGCTGCCCTGGTTTCCGGTCCTGGAGCAGGCAGATCATTTTTACCAGCTTGCTGGGATCATCCAGAAAGTGCCTCTGAGCTGGCTTTTAAAAATGCCTGCAATCACACCCCCACACACAAAAGGTCCCCAAGTGCAGGATCTCAAAGATTCAGTAACGGTTTTGGACCTACAATACAATTATACAATATACAGTCACAGTATGAAGCACCCCAGAACAAGCATTTTGGAGGAAAAACCAGGGCCTGAAGGGCACCTTATCAGACACTGTTTCTGATCCATATTAAGAGTTGGAAATGCAGACAGTCTCCAAGCTATTAACACCTCAGACTGCTCACTGGGAGCACTCTGTTGACCAAGGAAATAGCTACTCCCATACTGTTTTCCATCCTGGCCTCTATTCTAGGCTCGTTCCCTGTATTTGTCGGTTCAAAGTAACAAACAGGGGCCACCATTTCCATCGGCTCTTCTGGAGTGTGGAATGTCACAGCCCCCCTAAGAAGAAGGGCCAGAGCATCCCAGCCCTCAGTAGCCCCCTGGCCGAAGATGATTGCCAGAGCCCCAAAGGCACCAGCCCCGTGTTTGGGCTGGAGCCACTGTCGATGGAGCTGCAGCCGGGCGAGTCTGTGGACATGGTGCTGCGAGGCTTCTCCCCCATCGAGCAGGTGAGGTCCCCACCAAGGGCTGAGCCTGGGGAGCCATCAGATGCCCTCCCCGGGGCTTGTTCCACATTCCTTGACACTTGCCTGGGGAAATGAGCAGGGGCCTTCAAGAAACTGGTTTAAGGCCACACGTTCCTGTGGCAGCACCAGTTGCTTTCCTTGCTGGCCACCATCAGACCAGCTAAGGCTTTCTTGTGATTCCACAGCTACAAAACCCAGGGCTGATCCCAAAGCAGGGGCGGAAGGAAATGTTGCCCTTTTGAGGCAAACAGTGTTTCATGCTTAGTCAGCAAAGAAGGGCAGAGAAATAACTTACAGTTAGACTAGGAGCCCAAAAAGAAAGTGAATTAAAAAAGTGCCAAGCGGTTTATCTGGGGTAAAAGCAGAATAAAAATTAAGCCGTGTAAAGGGAGGGAGTTTCTCACAGGTGCCTTTTGTGGTTTTTGAGTGCACTGTTAGGGACAACTGAGTGGAGAATAAAGAAGCTACTTCACAGCAAGAAAAAGGCACAGTGGCCATAACTCTAAGGCAACAATAGGGCCTGTGGTGGGTGGTGGGTGCTGAGCCAGGGCAGGGCATTGTCTGGATGCTCTGCCACCACCCAGCAATGACAAGAGACCCTTGCATGCAGGAGGTGCAGGTTTATGTGATGTGTGAAGCTGTCACTGGGACAGCCAGCAGGACAGAGAAGATAATAGAAACAACCATTACCTGCAAGTTTATTGATCCCTCCATAGAAATATCAGCCAGACAATTCTCTTTCTGGGTGGAGAAGGTAAGTTTCTGGATTGCATCCTGACATTTAACAGCATGGCTGAGGGGGGGGGGGGTGTGTGTGCTTGTGTTAAAGCCCCTCTTTACCCTTCCTGAGGCACTTTGTGAAGTGAGTGAAGATACTTTTAGGGATGAGAGTGATATTTAACTTCCCCAACGTAAAATTGCAGTTACAGCTTCACTGCCATTGGGGATTGTGGCCACTTCCAGAGAAATGCCAGTCTCTCTGCTCAGTGTAAAGGGAGGTTTTTCAGGAACCTCCAAGGCACAGGGATGTCTGTACCCCGATGCTGTAGGGAGGCTGGGAAAAATGGAGATTCCTGTGAATTCCTCAGGCTGACAAGGAAAAACCCATCATCTCCTGTGTCTCTTTGCCTTCTCTGCTGTTGGCATGGATGCTTTATGACATAGCTATTTGGTATAGCTCTGTGCATTTCCCTGAGCCTCACCTGCTTCAAAGGACCCCCAGACATCCTGCAGCTGCAGCGATGATAACACTGAGGCAGAGCAGGTGTCCTTTAGTCTCTGGATCCCAACTCCAGCATCACCTTTTCCTCTCCTGCCAGTTGTCTGAAAAAGAGAGGATGTTTCATTATTTGGTGTCTGTGGTTTCAGGCCTCTCTTCCAATTCCTAGGCTTCCACTGAAGTACAGAATCCCTGGAACAGGCAGTTCAGGTGTAACTAGAAGCTTTTCAGCTCTCCCTGATTCTGCCTGGCTTCTGCTTGATGCCACACACACAAACTGATTCATTGCATGCCATGGCACAGCACCTGCCTGATATCAGTACATGCAGAACTAGTTTCCCAAACTCTCTGGTTTCTGTAAACCGTGCAGGAAGCCCATCACAATGGATAGAGAGGAAGGAGGAGCCTAGGCTGCTCATAGCTTTGAGACCAGACACTGTGTCCCTGTAGCAGGGGCTGCAGGACACATGTTGCAGATGAACTGCTTTGATGAGGCTGCTAGAGCCATTAAGGTTGCAAGAAATGTCTGTATGTGAGTGATGACCATCTACTGCTGTTCTGCCCAACAGAGAGACAAAACTGGAGACAAATGGTCTGGATTGACTTTTTTGATTTAGATCTTGTTTAAGCAGTTGCCTCCTCTCAGGGGGCTATTCCCTCATCCATGTGTGGGAGTGTTTCCCTGTCCCCCAGGGAATGCTGTGGTTCTAAACATGAAAAGCATCTGCTTTAAAGACAAATGTCCTGGAAGGGTAGAAACAAATAGAAAGGGTAAATAGGGATGTATGCACTTCTGGGGCTGAAAACTGTGAGATGCAGCAGAAGCAGAAGGAGGTCTGTGGCTAGCTGAGGCTTCTTTTTCCTTGTCTCCCGTTTCCATAGAAACCCAGTGATGATGTCCTGACTCTGCAGTACAAGCCTTTGGCTTTAAAGAACACCTGCTTGCTGCCACTCGACCTTATGCTGGACTTGGAGCAGCCGTTTCTGCTCTGCGATGCGGACCAGCAGCCCCTCCCGGATGGCCAGGTGAGCAGCCCTGGACTCCTCCAGTGGGGTCTGAAGAGGAGGGATGTGGTGGTGCCTTTCTGTTGGGAGAGCCTTGAGTCAAGAAGTTTATTCTGTAGTGTCAGCAGTGGATTGGCCTGAGCTGCATCAGCAGAGCTGCTGAAGGAATCAAAATCTTATCTGAATTGAGAAGGTCCATCCTGGCTTTAAGGCACAAGGAGAAGGAGCAGGCAACTAGGTCTGGGCCAGCCATGCAGTAAAGGTGTCTCCTGGAAAGCATCCCAGCTCTCCAGCAGCCACCCCCTTGTCTTGCTGCTGAGCACAGAAACATGGGCTTGAGGGAATCCTGGACTAGACTGCTGTGGCTGCAGTCACAGTGTTGCTGTAAAGAAATGCACGATGAACCAAGAAGCCCATGCTGCGAATCACACTTCAAGCATTTACTGTTTCAGCTGTGAGACCTTGGGACGTCATCACACGGGTGATTAATTACTGTTCATCTCCTTGCAGCCTGTGACAGTGGATGTAGGACAGACCTGTCATCTCTACATTGCATTTGACCCATCTTATAAACTGGATTTTCATAGCTGGAAGGAAGAGAAGGTTCTGAAGATAAACATGGTCAACGGCCATCCTTATGTGGAGTGTATCACCCTTCAAGGAGAAGTCCACTTCCCCAATCTCCAAATCCAGCCCTGCACCCTGGAGTTTGGCTGCATCCTGGCTGGCACTGCAGAAGGGCGTTCTCTGGAGATAACCAACTGCAGCCCACTGCCTGTCCAGTACCACTGGTCATTCCATTCAGACGGCCAGGTGAACAGGCTGAGGTATGTGCACCTTTGCTCTCCCCTTGAAGCTCTTCTTCCTGGTGTCCTGTTTCTGCTTTGCAAAGAACAAAGCTGTTTGCCTAGGATCTGACGGACTGCTTCTGACTTTTCCTTTTGTAAGTAGCAGTGACCAGCCGTGGTCAAGCTGGATGCTCAGGGAATTGGTTTTCCACCAATTTTATACTTCCTGGGGCAAACCCGTAGTGGTTTCCCTTGGGAAGGAAAGCTAAAGCTGGGCTGAAAGCTGCTTTCTGAGACCTCTGTGGCCTGAGGCAATGTCCACCTTGATGAAGGGCCCCTAGTCCCAGCTCCCACAGTGCTTCTGGGGGGCCCTTTTGACCCCTCTGCTTTGGGATGGGTTCTCTTTGCAGGAGCTCCTGTCTGCTCCTTATCTTCCTCCCTTGCATTGTGCTGGAGGATGCCCAGAAAGTCCCAACACCAGAGAAAGAGCTACTTAGAGCCTGGGCTGATGCTGAACATCTTGTTACCTTCCCTTTCCTTCTTTTCTGAAGCAACTCCTTTAGTGTCAGGATGATTTCTTTCACAGGGCTCTGCTTTCAGTGGACACCTTGGATTCTCCACTCCCTTTTTTTGGTGACACTTATTACTATTTTTAACTTTTCCCCACTGCAACATGTCCCTTATGGGGACTGTACTGCTTGACAGCAGGACTTGTTCATCACATCATCTCCTATCCCTGCCTCCGAGAGAGTTTCTACTTTAGAGTGAAAAATGTCATTGTCTGGGCACCATGGTCCTGAGAAGTTGCCTCAAACCATTCATTAAAACTAAAGACAGTAGAACAGATGATTAGGGGGCTCTTGGGGGTTATGATGAGAGAGCCCCTCATCCAGAAATAAAACCCAGCTTTAGATAACAAGCTACAAAGCTAAAGACAGGGCTTCTTTGGGGAGCAGGTCATTATAGGCACTGAATGCCGGTCTGGGAATGGAACATCCAGGTTGTGTTTGACTGTGTGGGGAGCACTTGCAGCTCGGCAGGGTGACAGGCAGGCATGGCTCAACTGTGTCTCTGACGTGGCATTAGAAACACAAGCAGAGTTACCCTGAGCACCTGCTTCAATTTAAAATGGGGAATGTGACCTGAGTCACCTGGGAGTGTTGGAAAATATCATCCACCCCCCCCCCCAAGAGTGTCAGGGAAACATCCCTGATAAATACCTGGTAGAGCTGCAGAGTTTCTGACGTTGGGCACTGGGGAGGGGGCTGTGCTGGCTCATCACTGGCCAGGTGTGCCCCTTGGTGCCTCAGATCTCACCTTCTTGGCTTGCCTTCTCTGTCTTTTCCTCTCCCACTGTGCTTTTTGCATCCCCACAAGGTGTTAATCCCCATCCTCTGGAGTTCCTCAATGCAAGCAGTTGCAGCTGCCTGCACCACTGCTACCAGTATCATCCCTGGGCTGTCTTTAGAACAGAGCTGCTCCAGCCTGGATTGAGAAGGGCTGGATCAAAGCCTTTCTCAGTTCAACGCACCAGCACCCACCCAGCAGCTGCATCCTGACCAGGAGCTATTCGTGCAGGTGTCCCTTCCTCCCATGGCAGGTCCCTGTTCATAGTTACATTATTTTCCAGGCATGAGCGTTGCCCACCTAAGTTCAAACCCCAACCACCAAAGGAGAAGAGAACCTGCTTGGATTACTCGGCATCTCAAAGGAGACGCTTCAAGATTAGAAATGGGGAGGACCCAGCCACAGCCCTCAGAGAATCGTGGGTGCCTGCCCAGTCTTTAGGAGCAGAGGTAGATTTTCTTGTACACCTACTGCTTGTGTTGCCTCCCCAGCTTACCACCACCAAGTCATGCTCCTGCTGTCCTCCCTTTTTGCTGCCCTACTGTCCTGTGCCCCGAGAGTGCGCTGGGCAGCAGGGCCAGTGGCTGGACATGGGGTGTGTGGGAGGGAGAGAGTTTTCTTTGGAGAAGCCTGCTGAGATCCTACAGACCTGTGCGGAGTGTGGGACTTTGTGGCCATGTTTTCTTCACAAAGATAAGATGAGGCTTTTATCTGCATCATGATGATAAGACCTCCAGCTTCCTTCCCAGAGCAAGCTGTGATGAGTGCTGATCTCCATGTACCCTCTTCCCAACCCAGCCAAAACCAAGTGTTTTCAGGTCTCTGCTTTTACCCAAGAGCTGGTATTGCAGTGGTGGCCCTGAAGCTGTCTTATAAACTGAGACTTTGCAAAGTGGCTGTCTCTTCCTCCTAGCATAGAAAATGGCTTGTTTTTCAGGTGCTGCCATATATTTGTGAAAAGTATTACATCCCACTAGGCTTGGGGGGGGGATTCAGGTTATCCACGGACGTACTGCACACTCCCCTCAAAGTGGAGAATGTAAGAGGGAATCTGTCTCACTTCCACATTTTCGGTATGGCAAGCAGAGCTGTAGCTCCCAGTCCCGTTGGCAGCCCTCAGCATTGCCCACAGAGGGGCCTCACATCCCTCTAGACCCATCACAAAGCGCTGCTGAAGCAACTGGTTGTTGGAGAGGCCGTGCAGGGCATGTCATAGGGCTGCCCAAGGACACTGTGCAGCACCTATGGAGGGCATTGTTCCCCCTGGAGCTCATCAGGTGGTCCATAGGGCATTTTTGCAGGGCCTTTTGCTGTAGCACCTTGAGAATGCAGCATATAAATCAGAGAGCAAGGGGAAAAGCCTCAGGAGTCAGAGCAGCTGGGCTGGAGTCCTTCACTGAGATCCCTGAGCTCCAAGAGCTCTCACTCTGAGTCTCCTCCTTTTCTAAAAGCAGTAGGAAACGCTTTTTAAAGGCAAGTTGTGCATCAGAGGGAATTTCTACTGCCAGGAGATATCCCAGTTCACTTGAATGTACAATTAATGCATTGATCTGTGAGTATGGGAAAAGATCTTCCCTGTGGTCTCTCCACTGGTCAGTGGCATGGACACAGGATGAGATCAGGATGATTCTGGCTGTGCTTGAGGAATAGGCACCTCCAGCTACAGCTGCAGTTTGCTCCAAGGTGCTCTTCTGCATCCATTTCCACACTGAACATCTCAATCGTTCCTGTCCTCCAGGTTTTCAGTATCCTGCCGCAGTCGGGTGTGCTGCAGCCAGGAGAGAGACAGAAGGTCTCCTTCAGCTTCTTTGGCCACCTCAACACCATCGCCAGTGTCACGGCGCTGTGCCATGTAGAGGGAGGCCCCACCTACGAGGTGGAGCTGACCGGGGAGGCCTCATGCATCAGCTACTCCCTGAGCCTCCAGGAGATCAACTGCGGCTTTCAGGTACCACACGTGTGCCCTGGCACAGCTCCTTGCCTTTGAACCACGGCCGATGGGTTCCTGCCCACCTCAGTCCAGGGCTCCTCCCCCTTCCCAGCCCCTTTGTTGGCTCTGGAGCTTGGAATTGCAACCTTTGAGGGACACATCTGGCATCCAAACTGGTTTTAAATGGCCATCTCTAACCCTCTCCAAAAGGCTGGGAATGCCTCTTTTTCAGGGTACCTAACACTGCTTCCTGGGGCAGGCAGGGCCCCAGGGGGGATGCTCGGAGGGACATGTCTTGAGACATCCCTTTGCTGATCCACTCCTAAAGCCTGATCTCCCAAGGACATGCTCTTGTCTAAAGGTCTTGCTTAATCCACACAATAATCAAGGGAACAAGTTGGGCTTCCAGTTGCTCTAGTTGGTGAGACTGTCCCAGAATAACTCCCACTTCACTCTTTTTCAGTTGAAAGCACACAGATATTTCCAGCTGCTGGCCCTGTCTGTTTTGCCCTGTGTGACTCCCTTGTTGCATGTATGTTGCTTGCCAATACTTGCATGCAGGTGCCTTTTCTTCTGGGATGCCTCAGTGCTGTTTCTGTTTCTCCTGGCTGTTGGTGAACCCTCACAGTGCAGAGGGCCTGGGTCCCCTGGTTCCTTTATTACTGGCCCTCACATGGTTGTTTACCACACCTCTGTGTGCTGCCAGAGCTCCCTGCTCCTGTGCAGGTGCCCTGTGCCTGGGAGTTCCTTAGGTCCCCCCGTGCCTGTATCTCCTCCGTGGTCCCTGCTCCCATTATGTGTCTGCTTTCAGCCCCAGGAGAGAGGAAGGAGATTCCCAGCAGCAGGCCTGGGTCTGTAACTTCCCACTCCTATGCCTTCTCTCCAGATATTTAATGAAATTCATCACAGCACAGTCACCCTGGCGAACACTGGCAACACTGAATTCAACTGGGTGCTAAATCCTAGCACTGCAGAGCAACATCTGCCTGGCGTGTTTCTGGTCATCCCCCCCACTGTAAGTACCACAAGTGACCGACCCCAGTCCTGTGTCAAGTGGCCCAGGAGAGTGTTAAAGGGAAAAAAGAAGAGGGGGAAGGGGGAAAAAAATCAGAGGGGAAAATCCCAAACCCAGCTGTTAGAGAGAGAGGGCTGTAAGTAATTTCTGCTGTTTCTGCTGGGTGCAGAGAAGCAAGTGCTCTCCTGACAGACTCCCTCATGGCCTTGGCTGGTGGGTGGCTCTGCTGTCACAGGGCACACACCAGTGGGAGGAGGCACAAGTCTGTTGGTCACCTCAAGTGATGCGCTTCACTGGGTTCCTCTGAGAACGAGCTGTGCTTTTGGAGCCCCGAGCACACTTGCTAAAAACAAGAAGTGGCTGACAAAACAGGTGAAGGGCAGGTCTTTGTATGGAAATCTGAGTGAAGCTTTATTGGGTCTGGAAGGGAATCCAGGGACAAAGACAAAACTGGGTTGAGGGCACAGGGTTAAATATGGGACGAAAGAGGCGAGTCCTGAGGATCAAGGTCCAACAGGGACAGGGAAAAGCAGTGCAGAGGAGGGGCAGCCAACCAGGGGAACCAATAGGGTAACAGGGCTGGAGCAATAGGGCAAACTATAGCCAAGGGGCATCAAGGAAAGGAAGAACGTTCCAGAAAGGGTACATCCAAGGTGAACAGGGGTGGAACAACTGTACAAACCAATAGAACTCAAGATATTAACATGTGCCTGCAAAGGCCTCTGGGAGGGAGGCACTTCTCACCCCAGCCTGGAGGGGCGTTTCTCCTTGCCTGCTTCTGCCTCTCCAGAGCTGAAGTGGTACAGTGCCAGTAGCAGGCTGGTTGCCCTTCACAGTTATTGTCTTGTGCTGCTGTAAGGGGAACAGAGAACAATTCTACTTGCTAGATTTCTCAGATGAAAACAAAGTGTAAACAAAACAAGTATTATATCTGAAAACTGTTTTTTCATGAAGAAAGTGTGCGGTCCCAACCAGAAGGGGATAAAACAGCGGAGAGAGAAAGTGAGAAACGCAAAGTAACAGTTGGCAGGCACAGAGCGGTGCTGCTGTAACCCTGGGGCGCTCTGTCCGTGTGCCGCTCGGCAGATGGAGCTGTGTGCGGCCAGCCGCCCCGAGCGGGCACGCCTGCCGCAGTGCTGGCCACCACCCGCAGCCGGCAGCAGGCGCGGCTGGCCCGCGGGCAAACAGCCGAGCACCAGGGTGCCGCGGTGAGCGGGGAGTGGCTCTGCCGGGAGCCGGACCCTCCAGCTGTTCCCAGCCCAACAAAAAGCCAAAAACGGCAGGGAAAAACTGGCAGCGTTGACTGCTTTCATATGGAAAGATTCCTCCTGTAATTCAGCCCTTTTAGGAAGACTATTGTTCAGACAGGCAAAATTCTCCTGGGCTTTGGAGTCTGCTCGCAGCCCCCCAGAGGTGGAGCCTGCATACATTTTCTCCTCGCAACTTCTTTTCCTCGTGGAGGGTGTTAAGGGTTAGGGTACAGCCCCCATAGTAATTTTTCACCCCGTATCAGAAAGTGTCTTCTTAACATATATTGAGGCATAAATTAAAATTTAACTGGTTCCTCACAGTCACTCTGGGACTCTGATAGCTGAGATCTCAGGCTGTGCTGGCACTGGAGCGTTGCTGAGGGTCACCTTAGCCAGGCTGTGCGATCACACAGGACATAGCCCTTGGCCCTGCCTCCCTGCTGCCAGCGCTAAGCAGCACTTCCATATCCCTTCCTAGGCTTGCTGCTCCCTGCCTCCTGCAGCTCTGCTGCTGTGCAGCGGCTTTGTGGGGCAGTGAGGGAGCTAGGGAGCAGCAGGGCTGGAAGAGCAAGGAGAAAAATTAGCAGCATCCCACCACTGTCCAAGCTTCTCAGTCCTGCCTGGATGTCTCCCAGCCGAAGCAGCACTCCTGCCTTTGTCCCTCCTTGCAGCGGGAGGAGGAAGCCGATGGCGTTCCCATTTCTTCATGCCTGTCTCCTACAAGGGATGAGAGGAGCTGCTGGCCCTGCTGAGTGCAGGGATTTCTCTTCCACAGCAGCAGCAAAAGAGCCTTTTTTTTTTGGTTTGTTTTTTTTGGTTTTTTTTTTTTTTTTTTGTTGAGGTGGGCTCTTGCTGGCAGAGGGCAAACCCCATTGGCAGCAGAGCTGTGTTTATATCAGGCTGTGCTGAGGCTGCAGCCTTATGAGCCCTTGGGAAAACACACTGCACCCTGCGGCTGGAGGCTCGACCTTATGGGCACAAGGGATGTAGAAGGTGTGAGAAGCGAAGCCCATGCCTCAGTTAAAATTTAAAGAAAATTAAGTAAGAGACAACAGGGGACAAAGTCAATAAATCAAGTCACAGCACTGGGTGCTTGACTTGGGTGCTTAGCTGCAGCCAGAGGCACACCACACCACACATCAAGACCCCTTATATACCCTGGGTATTGCAACAGCCTCATACATATTTACAAATGGTTATATGTATTGAAATATTTTAACATAGTTCCTCCTCCGTCCCACCTTTTTGGAGCACGTGCAGTTGTCCTAGTCCTGGTCATTTGTCACTCTTCAGCACATTCAACAGGTTTCCATTCCTCCACTGGTTAAATGTTAATGTTGCATCAACTCTTCACCAACATTGGTATTGCAATGCAAGATAACATTCACATTGAAAGAACTCTAAACTTTAGCAAAACATCTTTTACAAAAGAAAACATTATGAAACAGGTAATATTCACTTTAACAATCGCCAAAGCCAAGACTGTAATACGTCTATCATGAAGGTGATGTGGTCTGATGGTTTCTTCTAGATGAGGACCTGTCCTCTCAGCCTGTCTGTCCCCTGAGCCATCCCCCCATCAAACACTCTGATGCATTCCCTCCCTCCTCTCCCATCCCTGCAGGGCTCCGTTGCACCTGGTGAGAAGCAAGTGCTGAAATTCTCTTACATGCCAGGAGTACCAGGAGCCTTCAGCAGGACTTTCCAGCTTAAAGTGGGTGACCTGGACCCAGAGAATATCTGCCTGAAAGGAGAAGCATTCTTTCCTGTGATCAGTGTGAACCTGCCCTGGAACATCGAAGGTGGGCACTGCTTGTCTGCCCCTAGGAAGGGTCCCTCTGGTTTTGTTCCCTACCATATGCACATAGGGTATCTCATGCTCAGCTCCACCAAGCCTGAGGGTTACAGGACTCCTGGACCAACTCAAGCCCTCTGACTGCTTCATGAGTCTTGAGCAGAGGATCCCACGTGGGCTTTGTCTCAGAAGCCATCCTGCAGAGCTTGCCTGCACATCTGGCAGGGTCCTGAAGGATGATGGCTAGACTGAAAGGCTTGGGAAAACTGTAAGAGAGGATGGCAGGGCTTCTGACAGGGTTGGATTTGCGTGACATTGCAGGCAATGAGATGCTCCTCTGTGGGGATGGACAAACTTGATGGGTGGGAGCAAATAAAATGAGGATTCAGAGAGGAACAGCAGCATCCACCTTCCATAGATGGCTGGAGGGATTTCTTTCTGGAAGAAACCAGTGTTGAGAGGTGGGGACTTCCCAGCTTAAATGGGATTGGCACATTGCTCACACTTCACTTTGTGGACGTTTTCTTCCTTCAGGAAATGAAAAATATGAGAAGCTCATAAAACCCCTGCAACAATTCAGTCAGAGGAATCAATCAGTTGTTCAGAAGACTCAGAGTCCGAAGACTAAGGCCTTGAAGTTTCAGACTCCAAAGACTCAGACCCTGAAGACTCAGAACCTGAAGCCCCACGCACCTGGCTTTGGCACTGTAGTAAGAGCAGCTGCAGCCCCGTTTGGCACATGCCACCCTCTCCATGGCACCCGAGCCCCTTACAGCCCACCGGTGCCCTGATGGCACCTGGGACCTCCCTGCCCACTTACAAGCATGTGTCACCACAGCATTGCCCCTAGGGCTTCCACTCTGCTCATGCTCTCTTCTGGGGTTGCACCAGATTCCTGGCTACCCCAGGGAGAGATCCTGAAGGCCATGCTCAAGGGATGGAATTGATGGTGCTTTAAAGGAGATGCAGGTCATTGCTGGGGAGTCTGTTGGTCCCAACCCAAGCCCTGCTAGATTTACAGACCTGAACAGCAGCTGCTTGACTGTGCCCTGGGACTGTGCTGGTAGTGCTCACCTCCAAGATGAGCTTGGTCCCAGTTCCCTTTCAAGACAGGTTTTGTCCAAGCTGCCTTGGTACTGGCTGGGGGCAGGCAAGTCTCTGGAGCTCTGGAAGGTTCCTGGCTTGTCTGCCTGGCCAGATGAGGCAAACTTTGCTAACAGGGGCTGGGCAGGTGAAGATGCTGGAGTTAACTGCTGTGGAGATGAGGTCCTGGCTAAGAGAGCAGGAGGTGTCACTGACACTGAGCAGCCAGACAGGAGGACCCCACACCCCCTGTCCATAAGAGCAGGGTGGGATCCTTTCTCAGATGCCAACGTTGGGAAAGACCTTTGCTAACCAGGCACTGTCTTCCCTTTCCTCAGCCAAACACTGAGCTGCAGATAGAGACGGTGATGATGCTGATAGAGGAGGCTGCCCTGGAGCTGCAGGAAAAGCTCCCATCCCATCCCCCATACAGCAGGTTCCCTGACAAAAAGATGCGCCAGAGTCTTGTCAAGTGAGTAGGGACTCCCATCCCCATCTCCAGGTGCCTCGTGGGGAACACCCAGCAATGTCCCCTTGTCCTGAGAGCTCCTTGTGTCTGCAGAGCTGGGAATAGCCTGGACTTGAGACAGGATGTGGTCCTGGTGGCTGTGACACTCTCCATGTGAGCAGCGGAGTGTCCTCTTTTCCCCAGCACCGCGCTGAGCTTTGGACTGCTCAGCTCCCCACAGGTGTGGGGTTCTGTCCCTTGAGCTGAGGGGACCCAGTGCAGACCTTCAAGGCCTTCCAGACAGCACAAATTCTGTCCCTGCTGACTAGCTCTGAAAGAGACAACTCCCAGCTGATGTCTTGGTTCCAAGTAACAGAGCACACTAAACAAAAACAAAAACAACAACAATAACAAAACAAAACAAAAAAAAGAGAAGGGAAGGGAACTGCACATGTCAGCAAACCCTTTAAAACCCAAAATCAGATGGCTTGAATCCTGGTGGGCAGGCAGGGCTTATCTAGGTAACTTGGTCTGTCCCTTTACACCACCATGATGCAGCACAAGTACAGGATGCTTCAATTCAGGAAGAAGATTCTCTGCAGAGCAGATCATGTAATCTGGTTGCAGAACAATGAAGATCTCCTGTGCAGGCCAAACTTATTGCTAGGCCCCAAAGCAATTTCAGGCTCAGGCTATACACAGGCTAAGCAGTTTCACTGAGATCAGTGAAGGCCCAGTGTACTCACCTATACTGGCTTTTCATGGCAGAGCAGCTGTGGCAGGTGTCCATTTAAAACTAATTTCATTTTCACGTACCATTAGTAGCTGATAAAACCTAGGACCTGTACTCCTGACTTCCCAAAGTCATTGTCAGGTGATCAGGCCATGGATTTCATGGGCTTGAGCTGAGTTTTTACAGCAGAGAATAAAGAACTAGCCACTTTATTTGTATCCCCCATCCACTTGGACATGCAGCCAGGCTGTGGTTTAAGGACTGTCCTTATTCCTCCTTGCAGAGTTGAGCTGCCTGAATATGTGCTGGACATGGGCACTGTACGTAAGGGTTACACTGAGAGACGCACCCTGGTGATCACCAACCCTGGGCAGATCCCAGTGTCCTTCCAGGTCGATGTATCTGCCCTGCAGGACACAGGTAAGCAGTGCTGGAGACACTTCCTGTGGGCTTGAAGGAGGTGTCTCAGACAGATTAGCTTAAGCCACTGAACTTGGTGAGGTTTTTGAGCTTTTTCTTCTCAGTGCCCCTGCTGGGAGCTTTAGAGGCAGAATTCTCCTGGCCAGCCATGCCCAGGGGACCTGGGCTGTCTGTGACTGCCCTAATGCTTCAGTGCAGAGGCCAGAAGGGCTCATCACCCTGATCACCTCTCAGCATCTTCTGCCCTTGGCTCTCACAAGCATCAAGTCTCTCTGGGCACTCAGTGGGCTTGTTTTGCAAACCAGCAGACTCTGCTGTGTTTTGGAAGTGCTTTGGTTGGAGTCCACACTGTCACAGCACTTGTATTCAGCCTTTATTGAGGAAACAGCCTGTGACATCCTCTGGTGGATCAAAAGAGTCTTCCAAAAGAGGCCTTGAGGCAGGGCTGTGTTTCCATCACACAAGGGCTCACTGTGTCTGAGGGGTGTTCAGGTGCACTCTTTTTTGTCCAGGTCACACCATGGCATGGGGTTTTTCCCAGACTTCTCAGCCAGGGCACCTGTAAGACCTTAACGTGCTTATGACACATTTTGTGGTTCTTGAGTATCTCAGCTGCTTTGTTTTCATCTGTTCAAGGTTTCAGAGTGAATCTGGACCAGATGCAGGGTCTGCCTCACAGACACACCATAATGTTTGAGGTGTGCTTTGAAAGCACCCGCCGGCCATGGGGTGATGTGGATGTGCTGCTGCCCATAGAGGTACCAGAGCTCTTGGGGCATGCAGCAGGCTGGGTGCAGCAGCAGATGTCACCTGCACCCTCCGCTGACTTCTCTGTCCTTCTCCAGGTGGCAAAAGGCCCCACGTATAACATCCGCCTCCATGCCACTGTGTTGGGACTGTCGCTCAACCTCTCCAAGAACATGCTGCAGTTCTCTGATACCCTCGTTGGGCAGTGCCAGATTGAGACAGTCCAGCTCTACAACTGGTTCCAAATACCCTGCAAGTGGTTCATTACTGCCATCAAGCCTGTCAGGAAGGTAAAGCACAGGCGACGTCGAACATGTAACTTCTTGGTTGGGTTTTCTTTGTGTCTCTTGCCCTTTCTGCTCCTGTGGCTGCCTGAGCACTTGGATCTACAGTGTGTCTGAGGAAGCTTCTGAGGGTCTAAATCAAGACTGTTTTGCCTGGACCTGTTCCATTATCTGATGCTTTGCTTCTCTGCCATCTTCACCCATTCCTTCTCTCAGGACAGTAGTTCCCTATCTGCCTGCCCAGTTCACAGGTTTTTGCTGCAGCTCCAGGCTATGGGGGCCACACTTGGTTTGGCTGTGGGTACTCTGAGCACAGTATCATCAGTGTCTCAGAGCACTACAAGAACTGAGGCTCTGTCCTCACACACTGAGGAGACCTCACACAATTGGTTTCTGTGCCCAGGACAATCAACGCAAACGCATTACACCAGCCATGTGTCAGAAGCAGCAGGTGCTGGAGGATGAGCCCTGTCCCTTTGAAGTGACGCCCTCCAAAGGAACCCTCAATCCAGGAAGGTGGCAGAACTTACAAATCCAGTTTACACCCAAGCAGGAGGTGAGATTGGCAGGTGTCAGCCCAGGAGGCCTGTCAGGGCTATCTGGAAATGAGGGCCTGGTGCAGAGGTATGAGCTCTGCCTTCACAGGGAGCTTTCTGCAAGCTCCGTTCTCAGCATGGCTCAGTTCACCCCAAGAGTACTCCTGCGAGATGTGCTTCGAAATGCCCACAGGGAGCTTGCACAGAGAGAGAGCATCAGGGCTCTGTGGCTGCCTCCTGGCACAAGGAGGGGGATGTGCCCAACTCCCCTTGTGCCTCCCTCTTGCCTGGCTGTATTTGCCGCTGCACACTTGCAGAGGACAGTCCTGGAATGGCCAGTCTAGGCTCGTCCTGCTGCAGAACTGACAGACAAAACAGTCACCAGACACCTTCCTGGGCATGGCAGGACAATCACCTGTACTGGTGTGCTGCCAGCAGTAGCCAGGGCTCTGGCCTGCCTGCTCATTCCTATGCAGCTGGGGATTCAACTTAAAGGATGGAGTATTCCCAAGAGCAGTTTGCCTGTGGCTGCTGGCTCTTGGAAACTGACAGTGTGTACCAGTATGGACACAAGTGCTTCTGTGCCCGCTAACAGTCACAGGGGTCTTTATTTGCTCGAGAGATGTAACCATCTTGTGTCTGGCTATGACCAGAGCCAGACACTAAGCAGAGAAGATGACCCTTATTTCTAGCCAGTGAGAGCTCATTTGCTTCTCTCCTGGAGCTGGTGTTTGCCTGACTTGGCAGTGCCAGGACTGTGTCTGGACACTGTAACCCCGAGGGCCCTTCTCATGAGCACTGCACTCCTGCATGACTAGGTGGAAACGCCTGACAGTCCATTGTACTTCCATCTGATACCCAAACACGCAGTTAGAATGCACACCAGGATTCATCCCAGTTACTCAGACCCAGGACACAGAGGCTGTAGTATCTAGCATAAGTAAATACCTGGTTTCCATTCACCTTGGAGGGACTGGTAACACCCTGACCTTGGGGCAAGCGTTGTATTTGGGGTCCTGTCACCCGGGACTCTGTGGATGAGTTTTCTGCACTTTTCTCTTTTCAGAGGTCTTACAAGAATGAGCTGAAGCTTAACATTTGTGGAAGCAGCAATCACTTAAAGCTGCACCTCTCAGGACAAGGTCTAGAGCCACGGTTGGAGTTTAGCCCCCCAGCACTCAAGATGGGATGGGTGCTGGTGGACAGTGATGGGGTGGATGCCACAGTGGTGGTGAAGAACCCATGCAACTTCCCTGTTGAGTTTTACTCACTGGATTTTGATGAGCAGTACCTTGAGGAGGAGAAGGTGAGAAGGCAGGTCTGGTCCCCATGTACATGCTGCCCAAGCTTCACAGCACTCCAGCATTCCCAGGCTTGTGCCAGGGAGATGGAGGCAATCCCCAGAGTAAAGCCAAGTCTGCTGATGTGCTGTGGGAGGACTTAACTAGTTTGTGTTGTTGGGAGGATGGGAGGAGACAGAAAATGGGTTTGTTGAGTGTGTGTGAAGAGAGGCGAGAAAAGGAACGTTGTGTATGGTTTCTCTTCCCTACCTGCACAGATTCTGTGGATGGCAGCGGGGTCTGAGTACCAAAAGAACTTTCTAATGCCTCCACGCACCGTGGGTGGGATGCTGCCCCCAGAGGTGCTGGAGGACTGTGAAGCACAGAAGAGGCCGAAGGCTCAACAGGCAGAGCTCAAGGCCATGGCAGAGGCCAAGGACATGGCTGAGGCCATAGACAAGGCAGCACCAGGTCAGGAAAACAGTGAGGGTTTGGCCATGTCTGTCTTGATTGTGGCCACAGCAGGGAGTCCAGCCCATACACCCTGAACTGTCTGTCACCTTGTTCTCCAGGGAAAGCCCATGCTTTTAGCAGCTGCCTGTTCCCCAGCTTGGTGGAGGAACTCTTGGGTGAAGGGCTGGGGCATCCTCTCTCTACCCTGAATGTCACCAAAGGAAGCTCCTCTCTGCTGCTATAGACTGGGGATAAAATCAGGATATTCCCTTGTGTCCCTTAGCCACAAAGACTAGGATTGGATGAGTTCTTCAGCCAGTAGGACCAGGTCTAATATCCCTGGCTCTTTTATATTTGCACCTTCCGAGCAACAAAAGAACAAGCTCATGTTGCTTTCACCAAGTCTCCTTTCGTGGGATCTGAGGAGATGGGGAGGATGATGAGGATCAAAGGAGGGCGGGAGGCTGACTTTTCCCCCTGGTTTTGCACTGCAGCATATCATGGGGCTGTCACACCCTCTCCTGAGCCCATGGTGGAAGTGACTGGGAGCCCTATCTCTCAGGCTGTCATGCGCCACCTGGGCATCGACCCATCTTCAGAGAGTTGTGAAGCACAGCAGGACAGAGGGATTGTTGTTATTGTCCATGGGCCACCCCGGGCAGGTATGTGAGCTGCAGCCCTGGGCTGCAGGGAGAGGGGCAGGCAGGAGGAACACATCCTGGTGGACCATGGTGCTTAAGGCAAAGTCCTCAGCTGAACAGGAGGTGGAGATGATCCTCTTGGCTCTAGAATTCAGAGCTTGTACCCACACTCCAGCTGCCTCCCTCATGGCCTCCCCAGAGGGACACTTGCTTTCCCACTGTCCTTTTTACTTCGACATCTTGTTTGAGGTTCTTCCAAGGCCTGTCCCTGTAATTCCTCGTATGCAAGTGTCACCAAGCAGTCCTCCTCTCTCTCAGGAAAGACAGAGATAGTGGCGGCCCTGTGTCACTATTATGACACTGCTCACTTGTCCATTGACACCATGGTGAAAGAGGCCATTGCCAATGATCAGAGCCAAGCAGGGCGCCGCGCCCGGGAGCTTTGCACCAAGGCTGCCATGGAGCTGAGAGGCGAAGACCAAGATGATGCTGGTAAGGAGAAATGCTGGACCCAGAGCCAGTGCTTGAGAAACCTACCATAACTGTCCACTTCTGCTTACTCAGAGCAGCACCTTTTCAGTCCTTGGGTCTCCTAGGGAACATGGGTGAAGTGCATCTCTGGCTTGTCTAAAAAAAAAGAAATAAATTTTAAGAGCTCAGTCAGGGGTTCTTTTATAGCCCCTTTGCTGCCGTTCTTGGCACATAATTGGTACATGTTTATTTTTCTGCGGGTGGTGAAGCACTTCTGTCCCTTTCCCAAATATTTTATATTTCCTCTAAGCTGAGTCAAGCTTGCTCCTCATGGGCAGCAGGCAGAACTGCTGCCCACTTTAACAAGGAAAAAGCCTTCTGAAGTGGCTCATTAAGCACAAGAGGACTGACTATGGGTTTAACCTTGCAAAGGAGAAGAAGGGAAGGACAACCTCCCAGAGGAATTTCCAATGAGAGACATGCTACAGATGAGCTCTTTTCTCCAGAGATTTACCTATGCCCATTGTCAGGGCACACAGCTCATGCATGCTGGGCTGTTCTACGTGTAAGACTGAAGACTTTAATGAAACTTACTGGGAAGTTGGTACCCTGAGCTCTGCAGGGTGAGGCAGACCTGGCTCAGTGCAAGGGGGAAGTTTTGCATTGCTCAGTTTTGAACCTGGCTGGGTTGGGAGCTGGTGGAAGGAAGAAGAGTCTGGGTTCCAGCTGGGATTTTCCCACAAGGAAGATTTCATTTCAGTGGAGACAGGTGATGCAAGTGGGGTAGGGCTTCAGGTCCCCACATGAGAATGCAGGATGGGTGCAGTGTATGGAAAAATGGTCCTGAAGGACAAATCTTTGGCTTGATCTGCAGGGGAGCTGCTGTGCAAGAGTGTCACCTGCATGCACAGTTGTTAGGAGGGACATAGTGCTGGCTTTAAAATCAAATACGGGATGGCATGTTTTACCATGCTGGTAGGAGAAGGAGGGAAGGAGCTGCTTCTGGGAAACAGTGCTGCCAGTGCCCGGCAGACTGGGGAAAAAGTGCCACATTTCTTCAAGGGCCCAAGGTTACGCCCATTGTGGGGAAAGGTACCTAATTGTTTTTCAAAGCCCCCCTGAACCATCTGTCCCCTATGCAGGTAAAAAGCTTACTGCTCGGACCAAGAATAAACAAGCCTCTGGAGAAAAAATCATCAAGAAAAATGCCAAAGGCAAGAACATTCCAGCACAAAAGAAAAAGGAGCCAGCCAGCAAATCCAACAAAAAGGTAAACACAGTCTGCTCTGGTTGATGTCTGGGACCTTTGCATTGTTTTTGAGATGGGCAGGGGCTGCTTACCGTGGAGGCTGTGTGCCAGCCAGGGCCTGTTATGTGGGTCCATAGTGCCAAGCCCAGCTGGCAGGCTGGGTATGACTTGAGCTGGGAATGTGCTCTGGCAGACAGCTATACTGGTTCTAAGTGGTTTGCTGGTGAAGTGCAGTCCTGGCTAGTATGGCTGCAGACAGTGAGTAAAGTGCTGGAAGGCTGCACTGGGGGCTTGCAAGCTTGGGTCTCTGCTGGCCAAGGCATGGACCCTCCAGGACCATCCCCTGGAGCCTCACATACTGCACTGCAGGGTTGTTCTACTCTCCACTAGTGAGGAACCCCAGCTGCAAGCCCAGCAGTGGGAATTGTTCAGGGCTTTCCACCATGGTTTATTTTCCTAACAATGCTCCACATTACAGTTCACAGTTTCCACTGCTCCTGCACCACAACAGCTGAACATCATCAGCAGTCATGGGGAAAAGCTGAACTGCTTGAGCTGTGTGCTGCCCGAGGACCTGCTGGTGGACATCCTATGTGAGAGGCTGAAGGTGTGTGGGGTGGGGGAAAAGGAGACATTCCTGCTCTGGAGAGACAGGCAGAGATGTATGACTTGGAGAGGAGGAGGTCTGTACATGCTGCTGGAGGATCCTGGACTGTGTGCAGGGAACCTTGGGGGAAGCTGCAGATGCCCCTAGTTGGCAGAGCCTAAGGACAGATCCAAGCTGTTCTTAGCTAATGCCCTTGGAACAAGGATAGCTGGTGCCCTGTGACATCTCTTAACTGTCCAGCTGTGAGCCCCCTGCGTGCAATGGCTGACTTGTTCTTCCCTTTATTTGCAGCATGAAGACTGCTCCAAGGGAGTGGTCTTTGATGGCTTGGAGAGCCTCTTCACAAGCAGCCTGGAATCTTCTCTGCTCTGTGTACTCAAAGCTGTTAACAATCATCATCATATCTACATAGTGAACCTGCATCAGGATTGTGCTTCTTGGATAACCAAGGAGGAAGATGAAAGAAAAAGGAGGGACGCTAAAAGAGAGAAGGAAGGTAAGATATCTCCCTCCCTCTCAAATCTTTCTCAAGCCCTCAACCTTATCTCTGCGTATCTGGGTTTGCAGCAGAGCTTGTAAGAAACATTTTTATTAATCTTTCCACCTTCTGCCTCAGCATAACCAGAACTCAGAGTTGCAGATCTGAGGTTTTACGATTCACCCTAATCTCTAACATTAAAGTTTGGGCACAAGTGCAAACTGCTGTAGCTCAGTGACAAATGACTGTCCTCAGCCTTGGTGCGCTTAAGCCAGGCAAAGCACAGGAACTCACTGCCCGGCCATAGTTTGGGTGATTGTTTGAATTTTGGAGCAGGGTTATGAGCTCCCCAACATCTCCTGGTATGATAGGCTGGGTTGGGAAAAGCTGTGAATCCTTGCGGCTGACCCAGAGCACCCAGCTCTGCTTCTGGTCACTCATGGTTTCTCTTCTGGTTTGTGCTAAAGAATTGCAGCGGACAAAAGCTTTTCAGAGGAACATGCAACGTATCTTGAAAATGGATGAGGATGAGTATTATGCCCTCCCTGAGGAGAAGCAAGCTCTAGTGGATAAAATAATACAGGGAAGAAAGCATCTACGGAGGGAGAGGTGAGTAAGCCCTCCATGGGTTACTGCTTAGAGTAGTGTCCCTGGAAGGTTTCCCTGCTCCAAGGCCTCTGAGCTCAGTTTGATAGCAAAGGCAAGAAGCAGCACAGGGATGGCCACTCTTAGCTCCCTGGCTCCCAAGAGAGGAAAGACCTTCTTCTACTGAGATAGAATATCTTCTCTATTTTAGTGGTGAGCTCTCCCAGTTTAGATGCTGCCTGCAGGGAGCTGGGCTCAGGGCTTGCCTGTAGAAGTGTATTTAAGTCTATGGTGTTGATTTGCACTTTATTCATCATCTCCCTTTTTCACCAAAACAGTGGGATTGTGGTATGGGCAGGTGTGGGGCACAGACAAACCCTTGGTTTGGGTCCTGGTCCTGCTACAGATGAAATCCTTGCAATGCTGACCTGCCAAGGTTCTCCTTATGGTGGGACACCACCCATAAAAGCCCATGTCCTTTAGGCTCCCCTGAAACTGCAGAAGTAGGCAAGCTCTGCTCCAGCAAGGCAGCCCAGCTCAGGACAAACAGGAAAAGTGTGGAGCTGGGAGGTGAGGCTGCTTAAAGCAAGCCTGTGTATCAGGACTTCTTTCAGCTCAGGCTGAAGTTGGTTTCATGGGGAGGAGACAGACGAGGCTGCTTCAAATTGTTTCCATGGCAGATAGCACAAGTTTGCCTTGGTTACAGCTGGGTTCCAGCAGGAAATCTGGCTGACAAGAGCCTGTCTTGCAGGAGAAGAGTTCCTGCAGCCTTTGCTTTCTGACTGATAGGATTATTCTCATTAAGGAGCAGGCTATGTCCAGGGAGAAGGGGGCTGCATGAATCGAGTAAGAATTGTAGGGAGGGACAAGCAGATGTTAGCAATTTGTGAAGTGGTTTAAACTGGGAAATCAAGAGACGAAGGGCGTTTTCAGTCATCAGTGCAGAGAGCTGGTGGATCAGCCTTTGGCAGTGGGCTGGAGGTGTCTGGGTGTGCCTTAAGAGGGAGGTTGCACAGTCGAGACCTTACAATGGCAATGCTTAGGTTTGGCTGGTCCTGGAGGTCCCCTTCCACAGTTCACTTGGGGTGTTCCCAACCTCTGTGGGTTGAGGAAAATTCAGGGAAATGGTCTCATGGTTATGCCTGGCCTCAGGGTCAAGGAATAAACTGCAGGGCCAGCCAGGACTAGTGAGCCCAGGTTTGTGGTGGTGACTCTCAGAGATGTTTTCTATTTTGTTTGCTGAAGGGAGATGAAGCAGCTGGCTCAAAAGCTTGAGGAGGAGGCAAAAGCCTTAGAGGAAAAAGAGAAGTGGAAGGAGGAAGAGAGGCAGAAGGAGGAAGAGAAGCGGAAGAAGGAAAAGAAGGGTGTCTCCTTGGGGAAGCAGTCTGCGAAACCAGAGAAGAAGGAAACCAAAGCCCTGGAGAAGAAGGAAACCAAAATCCCAGAGAAGAAGGAAATCAAATCTCCAGGGAGGAAGGAGACCAAAAGCCCAGAGAAGGGGGAACCCAAAGCCCCAGAGAAGAAGGAGACCAAAAACCTAGAGGAAAAGATAACCAAAATCCTAGAGGATATGATAACCAAAATCCTAGAGGAGGAAACTGAAATCCTAGAGGAGTGTATATACAAAGGCCAAAGGATCTGGGAAATCACAGAAAAGGAGGAAACCGAATCCCCAGAAAAGGAGGAAACGGAATCCACAGAAAAGGAGGAAACAGAATCCCCAGAAAAGAAGGAACCCAAAGCCCCAGAGAAGGGGGAACCCAAAGCCCCAAAGGGGGAACCCAGAGCCCCAAAGAAGTGGGATACCAAAGCCCCAAAGAAGGGGGAACCCAAAGGCCCAAAGAAGTGGGATACCAAAGCCCCTGGGAAGGGTGAACCCAAAGCCTCAGAGACGGGGGAACCCAAATCCCCAAAGAAGGCGGCTACCAAAGCCCCTGAGAAGGGGGAGCCCAAAGCCCCAAAGAAGGGGGAACCCAAAGCCCCAAAGAAGGGGGATACCAAAGCCCCTGGGAAGGGGGAACCCAAAGCCCCAAAGAAGAGGGAACCCAAATCCCCAAAGAAGGGGGATACCAAAGCCCCTGAGAAGGGGGAACCCAAGGCCCCTGAGAAGGGGGAAACCAAAGCCCCAAAGAAGTGGGAACCCAAACCTCCAAAGAAGTGGGAACCCAAATACTCAAAGAAGGGGGATACCAAAGCCGCAAAGAAGAATGAACCCAAAGCCCCAGAGAAGAGAGAATCCAAATCCCCTGAGAAGGATGAACCCAAAGCCTCTGAGAAGGGTGAACCCAAAGCCCCAGAGAAGGAAGAACCCAAAGCCCAAGGGAAGGAACAACCCAAATCCCCAGAGAAGGGGGAACTCAAGGACGTAGAGAAGGGGGAGCCCAAAGCCCCTGACAAGCAGGATACCAAAGCCCCTGGGATGGGGGAAACCAAAGCCCATGACAAGGGGGAAGCCGAAATCCCAGAGTACCCAGCTGAGATGGATAAGAACTTGATCCAGAGGTTTCAAATCTATGAGTCATCGCAGCAGGACCTCACACAGCTTTTCTCCTACGGTGACAAGGTTCAGGGTTCTTCTGTGCAGTTACCCGTGATCCAAAACAGAAATACATCCCTGCCTTCAGCTGAAAACAAAGGTCAGAAGACCTATAAGTCTCAGGAGAAGGTTGAGAAGAAGCCTGAACAAAAATGTGGAGGCCAAAGGAGTCTTCAGTCATCTCAGCTGGAGACACAAAGTGAAGTTGCAGAAGGGACAGTCAGAGATGAGCATGTCAGGGTGCGGTGCTTGGACATCCAGGTCACAAATCCGAAGGCCATGATTAGGGAGATCCTGAGGGATGGGAGGCTGCCAACAAAAGATGAGATAAAACCTTGCAAGGCTCAGATTTTGAGCATGCTGTGGTCTTGGATCCTGGAATATTGTGTCCCCCCAGGTGACAATGGCACAGAGCCTTGTCCAGGCCCCTGATGATGTTCCACAATGACTCCGTAGCATCTGTGTGGATGGGGAGGTTATCACCATCCATCCCTCAGTGGGCAGAAAGTGGGAGTGCTCTGTGTACAAGTATCCCATCTGTTCAGAGTTTCCCAGCCTGGAAATCATTAGAAATGGTCCCAGGACAGGGCAGCTCATGGTCATTGTTTTCTTCAGCTGAGTCACTTGGGAGAGGTTTCTGTCCCAGTCCTGCTTGTAGCTCTTGCCTCTGCTCTGGAGCCTGCTCACCCCACTGGGCATAACAAAGCACTTGTATACTTCAGATAAATCAAAAACCCCATTGCCAAAAGATCAGTGCCTTGAAAGAAGGAGCTGTGAGGATGAAGGCAACAGAAGTATAAGCAGGATTTTCTCTTCTGTTTTAGATGCTGAGACATCTGGGACTGCATCCCGAAGGGCCTCCCCTGCCCCCTGCTGCTGTCTTCTCCGTAGTCAACTACCCAGAGGAGTGGTTGGGTTCTGCAGAGTGTGTGAAGCCCTTCACCATTGTTGCACCGGAAGGTGCTGCTATGGAAGACAATCGGGTGGGTGCTCCAGTGGTGCTGGCACTGAAGGTGCCATGGCAGGGACCAGGCTACATGGGGGCATGGGGGACAGGTTGGATGGAGAAGGATCACTGTGGAGAGGTAGTGAAGATGTGATGGGGCCCCATGTCTGCAGGTCTCCTTTCTGTCAGGGATGGGACAAAAGCGACAGCTCTGCGGGAGACAGAGCAGTTCGGTAACACAAGAGGGAAAAAAATCATTTAAAACCGTCAACTACCTTTGAGACCAGGGTCCTCAGTGAGAAGGGGTGTCCTAGGTAAAACAAACACCAGTTAAGGAAGACCAAGTCCCTGGGCAGGTGGACTTATTTGTTTATTTATTCTCTCTTCCATTGGTTGAGAAACTCCCGCTTTGCTTTCCAGGATGGGGATGTCTTAGGGCTCACCTGTCCCTCCCTTTTCTCTCTCCCCTTAGGCCAAGGCCCCAGATGCCAAGGGCAGTTCTGCCGAGGGCCAACCAAAGACACGTAAAGCAGCCAGCAAAGACAACTCTCCAAAGGCGAACCAGATCTCCACACTCAGAGCAGAAAGTTCCCAGGATTCCTCTGCAACCAGATCCAAAAGTGTGCTGAAAAGAGCCTCAACCCCCACAGAATTCCACAGGTGAGCCACATGGGAAGAGGTGATGCCTCTGCTTCTTGGTCCTCTTGCCAAACAAGGTCCGTCATCCCCAGCTCCACAGTGACCCTGTGCCAGTGCCTCCACGGGATGGCCAGTGCACCCTCCTTGTTTCATTTGCTCCTTAGCAATGTCTGAAGCCTCCTCTTTAATTGCCAGGCTGAAACGGTACCGATGGATAGTGCCTGGCCACGGTGAGGTGGAACTGAAGGTCCACTTCTCCACCAAAAGGCCAGGGAAGTTTGAGCACACGCTGAGGTTTGAGCTCGTGGAGACAAAGCGCCAGTACGAGCTGCCCTGCAGTGGCACGGGCGTGTACCCCAGCATCAGCCAGAACCCGCGGTAAGGCTGGCCCTTGGCAGCCTCCCACACTGCTGCCCCCTGAACTCACAGCCAGGGCTGCCCCTTGGTGCTTCTGGCCTGGGCAGGTGGTGCTGCTTGAGGTCACCCAGCATCTCTTCCTGTGCTGGGAGCTGGGAAGGCAGATGGTGCCTCAGCCACCAGGAAGGGTTATGGCTTTCTGACTACATTTCCTACTTGGAGCATCTCGTAATTCCTTCTTCCCCACTTTCTCTGCCCAGGCTGGTGTTTCCACAGTGGAGGGAGACCATGGAGGCAGATGAAATCATCTTCAAGGAATATGTTGAGAGCACAAAGCAATTCCACTTTGGACCTCTGCTGTGTGGGAAATCAAGAGAGTGGTATGTGCTCCCTGCTGGGCCTTGTTCTTTCCTGGACATGCTTGGAGAGACATGCTGTCCTGCTGGCACAATCCAGGGCAGTCCCCAGCAGAGTCCTGGGAGACACATGGGATTGAAGGACCACAGATGTGTGAACTTGAGCAGATAAGAGGCAAATGGGCCTTGGAGGAGCTGCTCTGCCTACCCGGTGGGTGTCTTGGTGGCCACCTTGGTGGCCAGAGCCGCATGCTGCTTCCAGACCAAAGGAGACTTGGGGGGCAACTTCTGTCCCCCTCCACATCTCAGCTTCACCCTGTAGGGAATGAACTGTATGGTGGTTTTAGAGGTGCTTTGAGCTCTGCAGGTAGCCTGATTGAGCAATTCTTCTGTAGATGGTTTTGTGAACCTTTCATTAATCTGTAATTAATAATAAGATTTATGGTTCACCTGCCAATGGGTGTCAGGGGGAATGTACAGCATCATGTACATTTTCCTGTGATGACATTGCATCCTCACTGCTAGGTAAAGTCTGCCTAAACACGCTGTCACTGAAGCTGTTGTGTATTTCTACTTTTACTGTCACTTTTTTTTTTTAAATACTATTTAACATTAAGTTCTTGTCTCCATGGGAGATCTGGAGGGCTAGGTCTATTTTGCCAATGTAAGGAAATGAAATCAAAATAGTTTAAACAACCAGACAATCTTTAGCCAGGTTGATGGATAATCTGGGATTTCTCTTTGCCTCTTTAACCCTTTCACTCCAAAGTCATTTCCACACCTGAGAGAAGGGTCATTTGTTATCTATTTGCATTCCTCTTGGGAATTGATGCTTTAAATTTCCTTCTCAGATGTTGAGCTAACGCATGAAATCCAAGGGATTTTTATGACTTTTATGAAAGAGATTAGCTGAACTTTTTTCCAAAAGAGAAGAGTTTAAAGAAAGAGTTTTCTTTCTTTATACCCTGCAGGGAAGGCACCCCAAGAAGGGGAAAGAACCCATGTGCCTGGTGTACTGTTGCTTTTCTAGGCACCCTTGAATTTACATTGTATTATAAACTCTTGAAGTGGCCTGAGCATCATCAGGCTTCTGGGGTGGAGGCACCAAGTCCAGGGGAAGGCATCAAAGTAAGGCAAGGATGAGCACACGTCCATGCCCCTGACTGGGATCCATTTCCCTCACTTGTTTGTTAGAACTGGGTCTTCCAGCACCGCTTCTTTGGGTGCACATGGAGCTCTCCTCGACGTGTGGCAAAGGCAACAGTCTCCTCTGCAGCCTTTTCCCCTTTTGTGGACAGGTACAAGGCCCGGAACTGTCCCGGCAACTCAGAGAATTTAACCACCCTCAACAACTCCCCTGTGGATGCAGAGGTCCAGTTCTCCTTTGAGAATGATGGGAAAGCAGTGACATTCCTTTTGGACCCTCCCAGCATGACACTCAAACCAAAGGAGAAGCAGGTAGGAGGAGGGCAGGTAGAGCTGGCACTGTACAAGTGCCCAGGAGCTGCTCCTCCTGCTCACACACAGTGCTCTTTCTATTTCTTTCTGTGGGGCCGGGTCTAGGAGCTGACCATTTGGGCATACCCCACTTCCCCTGGCTTCCTGGAAGACAAACTCATCTGCTGCATTGAGAAGAACCCAGACCCAGTGGTTTTCAGCCTGTGCTGCCATGGGGTGCACGTGATGCTGGAGGTCAGCCCCCTGGAGCTGTCTTTTGACAAGCTGCTTCTGCACAGGTCAGTCCTCCCACAAGCACTCCAGGACTTGTGACAAAGAGAAAATGTTTGACCTGGTTTCCAGGGCATGGATGGAGCTGCTGCAAGTTGCATTCAGTGGTGAGGCTGGTGTGACCGTCCAGCAGCTGATGCCAAGTGCCTTCCTGTCTCTGCAGGACTGACAGCAGGACCTTGGTCCTGAAAAACAACACCCTACTGCCCATGGCCTGGCAGCTCACTGGGCTGGATGACCTTGTTGAGGCTTTCTCCTTGTCACAAGATAACGGCATCATTGATCCCCACTCAGAGTTTGAAGTGACCCTGAGTTTCAAGGCCGAGCAGATTGGCAGCATTAAGAAGACCCTGCGACTAGAGGTGAGAGGGACTGGGCCCTGCCCTGCAGCTGTGTGCTCTTAGGGGTGGACTCAGGAAGAGCTGCACCTGACAGATTCAAGGGTGCTGTGACCCCAACCTCTGCCTCTACACTGCGTTTGCCAGGACGTGCAGTGCATCCACATCCCCCCAAATAACCAGACACTGCATCCTGAGCCTGTACCACAACCACTTTGTCCCTGTGAGTGGTTGAAGGCTGTTGTTTGGTTGTACAGACTGCAGTGTTATCTCTACATTCCTCTTGGACTTTGTCGGAAGCTCTTGCATAGTGCAACAAACACTCCCGCTGGGATTTTGTTCCCCGTGGTTTAGGGGCTGCGTTTCAGAGAGGGTGCTAGGTGATTGGAGAGGCATGTCAATGCCATCTGCTCTGAGACACCTCACAGTTCTTGTGGTTGTTCTTACATCCCTGTGCCTCTCAAGGATGCTTTGGCAGCAGCATTCCCTGCTGTAGGAGCACAGAGTGATAGGGCTTTTTTCTGCAGCAGAATCCCACTGGGGCAGGTGAACAAAGCATGGGAGTCCACCAACATTTGTGAAGCCAAGGAGGCCACAGAGGAAGCCGCCAGCAGAGACAAGGACTTACAGGCTGTCTACTAAAAGAATCATCTGAACAATGTTTCTTGCTGCTTCAGGTTTCAGATACAGGAAACATCCTGGGGATTGTTCAGGCTGAAGACATTGAGATCTCTGCAGAGGTCTGTGATGTTTCTCTGAGTATCGACATGCCTGAAGGTCAGTGGATGCCTCCCAAAGAAAGCAGTCCAGGTGCACTGCACTGCCTTGGGAGGTGGGAGACCAAAGCATTTGGGATGGGATGGGATGGGATGGGATGGGATGGGATGGGATGGGATGGGATGGGATGGGATGGGATGCAGGGATGGGATAGGATGCAGGAATGGGATGGGATGCAGGGATGGGATGGATACATAAAGCACATACCCTGCAAGCTGTGTGTAATAAAACCTCATCAGGGCACTTACAGCCTTAAGTCTCTCCCCTCTGACCTTTGAAGTGTACAGCTTCACGTGCAGATTGGATTTGGGGGCTTTGAAACCACAGAGATGTGAACAGGCAGTTGGCAACTGCCACAGGCTCAGCACAGCATATAAAGTAATTGGATTTGTGCTTGGAAGTGAGGAAATGGAAGCCAAGCTCCTAAGGCTTAGCTACTAAGCTTGCAGATATTTTGAGTAAGAAGAGAACGGGCAGACAAGTAGCTGGAAAACACTTTCAAGAACAGAAACTTGCTGAAAAGGGTTTTGTGCCAAGACCTCCATGTAGCTTGTGACCTGGTGTATTCTGCAGCAGCTCACAAATACCGTGTTTGACCTTGTTCTGCGGGTTTTGTGCAGGTCCAGATGGAAGCTTGGAATTTGGAACCATTAATGTCCTGGAAAATGTGAAGAAAGTCCTGAGTCTAAAGAACAAAGGGATGTACAACATTGAGTACCGGTGAGTCCATCTACCTGGTAGTGAACATTTCCTGGGGTTGCCAGGCCTGCCTTCTGCCTCTGTCAATGGCTAGAACGTGTTTCAATGCTGGCTACCTCTTGATAAATACAAAACCTGGGCTCTCTAATCTCAACTATTTTACCAAAGAACCCAGCCATAAACCAGCAGTTTTCCACAGCCCAAGAGGAACCCAAAAGAGAGTTCCCGAAATGTCAGCCACTGAAATGCTGAGACTCATTGCCTTTCTTTGATGGTCACCTCCTTTCTCTTTCTGAAACTCTGTAAAGAAGTGAATGAAAAATTTTGGTGTCAAGGGTTCTTGCAGTAACCTCGTGATTGCCTGCACTCTCTGACAAGATCCAGGATTCCCTGAGCAGAGTTGGACTCTCCCTTTTCTTTTTTTTCCCTAATCCTATACAAAGTCCTGGCTGTGCTGGTGGGATGTATACTTTTAACTGCAGAGATCTCCATTCCTTCCCTTTCTCCCCTTCAGTTTTGTGCTGAAGAATGCAGGTCCCAGGATGCAAGATTTGGCATCCCACTTCACTATTGAGCCTCAGTCGGGCATGCTGATTGCCTCCCAGCCTGGTGTGAATGTTGAGATGCTCTTCCACCCCACAAGGGAAATGCTCCTCAAGAACAAACCCATCCTGTACTGCCAGGTGAGCCCCCTGGGCCAGGCTCTGTTATCACACGGTGTTTTGGGAGCATCAACAGGATAGGTATCTAAAGGAAGGAAGGCTTTAACTGGAGAATCCTCTCTCCTACATACACAAAGTCTTTCAAAACCATTGGGAGGCTTCCTAAGTGGAGCTGAGAATCTGACTTTGGAGGAGGTGCTTAAACAGGGAGGGTAAATTGATGGAGGCCTGGGGTGGAGGCTGGCGACTGGGGTAGAGCAAGGTGGCCTCTTGGCTTTGTTTACCACCCCTTCCTGTGCACACAGGTGACAGATGCCAGCTCAGGGGAAGGAAGCCAGACTGTTGCCACCATCCCCGTGAGGGTGTCGGCAAAAGCTGTGTACAGCAAGTACAGTATTGAGCCTGCCTCACCCATCAACTTTGGGGCCATGCTCAAGGGCACCAAGAAGACCCAGACTGTCGTGCTGGAGAACAGAGGCATGCTCAACTTCAAATTCCACATCCTCCAAGCACCCGAGGATGCATCTGCATTGGAAAGCAAAAGGTATGAGAAGCCCTGCACCACCCTTCCTGTCTGAGGAGGCACCACCCCATGGCTGGTATGTGGCAGGCAGCCAGGAGACCTGGGCTATCATCCATCTGCATCCCTGGCTTGGGGAGAGGGAGCAAAACATCACCTTGGTATCCCCATGTGTACTATGAAGCTGGTGGTAGAGCTGCTCTCTGCAGCACTGGGTGCTGCAGGCTGCTCTCTGGGAGCCATCAGCAGCAGGAAGGCTTTCCTCTGTGGGGAGGAAAGCCAGCTTTGACCTCAGAGAAAGGCAGGGGAGCTCAGCATGACAGACACCTCTCCTTTCTCCTTCCTCAGCTCAAAGCAAGAGGAATCCGCTCCACCAGCGACAAAGCTGAAATCAAGCTCCTTGACACAGGTGGGTGACTCCTGCTCCCCAGCAGTGCTGCTGCAGGGGATGTGAGAACATGCTGCTGTGCCCAGGCTGGGGGCTGATCACCACAGGGTGGGATGTAGTCTGCAGGATGGAGTCCAGGATCTGCTCAGTCCCACTGACAGTCCTGTACTCTGGCTCAGACCTGGAGCTGTGGGGTCAACAGAGGGGAGCAGGTCCTGTGTTTGACAGCTGCTAGCCAGCATAGGTGTGTGAACACCACAGAAGCAAAAACATCCCCCACTAAACTCCCAGTCCACAGAGCTCAGAACACATTGCTTTTTCTTCTTCCCAGTCCCTTACCTCTCTCCCATCATTTCTCACAGCCATTTCTACTGTCCTGTGTTACCTCTGGAGGTTGAAGGATCACAGCTACCACCTTCATTCTTTACACACAAACTCCTTTCTCTCTGTCACTTGTGACATGCTTGCAGCTCCTCTTGGCTGGTTGGTCTCAGCCTGGAGCTGCCTTTGGGCCATGGATTCATCCTTCCCTGCCCTGGGACTGGGTACTTGGCCCCAGCTGGAGGCCAAGGCAGGACATACTCTTTGTTGGGGTGCTCAGGGCACAGCTATTAGCCATCAGCCTCTCTTGGAACTTTTTCTGCAGGGTTACCTCAGTCTTGGCATGTTCACGGTGTCCCCCTGCTCCGGCTCTGTCGCTCCATGGGGCCAGCAGAAGATCACAGTGGAATGCCTCGCAGGGCAGGAGGGGACATGTGAGGAGCAGCTCTACATTGACATCATGGGCAGAGACCCCAAGGACAATCCCCTGGGCATTCCCTTTACCCTGATTGCCGAATCCTGCCTCCCAGGTACATCCTGTCCATAGGTTCCCTTGGTCACACCTGCTGCTGATCAGCACCTCAACTTGCTGCTAGGATAGAGAGGCACACTAGCCCTGGTGTCCCACCTTAAAATCCTTGAAGAGGTTCCAGCCCTCTTCAAGTCCACCAGTGGACTCATCCCTCCCAGGCTGAGAGGGATGCACGGAAGGATAAAAGGAAAGCAATGCTCTCTAAGACTGAGGATGACTGAGCTCCATCCTCACAGCCAGCTCCCCCACCCAAGCTTGGGTTTAGCAGTCACATCGGCAGAAGGGGCTCATCAAGCCTTCTGAGAGGCCAGCAGGGTGCAGATAAATTCATCAGGGAGGCTTTTCCACGCTCATTCCTCTTGTCTGTCCACAGCACTTGTTGAGGATGTCACGTTAACCTTCGAGGAGTACCCGATCTGCAGCAGCACCAACCTCAGCTGCAAGCTGCGGTCAGTCAAAGGCACGGGTCTGTTTGTCAGAGAAGAGAACAAATTTGTCTTCACCAAGGTTCTGGTTGGGCAAGAGGCTGAAGCTCATTTCAGTGTCTACAATACAAGTGGTCTGCCATGTGACGTGGTCCTCTCCAACAAACCCCTGCCTGGAAAGGTAAGATCAAGAGGCCAAGGTGATGGCTGCCCTCTAAAGCCCTTGTGAGAGTTTGTTTTGTTCTCCAGATGTATTGCTTCCTGTGGCCCAGACTAGTCTAGCTTAGTGCAGGTTAAACTGCAAGGGAGAGCAGCAGAGCCAGGGAACAGCTGTGTTGAATTTTGCATGTCCCAAGCAAGGTTTTGGCTCACACCTCTGGGTCTTCAGTGGGAAGCACACTCAGAGAGGGGCTGTTATGAACTGACATGCCAGGGCTCAAAGCAGAGCATTTCCTCGGGCTCCCTGGCTTTTCCTTCTCTTTGAAGGCCAGTTCTAGGTTATTTGCAGGGTTTTTCCATGCAGCGCCCACCTTCCGTATATGCTGGGGCAGCTGCCAGCACTCAAAACACACAATGCTTTAGCACGAGGTCAGCATTCCCTGGGAGAGAGGGAACCTGCCTCGGGAAGCAGGAAGGATGACACACTGTCTGGGGCTGTTCTCAGTAATGCATTTATGAATAAAACTGTGTCATGTTGAAAGGTGCTTTCTCCTAACTTTTCTCTCTGGGTTTCCCCAAGGAAAAAAGCCCTATCAATAACATTTTCAAGTTGTATCCTGACATGATGTCCATTCCTGGCTCATCCAATGCCGTTGCTACGGTGACCTTCACCCCACCAGAGAAGCAGAACTACAGCTGTACTTTCAAGGCTTCCCTTGTCATCCCAAAAAGGTAAATTGCCAGTGGAATACTGGGGGTGGCCTCACTGAAAACTGCCTCTCCACTGGGAAGGCACAGATCTCTTGTTAGCTCTAATGCTTTCAGTAGCCTTAGGCAGAGTACTTGGCATGAGTTGATCTGGGAGGCAGTAGCTGTTAGAAAGAGCAGAAAAATGAGGCTGATGGTTTAGCCTGGAGGAGGAACTATGAAGACACAGAAATACTAGGTAGCCAACTGGAAGTTACTGAGATGTGCTGCAGCTGAGCTGCAGGTTTCCAAGGACAAAGGCTGAGATGAACAGTTTGGTGCCAGCAAGTCAGCAGTCAAAATTTCCTCTTAGATTCTGTAAAATTAAGTGATCCTCTGTGGTTCCCTGGCATTCATTAAGCGGTTTTATGTGAGTGATTGGAGCTGGTTTGAAAGAGGAGCCCAGTTCCTCTGCCCTGGGACCTCTCTAGTGGGGCTTTGACCTGTTCTTCCTCAACCCTTTAGTGGCTGAATTGGAACAAGAGAAGTCTCATTCCTAATACAAAATTGCTATTTTACTGTTCTTGGAAATTATCTTTATTGATGGTGATGATTTACTTTTGCCTCCTTGCTTTTATATTGCTTTCCTGCTGTGCTTTTGCTTGTTGCAGATGTCTCATCTCCCTGCAGCCAGGGGATTTGCCATATCTCATCTAGTGCCTCATTATTTACCTGCTGTACTGCATGATTCAATTAAGTGAAATTATTAACTGTTATTGTGGAAGGCTCTGGTTCTTTGGAGCAGATTCCTCTTGTGAATGGCCCTGCGTGGATTGGGAAGAGGCTGGTGGGGGGCTGTGTTGTGGGGTACAGGGGCACCAGGCAGGGAAAACATTGTGGGTGGCGCTTGCTGCTTCACTTGCCCAGAGAGAAATGGGTTAGTGCCAGCTGAAATTGTTTCTGTGCCTCTCCTGCAGCTCTGTGCAAATTAAGCCCCAAACCCTGACCTTCACCATCAGTGGGAAGGGGCATGAGCCACAGGTGACAGTCGTGTGCCCAAGTGCTCGCAGCAAGAGGGGAAATGCTGTGCTGCGCTTCAAGAGACTCCGGGTGGGGGATTCAGAGATGCTCTCCCTGGTCATCCATAACAATGGCATCGTACCTGTCAAGGTGAGAACCTGCTCAAGGAATGGTCTGATTTGGGAACAAATGCCTGTGGCACAGGGGAAGGGTCCCAGAAAACATGGCACACCTAAGAAGAGGTGTGAGAAATTAATTTTAAGCAAGTGACTGACATCCAAGAAGGGAGTTCTTGGGAATTTTCCATCCAGTCTTTCTTCTTTAAGTTAAACACAGGTGGAGTGGTGATGGAGTGTTTTCCCCCCTGTCTCTCGTCACCTTTTGTTCTCACGGTGATGTGTGATTTCCCAGTTCCATTAGATTGCATTTGATCCTAGTTTACTACATTTCAAGCAAACTTAGTTGTGGTTTAAATACAATCTGCTCATTACTTTCTGTCCCGTTTGGTTCTGTGTTAGTGGTATCCAGATGTCTCTGAAGACCCTTTTTTTCCTGGCTGGTTTGCCTTAACCTATTGTGCTAAGGGCTGTTTGTAGTGGGAGTGGTGCTGGGTTCCCCTGCGGGACCAGCAGCACTGCGGTGTCAGTCCCTGTGCCATCCTGTACTCACACCAGTATCACTGTGCTCTCTGTTCCCTTTTCTCAGTTTATGTTACACCTGGAGGATGAGCACGGAGCATTCTTCTTGAAAGGCAGGGGCTCCACACTCGAGAGATTCTACACTGAAGATGTGGAAGAGGACTGCGTTGGAAATGGTAAATTTATTAACCATGAAGCGTGATCATGCACAGAGGGAAAACATGTGCCCTGCTCTTGGCTTCTCTGAGCAGCAGCCAGATGTTAGACACAGTTTCTTTCCTTGGGCTCTCTGTCCCCCCAGCTTTTCTTGGGGACCTTTTGCAGGGTTTCCTCCTAGAAAGTTGTGAGAAGTTGTTCAGTTCTTCTAGACACGGTGGGTTGAGCTGTGGGGGACTGTCACTACCTCAGTGGACCCTCTGAGGTATTTGCTGCATTGGGAAGGTACCAGCTGGAACAGATGCAGCCCCTGAGCACACAAACAGCCAGCAGAAGCCAAAAGCACTCTCTGGCTCAGCTTTCCATATGGCTGGAACTGGCTGGAAGCAGATGGAATGACAGCTGGGCATCAACGTGAGGTTCAGCTGCTCTAAGTGCTGATGTGTCTGGAGGTGGCAGTCTCGTGAACATAGGAAGAGGGTTTGGAACCACTGGGGTAGAACCTGTGCTTAGAGGGCAGCTGGTTTCAACCTCTTCTTCCTCATATATCCTATGGAAGTATTTCCTCTGTAGAGCTGTATCACTTAACTCTGATTTCCATTGCTGTGCAGAGAGCAAGCCCCCAGAGAAGCCTTTCTTCCTTCTGCATCATGGGCAATCGACAAATATTGATGTCATTTTCAAACCCACCTTGACTCAACATCTGGAAGGGAAGATTTGTGTGTTACTGGAAGACATCTACTCTAAGAAGACCCTAATAGAGCTGGTGGGTGAAGGCCACAAGGATGAATTCACCCTTGATGGACTAGAGGAAGACACAGATGAGAGGAGAGCTAAGCGCAGTCTGAAGAAAGACATTATTGATGGTAAGAGAGGAGAGGCTGCCAAGGTGGAGCAAGGAAGAAGAAAGTATCTGATCAAGTGTGTCCTTTCTCTAGCCAGGCCTGGGCTGTCAGCCACGGGACTTGGTGGCCCATGGCTGTGGCAGCCATGCATGCAGAGCAGCATGTGCTGTGCTGCATGTCGCTGGCTTAGGGATGTGTCAGAGTGTTTCTCTGAAAGTGGTGGGATGGGGAGAGGCCTGGGGAACTCCCTCCCACGGGGAGGAAGGCTTGGAGCAAGGAAGCATTGAACATACAGCTGTCTGTGCACATGAAAGGGGCGGGTGGAGCTCCCTGCATACTGAGATCTCTTGCTCTCCTCCTTAACAGCTGTCAGATTGAATCACATCCAGTTTGGGGACTGTCCTGTCGGGAGGCCCTACCGCAGGACCTTCACCATCACCAACCATACCAGTACGAAGGTCATGCGCTTTGAGTGGGAGGCAGACGCCGCATTCCAGTTCTCCCCCAAGGTGAGCGTGGACTGCTCTCCCTTTCCCCATTGCTCAAGCCCTGCCCTGCTGTTCCTGGGCGCTGGCAGGGAGTCCTGACATAGCAGTGATAGCCACTTCCAGTGCCATCCATGTAGGAGATGCAGTCCCTGGCTTGGCTGGGCCAAGGCTGCCAGCCTTGCAGAAAAGGCTTCACGTTATGGGAGGTGGCACCTTCTGTTCACACTTTTGTCTATCAGAGTTCACATAAATCCACACCGAGGTGCAGATTCCTGGCACAGCACCTCACCACATCAGTCCCTTTTGCTGTCAGTCCTGCCCTTGGCAGTGCTTCCTTCCAGTTTGGTCTTGACTGCCTGATTCTCCCTAGATGGGACACCTCCATCCTGGCTATGCCAAGGACATCACAGTCACCTTGAAATCAGATGTCCCAGCCACCTTCAGGAGGCACCCTGTGAAATGTAAGGTGATCAAGACCAACTCTGAGCTACCACAAAGGATGGTTCAGGATTGGGAGGACCGAATGTGCATTGTCACAATGGAGGATACCACCAGGAAGGACATGTCAGCCAGCTGGCCTGAGAAAGAGAAGGTAAGGAGCAAAACAGCAAAAAGCCAACCTAGCTTTTACAAAAAGACCACCCTAACACTATCACTGCTGGCTGAGCAGCTCCTGCTTCCTCTGGACATTGGGCAGCCGTGGGGTTCAGCAGCAGTGCATTCTAGGGGAGATGCACAGTGACCAGATACAATCACACAAGAGCCTTTTGACAAGAGACCTTTAGCCACACACAAACTATCAGTCTGTGCCACAAGCACAAGTGTTGCAGCCCATGTTGAATGGGAGACAACGTTATATGATTTTATCCCATTTAATGGTGTTAGAAATCTCTTCATCTCATTAGGTGCCTTTTCACCAACGAGCAGTTAAGTCTCTTGCACTATGTCTCTTCTTTTGAAGTGGAGAGAAATACACTTCTGCTGCACATACTGGTGAACTCCGAGTTTTGTCTGCATGGATACCAGAGTATGGTTGTGGTCTCTGTATTGTGTGGGATATCTCATCATGGAGTAGCCCAGGCTCAGTATGACAGAATGGAGGAGTCTGGAGAAGGATCATCTCCAGAGACTCCTGCTTTTATTGTCATTATTACCAAACATACTCATCTTGGGTGAAAGTCCTGTCCGAGTATCTGGACCATTTTAAGGCCTCTAAACCATCCTCTTTTCTATCAGCACATCTGCAGTTGGAGACTTTGCTACTGAGATTTTTCACTTCCCAAAGTGCCCACTCCCAGCTCCCAGCAGTGTGGCTGTTGCTCCACACATGACATCTGGAGAGCACTTGCTCTTAAGACAAGAAGAAAAAGGCGCTTTCTAGAGGTCTTCAGTCCTGGGGTTCTCCATCCACAGAGCTCCAGCAGGCAAACTTAATCCTAATTGTGAGACCTGCTGGATTTGTAGGGGACCAGGAAAAAAGCCAGTCCCTCTTACAAGGTTGAAGTACAGGGACTGGAATGCAGCTATAGTCTCCATGGATATATTAACAGCTGTGGTAGTGACTGCTTTGATCAACAGGTAGGAACAACTACTGTAGCGGATCAGTCCCAGTCTTGTCATCTTTCCAGGAAAGTAAAAGTGAATGGTCCTTTCTAGTCCCTCTGTGAGGCTGATCTTGGGGGCCAAGAGATTCCCTTGTCAGCCTGACTTTCTGGGCTCTGCTCAGTGATTCTTCCCTCCTCTGTTTGCAGATGGTCCAGACAGCCCCAGAACCAGAACCGGCACCGGCTTACACTGTGGATGAGAGCATCCAGGAGGCCAAGGTGTACCTCAGTGCTGTTGTTGGCTACACCGAGTTCAAACGGAACCTGATAGTGGTTCAGCTCAAGGATACCTTGCCCAACCAGACAAGGAAAGACATGTGAGTGCTGGAGGCCAGCAGGGCCCTGTGAGCGGGAGCTGCCTTTGCCAGGGCTGAGCCAGTGCCCGCTTCCCCGAACTCTACCCCAGCCAAAACCAGCACAAGCCCATTTATGTGCATACAAAGCCAAGCAGGAGACGGTGGTCAGCAGAGGTTCAGTGCTGCCATATCTTTCTGCTGAGACCAGCCATGGGTTTGTTTTTACTGCATGTCACTTGTCCTCATCTGCTCAAGAATAAGTTTGCAGTCAAGCCAAGACCTAAAGTGCAGAGTAAGCCTCTTAGCTTCAATGTCCTGGGCACCGCGTTGGCCCTTTCCTCTTAAACTTCCAGACTTCGAAATACTTTTTGGGCCACCCAGGACAGCAGTCTGAGCATAGTAGAGGTGCCTGGAGAAGAAGATGGTCCTCAGCAGAAAGTGGTACCAGGTGTCCATCAGACAATGTTATTGCACTATTTGCTTTACATTTATTGGACTTGGTTTTTTTATTCCTCCTTCTTGCTTTTCAGTTTCAGGATACACAACACAGGAAATATAGCCCTGGAATACAGCTGGATGGAAGCTGCAGATAGTAAAGCAGTGAAGAAACCATACTCAACCACTCGGACGGGTAAGGGCATTTCACTTGGTGGCTGAGGGCCTGGGGAGCAGACCCTGCCACTTGACCCTGAATTGCTTTTGCATCCTTGTCCACACGTTCACTTTCATCAGCATCTTCCCAAGTGCAGCTGGAGATTTTTCTCCTTGTCCCCCTCTGCCTTTCAGCCCCTTCTGTTCTTGCTCTGCCCCTTCTGCTCTGCAAAGGAGCTGAGCCAGGCTCTGGGAAGAGCCACACGCTGGGTCAGGACTGGGAAAGGGGACATCAGGTCATCTCTTTGAGAAGTCTGAGGCTGGGAAAAACAATGGTGTAATGAGTGAGCTGCCCTGCAGCCACTGTCTGTGTGCAGTTCCCCACTCCAGGGCAAATGTAAAGTCACTGTCTAAAACCAACTCTTCTCATTTGGCACAGGAATGTGTGCTGCAGGCAGAGACCTTGCTCCCAGATGCTCTATTTCCTGCTGAAAGTACTCCGCTAGAGATGTTCCAAGTGCATTCCAGATCTCTTCCAGTTACCTGCAGCAGAAGGCAGATTTGCTGGGAACATAGGATTGGTCTTTGAAAGGTGTTCTCTTCTTCTCTGCAGGTCAGTTCCTCTCCTCCAATCCTCTGAGCCATCACAGAAAGCTGCTGCATCCTTTCTGGTGGCAGCAGGACCATCCTTTTGAGATGCATCCTTCTGGACTGCGGCAGCTTGCCAAGCAACAGCAGGATTCTGAGCAGCAGCAGCATCAGCAGCAGCAGGATTCTGAGCAGCAGCAGCATCAGCAGCATTATTCTCAGCAGCAGCCCAAGCAGAAGGACCACTCCAAGAAGCTACAGCGCTTCAAACAAAAACACCTCTATTTGCAGTGTGTTAGTTCCTCCCTGGAAATCTGCCCAGATGACATCAAAGACCTGCCACTGTTCTACATCAACCCCTGCCACGGCATCATCCCTCCTGGCCAAAAGCAGATCTTTCACATGCTGTTCTCCCCAAAGCACGCGGGGAAGTTTAGGACCAGCATACTCTTCAGGTGGGCAACGTCTACACACTTGCCCAGAACTCCCGCTTCGGATGGGTATCACTGAGTCACAGGGTGGCATGGGATGGAAAGGACCACAGTAGGTCATCTGGTCCCGCTTCCCTGCTCAAGCAGGGCCATCCCAGAGCACATGACACGGGGTTGTGTCCAGAGGGCTCTGGAATAATTCCAGTGAGGGACACTCCCTCACTGTTGCCTCTCTGGGCAACCTGTCACCTGCACAGGCGAGGAGTTCTTCCTCAGGTTCAAGTGGAATTTCCTGTTCAGATTCTGCCCATTGCCTCCTGTCCTATTGCTGGCCATCACCAAGCACAGCCTGGTTCATCCCTTAAGACCCTCCCTTCAGTCCCTCTGACTGGGATGGGGAGGTGGGCTTGGAGACAGCAGCCCCAGAGAGGCAGCAAAACACCCAGAGGAGCACAGAAAGATCATCATCTGGCCTTGCTAGGGAGACACTGTGAAAAGACACTCTATGAAACATTAAGCTCCTGGAGGGTTGCAAAATCTGTAACGAGAGATACGGGGACCAGCCAGTCCCTAGCTCTGCTTCCTTTTGGAACAAGCAAGGCCTGCTTCTCCACATGGAACCCCATGTGCTGTGGTTGGTCCCCAGGCACTTAGCTGGTCATGTTGCTGCCCTTGCACCTCTGCAGCCTCCCTGCAGCAAGTGCAGTTGTTTAATTTGCTGCTCACTGCTTGCACAGACAGAGGATGCAACACTGTGTGCAGTGCAAGGAGACAGAAAAGTGGCTGGCTGGAAATGTTCATCTGACTAATACCAGTCCCTTTCTTCCTAGGACTCATAAGCTGAAGCCAGCTCTGAAGAAGGTAGAGGTGATTGTGAAAGGCAGAGCCCAGGAGCAGGAGTGTCTTGATAAACCAAAATGCTCTGCGTTACGGCAGACAGACAAAGGCCAAGGACCCAAGAAGCAGGTGCACTGGAAACTAACACCTGAGTGACAGCGTTTGTGTTAGCTGCAGCATCCAGCAGGAGCCAGCAACATCGTGTCTTCTGCTGGCTTCTTCCACCCTTCACCAGAGACCTCTGCAGCTACCCTTGCAAGCTCCAGTGAACACCTTTATCCTATCTTTAATTACCTAAGTTAATTAACTAATTTTTAATTAAACAATTGGCAATAAATTGTTAATTGTCAGCTTGTCTTGCTTGGAAAGACAGGTTTCTGCGGGACCTCTCTGGAATGGAGAATGTGACCCCCTTCCCTCCACATTATTCTAACTTTGAAATTAAAAGGCTTTCCAGCAAAGATACGGGAAAAGGAGTAACAATTCTTTTCTAGGATGTCTAACCAGACAAACAAGCAGCAGCACTGGCAGCAACAACAAACAGAACCAGATACCCAACCACAGCCTTCGCTTGGCTGCAGGCACTTTCCCTGTGGTGTAGTTCCAGTCCCAGCCGGGCAGGGAAGGGAGGCAAATAATGAATGAAGCAATTTCTAGAGAAGTTTTAATTAAGCTACACCAAGGAATACGCTGAAGAAGTCGAGCGCTGTGTCATCAATTCTTAAACACTTATTGCTGTGAGGGAGTCTATAGAGTAGCTAAATAGTGACTGAACAGTGCTTGATTTGTTCAAAGAGAAAGAAGAAAGTGATGAGAATACACCCTAGTGAGGGAAGAGCCCTTAGACCCTTTCAAAATAGGCAAATAGATTACACTGAGTTTCCCAAACTCCAGAGATGGAAGTATCTTCTTGTAATAGCTGATCACCTCGCCCACTGGGTAGAAGGGTTTCCTACTTCAGCTGCAACTACCTCCAAAGTGGCTAAGATGCTATTAGAAGAAATAATTCCCAGACATGGGATCATTGAAAGAATGGACTAAGATAAGGGAACACATTTTACTTGTGCTGCATTAGATGTAAATTGGAAATTTCATACCCCATGGCACCCTCAATGCTCTGGATGTGTGGAGAGAATGAATGCTCTCCTTAAGAACCATATTATCAAATTAATGACTGAAACCAGATTAGCATTATTACAGCTCAGAACTGCTCCAAGAAAGGACAAAGGAGATTCTCCCTAAGAAATGTTACTTGGGTTACCTTATCTGGGAAGGGAGGAAGGGCTGAAACTAATGACTTGTATCTCAGAAATTATTTGCAGGCAATCACACTTTCTCTCACGGACTTCAAAAGAAAAGGGTTGTTACCCCAGGCATCACCTCCAGATTTTCACATACACCAGGTAGAACCTGGAGATTTGGTTCTAATAAAATCTTGGAAAGATGATACCTCAACACCTGCATGGGAAGATCCTTTTAAGGCACTTTTAACAACTCAAAGCAATTATCAGGACTGCAGAAAAGGAGTGGTCTCACACCTCTCAAGTCAAAGGACCAGTGGAACCTCCTCCCCAAACCTGGACAGTGGTACAAGGAAGTGACCCTTGAAAGTTAATCTTCAAAAGATAATTTAATAGTAAACAGTCAAGGGTAAGACTGGACTGACCTCTGCATTTGCCACCAGCGAGACTTTTGCTCCACTGTGGGCTGAATCGCTCGGGTGTTGAGCAGTGGGAATAGAAATCATACCAGACCTTGACAAAAGAGGAATAGAAAATGATGTTCCAAGACTCTGGAAATTGCTGGGTGGAGTGTCACGGCTTCTGTGCTTCACCTCTATATCCCTACAGCGTGCTGTTCTAGTGCACAGAACTTAGGAAGCAGGTATGGATGAGGAAGGTTATCTTTGTGGCCACAGTTACAATCTGAGCTTTGCTTCATCCGAGCAAGCGCGGATGGAACTGCTGATGGGAGGCACTGCATACAAGTATATCTACAGCTCACTTTACTTGAGTTGGAGGAGAACTACGGACAGCAACGTGAACTGACAAATCAGGAACTTTTAAATAGACTGAATGTAACACCTACCTAATAAAAGACCGATCGATCTTATTTGTAATTGCATCGCAAAAGCAGTCCGTTTATGCTGGTGTCCTGGTTTGAAAGACAGGTGTTTGCCAAGGAAAGCAGAAGCCTCCCTTTGAACTGAAAAATATGATCCTTCCTTCCTTCCTGCAGATTATGATGATTTTGAAATTAAGGGAGCTCTCAGACAAAGATATGGGGGTAGGAATAACAGTTCTTTACTAGTATATCTAACAAGACAAACAAGAACAACAACAGCTATGAAATTGCCCACAAACAGAACAGTAACTCAGTCCCAGTCCCTTTCTGGCTGCAGGCACCTTTTCCCTGAGCTGCAGTTCCCAGCTCTGGGGACGGGCAGGTCCCGCAGAGCTGCAGGAGGGCTGGGGGTGATGGCAGCGCTGTCCCAGGTGGGAGAGAGAGATGGAGAGAGAGCCCTCCGCTCACGGCGTCGGTCCCGATGCTCAGCAGAGTGCTGGATGGTGGCAGGTTACAGCGAGAAGGCAGCAGTGCAGGGTCCGACAGCAGTGAGGATGGCTCCCGCCGCTGGGAAGGCAGGAATGGGTCAGAGGCGGCGATCGTCCTTCTCGTCCAAACTCTGCTGGGGAAATGGGGCGAGCCAGAGCCTTCCGCTTCCTCTTCTGGCTGTTTGAATCTCGCAGGGTTTCCCTCTTCTCTCCCCTCCCCCTTGCCATCAGGGCCCAGCCAACAGGTATCTTAGCATGACAATGGGGAAAATTCCACAGAGGGAAAAGGGAAAGAACCAATCCCCAACAGCTGGCCAGACGGGATAATTAAATCAAGGGCTTCAGCAGAAAAGGAGAATAAAAGGAAAGGGTGGATTGTGAGGGATGAGGCGCTATTTTGCTGAAGCCAAAAGGTTATTAGGTTAAAGAATGAAAGTAGTTGATTCTATGTGTTGTTGTTTGGATTGTTTGGACTTGTTCTGTTTGGTTTGATCAGTGTTGCTGTGAACTGGGAGAGGGGTGGGGTTGAAGAAGGGACTAAAAAAGAAGTGGGATGAGAGGGGAGTGGACTGTAATTTGGCAGATGACACCAATCTGGGAGCATCTGTTGGAGGGTAGGAGGGCTCTGTGGAGGACCTGGACAGGCTGGATAGAGGGGCTGAATCCAAGAACATGAAGTTTAACAAGTCCAAGTGCTGAGTCCTGCATCACAGTAGCCTATGCCATTTACTCAAAAAATGACTTAGCTCCAGGTAGAAACTTCCTATCAGTGGCAAATCCAGCTTAATAATGGATTTGTTTACCTTCTCAAAGTGGAGCAAAGGCTCAAAGCAGTATCATGGTCATCTTAATGAAAATAGCCAGCCCTGCTTTCTGTTTAGAGTTACTGATAGCCCCTGTTCCTTTCCTGCTTCCATTAGAGAGGGAGAATTCAGAGAGTTCATCTCCCTTTAGCCTTTCAGAAGTGATAACAGACTTGCATTTCATTTTCCTGCAAATCCAACCCTGCCACAACAGGTAAGAGCTTGCGAGCCTTCCTCACCTCTTTGTCCTACTGCTACAACCCCTCCAGCCTAAAATACAACAAAAATCACCCAAACAAAAGGAAGGCTGTAAAAAAGACTTCACTCTGGAGCTAATTGCATTTCAGAAGAGTTTAATTTAATACACGTTTATGCAATTATACAATATAGGAAGCACAAGGGGTTTAAAACTGTAGGTATACAAGGGTACATCTTGACCTTTCCTGGATCTTTTACTTTTCCAACCTACAGAAGGTACACAAAAGAGTATTTATAAGGCAGCCTCCATTCATTAGATGCAAATAGCACACCTCTGTTGTCCCATCACAAGGCAAGGTGGGAAGACAAGCAACTAGATTTGCTTCAACAAACACCTGGCAAATGTTGCATATACAACAGATTACCTCTTCTCCATCAGTTACAGAAAATAACCCAGTAACATCCCTTCAAACCTCCAAAGCCATTCCCGCAGAAGTGCAGATCTGTCAATGTGTGTGTTCAGCAGCACTAGAGCACATGGCTGGCACGGTCACTAGACCAGGCAGCCTCGGTGGGACTCATCCTTTGGAATCCAGGGACCAAAGCCCGGAGGGGAGAAGTGTGGATTGTTGGCTCCCTATGGAAACCAAAGCCCACAGCAGCAGCTGAGGCCGTGAGGACGCTGCGCTGTGAGCAGGACTTGGGGGTGTCCTGGCCTATTTCAGCTCCCTCCCATCGTCCTCCCTCAGAGGAGCCGTGTGTGATTTACAGCTCATTATCAGAGCTCCACTTTGAAGCCTTAGCAAGCACTCCAACCCGAATATAAAAAAGGAAAAGAACATATCAAAATTTTAAGATTAAAACGGGGTGGGGGGGGGGGGGGGACGACAGGAAGGCACCAGTCTATAAAGATGAAACGGCAGCTGCATTCTTCTGTGGGAGGGCTGGGGACTCCCGAGGGAGAAAATGGGGCACGGCTCAGGTACCTTTGATCTGGCGGCGCGGTGGGCTCCAGGCAGACCCCGAGGAGAGGCGGGTCTGCGCTGCCGAGTGCTGCCCGCCGGGATAAGGGACAGGATCACCAGGATGAGGGACAGGATCCCCTGGCTGAGGGAAAGGATCCCCGGACTGAGGGGCAGCGGCAGCCCCGCGGAGGGGATCTGAGGGCGGCGCCCGGCCCGGCCCCTCAGGATCCGCCGCAGCCGCTGCGCCGCCCGAGCGCCTCAGGGCGCGGCCACCCTCGGACTCGGGACCGCACTGAGCCTTCCCCTCAGCCCGGCGGGAAGCACTTGGAATGGGAGAAGCGTCAGGGGTGGAAGAGATCTTGAAGAGCGTCAGTTCAAGGTCAGCCCAGCACTGCCACTGCAAACCCGAAACCAATGAACCATTTCCCAGTGTCACATCCAGAGGCCTCTTGAACACCTCCAGGGATAGCAACTCCACCACCTGCCTGGCCAACCTGTTCCTAGGCCTGAACACCTGAACACTGAATTTATTTTTTCCCTAAAATCTAACCTGAATTTCCTCTCTCAGCGTGAGGCCAGTTCCTCTGGATCTCACTGCAGGCCCAGCAGAAGAGACCGGCCCCGCCTCACTGCACGCTCCTGTCAGGGAGTTGGAGAGAGCCCTGGAGCCCCTCCTGAGCCTCTGCTCCAGACTGAACAAACCCAACTCCCTCAGCTGTTCCTCGCAGCACATTTTCTCAACCCTTCATGAGCCTTGCTGCCCTTCTCTGGACACACTCCAGCCCCTCCATGTCCTTTTCCAAGTGAGGGGCCCAGAGCTGGACACAGCACTTGACGTGTGGCCTCACCAGTGCCCAGCACAGAGGGGCAGGCGCTGCCCTGCTCCTGCTGCCCACACCGGTGCTGATACAGGCCAGGGGCCATTGGCCTCTTGCCCCCTTGCGCACGCTTTGGCTCACGCTGAGGCGACTGCTGACCTGCAGGATGTGGCACTTGGCCTCGTGGAACCTCACGCCTCTGTGCTTGGCCCATGGATCGAGTCTGTCCCAGTCTCACTGCAGAGCCTTCCTGGCCTCCAGCAGATCCACACTGCCACCCAACCGGGAGCCTGCAGATCTACTGAGGCTGCTCTCAATCCCCACATCCAGATCGTCGATTAAAGTGTTAACCAGGACCAGCCCCAACACTGAGCCCTGGGGAACACATTTCAATGCAGCTCAGTTTGCATACTCTGCAGCTGGAGGCTGCAGTGCCCCCACAGCAGAAAGAGCTGCCATCCCGTGGCACTGGCCACACACACGGGTGCAGGAAAAAACCCTTTGACTAGGTGAATGTGGCTGACAGAACAGAGCTTTCAGGCACACACTCCTTTCCCCTAAAGACCCCTGAACTCAATAAATGGTATTTCACCTTCCAGCTCTTGGCTCCATTGGATCCTCAGACCATCAGAGATCCATCAGCCCCTCTCACCCTTTTGCACCTTCTCCCCACTCAAGCTGATGAGCAGCTTTTATAAGAAAAAATGCAGTCCTGCTGCCAACAAGGTGAACCAATTTGTAAATGCAACTTACCCTGCCAAAAGCATCTACTGCCCTTTTCTTTCAGAGGTGAGTCATCAGAAGTAATGAGAATGTGTTGCATTTAAAACCAAAGAGGAGAAGAAACGAAAGCACTCACACAGGATTTTGCAAAGCCAATATATGCCAATATGACTTATCCTGTTGGCTGCTCAGTTATTGCAGCCCTTTTCTACTTTGCCGTTTGTCTTGTTCGGACATTGTGCTCAGATGATTCAGTGATGGGTACAACAGAAATTAAAAAAATCACGGCTGATCGCTAAATAATACAGCCTAGGAAAATTTAAATGGATTGTGAAGTATTTCCATCATGGGGATGACAGTTATCACATAGAGACCAAAACAAGCCCTTTTAACAAAACTTCATTTATATCCTTGTTGCTCAAGCCCTACTGTCCATTTGTTTGGCTGACGTAGTATAATGTAAAAATACTGTTCAAGATCTTCTACTGTTTATGCATTCCAACCCTTCCGTTGCGTTTTCTAAAAGCTCTGAGTATTTTTTACTTTGAAAACAATTCATAATATTTTGGAAGTAACATTTAAGTTCTCTGTTTCCTTTCGGCACTCAACTGCAGAAATGAGAAAACAAAAAGGTCAGAAAAAATTGCAGAGGTGGATAGTAGTTGACAAGGATCAAACTTATAGGAGATGAGTACATTACTACCGCTACTGCTTAAGAGCATCTCTCACAGAAAACAGACAGGTGACACTGTCCCAACTCCTTCATTTCAACTCTCCATGACTTGTTTCCTGCTTTGTAAAGCTGAGTTGAGCCATTTTTACCTAAGACGAATAACAACTAGTAATACACACTTACAGTTCTCTTGTAATACTGCACCAGCACCAGGTACCCTTAGAATTTTTTAGGGTATTGCAATGCCATCCCTGAATTTAAACAGGTTCAAGTTATTATTTGCAGCTTATTCTTTCAGGCAATTTGTAGCAAAAGTAAAAATGTTATTGCACATGTTGAATCTCCCTTTGTAAGTAGTATTGTCAGTAACCGGACTATTATGTGTATGGGGATGCACACGAGGATTTATCTACTGCTTCATTCTGTGTGACTGCAGGCTTTGAGAAAGAGTAATCCCACTTGGCATTTTGGCTCACTTTGGTCTCAGTGATTATAGATCCAGAGTAAGTTGTTAGAAGTTTGTGAAAAAAAAAGTCTCTGAAATTTACAGCAGAGCTGAAGTGTACAGAAGGATGAGACTTCAATGAATACTAAGAATAAGTTTGAAAAGTATATCCAGCTGTCCTACTGGCTATGTCCAGTTGTTATCCACTGTTACAGTACAGTGCACAAACAGCTTTGTTCTTTGCAAAGTACAAACGGGACCCCAGGAAGAAGAGCTTCAAGGAGAGGGCAAAGGTGCACATACCTCAGCCTGCTCACCTGGCCGTCTGAATGGAATGACCAGTGGTACTGGACAGGCCATGGGCTGCAGTTGATTATCTCCGGAGAATGCACTTCTTCAGTGCCAGCTGGGATGCAGCCAAACTCCAGGGTGCTGGGCTGGATTTGGAGATTGGGGAAGTGGACTTCTCCTTGAAGGGTGATACACTCCACATAAGGATGGTCGTTGACCATGTTTATCTTCAGAACCTTCTCTTCCTTCCAGCTATGAAAATCCAGTTTATAAGATGGGTCAAATGCAATGTAGAGATGACAGGTTTGTCCTACATCCACTGTCACAGGCTGCAAGGAGATGAACAGTAATTAATCACCCGAGTGATGACGTCCCAAGGTCTCACAGTTGAAACAGTAAATGCTTGAAATATGATTCCCAGCATGGGCTTCTTGGTTCATCATGCATTTCTTTACAGCAAGGGTGTGACTGCAGCCACAGCAGTCTAGTCCAGAATTCCCTCAAGCCCTTGTTTCTGTGCTCAGCAGCAAGACAAGGGGGTGGCTGCTGGAGAGCTGGGATGCTTTCCAGGAGACACCTTTACTGCATGGCTGGCCCAGACCTAGTTGCCTGCTCCTTCTCCTTGTGCCTTAAAGCCAGGATGGACCTTCTCAATTCAGATAAGATTTTGATTCCTTCAGCAGCTCTGCTGATGCAGCTCAGGCCAATCCACTGCTGACACTACAGAATAAACTTCTTGACTCAAGGCTCTCCCAACAGAAAGGCACCACCACATCCCTCCTCTTCAGACCCCACTGGAGGAGTCCAGGGCTGCTCACCTGGCCATCCGGGAGGGGCTGCTGGTCCGCATCGCAGAGCAGAAACGGCTGCTCCAAGTCCAGCATAAGGTCGAGTGGCAGCAAGCAGGTGTTCTTTAAAGCCAAAGGCTTGTACTGCAGAGTCAGGACATCATCACTGGGTTTCTATGGAAACGGGAGACAAGGAAAAAGAAGCCTCAGCTAGCCACAGACCTCCTTCTGCTTCTGCTGCATCTCACAGTTTTCAGCCCCAGAAGTGCATACATCTCTATTTCCCCCTTCTATTTGTTTCTACCCTTCCAGGAGATTTGTCTTTAAAGCAGATGTTTTTCATGTTTAGAACCACAGCATTCCCTGGGGGACAGGGAAACACTCCCACACATGGATGAGGGAATAGCCCCCTGAGAGGAGGCAACTGCTTAAACAAGATCTAAATCACAAAAGTCAATCCAGACCATTTGTCTCCAGTTTTGTCTCTCTGTTGGGCAGAACAGCAGTAGATGGTCATCACTCACATACAGACATTTCTTACAACCTTAATGGCTCTAGCAGCCTCATCAAAGCAGTTCATCTGAAACATGTGTCCTCTGCTACAGGGACACAGTGTCTGGTCTCAAAGCTATGAGCAGCCTAGGCTCCTCCTTCCTCTCTATCCATTGTGATGGGCTTCCTGCACGGTTTGCAGAAACCAGAGGGTTTGGGAAACTAGTTCTGCATGTACTGATATCAGGCAGGTGCTGTGCCATGGCATGCAATGAATCAGTTTGTGTGTGTGGCATCAAGCAGAAGCCAGGCAGAATCAGGGAGAGCTGAAAAGCTTCTAATTACACCTGAACTGCCTGTTCCAGGGATTCTGTACTTCAGTGGAAGCCTAGGAATTGGAAGAGAGGCCTGAAACTACAGACACCAAATAAGGAAACAGCCTCTCTTTTTCAGACAACTGGCAGGAGAGGAAAAGATGATGCTGGAGTTGGGATCCAGAGACTAAAGGACACCTGCTCTGCCTCAGTGTTATCATCACTGCAGCTGCAGGATGTCTGGGGGTCCTTTGAAGCAGGTGAGGCTCAGGGAAATGCACAGAGCTATACCATATAGCTATATCATAAAGCATCCATGCCAACAGCAGAGAGGGCAAAGAGACACAGGAGATGATGGGTTTTTCCTTGTCAGCCTGAGGAATTCACAGGAATCTCCATTTTTCCCAGCCTCCCTACAGCATCGGGGTACAGACATCCCTGTGCCTTGGAGGTTCCTGAAAAACCTCCCTTTACACTGAGCAGAGAGACTGGCATTTCTCTGGAAGTGGCCACAATCCCCCTTGGCAGTGAAGCTGTAACTGCAATTTTACATTGGGGAAGTTAAATACCACTCTCATCCCTAAAAGCATCTTCACTCACTTCACAAAGTGCCTCAGGAAGGGTAAAGAGGGGCTTTAACACAAGCACACACCCCGCCTCAGCCATGCTGTTAAATGTCAGGATGCAATCCAGAAACTTACCTTCTCCACCCAGAAAGAGAATTGTCTGGCTGATATTTCTATGGAGGGATCAATAAACTTGCAGGTAATGGTTGTTTCCATTATCTTCTCTGTCCTGCTGGCTGTCCCAGTGACAGCTTCACACATCACATAAACCTGCACCTCCTGCATGCAAGGGTCTCTTGTCACTGCTGGGTGGTGGTAGAGCTTCCAGAAAATGCCCTGCCCTGGCTCAGCACCCACCACCCACCACAGGCCCTATTGTTGCCTTAGAGTTATGGCCACTGTGCCTTTATTCTTCCTGTGAGGCAGCTTCTTTATTCTCCACTCAATTGTCCCTAACAGTGCACCCAAAAACCACAAAAGGCACCTGTGAGAAACTCCCTCCCTTCACACAGCTTATGTTTTATTCTGTTCTTACCCCAGATAAAGTGCTTGGCACTTTTTAAATTCACTTTCTTTTTGGGCTCCTAGTCTAACTGTAAGTTATTTCTCTGCCCTTCTTTGCTGACTAAGCATGAAACACTGTTTGCCTCAAAAGGGCAACATTTCCTTCCGCCCCTGCTTTGGGATCAGCCCTGGGTTTTGCAGCTGTGGAATCACAAGAAAGCCTTAGCTGGTCTGATGGTGGCCAGCAAGGAAAGCAACTGGTGCTGCCACAGGAACGTGTGGCCTTAAACCAGTTTCTTGAAGGCCCCTGCTCATCTCCCCAGGCAAGTGTCAAGGAATGTGGAACAAGCCCAGGGGAGGGCATCTGATGGCTCCCCAGGCTCAGCCCTTGGTGGGGACCTCACCTGCTCGATGGGGGAGAAGCCTCGCAGCACCATGTCCACAGACTCGCCCGGCTGCAGCTCCATCGACAGTGGCTCCAGCCCAAACACGGGGCTGGTGCCTTTGGGGCTCTGGCAATCATCTTCGGCCAGGGGGCTGCTGAGGGCTGGGATGCTCTGGCCCTTCTTCTTAGGGGGGCTGTGACATTCCACACTCCAGAAGAGCCGATGGAAATGGTGGCCCCTGTTTGTTACTTTGAACTGACAAATACAGGGAACGAGCCTAGAATAGAGGCCAGGATGGAAAACAGTATGGGAGTAGCTATTTCCTTGGTCAACAGAGTGCTCCCAGTGAGCAGTCTGAGGTGTTAATAGCTTGGAGACTGTCTGCATTTCCAACTCTTAATGTGGATCAGAAACAGTGTCTGATAAGGTGCCCTTCAGGCCCTGGTTTTTCCTCCAAAATGCTTGTTCTGGGGTGCTTCATACTGTGACTGTATATTGTATAATTGTATTCTACATCCAAAACCGTTACTGAATCTTTGAGATCCTGCACTTGGGGACCTTTTGTGTGGGGGGGTGTGATTGCAGGCATTTTTAAAAGCCAGCTCAGAGGCACTTTCTGGATGATCCCAGCAAGCTGGTAAAAATCATCTGCCTGCTCCAGGACCGGAAACCAGGGCAGCAGGGACTCTCCTCCAGGTTCATAGCACCTTTGGATTGCACTGGTAGCCATTTGTAGAAACTTTTGCACTGGTATCCATTTCGCAATTAGAGGCTGTTTTAAAGTGAACTTTGCAAACTCTGCTGGCAGCGAAAAACCAAGCGAGGTCCTGGGCAGAGGAGGGCAGCAGCAGAGCCCACGAACAGCACGAGGAAGCGGCAGCAGCGGTGCTGTGGACCCCACACAAACCAGCAAGTTTCCATCTGCCTCTGGAACTGCTCTGAGGGCTCCTGCCCTCCGGCTGGGCGTTATCACCCTCCTGTCTCTTTGTTCCCAGGGCCCCTGCTTGCCTGAGAGGCACCATTTTGGAAGGGAAGGCTGTGATGCCATCTTCCCTTGGTCCCTCAGCCACATGGAGGGACGGCCTCATCCGGGCACCATTTCAGAACCTTTTGTTCTGGGGAGCCTGTGAGAGCATTACTTGGTCAAGTCAGGACAATGTATGAGAACTAAAGACAATTCACTGGCCATTTAGCAACTGGTTTCCCTTTCAGTGGCTTTTGAGGGTATCTAACAACATTCAACTGGCCATCCCATGTTTCTAAAGGAGTCTCTGCCTTTGGGGAAGGTGTCAGGGCTTTGTAAACTGAAGAAGATCTTTTCTGAAGAACTACAGCAAAACTGCTCCTTGTTGAGACAGGAGGAGAGGTGGCAGTGGAGAGATCTCCTACCTGAACTGGTGTCCCAAGCTGAGCTCTGGGACGAATGGTTTGTCCACGACAATTGTGGTGCCGGTGCCCACAGCCAGCAACATGAAGGTGGTCCAAAGGCTGTTCCCAATGAAAAGCTGAATAGTGTCAGCAAAAATCCCAGTGTCATCCAAGGTTGCTGTGATGGTCACAGGAATATCACCCGTAGCGGGGATCACTCCTTCTCTGGATTCAATGACATAGCAGTGGGGTTTGCAGGCCTGTAAGAAAAGCATATTACGCATTTAGGATGGAAATGACACACCCTGGTGTTCTGGGGGATATAAGAAAAGGAAAGACTAAAGAGGGGAGGATAAAAAATCGTAAGGGCTTAATTTCCCTAAATTTAAGCTATAGTATCGGGAAACAGCAGAGCTTATACAACCTGTATTTCCCCCTCCTTTAACAGACTCTCCTAATTATCCCAGTTTTGCCTGACCGACGGGACACTCCTCCACAGGAGACTGTTCCTTCCCCAGTCTTTCTCTGCACTATGTGCCAAGGAAAGCTGCTTTGTCTCTCGTGGCTTCTTACGAAGGCTCGAGGCCAGAGGAAGCCAGGACTGCTCAAATCCCACTCCAGAAACCACAGAGCTGGGGGATACTGCGGAGAGCCTGAAGAATTAACTCCGCAAAACCAGTTCAGCAAAACCCCAGCACCAAACTGTTCTTTCCCAAGGGGCCATCAGTGCTTCTCAACATCCCCTGAAGGACTGAAGCCCTCACTTCCCACTTATCATCAGCTGTAGAGAGGTGCCCCAGTGCCCTCTGCTTTGGAAAAGTCACCTCTGAATGGTTACAGCAGGGCAGAAAAGCAGGAAGCAAAAAGGAAACTGGATAACATGCGCCGTGTGGACATGGCCCACTCTTCCCACCACTCTTCTCTTCATCTGCTTTCTCATGGACTTCATGGATTGGGCAAGAGAGTGGGAAGCTGCCCCAGGCAGGGAGGAAAGGCCTTGCAGCAGCACAGCTGCACGGACACAGCTCTGCAGGTCCGGCCCTGGTACGAGCTTGTGAAACCCATCCTTGACACGCCAGGCCCACCCAGCCAAGGTGCATTGCTCCCTGCACAGGCTGAAAGCAGAATTTCATTGTGGAGCTAGAGAAAGCTGTCCTGGAAAAATCCCTCACTTTAAGGTTATCCCCAAACAGCAGGAAAAGCAGCAAGAGGAAAGTTCACAGCCCTCCTCCTTGGCCCAGGAGGCTGAGCCTGGACTCTCCCACACGGCCTGATGCTTTATCCACAGACTCAAACAAGTCCGTAGTATCAGGTTTTAACCAGCTCCACAAGTTCAACACACCCAACGTGAAGAAGAACAAATCTCAAGCTGCTCACAGATCACCCCCTCCATCAGTCATCCCCCCAGTCCCAGCCCCAGCCTACAAGCCCTCCACTGGCTGCACCAGCCCTGCTCCCCCTGCCTGGGGAGTAGCCCCAGCTCCTTCTGCCCAATGCAACCTCCACATATTGAGGAGCTGCCTTTCTCTGCAGCTGGTCCCCAAAGATGCTCTTCAGCGGCACATGTTGCAGTGTGTTTTTTCTTTAATGGTTTGCCCCTGTTCCCCCCTCTATTGCTGGTCTAGTCCAAGTTGTACCCTCCTACCCAGTTGTCAATCTTCCCTAAGACCTCCCCTTTGTTACAGAATGTTCTCTGTCCCTCCTCCTCCTGAATTGTCAATCCCACATTGTACCTGCCCCTTGCTGTGGAATGTTCTTTGCCCTTCCCCCTGCCAAGCTGTCAATCCCTCCTTGTGCCAAGCCCCTGCTTTGGAAATCCCCTTGGGCAATCCCCTAAGCTTTGAAGCTCCATGGGTTTGTTTGAATTGCTCCCTCCCCCTGTGTTTCCTCATTGGTTAAAGCATTGTAAACCCTGCCTTGTGCTCCTCCCCAATCTTCCCCCTATTGCTTGAGGATTTGTACCCTCCCCTAGAACCTCCCCTGTATAAAAGTTTCCTGCACACTCAGTGTCTGTGTCTATTGTGCCTGGGCCTTCCTTGGAATGGGCTGACTTGGGTTCCACAGGGAAGATCCCTGTCTTCTCTTTGCCTCTGTCCTCCACGCTTCCACGTATCTGTGTGCTGTAGAGAGCAAGCCCTGCCCTCCTGCTACCCAGCCCAGCGTTGGTCGGGGAGCAGCCACTCTGGGCATGGGCTCGGGAGCTGGCTGAGCAGCTCTGGCACCGTGTCAGGCACAGAGACCATAGGATGTGGGGGTGCACAACCCCCAGACATGTCTTTGTGTGGACAGCCCAACTGGCTCGACCCACAGGAGCTGTGAAAATTGCCTCCCCGCAAGCAGTCTGAGGACAGACCTTGTAGCCTGCCCTCCTCTAGTAACAGCAGTTTGGCACAAAGCAAATGGATAGATGGAACCCCTAGGGAAATGTAGGGAAACCATTACGGCGATCCATGCGCTCCGGGGAGCAAAGGACCACAGGTTTCTCTTGATCTCAGAGCTCCAAAACTGTGACACACCCAGCTAAAGGCCTTCCGTAAAATTAAGGGAGAACTTGTCAACACAACCCAGACTAATTTGTGCTCCAGCATCTCTGCCCCTGATTTCACTGAGGGGTGCCCCAGCTAAAACCTCCAGAACCAGGTTTCTCTTGCCTCGCTCAGATGGAATATTGGAGTATCTTGCCTCCTCTCACACAGGGCGATCTAGCTTGCATCTAAAAACCAAGTAATGGTTGCTACTGACCAGTCAATTTCCCTGGAAAACAGCCCCACAGATACTTACTATCTCTGCCCTGAAGTCTGTAGGGACAAGACGTTTGTTGAAGAGGGTAAAAGTTTGTGAATTAGGCTGTAGTGCTGGGATCATGCCAAACTCTATCAGCCTTGGACTCGGGTAGATGTCTGCCAGCTGTCCAGTGCTCTGTAATTCTTGTCTCTGTTCCAGGAAGCAAGCAAGAAAGATTTTTTGAAAAACCAAAACAAACCTCAACAGGGAAACCTAGAAAAGCTTAAGCAGCTCAACACTGCCTAAATTACTTTCTTTAGGGACAGCTACCACTCTCCTGCTGAAATGCTGGGCTTTTGGAAAAGAAAACAAAGTTACACATTCACCTCCAAATTCAAAAGGATCAAGGTAAAGACAAACTTTCGAAGTACAAATTATTGGCCCCAAGGGTAAAGCTTTGGAAGAAATGTCAGGTTAAGACCAGGCAGACAGTTGAACAACTAGTTATTGTGGTGGGGAGAGACTCAGCTTAAAAGATAAGCAGCCTGAGAGTTGAAACAACTGTTTTGTCCAACTTCAGGTTCACTGGCACAGCCTGCACTGCCAGTCCTTCCTGGTGACTGATTTCTGTGCAGTGCCACAGTGGCCCAGGTTCAGATGATTGGTGCCATCCAGGGAATTTGGCATCCTCATTTGCATAGGTTTTAATGGAAGTTGAAATCCTTGCAACAACTCTTCAAATGTCACATTTCCTTTCTTTCAGAGAAAGCTCAAGGTTCCCAGAAATCTTCTGACATCTTCTTTTGTGCTCAGAGAGATGACAAGACATTTTATAACAGATGTTTCCAAAGTTACTAGCATTTGAAAGGTTAATTAACTAGAATTATCCTCGATTCCAGCTTAGATGAGCCACTTTCTGTGTCAGACACTGAGATTACCACCTATAAGGCATGAGCTGTTTATGCCACCAATCTCTCCTGTCCTCCAAAGCAGCCTGTGCCTGGTTTCCCCAGAAGAATCCCCATACCCTTTGCAGCCTGCCAGGACGAGTTGCACAAAGGCACACATCTCCCCTTGCACTCACCCGTGGGTTTCTCTCATCCCCAAACACGCTGATAAGAACACTGGTGCGATGCTTGCCCAATGTTTGGACTTCGATTGTAACTGGAATCTCTGCAATGCTGTGAGGCTGGACAATCCCACAGGGTTTGGGGCTGGAGTAGAACACAGGAGTGTCCTCCCTGCGTTTCTAGAAGGGACAGAATCAAATGCAATTTAGGAGGGACCTCTCAAGAAATGTCAAACTCCTTAACATCCACCATAACGGCAACTTACACACATTTTTAAAAATCCCCAGGGCAAAGATAAAAGGCAGAAACAAGATGCAAGAATTGTAGGCATAGCATCCTCAGGGGGACCTGCAAGGAGGCTGACAACACAGGCATGGGTGTCTGTGGGTGCAGCAGCTTTTCACAGCCCTCTAAGGTGTCCCACAAGAAAAGACCCTGAAGACTAAAACATAAACTGTTTCCTCAGGAGATTACACTGCATCCTAAAGTTTACATTCAGGTAGGATCCTGTTCTCAGCAACTCTTTAAGACTGAATAGAAACCAGCATGGACCTACCCAAACCCTTTTCCCCTGTAGTAATCTCCTCAGTAATATTTGCAAGAAGGAGGTGGATGTGATACCAAACCTGGGGAATAAGCCCGTAGCAGCCAGGAAGGTCGGTGTTATTCACAACGAGGAACTTCCTCTCGTAGGGCACCTTGAGGCGGCACTCGTCGTACAGCAGGACGTGAGGGTACACTCGCAGCTCAGGAACGAGACATCTGGGCAATGAGATGACCCCAGGGGAATCAGAGATACTGAGAGGATGGGGAACGTTTACCCTCGAAGATTGTGAAATGGAGCATAACACGTTTGTCACTGTCAAATAGACGTTTAACAGCCCGACACTGATAAATTGCCTTCAAAGTCTTCCCACTCAAACATGTCCTGTCAAGGAGGGGCAAATCCTGAGAGGCAGCACCCAGAGACTGCCAAGTGCCCCAAGCAGAGCACAGCTGTCTCACAGCTGCCTCAGCCCCTCCTTTACCCAAGAAGGCTTACAAGGACTCCTGTAACAGTTCCAGTGATCCATGAGCTCTGGGGGAGCCTTCCCAACAAGGAGCAGTGCTCACCAAGGCTCAAGGAACACACGACTCTAGTGTCTCAATAAAAATGATTCCCTTCTCTCCCTTGGCACTGTTGCCCTGCCTGAGAACTCAACAATTTGCCCTAACCTTGGAGGGCATGAGACACCACCTGTCCTGCAGAGTGGGTGATCACCCCTTCCCAGTTCCTACATCTCCCTCAGTCCTTCAGTCCACAGGTCTATGCCTGTTTCCAGTTGCACGTGCTTAAAAAAACTGCAGCCCAGGCACTGACTGGATGGCTCTACCTGGGAGAGGGAACAGCACCAGGGAACTGCATGTCTCTTGTCATTAAACTGACGCCTGTGGCAGCATAGCAGGATGGAATGCTGCTGCAGCAAGAACAACTTTTGGTTTTAGTCTGAGAACATTAACGCTCAAAATGGGAAGCAGAGGCAAGGAGAAAAACAAGAGCTGGCCTGTCACTTCAAGGGCTGTTTCCCCCTTGTAAGATCCTGCCCTCACCACTCTTGCTGTGAGCCACTTCCCCACGGTCACGTGCCCTCATTAACAGAAGCAGGCCCTGACTCTCAGCAAGCTGCTTGGTGTGTCCCAAACCAGTGCAGGTTGGTTACAACCCAGCACAACTCCACCTCTTGCAGGAAGGAGCAGAGGAGTCCCCCGGGAAATTTCTTCCACTTCAGGCACCAAAAACCAGGCCAATAAATCGCATCATTCCTGGTCCCTTTAGAAAAAGGCCCAGGACCATGCTGGGCTGTGAGCAGGGGTGCTTTTCAGCACAGGCTGCTTTCCAAGCACTGCTGTTCTCTCATCCGGCTGGGCAGAACATGAGGTCATTAAACAACACGTCTCCTTGGCAGCTCCAGCCAGAAAATCCAGGTCAAGGCAGCGTGCTGGGGGAGGCCAGGGAAGTGCTGGTACCTGGCCATGATGGTCACTGATGCCACTCCATTGCCAATACCCTCCAGGTCCACCAGCATTCTCCGGCAGAAATCCATCACGGTGTTGGAACACAGGGTCACCTGGTGGGAGAGGAGAGGAGAGGAGAGGAGAGGAGAGGAGAGGAGAGGAGAGGAGAGGAGAGGAGAGGAGAGGAGAGGAGAGGAGAGGAGAGGGCAGTAAATTCCTCCTTACAAAAGCTCGTTACCCACGTGTGATATCCTCCAGTTCTTGTTTCATGCTAAGGAAAGGGTGGATTTTGCCTTAATTCTTCTGCTGCTCCATGTGTGGAGCACAGTCTCTGAAAGTCACCAAAGCCTCCTGGCAATACCAGATGTGTTAAACACACCTTGCTATCAGGGTATAGGTCAAATAAATTAAAACATTAGACAAAAGCTCTACACACCACTGTATTCAAATTAAGGGGCCAATTTTTCATCTGACTACAATGACATAAATGCAGAGGAAATCTGCTGACTTGCACAGAATCAGATTTACAGCAGGAAGTTGAGGGCAAAGTGTGGCTCAGCAGGTGCTGGGCAGTTCATAGCTGCAGAGTTTTTTGTCTTCCACTGGTGATCCCTGCCATAAACACGAATCATTTTGCTTCCCAGGAGAGGAGAAATGAGACCAAGCAGAAAAGCAAACTGCTTCATACAATGACATCTCTCTAACAGCTGCCCTCTCTCCTCATCCTTCCTCTGCCCATTTGCAATCAAAGAAATCACTCTCAAGAACACAAGAATGGTTCAGTACTTGACCATCTGGTATGTGATCTCGGTGTATGATTTTGGAAACAAAACAGTGCTCCTTCAGGAGCGTCCAGATTAACCCAGCTAACAGAGGCCTCACGCCAGTGCAGATCTCACCCACACAATGCTCAAAGTTGGCAGCAGAGCTAAAGCCCTCCCACACAGCAGTGAAGCTTCAGCTGGACTCCCCCCATACCTTGATATCCTGGTGTCCCTGGGGAGCAATGGTCCCTTGGCTGGGATTCATTGTAAACTCCCTTGGCTCCACATAAAAATGAATTCCCTGCCTCCAGGATGGGTCACTCTGCTTTTGTATTTGATCAAAGCTACTAACAGCAGGCTGAGTGCCATCGTCAGACATGCGGAGCTTAAACCTCTGGGACACTGGGAAGGCATTAGTGAGGCGACAGGTCATGGTGTAGGGAAAGCCTAGGAAAAGGACACAAAATTCCATTTAGGCACCAATTATGTCATGACTCCTGCTGTGAATATCCTGGTAGGATGAAAGTGTGATTGGAGTTCAGCTCTTTATTGTCTGAACTACAGCTCACCGAGAAGCTGCATGAGAAATTAATTGTCATTTAGTTCTCTTTGACGCTGATTCCAGACTGTAGCCTTGAAAACGCCCACTCTGAGCCCTGCTGAGTATTGCAAGCTTCTCTCCTTCTGATGGGGAGGAGCTCCCTCACCTGCCCCAAACCAGCACCAGTTATTTCCCACTGATGAGTGTGCACCCACACCAAGCATTTACTCTGAAAATCCAAGCTGTCGAATTCCCTGATAATCTGCCAAAACTCCCACCATGTTCAAGGTACATAAACAGTGAGTTGTCATTGAGAGAAGCTACATCAAAGAAAGCGAGGATGGAATCAGAAACTGGAATATGATGCAAAGCACACTAATGCAGTTTCTCTCTGCAGGATCCTTAAGGCATCTCTTGGTTTGGGCCAAACACACTGAGCACGTGACAGCTCAGAGCCCACTCAGCTGGAGGCAAACCCGAGCCTTGCTTTGAGATTAGCAATTAATAACATGTCCCACCTCACCCAAAAAACCCGGACATCACACCCGTGCTGCTCCCTGTGATTGCTGCCTGCAAGTGTTTACCCCGCTTTAGCTCTGAGATTTGCTTTCCCTGCTGGAAAGCCAGAGATACAGCCACACATGGTGTGGCGTGGAGACCCAGGGGCCTGCCAGGGAGATACCAATCTCCATGCCCTGGAAGGAAAGACAAGGAGACGTCTAAAGGGCATTTAACCCAGGGTGACAAAAAGGGATTCTCCCCACAGTTCTTTGCTCCTCTATGTTAATGTACCCCAGTTATGTCATCCCTAATGTCCTCCCCAGTTCTGCAAAGTTCTCCTTTCCTTCTTTACCCATTGGCCCAAATTTTCCACAGCGTTCCACCCCCATTTCCTTGTTGGTTGTTGCCCTTTGCCCCACCTTTGTATCGCCCCTGTGCTCTCAGCCCCTTGGACCCTCGTGTTCTACTCTGCCCCGTCTTGCCTTGTACTTAAGCCTCGACCCTCCTTTTTTCTGGCTCTTCTGCTCCTGGACCCCTTTGGTGTGTGGCTACAATAAACCTCCATCAGAACTCCATACAGAAGATCCCTCTCGTCTTTTCTCCGTGGGCTCCTTTCTGCTCCTTGCGGCCGTGTGGACTTAGTGTGTGTTTGTGTGCCTGCCTGACCGCCTTCTACTAAAGGCACTTTTCAGGAAGGTAGCGGCACTTCACCCTCTAGTGCACGCTGCTACGGTGAGGATGTCCTGCAGAGCCCGGACACCAGCCACAACCTGCTCTGCAGTGGACGTCTGGCTTGCCTGGCCAGCTCGGTGGGGAGGAGACTTCTCTCCAGGCCTGCTCACCAAGAGTCATTTGAACACAGATGGGGGGGAAAAACAACTGCGGGCACAGCCCAGGGCTTCTCTGTGCACATCAACAGTGATCAGTGCCAGCTCCAGCAGTGACTCCAGCAGGGAGACAAGAGAGGCCACAAGAAGGACAAACACAGATTTCAAAACCTCCAATGAGACTGAGGTCACCACATGCAGACAGCAATCAACAGTTAAAAAGAAGCAAAACTATAATAGCTGCCTTCAGCTGAAGAGACCTCAGGAATGAAATTGGATTAAGCAGGATGAATCTGCTATTACAGAACCATAGATCTACCTGTTGCCTTTCTTGCTTCATTGATTCAAAAGGCAACTTAACAAGTGCCTCAGAGGTGATGAAGTGTGGGGAAGCAGCAGCTCAGGAAAGGCAATTAGTTTTCTTAAAAAGTTCATGTACTTCATTGTTATGGGTTTAGGCTTTGTAGTGAATTTTCCCCTTGGTCTGGGAAGGGGGATAGGGGTTTGGGGGGTTTTGGCTGTGGGGGGGTGGGTCTTTCTGTTCAGGGTTTTTTGTGAGTTGTGGCATGATGCCATGGGCGGTTTTGAAGTGGGACCTGAGGTTTTGCAGGGAGTGGACCTTTCCTTCCTTCCACTCGGGGATGGGGAAGCTCGGCCGTGTGGTGCTGTGGGAGGTTGAGTGCTTGTCCCCAGCACTTCACTAGGCTGCAGCTCAGCACCATCATCAAACTCGCCTGCCTTCCCTGCTTCTGCCTGCTGCTGTTTGGCACTGCCGAGATCCCCTGCTGCCCGTGAGTTTGCACAATTCCTTCCTTCTTCCCTTCCTTCCTTCCCTGCCAGCTGGGAGGGGATCACTGCCCTGCCAGATCCCACAGTTCCTCCTGCCTGTGATCGTAACTACACCAAAGGGGAAAAACAGTACTTGGCTGGTTGGAAACTTCTGCTACTGCCTTGTTGTTTGTGCTATTCTGCTATATTCTAGTAAAGAACTGTCATTCCTTTTCCCATAGTTTTGCCTGGAACCCCTGGAATTCCACAGGTACAATAATTTGGAGGGAGGGGGTCATCTTCCCATTCAGCAAGACTTCCTCCTTTCTTGGCAGACATCTGTCTTTTAAACCAGGACAGAGCCATCAGAAAATACTGCCTTTCTATTCCCTGGTACTATTTGATCTCACAATGGCAAAATGCTACCTGAGGCACCAGCAGCCCTGGAGTTCACACCCTGAAGAGGCTGCTGCAGTGGCAGAACATGAGTGACAGATGCCTTCACGTTCAAGCGTTCCACTTTGGAATGCACAGATCCCTCATGATGTGTCTAAGCCCAGGGAACACTCACCAAAGGAAACGTCACCGAAGTTGAGCTCATCGACGTTGAAGTATACAGTCAGTTCACAGACATGTCCCCTGCGATGAGGAGGAAATGGCTTGGTTAAAGGCAATTGCAAAGTGTCTGGCTGTAGTGGCTTGGGGGCAGAAAACCTAGTCGGGGGCACTGTGGGTTTCGGATCAACACACCACCATGTGCTCAGCACAGTGTCATGTGGACAGGAGGCAGCTAAAGCCCAAGTGGCTAGCAGCCACAGCCACGGATGGGGCTTTGGGCACAGGGCAGGTAGGAAAAGCCCCCAAGTTGCTGGTGGTCCCATGAAGGACCCTGAACACACACCCAGACATGGCTCTGTGCCTCAGTTTCCCCATCTGTAAGATGACGGACATAAAGGTGTCCCCACAAACTTCTGTAACCAGCCTTTCCAGCCACAGGTTCCCTGCTTGGCTGCTTCTTAGCTGTAACTGGTGTTCCCATGCAGGAACTTTCTCAGCAGGTTTTAACCCACACAATCATTAACAGAGTTTTGAGACATGGAGTCAAGGGAGCCTCAAGAATTCTCTGGAAACAGCAGCAACAATTCTACCCAGTCAACAGATGAATCCTAGAGGAAAGCACGGAGGCTCAGGAGCCAGCCACTGGGGCTGTGCCGCTTCAGCTCTGGAGGGGCAGGAGCAGGCAGGGAGAAACACCCCTCCAGGCTGGGGTGAGAAGTGCCTCCCTCCCATAGGCCTTTGCAGGCACATGCTGATGTCTGAAGTTCTCTTGGCTTGTAGAGTTGTTCCACCCCTGTCCAGCCCCTGTTCACCTCATTGCTATTCCTCCTAGAATGTTCTCCCTTCTCCTGATCGCTATTGCTCCTGATATGCCCATATTGCTCCAGCCCTGTTACCCTATTGGTTCCCCTGGTTGGCTGCCCCTCCTCTGCACTGCTTTTCCCTGTCCCTATAGGAGCTTGATCCTCAGGACGCGCCTCTTTTGTCCCATAGTTAACCCTTTGCCCTCAACCCAGTTTTGTCTTTGTCCCTGGACTACCTTCAAGACCCAATAAAACTTTCCTCGGATTTCCATACAAAGACCTGCCCTTCGCCTGTTTTGTCAGCAACTATTTGTTTTTAGCAAGTGTGCTCGGGGCTCCAAAAAGCACAGCTCGTTCTCAGAGGAGCCCAGTGAAGTGCATCGCTTCAGGAAAGGATCAGCTTGTCACAAGTGCACCAGCTGGCACAGCCAACAGCTACTGCACTTCATCCGTTCAGGACGTGGATGTCCTGAATCTACCACACCACCTCAGCTGTGCTTGAACTCAGCAGACAGGCCCCAACATCCACTGAAATCAGCACTTGAAGCTGCACAACACTCACGAGTTTATTTCATGGCTGATGCCAATCAATGCCCACTTGGCCTTTGGTTAAAAATCCAGGACCAGTGAACTGTGCCTTCTGTTGTGTTCACGGGACTGCCACTGGCTCTGCTCTACACACCTCAACAGGGCACACCTGCCCTTGCTCAAGGAGAAAGCTGCTTATGCAATAACATCCTGTGACCACTTTGGGGCAGGGACAGAGGAGAATCAGTCATTTGATGGTGGAAGGCTCCCTCTTAATTTCCAAAATAAAAAAGCAGTACTTTTCATCCAAAGACAAAGCCAGCATAATTGTTTCTCTACTATGACAAGATCTACTCACTACTTTTCTCTTGCTAAGTGATCACTTGCTTGTCCTTTTTTATCCATCTCCCTTATCTCATTGGTATAATGGACTGCAGATTGTTTTTGTTTCTTTGCTGCCTTGATCCAGGGCCTCCCAACAGCAACAGCCCAGCTCCAAAGCTCCAGTGCAGCCAGCATCAGCTTTCCTGCTTACACTACATCATCCTTCCAGCACATGGCTCGGGCTAGCAGGGACAAGCCCTCATGCTGCTGTGGTCCTGAGGACTGAGCTCGGCCTCCCCTGTTATCACCCCTTCTCCCTTCTACTGGACCAGGATTATCTCTTGCAATGGCACCAGCCCACGGGATCAGCCCTTTCCTGGCTGTGGAAAGGAGGTACCAGAGCACTCTCTGCACAGGAGTTGGGAGCACAGATTGTCCCCCACAGCATGGCCATGAGAGGTGAGGTGAGGCTGCTGCTGCCCATTTGGGATGGATTATTCACAGAAGTTTTTAAAATCACTGCTGCTGGTGCAGAATCACCCAGGCTGGCCCATCTCCAAAGCCCTGGGAGCCTTGTTGGGTGTTCAGGTGGGACATCCCAGAGCAGCTACTGCCCAAAGCTGATCCCTCCCACTGCCTGCTATGGCCCAAGGCAGAGGGAGATCCCTGCAGGGAGGTGTCATTCCAGCTCTCAGGTAGCACACAGGGCAGCAGGCACCTCCCCCCTAAGGCAATGCCACAATCAGAGGAGAGATGAGGACCTCAGGCAGCACTTTTCTTCTCTTCCTGACCCCAAAATGAGGTCGGTGGGGGATGTCCCAGAGACAGCTACAGATGTGCCCAGCAAGCTCCCAGAGTCCTTACTTGATTGTCAGGATTGCAGGCGTAGGAGATCCAGCCACACTGAACTGGAATTCTTCCTCAAACCTCCCCAGTACGGTGGCATTGAAGGAGATCTGGATGGTCTGGATCCCACCTGGTGCAATGATGCCCTCCTCAGGTGCAAACTTGAAGCAGTAGCCCACGTTTGCAGTTGTACAGATATAGGTGAAGGGAGCATCAATAGGTGCTTGGTTAATCAGTTTCACCTGCAGCAGCAAGAAAGCAAAACGGAAATGCACGTGCAGTCTTCCCTTTGTGTGAATTGTTGTCTAATGACACAATTAACACCCAGAAAAGGCAGAAGATGCTTTGTGCTGCTGAATGGCAGAAAGCAAAAAAATACAACAGGACAAGTTCTGCCTTTGGGTTTTCATGCAAAGCAGTGTTAACTCCACATAACCGGAGTCACTCTGGGGCTATCCCATGGACACAGAGCAGTCCACCTCTGGTCAGCATCAGCAAGCTCATTCAGATCTGGCCCTGAGAGCAGCATGGGGTGATTGCAGCTGCACAGTGAATCACCACAGAGCTGCTGCTGCTGCCCCAGTTAACACAGCTCCAGCAGTATCATCTACTCATTCACCTTGTCCCATATCATGAAAACAATACATTGAAAATGAGGCATCAGCATCAAAATGTATAGACAGCACCATCTTTTGGTAAGAAAACTCAGCATGTCTTTCTCTTCCACAGCCAAGCTCTTGAAAGTGTCTAGCATGATGTAGTGCCTCATTTTTTACCTCTTTTAGTTGTTCTCCGTTTTCTTTTGCAAACTTGACACTACTGTGGCGGGGAGGGGGAAGGCAAATAGGTAGAAAAATCCTTTGCTTTATTCCTAGGAACACTCTTCTCTTTCTAGAGTCAGAGATGCACCAAGGCTGAAGTGTGGTGCGGGACTGGTCAGCAAGGGAAGAACTGCCAAGCCCTTTGAAAGGGCCAGCACTGAGCCAGAGGGCTGGATGGCTTTCCTGTGACTTCCAGGAATAAGCAGGAGACACCTGACTGAAAATCGTTTGCAATGGACCGAAGCTCAAACGTAGCCAGTTTGTTCCAGCTGCTTCTGAACAGCTCAGTACAAAGGTGCCTTGTGTCTGGAGCTGCCACAAAAGCCTCTGAACATGCAGCTTTTTGAACCCAGTGCTGGTTTCATATGCCAGGGGTCTGTTTTGCAGGAAGCCTCCCAGCTGATCCCCAAGGAAGGCCACACAAAAGCAGGGATTGGGGTTTCATGAACAACAGACACACCTTCCTGACCTCCCAGATTTGACCAGTACATCAAATATTCCCTGCTCACAACTAGCCAGGTTGGCAGGAATTCCACAGATCCACCAGGCTTGCTGCTGCCTCAGGAGCCATCAGGATCCATCCCTAGGCCTGCTGCTCACCTCATAGACGTAGGGGGTGTTGACAAAAATGTTCCCAAGGTTCAGTGTATGAGAGCGGAGTTCAACGAAGGGTCCTTGGCCTTCCCCGATGAGGCGCAGGGGCAGCCTGCTCTCTCGGCCTGGGGAGAGATGTCCATTTCAGTACAATAATTCTCTCTGTTATACTGCATTTTCCAGGCTACCTCAATGCTAGTCCCTGACTCTGAGCTGGATGCAACCAGCTCCTGTTGCTACAGGAGAAGATCTGGACTCTTCTCTTCCCTTGGGAGATATCCCTTGGGGCTGACTTCCAATTTCTAAGCCATTCCTTGGGCTGCTTTCCAATTTTAGCCACCAATCCACCGAGTTTAAAACATCTCTTATGTCTTGTAGTGACAGGCCAAGAAGTAATGAGGAAAATTGAAAGAAAGGAAGTTTAGGTTAGATAGTAGGAAGAAATTTTGTACTGTGAGGGTGGGGAGACACTGGAGCAGGTTCCCCAGGGGAGTTGTGGAGGTTCCAGCCCCAAAGTGTTCAAAGCCAGGCTGGATGGGGCTTGGAGCTACTTGGTCTTGCCACTAAGGTCCCTTCCATCCTTAATATCATTAACTTACTAAGATTCTATGCTTTCCTTCTCATGCACTTAGAGGAGCTTTGAAATCCATTCAATGAAGGCACAAAGCTCATGGTTTGGCAACTGCCAAACTGTCTAGCCCAGTAGCACACGACTTTGTTGCCAAAGCCCTCAACTTCTGACACTCGGCACTCTGTTCCATTTCCACAGACAGAGCTGCAAGGTGACAATTGCCACACAGGGAGAGAAGAAGCTGCTGGCTGAGGGTGGTCCTTCTACAAACACCCTGGGCTCAGCAGGGCTCAGCCACCTCTGGTCTGCTGGTGTCTGGGCAGTGGGATGTGATCCAGGGGCAGGGAGCACATTTCTAACTCAGCTCCTACTGCCTGATGATGGATCCATGTCAAATGGACCCATCCTGGAGGTCAGTGGTCTAGAGGGGCTTAGTGCTGGTTCACTAAAGCTGTTCTGCTCTGTAGCTCTTTGGCCTTTGTGGAAATGCTGGCAAAGTCATGGCATGAAAACGTCTCCCTGCACTGCCTGGCTTGTTCTGGGATCAGTAATCCAGACACAGGTGTTCTGAGCCCTGGCCTTGCACGAGAGACTCCCTGGAAGCTGCAGGGACAGTGGGAATGTGCCAGCTCTGCCTTGCTGAGCAGGGACTCTTCCCAGCAGTTACAGGGGAGCCCAGCGGGCTCAGGCTTGCACCATGGCTTCACTGTGGGTGAGACAAGCAGGGGAAAGGAGCTGTACCTGAGATGTTGCAGTAAGCCACACTTCGATACTCCAGTGCTTCTACAGGTTTAAAGGTCACCTTGATTTTGGCGCAACAGTTCGGCCCAATTTCTCCCTCCTAAGGCACAAAGAGACAGCAAAACGTTAATCTTCCAACTTCACATTTCTTGTTTTCAACCTCAGTCCTCTAAGCCTTTATTTAGAGCGTCAGTGATGAGTGAAGAACACAAGGAGCCCAAGGAAACACTCCAAACCCAGCTCAGCACACTGCTGGAAGCTCTTCATGCTCAGCTGATCAGCTCCCACTCTCCACAACAATCCTACTGCTCTGACACAGCAAGCTCTTGGTCACATCATGCTGCTGTCAGCTACAGCGGTGTGGAACTGCCATTGTGCACTGGTGGCTCTTCTCAAGAAGAGACCATGATCCCCTTACTTGGAAATAAAAAGAATAGTTTCCCGTGTTCTGAAAGAAAGCGGAGGTTGGGATTATTCTAGGGTTTACTCCAGGATGAGAAGGGATTTTGCACTGTGCAGGCACCAGGCATTCATCATCTCTCACCATACCAATACTCAGAATCAGGGCTCTGGCTGATGGGAGGACATGGGGGTTTGCTTACACAAACAGGAAAGGCTTTCTGTCCCTGTGTGCAAGAGAACTCAAAAGGCCCATTTAGACCTTCCAGCCTTGAGTCCAGGCTCACAGATGACACAGGAAGGGAGACTCAGAAATAGTCATGGATGCAGGAAAGGATTGTCATTTCTAGGATTAACCTTGGGCTGAATTTGGCCTCCTTTTCCCGGCAAACCATTGCATGCTTCAGGTCAAGATGGGAACTGGCAGAGCTCCAACACCCTTTGCTAAACCCTGCACACCACGAGCCAGGGGAGCCCCTACCTACAAGAACTGGTCCCTGTGGACAGTGCAAGAACATGCACTGAGTGCCCTTGAGCTGGAGCCCTGGCAGCAGAGCTCAGCTTTGTCAGGCTCCCAGCCCTGCCTTGAGCCTGCAGGGCAGAACTGCTTTTAGCAGCGAGCTCTGCAGCCCCACCAGAGACTTGATGTCTTTCGTCCCAGCACATGGATCCACCTGAGGATCTGCTGAGTGAGTGCATCGGCATCCAGGAGGATTGGGAGGGAGGGTGGGAGGAGGAAGAGAGGGAGGAGGAAGAGGAGGAAAATGAGGTTCTCAACTATCACTTACCACGGGCTCAATGGAAAAAATGTCATCGGAAAACAGCATGGGGTCTTCTTTCACCTTTGCCATCTCCTCCTGGACTGTGTGGCTCACAAGGGCAGTGTTATCTTCACAATAGCCCTTCTCCTGCTCTATATTTTCCTCCTCAATGAATTTTTCCAGCGACACCTCTTTCAGTGGCTGCAGAAAATAGCACTGCCTGCAGCCGCAGGGAGAGACAAAGCCAGCAGATCATTTAATAAACCACGCATTTGAAGAGAGAAGTCTGAGTGCAGGAGAGCAAAGCACTTGGGGAGGAGCAGCAGCAGCTCCCCAGCAAGCGCTGACCCCAAGCCACGGGGGTCCCAAATCAATGAGAGGATAACTTGTTCACTGGCACAGCAGGTAGTTTTACTTCACACTTGCAAGCTCAGGAGAGTTTTGGAAAGCCAGCACCCCTCAGAAGAAGCCCCAAAGCCTCTGTCGCAAAGCCTCTGCCAAAACTGAGGGAGAATCCACCAGGCACCTCAACTGTCTTTTCCTACCCCTGAGCTGCTCGGGGGAGGCAGATAAAGATCATGGATTGCCCACTGCAGGACTTCCCTGGGAAGGGGAGACAATTCTGGGTTGCAGCTACGTGTTACCAGCATCACTCTTTGTTTCTTCCATTTTGGACCTGGCCTGTTCCCTACTCTGTCTTTCACAAGAGCATCCCAGAGCACTTCCAAAGGAAATCAATTAATTGAGACACCGCACCCCTTCAGTGACATTCAAGGTTTTATATGGATGAAAAGAGAGGCTCTGAGAGAGCGAGGGACTTTGTTGTGCAGGAGGGAGACAGCAAACTCCTGGAGAGACCTTTTCATGATCCAGAGCTTTTTGGGTCCCATGCCAGTACATGGTAGTAGAATGTCCTGAGAGGGAAAGGATCTTGCACTATCTCCTCTCATAAACAAGTCCTCTCTACTCTGAGATCTCAGAAGCTTCTGTGACAGCAGGACAGTGGTCTTGGAGCTAAAATTATCCCTATGAATGGAAGGCAGGAAGGAAGGCAGGAAGGCAGGAAGGAAGGCAGGAAGGAAGGAAGGAAGGAAGGAAGGAAGGAAGGAAGGAAGGAAGGAGAAAATGTCCTGGTGACAGTTTAACTAGCATGCAGACAGATATAACTGGGAAAAGGCCCACAAAACCACAACCAGTTGGAAGTTTACCCTGGGGAAACCTTGTTGCTTCAGAGGGAACAGTGGATCAACTGGCATTCAGGCTGAGGCAGCCAAATGAGAAAAAATGGAAATCAACAGCCCAGGAAAGTAGCCAGAGAAGGTAAGAGGATTTTCTTTCAGCACAGAGAGCTTGTATGGAAGTCAGATACTATGTAAGTAGATAGAGAACAGTGGAAAACCAAGAAGTCCAGGGGACTAAAGGATCCTCTTGCCATCCATTCAAGTGGGCAAGGGTGCGTCTCCTGGTGCTTTCTAGGCAATTTTAAAAGACTCTGGGGAGTGTGAGCAACCTGACCCGAAGGAAGCTGGGGCTTGCCATGGCAATTTGGGCATGGCAGTTCTGGCACAACAGTTACGGTTGGGCATTGTTGAACAAAACAGAAATTAACTGGTGGAGTTACACCCTTCCAACTCTGAGAGAAGCTCAGCGGGAGTCAGAGGAGCCCTGCCCTTGTTGCACTCAGGCAGAAGGAGGAGACCTAGGAGACAATGGGGAATGGAAATGGCTCTCTACTGGAGAGGTAATAAAATTCCATCCTGACCCCTATCACCTACCCAGTGCCCTGACAGAATAGGTATGGGGCCCTGCATCCAGAGGGTCAGGCAGATTGCACTAAAGAAAAAAATTCTGTCTGGAGAGTGTCCCAGTTGCACTTTGTCTGTCAGCCAGATCACAGCCTCAAGTATTAAGAAGAAAAGAAGGGTAGTGGGTGACTCCCCTGTAAGGGGAACTGAGGGCCCTGTGTATTGACCAGATCCATTCCACAGGGAAGTCTGCTGCCTCCCTGGGACCCAGGTACTGGATATCAGCAGGAGATTCCCTAAGAACTAATGAACTTCATCTGTTCACCACTGTCTGGTGTACAGTGACTGTGAAAGAGTTCTCAATATTCAGTGAAACAAGGAGAGGCATCAACAAAACTTCCACTCTGGACTTCTGGAGGGCAGACTTCAGCCTGTTCAAGAGACGGGTTTGGAGAGTACCTTGGGAAACAGCCCTTAAAAGCAAAGGGGTCCAGGAAGGATAGACATACTTCAAGAAAGAAGTCTTGGAGGCACAGGAACAGACTGTCCCTGCGTGCTGAAAGATGAGCTGACAGGGAACACAACCAGCCTGGATGGGCAAGGAACTTTTGAAGGAACTAAGGGAAAAAAAAAAAAAAAAAAAAAAAAAAGGTGGGTGTATCACCTTTGGAAAGAGTGCCTGGCAACTCAGGAAATGTTTGAGGATGTTGCCAAGTCATGTAGGAAGAAGATTAGAGAGGCAAAAGCCCAATTAGAACTTCAGGAAATCCAGTCATTGCAATCAACCTTTCCTTCCCAAAATGCCATCCTTGGCTGGAGTACAAATGGAAATGGAATGCTGAGTGCTGAGCTCCTGAAGCCCAAGACACACATCCTAATACCAAAGATGCTTTACTTGGCCTAAACCATTCAAAAGCACCAACACCCCCCTGAGGCGATACGTTAGATTTAGTCTTGGGCCATGTATCTCTCTGAAACGCATCTTTCAAACCAACCTTCTCTTCAGTTTATTCTCATCTTCCTCAGTAGGAAAAGTCTTCCACTGGAAGTGGGCTGTGATGTTACTCCTGTTTTTGATGAACACGGTTGTGTAGTTTGATGTGGTGATGAAAGTGTTCTCAACCTTCACGGAATTGGTGCTCAACCGAACGTTGACATCTACAGCTTCTCCGTGAAGGTTTGTGCGGATACCTTTTTCACCTGGAACAAAGCAAAGAGGAGTCTTTGCTCAGCTCAGTTGCTGATGGAAGCACAAGGAGCAGAACAAACCACAGGTTGCACAAGGAAGTGTCACAGTTTTTAGCTGAATGACCATTCTATGGATCAGTACATTTATCACATCCTGACAGCTCTGTGTGTACAGCGTGAGGATGTCCTGGGCACCTCCTCAAACACCTTATTTCTCACTGTGTTGGTAGAGGTTTGGCACCAAGGTGACAGTATGTACAGTGAGATTGGGCAGATGTGCTCAGGTGACCCACTCAGATCACCAGGATTTCTGCATCAAAGCCCTCCAGGTGACGCTGAGGAGCCCTGTTCAGTCTGGCCTTGCCCAGGGTCTCCCCTGGGCATCCCACGAGACTCCTGTCTCTCCTGATCCCTTGGACCCCTTGTTGCTGACAAGCAAATATGCCTGGGGGCATGTGGGCAGAAAAAGGAGGCCCAGAGGAACCAGTGAAGTGACAGCCCACAGCAGGAGGGGACACAGGTGAGGAAACACAACCAGCCCGGCTCTGCAAGATGACAAACCTCTACAAAATGAACACCATGAAAATCATCATCATCATTATCTCCCTGTCCAAACCCACAGCCACATCAGTCTTGAAATATTTTGTATTGTTCTGATCTCAAGACCCATTTAAAATTAAATTTAAAAGGGACAAAAGAAATATTAATAAGTACAGAGCAGCGTCTATATGAAGAATGAATGGGATTCCTCAGTCTACAAATCAAATGGGAGAGAGATGTGAGAAATTTGCAACATCATGAGCGGCCTAGGAAATGGGGACGTGGAAAAATTTGTCTTGATTTGTCACCAAACAGGAACTCGAGGGCCTGAAAATGTTATTGGACAGAAACTAGATATGTGTGTAGAAGCCAACACAGAAAAAGGGTCCATGCCAATGGAGAAGCAGCAGATGGGGACAGAGGTGTGCAAGGAATACATTGCATTGGAGAGACTGTGCTGGAGACCTCATGCCTCACATACAGCACTGCCCAACAATAAAATAATTTAACTGCACCCAGGCATAGCCACACAATAGTGGAGAATCAGGATTCCTCCTTCCTCTACTCAGCAACTCCCAGCAAAACAGGATTCCAAAAATCCCAGCCCTGTTAGAGGGGATCCACTTTATCAACCCCCTAAACACCAATGAGTTCTCAAGATTTCTTTGGGGTAAAGCTGTAACAGGGGTGGTGGTACACCTAGAGGGAATCGAGGGGGATGGGACAACAGGGAGTGATGGTGGAGAACTGTCCTGTGCCCCATGCAGTGCCCAGCACTCACCTGTGTTGCAGCACACTACCAGGGACCCGGAATGGTCACCGACCGTCAGCGGGTGAAATCCCACTGTCACCTGCATGGTGTCACCAGCGGCCAGAGTTCCCCTGTCTGGAACCACGCAGAAAGGACTGCAACACAAAGACAGGGATCAGGACTCAGGGCCACATCTGGGGATGATACTCCTTCTGCAGTGCAGGTCACTTCAGCTCACTTGGGCAAGCAGGGAGCAAACAGATCACAGTCAACAGAAGACAGACAGAACAGACAGGATCAGGAACAGCTACTGACCCACTTCTGAGAAGATCCAGCCCTCAGAAGATCCTGTGGGATAAAATTACCTCATCTCCCCCATACTCTGCATCCAGCCCCCTGCAAGGAGACTCAAGGGTCTGACTGCCAGCAATCCCATCAGAGAATGGTTTGTGAAAAGCACAGAGAAGGCTAAGAGCTATCTGCATGCACAGCTTGACACCGACTGCCTCAGGAATTTCCCTTTTCCTGCTGCCTATAAACCTCATTTCAAGAGATGCAAATGTTAGGGCATTACCTCTCCTGTGAGATTACAGCCTAGGAGTCAGACAGGGAGAATGAACTTTTCTTTGAAGAGCAAGGAATAATTACTGTGAATTTAAAGTGTGGTTCTTTGGTTTATTTTACCTTGATAACATCCCGATTTAGCCTAAAAGAGCAAATTTTATCAGCATTTCAATGGAAGCTGCTCTAAGAAAAGGAGCAGTCCACACTCTGAAACAGAGGGCAAATGCAGAGAATACAGTGACTTTGGAAACAAGACCCAAAAGGAGGATGCCATGTACAGTGTGAAGGATCCAATCACAGCTAAATGTAGCATCCTTATCAGGAGCACATCAAGGAAGCAGAACAGGAGGTTTCTGTGTATTTACCAGCAATGCAGTCTGGGACTCTAGGTTGTCATCCAGGCTGGTAACTGTTTGCCTGACCCACCAGACAAACTGTGCAATGTGTTGGAAATAATTATGCAGATGTGTTGGTGCACTTTGGATTTAACAGGAGCAATTAGGATTGGTCACCAGGTCAAACGCTCTTGCCTGACAAACACAAGGCTCCGTACTTTGATGCTCAGGGACAGCTCAGGTGAAATGTGCTTCTGACCAGCAGCTGCTGGGCTTCGTGCTCTTCTGCAGCACCACTGAGGAAAGAAAAGTTCCTGGCCTCGGTGATTTGCTGGTGCTCAATCTGTCATTTAATTCTGGGGAGTTTGGTGATGAATGCATCACATGCAAAAATAAGGAGAACATATGGCAAGCTGAACTTTATTCATGTGGGCAATGACAGCAGATGAACTTGCTTCAGGTTGTGCTCATTAAGGCTGTTCCCATTACCACCAGTGAGAACATCACTACTGGCTGAGGGAGAAGCCTTGGGCCAGCACTGTTCATGTGCTGGACGAGAGACTTTGGAGAGAGGGGAGGGAAGACAAGACCCCACCAGCCCCAGAGCTGGATTACTGTACATGCTCCTGCATGTGCCCCGGGAGTGATGCCAGGACTGCTGCAGGTCTCTGCTGGAGCTTGGTGTGGGCAGGGCACAGGACATATTCTTTTGCCAAAAATTTTGCCGGAAGAGAGAAGCTCCCAGTTAAGGGAATCTCTGGCCACACTTCAGCACTCCATTCCATTCCATTCCATTCCATTCCATCCCATTCCCACTCTTGCCCCATGTTACATACTCCTGCCCTCAGCTGACAGGATGGGAATAACAATCCTGGGTGTGACTTCAGAAGTCACCTGAGAAAGAGGGGATCTTCTTATTTTCAAATGATCAAGAGAAGAGGATACAGCCAAGTTCAGGACTCAATTGTCAGGACTAAAAACTGAGCGCAAATCAGCCCCTGCATCTCCTACATCCCACCCCAGGCTGTACCCAGCAGACTCCCCTGTTAGTGCAGTAGCAGTCATCTCTCACACAGACCTGGCTCCCCAAGACCCAAGGACACAAGCTCTGCAGTTAATTCCTCGGAATTTCAGTCAACATCACAAAGCTGTTCCCTGAGGCCACAGATAGAAGAGCTGTGAAGGAGACATCACTGACACTGCTAGAACCAAAAGAAACCACTACCAAGAGATGGGGCTGGCAGGCTAAATTTTGGCCTTTTATCTGTTAATTGTGAGCTGTTCCTTAAGATAGTTCTCATCCTGTTAGATCTACCCTTTCAATGAAACACCACTGCACCCAACAGGCAGAAAAGAGAAGGTAGGGAGGGAGTTTTTAATGGGTTGTTTTCTTCTGCTTTTTAACTAGGTCCATTTGTATGTTTGTTTTCTTGTATGGCATCTGAAGACAGGTCCAGATCTCCCAATGGAACCTTGCAATCCCCAGACACCGCTCTTGCTTTGAGCAGTGTGTCTGCTCACATGATTTCCAGAGGTCCCATCCAGCAGAAGTTATTCTGTACTTCTATACTTCTATCTTCTAAATCAGCCCAATTGCTTTTCACATATTCACTAATTATCTCGTATTTCCTACACACCTGTGCATGTACCTATGGGCATGTGGTATGTTGATAGGCATTAGAGGAGCTTGCCCTTTATGAAGGTTTCCAAGGAAGAATTCATGATCTTTTGGCAAACATTTTACACAAGCCAAAATGAAAAAGCAGCAGAAATACAGGAACTTTAGAGTATTTAAAAATAAATCTCAAAGAATGGGGGCAAGACCTTATTCAGAGGTTGAAATCATCTGTTTGAAAATTTAAACTGGCTTGCAAAGGCTTGTCATAGAACAGAAGAGGTGACTGATGCCCTCAGCTGACAAGGGAAATCAGATCAGCTTTTAGTGACAGGAACAGCACCAGCTCCCTGTAACACAGCTCATGTTGGGCATTTGATGCAGGGACCACAGGAAAGCCACATGCCTCTGGCCTCCCAGAGAACGGGTCTGTTTGGCTGACAGTGCTGAGTAACCATTTCAGAAGCTGCTTGGGCCCAGGAGGGTTCTAGCAGCCTCCAGGAAATCTGGAACAGAGAAAACTCAAAGGCTGCATCCTGCTTAAAACATGAGAAGCACCAGCAAACCCCACACATCCTGCCCATTTCCAGCCAGGCCTGCAGGGCAGCAGCTCCCATGCTCTGGTTCTTTTGTTGCTCTTTACCAGCTCTGTTATCACCCACAGGTGTTTTTTCACAAGGACACGTGAGCTGCCTCACCTCTGGGTGCTCAGCTGGTAATGAGCTTCCACGTTACCAACATTGCGAACCAGCAGAGTCTTCTGGCTGCTGTACTTGACTGGGCACCGTGAGAAGTCCAGCTGGTCAGGGAAGTCCAGGAGGATAGCTTGGGCAGCAATGGCCTGAATAGGCACAACTATCCTGTCCCTTGCAGTGAGGCAGACGAGCTCATGGGAGTAATTCTGCAGGAAAAGAAACTGTCTCAGCACAGGGCATTTAGTGCCATCCCCATGGCAGAAGAAAAGCCATTTCCTATAACCCTTCGAGGGCATCAACTTGCCTCTTCCGCCCCAAAATGAATGCTTAAGTTGTACTAAATTGTGACATTTTAAAGGCACCAGTGCACTTTACAAAACCTGTCTCAGTGGCACTAAAATCGTGTGTCACTTGGATCATACAGAGAACTGCTCTAGGCCATCACAATTTTTACTCTAAATTTTCATGAGGTTAATTCCTAAGTTCCTTCTAAGAAACATGGAGCTAGGGAACACAGGACATTCCTGTTTAGGTTTCTATCCCCGCTATTTGAGTGTAGGACAAAGTGTTATACTGACACTAAGAAGCAAAAGGAAGATGAGAAAATAGTTGTACCCAAAGAGCTCCTGCACCTCTAGCCTGGTGTGGGAACATCACTTGGCTCAGAACTCCACTCAAATTTTGCCTCTCCAACCAAGACGGGAAGAACAGTGCTAAGAGGTAGCAGGATGCTGTTGGAAAGAGCCTGTCTTTGTTTTCTTGCAAGGCTTCCTCCCTTCCATGCCTTCTCCTAAACCCTTCTGCATGAACAAGCCTCCAGATCACAGCGCTGAGATCAGACTTGCCAGGGCCTCAGCACTGGTATTCAAACCTCCACACAAAAGCATGCTTGGCATGGAATGGGTTCCAGTTAACAGAGCAACCACAGTGACAGGCATGAAGACAGAGCCACAGCAGTGTCACCGCCACAGGCTCTGGGGTCACAGGTCTGCCTGCAGGTTGTACCTGTGCTACACGAGCTCTTTCAGGCAGGTGTCCAAGTCCCCTGCAGCTCAGCAACCTGCTGCTGACTAAGGGCCCCTAGAGCTCAGTGTGCCTGTGCCAGGCTGGGCTCACAGGCATAGCACGTGCTCTGCCCTGGCCTTGCAGCTGTGTCATGGTCATTTGTGCTCTGGGACAGCACAGCTGCAAGGCTGGAGAACAGAGGGTGTGAAAAAGCACCATCTTTGCTGCAGCCCAGGGTGAGGCAGGGAAGCTGTTGCCAGCCAGGAAGGAGGAAAGCTCTTTGTTCCGCTACTGTTTTCCATCTAATTAAACCCTTTCCAGTGTACCTAGAGATGGCTGAATATCCATCAACACCCCTCTGTTATTTTCAGACTGCTCCCTGTGCATCTTCCCTCGGGAATGCTCAGCAATGTGCAAGGAGGGCAGGCAGAGCCCGTCAGGCCTGGCTGCAGTGCCTGACAACACATGCCAAGGTGTGACTGGCTGCAGGCTGCCTGTCCCCAGCCTGGAGCCAAGCTCACAGCATGGAGTGGGCCGTACCCAGAGTGCAGAAAAAACAGTGGCATTGGAGATAATTCTGTGTTTTGGCTCCTCCAGTCTCACCTTGGTCTCGTCGGGGGTGAAGCGGATGTGCACATGGGAAGAAGTGCCTGGTAGGATGATGTGGCGTACATCACTGGGGCACACGAGCTCAAAATAAGGTGATCTCTCCATGTAGACCTTCACCAGCCGAGGAGACTGCAGGAAAGGAATGAAAGAATGATTTTGCAACTTGTGGAAGCAGGACGAGAGGAGACCTGTCCATGCCCTGGTGACATCCTTCCCTGACCCCTTTTCCAAAGCACTTGCAGCTGTGGAGGTACAGGCACATAATTCACAAGGGTGAACTTGAACCCCTTCTGTCTGGGTGCAGCATTTTGGCCAGGGGCAGTAGGGCAATGTCTGGTGGGAAGGAAGGGCTGAGCAGGTCAGCACCAGAAGGATGGGGACAGAGCCCCTGAACCAAGTCATCTGCATCTTCAACAAGGCCAAAACACCTGCTGGCTTCTGCCTGCACACAGCCATGCTGTTGTGTTCCAGAGGGGGGATGTGCTACTGGAAAGCAAAACAGCACATTGTCCTGAGGGAAGGAAGAAATTCCCTTCTAGTAGATCAGGTTTGGGTAAGGCAGTTCTGGGGATACGGTCATGCAGGCAGAGCAGCAAGAGAGGAGACCAAACACTGTGGCCTTACTGGGAATAGAAGCAAACTGAAAAGCAAAAGAAGGAATACAGCAAGACTATCCCTAAAACAAGGAGCTGGCAAAGAGCATTTAAATGGGCAGTAAAGCAGCAAGGAAGAATCACAAAATGATGAGAACAATCAGCTTGTTAAAGGTGACAGAAACACAGCCAGGCTGTGCCCATCGACTATGGGCTACAAAGGCATTTTCTTCCTGGAGAAACATGACCGGCACTGACTCACACTCTGGTTCCAGTATTAAAAGCCAGTCTTGGCTCTCCAGGGGTTCCTGCTGCCTGTGTAGGCAAGCTGGGCTCCTGGGCATTCCTGACAGGTCCTGCCCTCTGGGAACCACAGACACAGCAAACGTGCATTTTGCAGCACTTAGATAATCAACCCTGAGCACCTGTAACATGCTCTCAAAAAGTCAAAACCAGCTGATTTTGAGACCCTCCTGTCTCTTCCCACCAGCCCACTCTTGGCACAAGCTTCATTTGAGAAAATGTTTCCCTGACTGAAATTCAAATGGTCTCAGTTTTCCTCTTTACAGTAGAACACAACTGCTGACATTTTCACGTTTTTCCCCTCTCAGCTCTCTTGGGAAACTGCAAAACAATCTCAACTTCTTCAGGCAGATGTGTAAACCTCTAAGAGCATGTGGCTTTGGATGTGCTGTGGTTTCTCCAAAGGGAAAGCAGAGCACCATGTTGCTTTTGGAAAACCTGAGTGGAGCTGGATGAAGCTTAGCAGGAGCCTGAAGTGGCACCTAAAGGCCTCCCGCTGCTTCTGCTACATCAGTCTGATTCGAGGGCTGTTTCAGAACACATATCCTGCAGTGCCAATGCCATTAATAAGAAGTGATTCCAGCATAAATTGGAGAAGACTCAGCCTCTGGGCTTTGACTGTGAGCTGCACAAAGGGAGCTAAACAGGCTGAGAGAGGCAGAGAGTCCTCCCAGGAACCCAGATTAGCCAAGGAGACACAGGATGTGGCATACACTCAAGACAAAGCATGAGAGCAGGTAAGAGCTGTACAGCCCCCAGCATTCCTATTAATCCAGAGCTTTCAAGAGAAGGAAACTCCTTTGAAGTGGATACCATCAATGCATGGCCAAAGTCAGTGGAGAATTCCCAGCACACAAAGATTTCCACCTGCGACATTTTCTTCTGCATGTGCTGCAGCAGATAACTCGCTTTGCTGTACACTGTGGGAATTACACCACTCTCCTCATTCAGCACAGTCTTGAAGCTCCACGTGCCAGCACTTACCTTGTCCTTGTTTGTGAGAGACAGTACCATTTCCGAGACCTCATGAGCGACGAATTTCTGAAATACCATCTCTGGTGGGGAAACTTGGAGCAAGCTCTCTATCGGGGGAACTGGCAACAACTGGAGAGGCAAGAGAGAGCAGGGAGAGGTTCAGCTGCTGGGAGGAAGGTTCATGAAGGAGAATTTTACACTGATCCCCACTGAAGTACACACTCTGGGTGAGCACATGTGCCCCGGACACATTGGGGAAACAGTAGCTCACCCACCTCCGCTCTGAGCTGATCAAGAGCTGCTGGGCCACACAGAGCAGGTTCAAGCCAAGCTGCTCTTTTGGCATGTATTTCTCCAGGTTTCCTCTCCAGAATGCCAGGCAGCACTTACCTTACGCACAGCTCTGTGCCCATGTGATCACACAGGTCTGGGGCACTGACTGAGCACTCATGGAGTCAGTAAAACCCGCAAATTTACATCAGACCCTTGGGAAACAATTTTGGGATGTCCTTTACTCTGAGAAACCGAGGCCCACACAGCTGCAAATATCTTTTTTGATCTAGAACTTAGACATCAGTAAGAAGAGAACAGTACCAGAGGAGGTGTGAGAGATGAGGTGATATTTTGCTGAAGCCAAAAGGTTATTAAGTGAAAGAATGAAAGTTGTTGGTTCTGTGTGTTGTTTGTGGTTTGGATTGTTCTGGTTGGTTGGTTGGTTATTGCTGTGAGCTGGGAGAGGGATGGGCTTGAAGACCTGACCAAAAGGAAGTAGGATGAGAGGGGAGGGCACGGGAAAGTTGGCGGTCTGGAGAGTACGTGAGTTCCCCAGTACCCATCCACTGGCAAAGAGGACAGGGAGTGCCCTGGACAGGTATAAAGGGTATAGAAAGATTGCCATTTTACTTGAGGGTGTGCTTGTCTCGGGGGAGAAGGTGACACACCTGGCTCATCTGAATCGTTACTAATAAACAGTTTTCTTTTGCATCAATGATTTTGTCCCCTTGTATTTAAACATCAGTGCATTTCTAACAGAGGTAAAGGCAAAACTAAAGTAATGCAGAAGTTGGGAAAAAGACAAATGAGGTGAATGCTGAATGATGATAAGGTTCAGTTCTTTTCTCAGCAACCTGGGTAAGAGTAGAGTTGGTATCTCCTTTTTCCATAAGCTTTAAACGGGTGCTTACTTGTAATCTATTATTGCTCTCTTATTTGATATCATTGCAGAGGCACGTCTGGAATGACACAACAGCAGCAAATGCTTCTGGAGCAGACATTGCTTTGAGAAAACTCTCCCCTGCTTTGTCTGCCTTCTCCAGCTGCACTGCTGTCAGTGCAGAGACACAAGCAGGTCTCCTGTGTGCCTTCACAGCAGACACAATCTGCTGAAGGGAATGGCTGCAGCACACTTGTCCCTTAGTTGTGCCCCTCTCTGAGGTGTCCCTAAGGCCCCTCTCCAGGGCAATCCTTAACCCATGTATTACATGTCTCTTGCTGCCAATTTCCTGCTCAACAGCCCACCTCGGCCACCTACCTGTTTGGACAGTGCTTTATACTGAGCCAGTCCTGCTAGAAAGGCAGCTTTAAACACACCTCTCTGTGTAGGCACTGATCCAGATAAAGCACATCCATTGCCTCTGCCCAGGGGGAGTCCCCTGTACATCTGGCAGCCTGCAAAATCGAACACCCCATCAGGGTCCCAACACATTGTTCCAACCCAAAACATTAACACATTAAATTTTGTTAAATCTGAAGGAATTACTGCAGGTCCTTGGCCTTCAAAGGCCAACACTGCCACTCTGGAGGGAATCCTATGACCCCAAGCATTTGATGGTGACCACACCTAAGCAAGAGGTGGCTATTTCAGCAGGAGAATGGCAGATGGCAATTTTGTGTCTTTGTGCCCCCTGCCTTCCCCCTGTTGCTTTAGCAATGGCAGCTACATTCAGTAAACACCAGCAGCTTCAGCAGAGGTTATTTGTGTTGGCTTGGTGCAGATCAGGACTCCAAGTCCAGCACGACCAGCAGTTGGCAATGTCAACAGGACCTGGTCACTGAGGTATTTTGCTGGAGACAAGCCTGTCACAAGCACACGCCCTCTTCAAACTTCACATCAAACAGAAAAGAGCAGGAAAAGGCTACCTTTTGACGAGTCTCACTCACGTGTTGAAATGGGCCAATTCTGGGCAGAAAACTCGCCCCAGTGCTGGCCACCTTCTTCACATTGAGAAACTCCTCCTTCGGGAACTGAGAAGGAAGCAGCTGAAAGGCAAAAAACGCAAAAAAAAACCCAAAAAGCAAACAAACAAACAAACAAACAAAAAACCAGCTAGAACCTCAGAGACTCAGAGATGCACTTGTTCAGAAAGGCTTTCCTTGAACAAGTGGCACCGGTGAATAATTTGTGACCCCATCATCTAGGACAGTTCTGGAAGCCCTGGAAGTTACCTGCTGAAATACTTAGCACCAGTAAATTCATAATGCACATGCTCCAAACACATGGCTCTGTGCCATTAGCTTCTCCGTGATTAGATGTGACATGTTTGGGGATTTCTGCTCTTTGGGCATCTGTTTCCTCTTTTGTGTCATTGGCCTGAGGCAGTGACCTTTTCAGAGAGTGGGGAGGAGCTCTCAGAACTCCCCTAACTCCATCCCTGCACAACAGTCAAAACTCATAGCGAGGAGAGAACACCGCCGGGTGCGTCCAAGAGACACAGAAAGCCAAGTTGTACCAAGAGTGAGGTGCACAGGAGTGTGTCCAAGTTTAATCCTCTCTGTTAATTAGCATTTGTGTTCTCTGTCTGGGCTCGCAGATCCCTCCACAGAAGAAGCCAAAGGGATCTCCTTGACAGAACCTCAGCAGTGGGGCATCTTCAGTCAAGTGAGCTCCAGCCAGCCAGGGGACCTCTGTGGCCCTGACTCCTCCTCTGCTGTCTGCAGGGCTGGATCTGTGTCCCACACAGGAGATGAGACAGAGCAGCTGGTGTGGAAGCTCCCCCAGCTGGGACCAGCCGTGTCTCTCAAGGCTTTGGGCAGAGTTTGAGCTTCCCCCCCCCATCCTCACATGCCCAGGAGCAGGTTGGTCAGAGCAGCACAGGTGAGTGTCCAGCCTGACAGAAGGAATCACCGTGGGAAATGGAAAGGGAAAGAAGCACATGCTCAGGGCTTCAGCTTTACATTGGCTGAACCTGGCTTAACTTGGCTGCGGTGGCACAGCCAGGCAAGACACTGGGTTGTCCCTGAAGAAACACACGATGTTCCCTACTGCACCAGGACAGCCCCCAGCCACAGGAACACGGCACAGAGAGGTGGGGAGGGGTTCTGCAGCTTCACAGTGCTGCTGCACAACAGGCAGGGCAGGGAGAGGAGGGACACGAGGGGGGTTTCCAGCCTCAACACAGCCCCAGTGGGTACTTACAGTAATAGACTTCAGTCTTTCCCTGGACAAAAGACGAGGTGTCGACGTCTTTTTTGGGGATGCAGAACCAATTGTGGAGGCAGGATGTCGCAGATGAACGACAATGCCTCAACAAAACTGGAAGGAGCAACAATGGAACTCTGAAAACCCAGAACCCAATTCATGGCAGACTCAAAGGATACTGGTGCTAAAAATTTTATATTATTTGAAAGTAGCTAAGTGCTTGTCTGAGGTAAGTAGCTAGTATTGTTAGGCCTCTAGTTGGACTTTAAATATATGGCTATGTTCTGCAATGCAAAGATGGATCATACTGAAAAGCAGAGCTAAAAATCTGAAAATTAATAATAGTTAAAAGAGACAAAGCTGTAGCTAAAATACTACTTTAAAATAGGTAGAGTGGACCTCCTCTTCTTTAGGCTAAACAACCCCTGCTCTCTCAGCTGCTCCTCACAGGACTTGTGAGAGACTGGAATGCTATGCCGAATGGCTTAAATATTGTTTTAAAGGACTTTTTGCCCATTGTGACAAAACTGTATGAAGAAGCTGTGACCACTGAAGCTCACCCCTCGCTGAAAATGCCTCCTGGCTGGAACTTTGGACTGTGAGCTAAGCTGCCTAAAGGAACTTGAGACAAGGTACAGGCAACACTATTGTCCTATTATCTCATGTCTGGGGAGATGTAAACAAGGCTGAGGGAGAAAAATGTATCTACAACAAAGCCAAACGCAGCAGCTGTCCAGAAAATCAGCTCTGTCTGGGTTCAGGGTGGGGAAGTCATAGCCACAGGCTCCTCTGCTGAGGCCAGGTTTGCACACAAACCTCCCATCAAGAGAGGGAGAAGGAGGAAATTTTGGGTGTGGTGTAACCTCTGGCAATAGGCAGTGGACACCCATCCTCCCTCACACAAACTGGCTTGGCTCTAAAACTCCCCACTCCCACGAGACCACATCCAGAGGACGTTCCCACGGGGGCAGCTGAGGGGGTGTCATAGCCCACCAAAGTGCCCCCAGACCCACGCCTGAGGCCTTGCACCAGATGACTGCATGGGATGCAAAGTAACACAACAGATCTGAAAATCCAGAGCCCAGTTCATGGCAGACTCGAAGGATGCACTGGTGCTAAAGATTTTATATTCTTCGAAAGTACCAAGAGACAAAGAGTCAAACTTGCCCCACCCCAGGGAGGTATGGTGATATTTTCTACTTAATCGTCTCTGACACTCTTTGTCCCCCCCCCCTTCCCAAACCCCTTTCACCCTCCCTCCCTTTTTCTACTTGTTTTTCTCTCTCTCTTCCTCCCATTTCCATGAAATGCAGATTCTTTACTTTGGCATATGGTCTCATTTACTCCTTAATTCAGGGGCGTCTCCCTAATAATTTTAGTAACCAGATGGTAACAACTCACTGAAACTTGAACAGAACTCGTTCACCTTTAGGCAGTGTAAGTAGTCACTATAGGGAAACCAATGTATGGACTAGTATACTTCGGAAAAGTTGCATGTCTTCAGTGAAAAAAAGCCCAATCAGTAGACCATATGTTGTTCATCCACTCAGCCCCTGTTCAGTACATGCCACTGAACTGCTGCACCCGAAGACTGGCATTACCACATCCTGTATTTCTCTTTGTCATTGTCTTTCAGAATAAAGATGTGCTAAAAGAAAAACCAAAAAGTACAATATTTATCAACCTCTATCTTCGAATGAAATGCAAGACTGATTTTCAGTTGTATTACCAGCATTGCAGTTAAAACGCGCTGGAACCATAATGGTTCCAAGTTTCCTACTTGCAGTAAACTTGGGGTTTTAATATTCTTACCAAGTTTATCTGTAATACATAGGTTTATATATTTTAAAGAACTTAGGTTTGTTAAATTACTGCACACTCCATCATGCTGCTGAGCAATAGCACAGATCATTTGTGTCTTCAGCAGAAGTGGTTTGTCTTAGTAAAAAGACCTTGAAGTGAAACACTTTCCAAGTTCCCCAGAATTTTAGAAGTACTTTTGAAAACAAAGGAGGGGGAAGAAAACCCATCAAGCCTATTAATTTAGGATGTTTCCGGGTCTACTACTCTGTGCAGCCTAAGGAAGCTGTAATGGAACAAGGGAAGAAGGATCTTACAGCCGTGTTATCCCTCAGTGTACAGAAAACCTTCACACGGAGCTCCTGCGTGGCTGCTTTAAAGACTGGTGACAGAAGAGCAACATGGGATTGAACTGAGACAGACAAACATCCAGTTAAAGTCACATTACAAGTTATTTTCTTTTCAGATGGGGCTGCAGACTGTATGCTGCTCAACAGCCTGGGCGCTCCGAATGTCCTGCAGCATAGCTGAGCCATGAGACTTGTGCAGTAGAATTAGAAAAAGGTGAAGCACAAACATTTCTTATGCACCTACATTGCATTACCAACTCGTCACTTTAAAAGTGGTTTTGCTCTTTCAGTGGAAGTTTCTAGCTGGGATTGAAGGGTTTTTAATTGTTGAAAAGCTCTGAGTAGAAGCAAATATTCTCCCTGGGTACCTGTGGTAGGTAGGTACCTGGCACCTGGCAGTGGAGGAATGTGCATGTACTTCCATCTAGATCTCTGAAGTATTCATTATAGTCAAGAGCATACCCAACCACAAATTTATCTGGAATTTCAAAGCCTGTATCTGTAAGAAAATACAGTTCTTTTTATACTTCAGTGGTGTAAGTAGCTTTTAAGTGCACAGTTTCTATTCAACACATACTCGAGCTAAGAGTAATAGGCATCATCTCTTTCAGGATGCTTCCTTAAGAATCTGAGCTGTGAACTGATGGCAGAGGTTAGAATTTGAACTATTCCCTTTACTCAGTGAGATAATTAAGGTGCTAAATGAATGATTTTTATTAACAAAGTAGTTGTTTAAAACCTAGTTATGAGTTAGAACTAGGAGAGGAGACAAGGAGCGAGATTTTACTTGAGTGACGGTAGATGAACTGTGATTGAGTAGGACTTTTCAGTTTGGGAATAAGGCAGGTTTAATAATGCAGAATCAAAACATATGCCCTCGAGGGTCAAAGCAAAGCAAAAGAGATAAGATTTGATTCTGTTTCTGCTATCTAAATAGTTAAATTTGTATATCAAATAGCTACAGCTGCACTCAGGCCAAGCAGAGGAAAAAAAGAAGGTGGTCATGAGGTGTCTCAGGATGGCATAGCTAGTCATTAGTTCACAGGTTTTTATGTCCTTTCTCCCCATTTCTCTTGGCCTTCATTAAACTTATGTGCCAGTTGTCAGATGTGCTGCCTGAAATGAAATTGTAAGACTGTGTTTGGGAAAATACAGAAAAAAAATACCAGAAAGACACAATACTTACAGTCTTGGGTGTAACCTGGACCCTGACATATCCTTTTAACAAGCTGGCTGTAAGGCAGAGCAGAGAAGGTTGGTTATTAAAATACCTCTTGCTCTAAGCTGTAGACTTCCCTTCTGCCACGCCTCCCCATAGGCTTCTAGAATCATGCTTTTAAGTCAAAACAGGGAGATTATTGCAGAGAAGGAAGTAGTGTTCAGCCTTGGAGTGGAGGGAGAAGCAAAGGCTCTAAGTCCATTCTCTATATCCAAGTGGCTCTACGTTGTTCCCTCCAGTTCCCTCCAGTCCTGTGTCTCAGATCACTTCCCTTCCATGTAGCAATGCCCCAGGACACTAGAATAGCACAGAGGGGGAAGCATGTCCAAATGGCTGGTAATGATTTCAGTGGGTAGGGAGGAAGGGAGGGAGAAAAGGACAATTTCTTCTGCAAAATAATTTCTGTTCTTGGCTTGCCTGTGCACTTCAGAAGAAACTGAGAACCTCCTGGACAGTCACTAGAAGTACTGTCTGAATAACGGCTGCATAAAGCAATGTTTTTTTCTAAAGCATTGTAGTTACTTGACAGACTCAGGGATATTCCACAAAATTTAGTTTTAGTGATCTACTAAAAGTAGATCTAGAATGCTACTTGACGTCAACTTCCAAGTGCTGACAGACACTTAAATTCTGGAAACTTCTACAGTTAAGGATATTAAAAAATATCCGGGGTCTTGTCATTAGAAAATCTATGGAAAGGGATGAATTTCCTTGAAACATGAAGTAAGAAACAGGGAATCCATCAGACATCATGGACTACACAGAAGAGCCATAAAACCTTTTTTTATTAATTTGAGCAGTGGAGATGGTGGTGCATGGGTGAATTTCCCAGTTTAAGCAACTTAATTTTTAAGCAGCTGCATAAGGATCACATCCTGCATTTGCTTCCTCCCCCCCAAACTTGAAGTTAAACAAGCACCTGTCAGCATACACTGAGTATTCACCCAGATGATTTGAATATGTTAGTGAGTGGCTATATCCTTGCACCTTACAACTTCTACCATCCTTGGTTCCTTGTGTTTTATTTTTGAAAGCAATGCTTTCATTGTTCCACTGTTGTAGCCTGGCTAGCTGTTAATATGGTGGAAGGTAAAGAGGTGGCAAGGGCCTTTGAATGGGTTCCACAGAGATGTTTATTTCAGCCACACACGTGGATACTCCAGGGTCAAAGGCAAGGCAAAAGCCTCATGGTGAGGGTCTAGGTTCAAGCATATGGGTGGTCGGGGCAGGGAGAGCATCAGAGATCAATTATCAGGGGACATAGGGGTGGCACAAAGGTGGAGTTTGGGTATGGGAGCCGATGGGGAAACAGTGTGGGAGTGACTGAAAGACGGAGGGACAGGGAGGGGGCACAGGGCTGACTGAGGGAACAAAACAGGGCTACATTGGCATAACAGAGCAGCATCTAGAGAAGCCTCTTGGGTCTCCCTAACTAGGGAACGCCTCTCAGGGTGTCCACATTCTACCAGTCTCAATAATGTCCTGAAAGGTTAAAAAAATTAAGTTATCCTTCACATTTGAAAAGAAAACCAGATTGTCAGTGGATTAAATTAGAGGACACTAACCTGGCAGCCCAGTAACACAATTAATTATTGTTATATGTAAGATGTATTAATTTGAAACGAAGGGAGAAAAATATCTGTGGCATTTCACCCCTCCTTCAGTCATTACTTTCCTCTACTACTAACACATGCTGGAATAGGGAAGGGAAGGGAAGGTGTGGGAAGGGAAGGTGTGGGAAGGTGTGGGAAGGGAAGGTGAAGGGAAGGTGTGGGAAGGTGTGGGAAGGGAAGGGAAGGTGTGGGAAGGTGTGGGAAGGTGTGGGAAGGTGTGGGAAGGGAAGGGAAGGGAAGGGAAGGGAAGGGAAGGGAAGGGAAGGGAAGGGAAGGGAAGGGAAGGGAAGGGAAGGGAAGGGAAGGGAAGGGAAGGGAAGGGAAGGGAAGGGAAGGGAAGGGAAGGGAAGGGAAGGGAAGGGAAGGGAAGGGAAGGGAAGGGAAGGGAAGGGAAGGGAAGGGAAGGGAAGGGAAGGGAAGGGAAGGGAAGGGGTGTGGAGGCCCAGGGGCCTGCCACTAGGGCCATATGCTGCAGTCCTGCAGAAGCAGAAGCAGGCAAGGAGAAGCACCCCTCTAAGGTTATGGTGACAGGTGCCTCCCTCCCATAGGCCTTTGCAGGCACAGCTACCAAAACCCAGTGCTGATCCCAAAGTAGGGGTGGATGGAAATGTTGCTCTTTTGAGGCAAACCGTGTTTCATGCTTAGTCAGCAAAGAAGAGCAGAGAGATAATTTAGACTAGAAGCCCAGAAAGGAAGTGAATTAAAAAAGTGCCAAGCGGTTTATCTGGGGTAAGAACGGAATAAAACATAAGCTGTGTGAAGGGATGGAGTTTCTCCCAGGTGCCTTTTGTGGTTTTTGGGTGCACTGTTAGGGACAATTGAGTGGAGAATAAAGAAGCTGCCTCACAGGAAGAAAAAGGCACAGTGGCCATAACTCTAAGGCAACAATAGGGCCTGTGGTGGGTGGTGGGTGCTGAGCCAGGGCAGGGCATTGTCTGGATGCTCTGCCACCACCCAGCAGTGACAAGAGACCCTTGCATGCAGGAGGTGCAGGATTATGTGATGTGTGAAGCTGTCACTGGGACAGCCAGCAGGACAGAGAAGATAATGGAAACAACCATTACCTGCAAGTTTATTGATCCCTCCATCGAAATATCAGCCAGACAATTCTCTTTCTGGGTGGAGAAGGTAAGTTTCTGGATTGCATCCTGACATTTAACAGCATGGCTGAGGGGGGCTGTGTGCATGTGTTAAAGCCACTCTTTACCCTTCCTGAGGCACTTTGTGAAGTGAGTGAAGATGCTTTTAGGGATGAGAGTGGTATTTAACTTCCCCAGTGTAAAATTGCAGTTACAGCTTCACTGCCAAGGGGGATTGTGGCCACTTCCAGAGAAATGCCAGTCTCTCTGCTCAGTGTAAAGGGAGGTTTTTCTGGATCCTCTAAGGCACAGGGATGTCTGTACCCCGATGCTGTAGGGAGGCTGGGAAAAATGGAGATTCCTGTGAATTCCTCAGGCTGACAAGGAAAAACCCACCATCTCCTGTGTCTCTTTGCCTTCTCTGCTGTTGGCATGGATGCTTTATGATATAGCTATATGGTATAGCTCTGTGCATTTCCCTGAGCCTCACCTGCTTCAAAGGACCCCCAGACATCCTGCAGCTGCAGCGATGATAACACTGAGGCAGAGCAGGTGTCCTTTAGTCTCTGGATCCCAACTCCAGCATCATCTTCTCCTCTCCTGACAGTTGTCTGAAAAAGAGAGGATGTTTCCTTATTTGGTGTCTGTAGTTTCAGGCCTCTCTTCCAATTCCTAGGCTTCCACTGAAGTACAGAATCCCTGGAACAGGCAGTTCAGGTGTAACTAGAAGCTTTTCAGCTCTCCCTGATTCTGCCTGGCTTCTGCTTGATGCCACACACACAAACTGATTCATTGCATGCCATGGCACAGCACCTGCCTGATATCAGTACATGCAGAACTAGTTTCCCAAACCCTCTGGTTTCTGCAAACCGTGCAGGAAGCCCATCACAATGGATAGAGAGGAAGGAGGAGCCTAGGCTGCTCATAGCTTTGAGACCAGACACTGTGTCCCTGTAGCAGGGGCTGCAGGACACATGTTGCAGATGAACTGCTTTGATGAGGCTGCTAGAGCCATTAAGGTTGTAAGAAATGTCTGTATGTGAGTGATGACCATCTACTGCTGTTCTGCCCAACAGAGAGACAAAACTGGAGACAAATGGTCTGGATTGACTTTTGTGATTTAGATCTTGTTTAAGCAATTGCCTCCTCTCAGGGGGCTATTCCCTCATCCATGTGTGGGAGTGTTTCCCTGTCCCCCAGGGAATGCTGTGGTTCTAAACATGAAAAGCATCTGCTTTAAAGACAAATGTCCTGGAAGGGTAGAAACAAATAGAAAGGGTAAATAGGGATGTATGCACTTCTGGGGCTGAAAATTGTGAGATGCAGCAGAAGCAGAAGGAGGTCTGTGGCTAGCTGAGGCTTCTTTTTCCTTGTCTCCCGTTTCCATAGAAACCCAGTGATGATGTCCTGACTCTGCAGTACAAGCCTTTGGCTTTAAAGAACACCTGCTTGCTGCCACTCGACCTTATGCTGGACTTGGAGCAGCCGTTTCTGCTCTGCGATGCGGACCAGCAGCCCCTCCCGGATGGCCAGGTGAGCAGCCCTGGACTCCTCCAGTGGGGTCTGAAGAGGAGGGATGTGGTGGTGCCTTTCTGTTGGGAGAGCCTTGAGTCAAGAAGTTTATTCTGTAGTGTCAGCAGTGGATTGGCCTGAGCTGCATCAGCAGAGCTGCTGAAGGAATCAAAATCTTATCTGAATTGAGAAGGTCCATCCTGGCTTTAAGGCACAAGGAGAAGGAGCAGGCAACTAGGTCTGGGCCAGCCATGCAGTAAAGGTGTCTCCTGGAAAGCATCCCAGCTCTCCAGCAGCCACCCCCTTGTCTTGCTGCTGAGCACAGAAACATGGGCTTGAGGGAATCCTGGACTAGACTGCTGTGGCTGCAGTCACACCCTTGCTGTAAAGAAATGCACGATGAACCAAGAAGCCCATGCTGGGAATCACACTTCAAGCATTTACTGTTTCAGCTGTGAGACCTTGGGACGTCATCACACGGGTGATTACTTACTGTTCATCTCCTTGCAGCCTGTGACAGTGGATGTAGGACAGACCTGTCATCTCTACATTGCATTTGACCCATCTTATAAACTGGATTTTCATAGCTGGAAGGAAGAGAAGGTTCTGAAGATAAACATGGTCAACGGCCATCCTTATGTGGAGTGTATCACCCTTCAAGGAGAAGTCCACTTCCCCAATCTCCAAATCCAGCGCAGCACCCTGGAGTTTGGCTGCATCCTGGCTGGCACTGCAGAAGGGCATTCTCTGGAGATAACCAACTGCAGCCCACTGCCTGTCCAGTATCACTGGTCATTCCATTCAGACGGCCAGGTGAACAGGCTGAGGTATGTGCACCTTTGCTCTCTCCTTGAAGCTCTTCTTCCTGGTGTCCTGTTTCTGCTTTGCAAAGAACAAAGCTGTTTGCCTAGGATCTGACAGACTGCTTCTGACTTTTCCTTTTGTAAGTAGCAGTGACCAGCCGTGGTCAAGCTGGATGCTCAGGGAATTGGTTTTCCACCAATTTTATACTTCCTGGGGCAAACCCGTAGTGGTTTCCTTGGGAAAGAAAGCTAAAGCTGGGCTGAAAGCTGCTTTCTCAGACCTCTGTGGCCTGAGGCAATGTCCACCTTGATGAAGGGCCCGTAGTCCCAGCTCCCACAGTGCTTCTGGTAGGCCCTTTTGACCCCTCTGCTTTGGGATGGGTTCTCTTTGCAGGAGCTCCTGTCTGCTCCTTATCTTCCTCCCTTGCATTGTGCTGGAGGATGCCCAGAAAGTCCCAACACCAGAGAAAGAGCTACTTAGAGCCTGGGCTGATGCTGAACATCTTGTTACCTTCCCTTTCCTTCTTTTCTGAGGCAACTCTTTTAGTGTCAGGATGATTTCTTTCACAGGGCTCCGCTTTCAGTGGACACCTTGGATTCTTTTTTGGTGACACTTATTACTATTTTTAACTTTTCCCCACTGCAACATGTCCCTTATGGGGACTGTACTGCTTGACAGCAGGACTTGTTCATCACATCATCTCCTATCCCTGCCTCCGAGAGATTTTCTACTTTAGAGTGAAAAATGTCATTGTCTGGGCACCATGGTCCTGAGAAGTTGCCTCAAACCATTCATTAAAACTAAAGACAGTAGAACAGATGATTAGGGGGCTCTTGGGGGTTATGATGAGAGAGCCCCTCATCCAGAAATAAAACCCAGCTTTAGATAACAAGCTACAAAGCTAAAGACAGGGCTTCTTTGGGGAGCAGGTCATTATAGGCACTGAATGCCGGTCTGGGAATGGAACATCCAGGTTGTGTTTGACTGTGTGGGGAGCACTTGCAGCTCGGCAGGGTGACAGGCAGGCATGGCTCAACTGTGTCTCTGACGTGGCATTAGAAGCACAAGCAGAGTTACCCTGAGCACCTGCTTCAATTTAAAATGGGGAATGTGACCTGAGTCACTTGGGAGTGTTGGAAAATATCATCCAACCCCCCAAGAGTGTCAGGGAAACATCCCTGATAAATACCTGGTAGAGCTGCAGAATTTCTGGCATTGGGCACTGGGGGGGCTGTGCTGGCTCATCACTGGCCAGGTGTGCCCCTTGGTGCCTCAGATCTCACCTTCTTGGCTTGCCTTCTCTGTCTTTTCCTCTCCCACTGTGCTTTTTGCATCCCCACAAGGTGTTAATCCCCATCCTCTGGAGTTCCTCAATGCAAGCAGTTGCAGCTGCCTGCACCACTGCTACCAGTATCATCCCTGGGCTGTCTTTAGAACAGAGCTGCTCCAGCCTGGATTGAGAATGGCTGGATCAAAGCCTTTCTCAGTTCAACGCACCAGCACCCACCCAGCAGCTGCATCCTGACCAGGAGCTATTCGTGCAGGTGTCCCTTCCTCCCATGGCAGGTCCCTGTTCATAGTTACATTATTTTCCAGGCATGAGCGTTACCCACCTAAGTTCAAACCCCAACCACCAAAGGAGAAGAGAACCCGCTTGGATTACTCGGCATCTCAAAGGAGACGCTTCAAGATTAGAAATGGGGAGGACCCAGACACAGCCCTCAGAGAATCGTGGGTGCCTGTCCAGTCTTTAGGAGCAGAGGTAGATTTTCTTGTACACCTACTGCTTGTGTTGCCTCCCCAGCTTACCACCACCAAGTCATGCTCCTGCTGTCCTCCCTTTTTGCTGCCCTACTGTCCTGTGCCCCGAGAGTGCGCTGGGCAGCAGGGCCAGTGGCTGGACATGGGGTGTGTGGGAGGGAGAGAGTTTTCTTTGGAGAAGCCTGCTGAGATCCTACAGACCTGTGCGGAGTGTGGGACTTTGTGGCCATGTTTTCTTCACAAAGATAAGATGAGGCTTTTATCTGCATCATGATGATAAGACCTCCAGCTTCCTTCCCAGAGCAAGCTGTGATGAGTGCTGATCTCCATGTACCCTCTTCCCAACCCAGCCAAAACCAACTGTTTTCAGGTCTCTGCTTTTACCCAAGAGCTGGTATTGCAGTGGTGGCCCTGAAGCTGTCTTATAAACTGAGACTTTGCAAAGTGGCTGTCTCTTCCTCCTAGCATAGAAAATGGCTTGTTTTTCAGGTGCTGCCATATATTTGTGAAAAGTATTACATCCCACTAGGCTTGGGGGGGGATTCAGGTTATCCACGGACGTACTGCACACTCCCCTCAAAGTGGAGAATGTAAGAGGGAATCTGTCTCACTTCCACATTTTCGGTATGGCAAGCAGAGCTGTAGCTCCCAGTCCCGTTGGCAGCCCTCAACATTGCCCACAGAGGGGCCTCACATCCCTCTAGACCCATCACAAAGCGCTGCTGAAGCAACTGGTTGTTGGAGAGGCCATGCAGGACATGTCATAGGGCTGCCCAAGGACACTGTGTAGCACCTATGGAGGGCATTGTTCCCCCTGGAGCTCATCAGGTGGTCCATAGGACATTTTTGCAGGGCCTTTTGCTGTAGCACCTTGTGAATGCAGCATATAAATCAGAGAGCAAGGGGAAAAGCCTCAGGAGTCAGAGCAGCTGGGCTGGAGTCCTTCACTGAGATCCCTGAGCTCCAAGAGCTCTCACTCTGAGTCTCCTCCTTTTCTAAAAGCAGTAGGAAACGCTTTTTAAAGGCAAGTTGTGCATCAGAGGGAATTTCTACTGCCAGGAGATATCCCAGTTCACTTGAATGTACAATTAATGCATTGATCTGTGAGTATGGGAAAAGATCTTCCCTGTGGTCTCTCCACTGGTCAGTGGCATGGACACAGGATGAGATCAGGATGATTCTGGCTGTGCTTGAGGAATAGGCACCTCCAGCTACAGCTGCAGTTTGCTCCAAGGTGCTCTTCTGCATCCATTTCCACACTGAACATCTCAATCGTTCCTGTCCTCCAGGTTTTCAGTGTCCTGCCGCAGTCAGGTGTGCTGCAGCCAGGAGAGAGACAGAAGGTTTCCTTCAGCTTCTTTGGCCACCTCAACACCATCGCCAGTGTCACGGCGCTGTGCCATGTAGAGGGAGGCCCCACCTACGAGGTGGAGCTGACCGGGGAGGCCTCATGCATCAGCTACGCCCTGAGCCTCCAGGAGATCAACTGCGGCTTTCAGGTACCACACGTGTGCCCTGGCACAGCTCCTTGCCTTTGAACCACGGCCGATGGGTTCCTGCCCACCTCAGTCCAGGGCTCCTCCCCCTTCCCAGCCCCTTTGTTGGCTCTGGGGCTTGGAATTGCAACATTTGAGGGACACATCTGGCATCCAAGCTGGTTTGAAATGGCCATCTCTAACCCTCTCCAAAAGGCTGGGAATGCCTCTTTTTCAGGGTACCTGACACTGCTTCCTGGGGCAGGCAGGGCCCCAGGGGGGATGCTCGGAGGGGCATGTCTTGAGACATCCCTTTGCTGATCCACTCCTAAAGCCTGATCTCCCAAGGACATGCTCTTGTCTAAAGGTCTTGCTTAATCCACACAATAATCAAGGGAACAAGTTGGGCTTCCAGTTGCTCTAGTTGGAGAGTCTGTCCCAGAATAACTCCCACTTCACTCTTTTTCAGTTGAAAGCACAGAGATATTTCCAGCTGCTGGCCCTGTCTGTTTTGCCCTGTGTGACTCCCTTGTTGCATGTATGTTGCTTGCCAATACTTGCATGCAGGTGCCTTTTCTTCTGGGATGCCTCAGTGCTGTTTCTGTTTCTCCTGGCTGTTGGTGAACCCTCACAGTGCAGAGGGCCTGGGTCCCCTGGTTCCTTTATTACTGGCCCTCACATGGTTGTTTACCACACCTCTGTGTGCTGCCAGAGCTCCCTGCTCCTGTGCAGGTGCCCTGTGCCTGGGAGTTCCTTAGGTCCCCCCGTGCCTGTATCTCCTCCGTGGTCCCTGCTCCCATTATGTGTCTGGTTTCAGCCCCAGGAGAGAGGAAGGAGATTCCCAGCAGCAGGCCTGTGTCTGTAACTTCCCACTCCTATGCCTTCTCTCCAGATATTTAATGAAATTCGTCACAGCACAGTCACCCTGGCGAACACTGGCAACACTGAATTCAACTGGGTGCTAAATCCTAGCACTGCAGAGCAACATCTGCCTGGCGTGTTTCTGGTCATCCCCCCCACTGTAAGTACCACAAGTGACCGACCCCAGTCCTGTGTCAAGTGGCCCAGGAGAGTGTTAAAAGGAAAAAAGAAGGGGGGGAAGGGCGAAAAAAAAAAACAGAGGGGAAAATCCCAAACCCAGCTGTTAGAGAGAGAGGGCTGTAAGTAATTTCTGCTGTTTCTGCTGGGTGCAGAGAAGCAAGTGCTCTCCTGACAGACTCCCTCATGGCCTTGGCTGGTGGGTGGCTCTGCTGTCACAGGGCACACACCAGTGGGAGGAGGCACAAGTCTGTTGGTCACCTCAAGTGATGCGCTTCACTGGGTTCCTCTGAGAACGAGCTGTGCTTTTGGAGCCCCAAGCACACTTGCTAAAAACAAGAAGTGGCTGACAAAACAGGCGAAGGGCAGGTCTTTGTATGGAAATCTGAGTGAAGCTTTATTGGGTCTGGAAGGGAATCCAGGGACAAAGACAAAACTGGGTTTAGGGCACAGGGTTAAATATGGGACGAAAGAGGCGAGTCCTGAGGATCAAGGTCCTATAGGGACAGGGAAAAGCGGTGCAGAGGAGGGGCAGCCAACCAGGGGAACCAATAGGGTAACAGGGCTGGAGCAATAGGGCAAACTATAGCCAAGGGGCATCAAGGAAAGGAAGAACTTTCCAGAAAGGGTACATCCAAGGTGAACAGGGGTGGAACAACTGTACAAACCAATAGAACTCAAGATATTAACATGTGCCTGCAAAGGCCTCTGGGAGGGAGGCACTTCTCACCCCAGCCTGGAGGGGCGTTTCTCCTTGCCTGCTTCTGCCTCTCCAGAGCTGAAGTGGTACAGTGCCAGTAGCAGGCTGGTTGCCCTTCACAGTTATTGTCTTGTGCTGCTGTAAGGGGAACAGAGAACAATTCTACTTGCTAGATTTCTCAGATGAAAACAAAGTGTAAACAAAACAAGTATTATATCTGAAAACTGTTTTTTGATGAAGAAAGTGTGCGGTCCCAACCAGAAGGGGATAAAACAGCGGAGAGAGAAAGTGAGAAACGCAAAGTAACAGTTGGCAGGCACAGAGCGGTGCTGCTGTAACCCTGGGGCGCTCTGTCCGTGTGCCGCTCGGCAGATGGAGCTGTGTGCGGCCAGCCGCCCCGAGCGGGCACGCCTGCCGCAGTGCTGGCCACCACCCGCAGCCGGCAGCAGGCGCGGCTGGCCCGCGGGCAAACAGCCGAGCACCAGGGTGCCGCGGTGAGCGGGGAGTGGCTCTGCCGGGAGCCGGACCCTCCAGCTGTTCCCAGCCCAACAAAAAGCCAAAAACGGCAGGGAAAAACTGGCAGCGTTGACTGCTTTCATATGGGAAGATTCCTCCTGTAATTCAGCCCTTTTAGGAAGACTATTGTTCAGACAGGCAAAATTCTCCTGGGCTTTGGAGTCTGCTCGCAGCCCCCCAGAGGTGGAGCCTGCATGCATTTTCTCCTCGAAACTTCCTTTCCTCGTGGAGGGTGTTAAGGGTTAGGGTACAGCCCCCATAGTAATTTTTCACCCCGTATCAGAAAGTGTCTTCTTAACATATATTGAGGCATAAATTAAAATTTAACTGGTTCCTCACAGTCACTCTGGGACTCTGACAGCTGAGATCTCAGGCTGTGCTGGCACTGGAGCGTTGCTGAGGGTCACCTTAGCCAGGCTGTGAGATCACACAGGACATAGCCCTTGGCCCTGCCTCCCTGCTGCCAGCGCTAAGCAGCACTTCCATATCCCTTCCTAGGCTTGCTGCTCCCTGCCTCCTGCAGCTCTGCTGCTGTGCAGCGGCTTTGTGGGGCAGTGAGGGAGCTAGGGAGCAGCAGGGCTGGAAGAGCAAGGAGAAAAATTGGCAGCATCCCACCACTGTCCAAGCTTCTCAGTCCTGCCTGGATGTCTCCCAGCCGAAGTAGCACTCCTGCCTTTGTCCCTCCTTGCAGCGGGAGGAGGAAGCCGATGGCGTTCCCATTTCTTCATGCCTGTCTCCTACAAGGGATGAGAGGAGCTGCTGGCCCTGCTGAGCGCAGGGATTTCTCTTCCACAGCAGCAGCAAAAGAGCCTTTTTTTTTTGGTTTTTTTTTTTTTTAATTTTTTTGTTGAGGCGGGCTCTTGCTGGCAGAGGGCAAACCCCATTGGCAGCAGAGCTGTGTTTATATCAGGCTGTGCTGAGGCTGCAGCCTTATGAGCCCTTGGGAAAACACACTGCACCCTGGGGCTGGAGGCTCGACCTTATGGGCACAAGAGACGTAGAAGGTGTGAGAAGCGAAGCCCACTCCTCAGTTAAAATCTAAAGGGGGACAAAATCAATAAAGCAAAAGTAACAGCACTGGGTGCTTGACTTGGGTGCTTAGCTGCAGCCAGAGGCACACCACACCACACATCAAGACCCCTTATATACCCGGGGTATTGCATCAGCCTCATACATATTTACAAATGGTTATATGTATTGAAATATTTTAACATAGTTCCTCCTCCGTCCCACCTTTTTGGAGCACGTGCAGTTGTCCTAGTCCTGGTCATTTGTCACTCTTCAGCACATTCAACAGGTTTCCATTCCTCCACTGGTTAAATGTTAATGTTGCATCAACTCTTCACCAACATTGGTATTGCAATGCAAGATAACATTCACATTGAAAGAACTCTAAACTTTAGCAAAACATCTTTTACAAAAGTAAACATTATGAAACAGGTAATATTCACTTTAACAATCGCCAAAGCCAAGACTGTAATACGTCTATCATGAAGGTGATGTGGTCTGATGGTTTCTTCTAGATGAGGACCTGTCCTCTCAGCCTGTCTGTCCCCTGAGCCATCCCCCCATCAAACACTCTGATGCATTCCCTCCCTCCTCTCCCATCCCTGCAGGGCTCCGTTGCACCTGGTGAGAAGCAAGTGCTGAAATTCTCTTACATGCCAGGAGTACCAGGAGCCTTCAGCAGGACTTTCCAGCTTAAAGTGGGTGACCTGGACCCAGAAAATATCTGCCTGAAAGGAGAAGCATTCTTTCCTGTGATCAGTGTGAACCTGCCCTGGAACATCGAAGGTGGGCACTGCCTGTCTGCCCCTAGGAAGGGTCCCTCTGGTTTTGTTTCCTACCATACGCACATAGGGTATCTCATGCTCAGCTCCACCAAGCCTGAGGGTTACAGGACTCCAAGACCAACTCAAGCCCTCTGACTGCTTCATGAGTCTTGAGCAGAGGATCCCACGTGGGCTTTGTCTCAGAAGCCATCCTGCAGAGCTTGCCTGCACATCTGGCAGGGTCCTGAAGGATGATGGCTAGACTGAAAGGCTTGGGAAAACTGTAAGAGAGGATGGCAGGGCTTCTGACAGGGTTGGATTTGCGTGACATTGCAGGCAATGAGATGCTCCTCTGTGGGGATGGACAAACTTGATGGGTGGGAGCAAATAAAATGAGGATTCAGAGAGGAACAGCAGCATCCACCTTCCATAGATGGCTGGAGGGATTTCTTTCTGGAAGAAACCAGTGTTGAGAGGTGGGGACTTCCCAGCTTAAATGGGATTGACACATTGCTCACACTTCACTTTGTGGACGTTTTCTTCCTTCAGGAAATGAAAAATATGAGAAGCTCATAAAACCCCTGCAACAATACAGTCAGAGGAATCAATCAGTTGTTCAGAAGACTCAGAGTCCGAAGACTAAGGCCTTGAAGTTTCAGACTCCAAAGACTCAGACCCTGAAGACTCAGAACCTGAAGCCCCACGCACCTGGCTTTGGCACTGTAGTAAGAGCAGCTGCAGCCCCGTTTGGCACATGCCACCCTCTCCATGGCACCCGAGCCCCTTACAGCCCACCGGTGCCCTGATGGCACCTGGGACCTCCCTGCCCACTTACAAGCATGTGTCACCACAGCATTGCCCCTAGGGCTTCCACTCTGCTCATGCTCTCTTCTGGGGTTGCACCAGATTCCTGGCTACCCCAGGGAGAGATCCTGAAGGCCATGCTCAAGGGATGGAGTTGATGGTGCTTTGAAGGAGATGCAGGTCATTGCTGGGGAGTCTGTTGGTCCCAACCCAAGCCCTGCTAGATTTACAGACCTGAACAGCAGCTGCTTGACTGTGCCCTGGGACTGTGCTGGTAGTGCTCACCTCCAAGATGAGCTTGGTCCCAGTTCCCTTTCAAGACAGGTTTTGTCCAAGCTGCCTTGGTACTGGCTGGGGGCAGGCAAGTCTCTGGAGCTCTGGAAGGTTCCTGGCTTGTCTGCCTGGCCAGATGAGGCAAACTTTGCTAACAGTGGCTGGGCAGGTGAAGATGCTGGAGTTAACTGCTGTGGAGATGAGGTCCTGGCTAAGAGAGCAGGAGGTGTCACCGACACTGAGCAGCCAGACAGGAGGACCCCACACCCCCTGTCCATAAGAGCAGGGTGGGATCCTTTCTCAGATGCCAACGTTGGGAAAGACCTTTGCTAACCAGGCACTGTCTTCCCTTTCCTCAGCCAAACACTGAGCTGCAGATAGAGACGGTGATGATGCTGATAGAGGAGGCTGCCCTGGAGCTGCAGGAAAAGCTCCCATCCCATCCCCCATACAGCAGGTTCCCTGACAAAAAGCTGTGCCAGAGTCTTGTCAAGTGAGTAGGGACTCCCATCCCCATCACCAGGTGCCTCGTGGGGAACACCCAGCAATGTCCCCTTGTCCTGAGAGCTCCTTGTGTCTGCAGAGCTGGGAATAGCCTGGACTTGAGACAGGATGTGGTCCTGGTGGCTGTGACACTCTCCATGTGAGCAGCGGAGTGTCCTCTTTTCCCCAGCACCGCGCTGAGCTTTGGACTGCTCAGCTCCCCACAGGTGTGGGGTTCTGTCCCTTGAGCTGAGGGGACCCAGTGCAGACCTTCAAGGCCTTCCAGACAGCACAAATTCTGTCCCTGCTGACTAGCTCTGAAAGAGACAACTCCCAGCTGATGTCTTGGTTCCAAGTAACAGAGCACACTAAACAAAAACAAAAACAACAACAATAACAAAACAAAACAAAAAAAAGAGAAGGGAAGGGAACTGCACATGTCAGCAAACCCTTTAAAACCCAAAATCAGATGGCTTGAATCCTGGTGGGCAGGCAGGGCTTATCTAGGTAACTTGGTCTGTCCCTTTACACCACCATGATGCAGCACAAGTACAGGATGCTTCAATTCAGGAAGAAGATTCTCTGCAGAGCAGATCATGTAATCTGGTTGCAGAACAATGAAGATCTGTGCAGGCCAAACTTATTGCTAGGCCCCAAAGCAATTTCAGGCTCAGGCTATACACAGGCTAAGCAGTTTCACTGAGATCAGTGAAGGCCCAGTGTACTCACCTATACTGGCTTTTCATGGCAGAGCAGCTGTGGCAGGTGTCCATTTAAAACTAATTTCATTTTCACGTACCATTAGTAGCTGATAAAACCTAGGACCTGTACTCCTGACTTCCCAAAGTCATTGTCAGGTGATCAGGCCATGGATTTCATGGGCTTGAGCTGAGTTTTTACAGCAGAGAATAAAGAACTAGCCACTTTATTTGTATCCCCCATCCACTTGGACATGCAGCCAGGCTGTGGTTTAAGGACTGTCCTTATTCCTCCTTGCAGAGTTGAGCTGCCTGAATATGTGCTGGACATGGGCACTGTACGTAAGGGTTACACTGAGAGACGCACTCTGGTGATCACCAACCCTGGGCAGATCCCAGTGTCCTTCCAGGTCGATGTATCTGCCCTGCAGGACACAGGTAAGCAGTGCTGGAGACACTTCCTGTGGGCTTGAAGGAGGTGTCTCAGACAGATTAGCTTAAGCCACTGAACTTGGTGAGGTTTTTGAGCTTTTTCTTCTCAGTGCCCCTGCTGGGAGCTTTAGAGGCAGAATTCTCCTGGCCAGCCATGCCCAGGGGACCTGGGCTGTCTGTGACTGCCCTAATGCTTCAGTGCAGAGGCCAGAAGGGCTCATCACCCTGATCACCTCTCAGCATCTTCTGCCCTTGGCTCTCACAAGCATCAAGTCTCTCTGGGCACTCAGTGGGCTTGTTTTGCAAACCAGCAGACTCTGCTGTGTTTTGGAAGTGCTTTGGTTGGAGTCCACACTGTCACAGCACTTGTATTCAGCCTTTATTGAGGAAACAGCCTGTGACATCCTCTGGTGGATCAAAAGAGTCTTCCAAAAGAGGCCTTGAGGCAGGGCTGTGTTTCCATCACACAAGGGCTCACTGTGTCTGAGGGGTGTTCAGGTGCACTCTTTTTTGTCCAGGTCACACCATGGCATGGGGTTTTTCCCAGACTTCTCAGCCAGGGCACCTGTAAGACCTTAACGTGCTTATGACACATTTTGTGGTTCTTGAGTATCTCAGCTGCTTTGTTTTCATCTGTTCAAGGTTTCAGAGTGAATCTGGACCAGATGCAGGGTCTGCCTCACAGACACACCATAATGTTTGAGGTGTGCTTTGAAAGCACCCGCCGGCCATGGGGTGATGTGGATGTGCTGCTGCCCATAGAGGTACCAGAGCTCTTGGGGCATGCAGCAGGCTGGGTGCAGCAGCAGATGTCACCTGCACCCTCCGCTGACTTCTCTGTCCTTCTCCAGGTGGCAAAAGGCCCCACGTATAACATCCGCCTCCATGCCACTGTGTTGGGACTGTCGCTCAACCTCTCCAAGAACATGCTGCAGTTCTCTGATACCCTCGTTGGGCAGTGCCAGATTGAGACAGTCCAGCTCTACAACTGGTTCCAAATACCCTGCAAGTGGTTCATTACTGCCATCAAGCCTGTCAGGAAGGTAAAGCACAGGCGACGTCGAACATGTAACTTCTTGGTTGGGTTTTCTTTGTGTCTCTTGCCCTTTCTGCTCCTGTGGCTGCCTGAGCACTTGGATCTACAGTGTGTCTGAGGAAGCTTCTGAGGGTCTAAATCAAGACTGTTTTGCCTGGACCTGTTCCATTATCTGATGCTTTGCTTCTCTGCCATCTTCACCCATTCCTTCTCTCAGGACAGTAGTTCCCTATCTGCCTGCCCAGTTCACAGGTTTTTGCTGCAGCTCCAGGCTATGGGGGCCACACTTGGTTTGGCTGTGGGTACTCTGAGCACAGTATCATCAGTGTCTCAGAGCACTACAAGAACTGAGGCTCTGTCCTCACACACTGAGGAGACCTCACACAATTGGTTTCTGTGCCCAGGACAATCAACGCAAACGCATTACACCAGCCATGTGTCAGAAGCAGCAGGTGCTGGAGGATGAGCCCTGTCCCTTTGAAGTGACGCCCTCCAAAGGAACCCTCAATCCAGGAAGGTGGCAGAACTTACAAATCCAGTTTACACCCAAGCAGGAGGTGAGATTGGCAGGTGTCAGCCCAGGAGGCCTGTCAGGGCTATCTGGAAATGAGGGCCTGGTGCAGAGGTATGAGCTCTGCCTTCACAGGGAGCTTTCTGCAAGCCCCGTTCTCAGCATGGCTCAGTTCACCCCAAGAGTACTCCTGCGAGATGTGCTTCGAAATGCCCACAGGGAGCTTGCACAGAGAGAGAGCATCAGGGCTCTGTGGCTGCCTCCTGGCACAAGGAGGGGGATGTGCCCAACTCCCCTTGTGCCTCCCTCTTGCCTGGCTGTATTTGCCGCTGCACACTTGCAGAGGACAGTCCTGGAATGGCCAGTCTAGGCTCGTCCTGCTGCAGAACTGACAGACAAAACAGTCACCAGACACCTTCCTGGGCATGGCAGGACAATCACCTGTACTGGTGTGCTGCCAGCAGTAGCCAGGGCTCTGGCCTGCCTGCTCATTCCTATGCAGCTGGGGATTCAACTTAAAGGATGGAGTATTCCCAAGAGCAGTTTGCCTGTGGCTGCTGGCTCTTGGAAACTGACAGTGTGTACCAGTATGGACACAAGTGCTTCTGTGCCCGCTAACAGTCGCAGGGGTCTTTATTTGCTCGAGAGATGTAACCATCTTGTGTCTGGCTATGACCAGAGCCAGACACTAAGCAGAGAAGATGACCCTTATTTCTAGCCAGTGAGAGCTCATTTGCTTCTCTCCTGGAGCTGGTGTTTGCCTGACTTGGCAGTGCCAGGACTGTGTCTGGACACTGTAACCCCGAGGGCCCTTCTCATGAGCACTGCACTCCTGCATGACTAGGTGAAAACGCCTGACAGTCCATTGTACTTCCATCTGATACCCAAACACGCAGTTAGAATGCACACCAGGATTCATCCCAGTTACTCAGACCCAGGACACAGAGGCTGTAGTATCTAGCATAAGTAAATACCTGGTTTCCATTCACCTTGGAGGGACTGGTAACACCCTGACCTTGGGGCAAGCGTTGTATTTGGGGTCCTGTCACCCGGGACTCTGTGGATGAGTTTTCTGCACTTTTCTCTTTTCAGAGGTCTTACAAGAATGAGCTGAAGCTTAACATTTGTGGAAGCAGCAATCACTTAAAGCTGCACCTCTCAGGACAAGGTCTAGAGCCACGGTTGGAGTTTAGCCCCCCAGCACTCAAGATGGGATGGGTGCTGGTGGACAGTGATGGGGTGGATGCCACAGTGGTGGTGAAGAACCCATGCAACTTCCCTGTTGAGTTTTACTCACTGGATTTTGATGAGCAGTACCTTGAGGAAGAGAAGGTGAGAAGGCAGGTCTGGTCCCCATGTACATGCTGCCCAAGCTTCACAGCACTCCAGCATTCCCAGGCTTTTGCCAGGGAGATGGAGGCAATCCCCAGAGTAAAGCCAAGTCTGCTGATGTGCTGTGGGAGGACTTAACTAGTTTGTGTTGAGGGAGGATGGGAGGAGACAGAAAATGGGTTTGTTGAGTGTGTGTGAAGAGAGGCGAGAAAAGGAACGTTGTGTATGGTTTCTCTTCCCTACCTGCACAGATCCTGTGGATGGCAGCGGGGTCTGAGTACCAAAAGAACTTTCTAATGCCTCCACGCACCGTGGGTGGGATGCTGCCCCCAGAGGTGCTGGAGGACTGTGAAGCACAGAAGAGGCCGAAGGCTCAACAGGCAGAGCTCAAGGCCATGGCAGAGGCCAAGGACATGGCTGAGGCCATAGACAAGGCAGCACCAGGTCAGAAAAACAGTGAGGGTTTGGCCATGTCTGTCTTGATTGTGGCCACAGCAGGGAGTCCAGCCCATACACCCTGAACTGTCTGTCACCTTGTTCTCCAGGGAAAGCCCATGCTTTTAGCAGCTGCCTGTTCCCCAGCTTGGTGGAGGAACTCTTGGGTGAAGGGCTGGGGCATCCTCTCTCTACCCTGAATGTCACCAAAGGAAGCTCCTCTCTGCTGCTATAGACTGGGGATAAAATCAGGATATTCCCTTGTGTCCCTTAGCCACAAAGACTAGGATTGGATGAGTTCTTCAGCCAGTAGGACCAGGTCTAATATCCCTGGCTCTTTTATATTTGCACCTTCCGAGCAACAAAAGAACAAGCTCATGTTGCTTTCACCAAGTCTCCTTTCGTGGGATCTGAGGAGATGGGGAGGATGATGAGGATCAAAGGAGGGCGGGAGGCTGACTTTTCCCCCTGGTTTTGCACTGCAGCATATCATGGGGCTGTCACACCCTCTCCTGAGCCCATGGTGGAAGTGACTGGGAGCCCTATCTCTCAGGCTGTCATGCGCCACCTGGGCATCGACCCATCTTCAGAGAGTTGTGAAGCACAGCAGGACAGAGGGATTGTTGTTATTGTCCATGGGCCACCCCGGGCAGGTATGTGAGCTGCAGCCCTGGGCTGCAGGGAGAGGGGCAGGCAGGAGGAACACATCCTGGTGGACCATGGTGCTTAAGCCAAAGTCCTCAGCTGAACAGGAGGTGGAGATGATCCTCTTAGCTCTAGAATTCAGAGCTTGTACCCACACTCCAGCTGCCTCCCTCATGGCCTCCCCAGAGGGACACTTGCTTTCCCACTGTCCTTTTTACTTCGACATCTTGTTTGAGGTTCTTCCAAGGCCTGTCCCTGTAATGCCTCGTATGCAAGTGTCACCAAGCAGTCCTCCTCTCTCTCAGGAAAGACAGAGATAGTGGCGGCCCTGTGTCACTATTATGGCACTGCTCACTTGTCCATTGACACCATGGTGAAAGAGGCCATCGCCAATGATCAGAGCCAAGCAGGGCGCCGCGCCCGGGAGCTTTGCACCAAGGCTGCCATGGAGCTGAAAGGCGAAGACCAAGATGATGCTGGTAAGGAGAAATGCTGGACCCAGAGCCAGTGCTTGAGAAACCTACCATAACTGTCCACTTCTGCTTACTCAGAGCAGCACCTTTTCAGTCCTTGGGTCTCCTAGGGAACATGGGTGAAGTGCATCTCTGGCTTGTCTAAAAAAAAAGAAATAAATTTTAAGAGCTCAGTCAGGGGTTCTTTTATAGCCCCTTTGCTGCCGTTCATGGCACATAATTGGTACATGTTTATTTTTCTGCGGGTGGTGAAGCACTTCTGTCCCTTTCCCAAATATTTTATATTTCCTCTAAGCTGAGTCAAGCTTGCTCCTCATGGGGCAGCAGGCAGAACTGCTGCCCACTTTAACAAGGAAAAAGCCTTCTGAAGTGGCTCATTAAGCACAAGAGGACTGACTATGGGTTTAACCTTGCAAAGGAGAAGAAGGGAAGGACAACCTCCCAGAGGAATTTCCAATGAGAGACATGCTACAGATGAGCTCTTTTCTCCAGAGATTTACCTATGCCCACTGTCAGGGCACACAGCTCATGCATGCTGGGCTGTTCTACGTGTAAGACTGAAGACTTTAATGAAACTTACTGGGAAGTTGGTACCCTGAGCTCTGCAGGGTGAGGCAGACCTGGCTCAGTGCAAGGGGGAAGTTTTGCATTGCTCAGTTTTGAACCTGGCTGGGTTGGGAGCTGGTGGAAGGAAGAAGAGTCTGGGTTCCAGCTGGGATTTTCCCACAAGGAAGATTTCATTTCAGTGGAGACAGGTGATGCAAGTGGGGTAGGGCTTCAGGTCCCCACATGAGAATGCAGGATGGGTGCAGTGTATGGAAAAATGGTCCTGAAGGACAAATCTTTGGCTTGATCTGCAGGGGAGCTGCTGTGCAAGAGTGTCACCTGCATGCACAGTTGTTAGGAGGGACATAGTGCTGGCTTTAAAATCAAATACGGGATGGCATGTTTTACCATGCTGGTAGGAGAAGGAGGGAAGGAGCTGCTTCTGGGAAACAGTGCTGCTAGTGCCCGGCAGACTGGGGAAAAAGTGCCACATTTCTTCAAGGGCCCAAGGTTACGCCCATTGTGGGGAAAGGTACCTAATTGTTTTTCAAAGCCCCCCTGAACCATCTGTCCCCTATGCAGGTAAAAAGCTTACTGCTCGGACCAAGAATAAACAAGCCTCTGGAGAAAAAATCATCAAGAAAAATGCCAAAGGCAAGAACATTCCAGCACAAAAGAAAAAGGAGCCAGCCAGCAAATCCAACAAAAAGGTAAACACAGTCTGCTCTGGTTGATGTCTGGGACCTTTGCATTGTTTTTGAGATGGGCAGGGGCTGCTTACCGTGGAGGCTGTGTGCCAGCCAGGGCCTGTTATGTGGGTCCATAGTGCCAAGCCCAGCTGGCAGGCTGGGTATGACTTGAGCTGGGAATGTGCTCTGGCAGACAGCTATACTGGTTCTAAGTGGTTTGCTGGTGAAGTGCAGTCCTGGCTAGTATGGCTGCAGGCAGTGAGTAAAGTGCTGGAAGGCTGCACTGGGGGCTTGCAAGCTTGGGTCTCTGCTGGCCAAGGCATGGACCCTCCAGGACCATCCCCTGGAGCCTCACATACTGCACTGCAGGGTTGTTCTACTCTCCACTAGTGAGGAACCCCAGCTGCAAGCCCAGCAGTGGGAATTGTTCAGGGCTTTCCACCGTGGTTTATTTTCCTAACAATGCTCCACATTACAGTTCACAGTTTCCACTGCTCCTGCACCACAACAGCTGAACATCATCAGCAGTCATGGGGAAAAGCTGAACTGCTTGAGCTGTGTGCTGCCCGAGGACCTGCTGGTGGACATCCTATGTGAGAGGCTGAAGGTGTGTGGGGTGGGGGAAAAGGAGACATTCCTGCTCTGGAGAGACAGGCAGAGATGTATGACTTGGAGAGGAGGAGGTCTGTACATGCTGCTGGAGGATCCTGGACTGTGTGCAGGGAACCTTGGGGGAAGCTGCAGATGCCCCTAGTTGGCAGAGCCTAAGGACAGATCCAAGCTGTTCTTAGCTAATGCCCTTGGAACAAGGATAGCTGGTGCCCTGTGACATCTCTTAACTGTCCAGCTGTGAGCCCCCTGCGTGCAATGGCTGACTTGTTCTTCCCTTTATTTGCAGCATGAAGACTGCTCCAAGGGAGTGGTCTTTGATGGCTTGGAGAGCCTCTTCACAAGCAGCCTGGAATCTTCTCTGCTCTGTGTACTCAAAGCTGTTAACAATCATCATCATATCTACATAGTGAACCTGCATCAGGATTGTGCTTCTTGGATAACCAAGGAGGAAGATGAAAGAAAAAGGAGGGACGCTAAAAGAGAGAAGGAAGGTAAGATATCTCCCTCCCTCTCAAATCTTTCTCAAGCCCTCGACCTTATCTCTGCGTATCTGGGTTTGCAGCAGAGCTTGTAAGAAACATTTTTATTAATCTTTCCACCTTCTGCCTCAGCATAACCAGAACTCAGAGTTGCAGATCTGAGGTTTTACGATTCACCCTAATCTCTAACATTAAAGTTTGGGCACAAGTGCAAACTGCTGTAGCTCAGTGACAAATGACTGTCCTCAGCCTTGGTGCGCTTAAGCCAGGCAAAGCACAGGAACTCACTGCCCGGCCATAGTTTGGGTGATTGTTTGAATTTTGGAGCAGGGTTATGAGCTCCCCAACATCTCCTGGTATGATAGGCTGGGTTGGGAAAAGCTGTGAATCCTTGCGGCTGACCCAGAGCACCCAGCTCTGCTTCTGGTCACTCATGGTTTCTCTTCTGGTTTGTGCTAAAGAATTGCAGCGGACAAAAGCTTTTCAGAGGAACATGCAACGTATCTTGAAAATGGATGAGGATGAGTATTATGCCCTCCCTGAGGAGAAGCAAGCTCTAGTGGATAAAATAATACAGGGAAGAAAGCATCTACGGAGGGAGAGGTGAGTAAGCCCTCCATGGGTTACTGCTTAGAGTAGTGTCCCTGGAAGGTTTCCCTGCTCCAAGGCCTCTGAGCTCAGTTTGATAGCAAAGGCAAGAAGCAGCACAGGGATGGCCACTCTTAGCTCCCTGGCTCCCAAGAGAGGAAAGACCTTCTTCTACTGAGATAGAATATCTTCTCTATTTTAGTGGTGAGCTCTCCCAGTTTAGATGCTGCCTGCAGGGAGCTGGGCTCAGGGCTTGCCTGTAGAAGTGTATTTAAGTCTATGGTGTTGATTTGCACTTTATTCATCATCTCCCTTCTTCACCAAAACAGTGGGATTGTGGTATGGGCAGGTGTGGGGCACAGACAAACCCTTGGTTTGGGTCCTGGTCCTGCTACAGATGAAATCCTTGCAATGCTGACCTGCCAAGGTTCTCCTTATGGTGGGACACCACCCATAAAAGCCCATGTCCTTTAGGCTCCCCTGAAACTGCAGAAGTAGGCAAGCTCTGCTCCAGCAAGGCAGCCCAGCTCAGGACAAACAGGAAAAGTGTGGAGCTGGGAGGTGAGGCTGCTTAAAGCAAGCCTGTGTATCAGGACTTCTTTCAGCTCAGGCTGAAGTTGGTTTCATGGGGAGGAGACAGACGAGGCTGCTTCAAATTGTTTCCATGGCAGATAGCACAAGTTTGCCTTGGTTACAGCTGGGTTCCAGCAGGAAATCTGGCTGACAAGAGCCTGTCTTGCAGGAGAAGAGTTCCTGCAGCCTTTGCTTTCTGACTGATAGGATTATTCTCATTAAGGAGCAGGCTATGTCCAGGGAGAAGGGGGCTGCATGAATCGAGTAAGAATTGTAGGGAGGGGCAAGCAGATGTTAGCAATTTGTGAAGTGGTTTAAACTGGGAAATCAAGAGACGAAGGGCGTTTTCAGTCATCAGTGCAGAGAGCTGGTGGATCAGCCTTTGGCAGTGGCTGGAGGTGTCTGGGTGTGCCTTAAGAGGGAGGTTGCACAGTCGAGACCTTACAATGGCAATGCTTAGGTTTGGCTGGTCCTGGAGGTCCCCTTCCACAGTTCACTTGGGGTGTTCCCAACCTCTGTGGGTTGAGGAAAATTCAGGGAAATGGTCTCATGGTTATGCCTGGCCTCAGGGTCAAGGAATAAACTGCAGGGCCAGCCAGGACTAGTGAGCCCAGGTTTGTGGTGGTGACTCTCAGAGATGTTTTCTATTTTGTTTGCTGAAGGGAGATGAAGCAGCTGGCTCAAAAGCTTGAGGAGGAGGCAAAAGCCTTAGAGGAAAAAGAGAAGTGGAAGGAGGAAGAGAGGCAGAAGGAGGAAGAGAAGCGGAAGAAGGAAAAGAAGGGTGTCTCCTTGGGGAAGCAGTCTGTGAAACCAGAGAAGAAGGAAACCAAAGCCCTGGAGAAGAAGGAAACCAAAATCCCAGAGAAGAAGGAAATCAAATCTCCAGGGAGGAAGGAGACCAAAAGCCCAGAGAAGGGGGAACCCAAAGCCCCAGAGAAGAAGGAGACCAAAAACCTAGAGGAAAAGATAACCAAAATCCTAGAGGATATGATAACCAAAATCCTAGAGGAGGAAACTGAAATCCTAGAGGAGCGTATATACAAAGGCCAAAGGATCTGGGAAATCACAGAAAAGGAGGAAACCGAATCCCCAGAAAAGGAGGAAACGGAATCCACAGAAAAGGAGGAAACAGAATCCCCAGAAAAGAAGGAACCCAAAGCCCCAGAGAAGGGGGAACCCAAAGCCCCAAAGGGGGAACCCAGAGCCCCAAAGAAGTGGGATACCAAAGCCCCAAAGAAGGGGGAACCCAAAGGCCCAAAGAAGTGGGATACCAAAGCCCCTGGGAAGGGTGAACCCAAAGCCTCAAAGACGGGGGAACCCAAATCCCCAAAGAAGGCGGCTACCAAAGCCCCTGAGAAGGGGGAGCCCAAAGCCCCAAAGAAGGGGGAACCCAAAGCCCCAAAGAAGGGGGATACCAAAGCCCCTGGGAAGGGGGAACCCAAAGCCCCAAAGAAGAGGGAACCCAAATCCCCAAAGAAGGGGGATACCAAAGCCCCTGAGAAGGGGGAACCCAAGGCCCCTGAGAAGGGGGAAACCAAAGCCCCAAAGAAGGGGGAACCCAAACCTCCAAAGAAGTGGGAACCCAAATACTCAAAGAAGGGGGATACCAAAGCCGCAAAGAAGAATGAACCCAAAGCCCCAGAGAAGAGAGAATCCAAATCCCCTGAGAAGGATGAACCCAAATCCCCAGAGAAGGAAGAACCCAAATCCCCTGAGAAGGATGAACCCAAAGCCCAAGAGAAGGAAGAACCCAAAGCCTCTGAGAAGGGTGAACCCAAAGCCCCAGAGAAGGAAGAACCCAAAGCCCAAGGGAAGGAACAACCCAAATCCCCAGAGAAGGGGGAACTCAAGGACGTAGAGAAGGGGGAGCCCAAAGCCCCTGACAAGCAGGATACCAAAGCCCCTGGGATGGGGGAAACCAAAGCCCATGACAAGGGGGAAGCCGAAATCCCAGAGTACCCAGCTGAGATGGATAAGAACTTGATCCAGAGGTTTCAAATCTATGAGTCATCGCAGCAGGACCTCACACAGCTTTTCTCCTACGGTGACAAGGTTCAGGGTTCTGTGCAGTTACCCGTGATCCAAAACAGAAATACATCCCTGCCTTCAGCTGAAAACAAAGGTCAGAAGACCTATAAGTCTCAGGAGAAGGTTGAGAAGAAGCCTGAACAAAAATGTGGAGGCCAAAGGAGTCTTCAGTCATCTCAGCTGGAGACACAAAGTGAAGTTGCAGAAGGGACAGTCAGAGATGAGCATGTCAGGGTGCGGTGCTTGGACATCCAGGTCACAAATCCGAAGGCCATGATTAGGGAGATCCTGAGGGATGGGAGGCTGCCAACAAAAGATGAGATAAAACCTTGCAAGGCTCAGATTTTGAGCATGCTGTGGTCTTGGATCCTGGAATATTGTGTCCCCCCAGGTGACAATGGCACAGAGCCTTGTCCAGGCCCCTGATGATGTTCCACAATGACTCCGTAGCATCTGTGTGGATGGGGAGGTTATCACCATCCATCCCTCAGTGGGCAGAAAGTGGGAGTGCTCTGTGTACAAGTATCCCATCTGTTCAGAGTTTCCCAGCCTGGAAATCATTAGAAATGGTCCCAGGACAGGGCAGCTCATGGTCATTGTTTTCTTCAGCTGAGTCACTTGGGAGAGGTTTCTGTCCCAGTCCTGCTTGTAGCTCTTGCCTCTGCTCTGGAGCCTGCTCACCCCACTGGGCATAACAAAGCACTTGTATACTTCAGATAAATCAAAAACCCCATTGCCAAAAGATCAGTGCCTTGAAAGAAGGAGCTGTGAGGATGAAGGCAACAGAAGTATAAGCAGGATTTTCTCTTCTGTTTTAGATGCTGAGACATCTGGGACTGCATCCCGAAGGGCCTCCCCTGCCCCCTGCTGCTGTCTTCTCCATAGTCAACTACCCAGAGGAGTGGTTGGGTTCTGCAGAGTGTGTGAAGCCCTTCACCATTGTTGCACCGGAAGGTGCTGCTATGGAAGACAATCGGGTGGGTGCTCCAGTGGTGCTGGCACTGAAGGTGCCAGGGCAGGGACCAGGCTAGATGGGGGCATGGGGGGCAGGTTGGATGGAGAAGGATCACTGTGGCGAGGTAGTGAAGATGTGATGGGGCCCCGTGTCTGCAGGTCTCCTTTCTGTCAGGGATGGGACAAAAGCGACAGCTCTGCGGGAGACAGAGCAGTTCTGTAAGACAAGAGGGAAAAAAATCACCTAAAACTGTCAACTTCCTTTGAGAACAGGGTCCTGAAGTGAGAAGGGGTGTCCTAGGTAAAACAAACACCAGTAAGGAAGACCAAGACCCTGGGCAGGTGGACTTATTTGTTTATTTATTCTCTCTTCCATTGGTTGAGAAATACCTGCTTTGCTTTCCAGGATGGGGATGTCTTAGGGCTCACCTGTCCCTCCCTTTTCTCTCTCCCCTTAGGCCAAGGCCCCAGATGCCAAGGGCAGTTCTGCCGAGGGCCAACCAAAGACACATAAAGCAGCCAGCAGAGACAACTCTCCAAAGGAGAACCAGATCTCCACACACAGAACAGAAAGTCCCCAGGATTCCTCTGCAACCAGATCCAAAAGTGTGCTGAAAAGAGCCTCAACCCCCACAGAATTCCACAGGTGAGCCACATGGGAAGAGGTGATGCCTCTGCTTCTTGGTCCTCTTGCCAAACAAGGTCCGTCATCCCCAGCTCCACAGTGACCCTGTGCCAGTGCCTCCACGGGATGGCCAGTGCACCCTCCTTGTTTCATTTGCTCCTTAGCAATGTCTGAAGCCTCCTCTTTAATTGCCAGGCTGAAACGGTACCGATGGATAGTGCCTGGCCACGGTGAGGTGGAACTGAAGGTCCACTTCTCCACCAAAAGGCCAGGGAAGTTTGAGCACACGCTGAGGTTTGAGCTCGTGGAGACAAAGCGCCAGTACGAGCTGCCCTGCAGTGGCACGGGCGTGTACCCCAGCATCAGCCAGAACCCGCGGTAAGGCTGGCCCTTGGCAGCCTCCCACACTGCTGCCCCCTGAACTCACAGCCAGGGCTGCCCCTTGGTGCTTCTGGCCTGGGCAGGTGGTGCTGCTTGAGGTCACCCAGCATCTCTTCCTGTGCTGGGAGCTGGGAAGGCAGATGGTGCCTCAGCCACCAGGAAGGGTTATGGCTTTCTGACTACATTTCCTACTTGGAGCATCTCGTAATTCCTTCTTCCCCACTTTCTCTGCCCAGGCTGGTGTTTCCACAGTGGAGGGAGACCATGGAGGCAGATGAAATCATCTTCAAGGAATATGTTGAGAGCACAAAGCAATTCCACTTTGGACCTCTGCTGTGTGGGAAATCAAGAGAGTGGTATGTGCTCCCTGCTGGGCCTTGTTCTTTCCTGGACATGCTTGGAGAGACATGCTGTCCTGCTGGCACAATCCAGGGCAGTCCCCAGCAGAGTCCTGGGAGACACATGGGATTGAAGGACCACAGATGTGTGAACTTGAGCAGATAAGAGGCAAATGGGCCTTGGAGGAGCTGCTCTGCCTACCCGGTGGGTGTCTTGGTGGCCACCTTGGTGGCCAGAGCCGCATGCTGCTTCCAGACCAAAGGAGACTTGGGGGGCAACTTCTGTCCCCCTCCACATCTCAGCTTCACCCTGTAGGGAATGAACTGTATGGTGGTTTTAGAGGTGCTTTGAGCTCTGCAGGTAGCCTGATTGAGCAATTCTTCTGTAGATGGTTTTGTGAACCTTTCATTAATCTGTAATTAATAATAAGATTTATGGTTCACCTGCCAATGGGTGTCAGGGGGAATGTACAGCATCATGTACATTTTCCTGTGATGACATTGCATCCTCACTGCTAGGTAAAGTCTGCCTAAACATGCTGTCACTGAAGCTGTTGTGTATTTCTACTTTTACTGTCACTTTTTTTTTTTTAAATACTATTTAACATTAAGTTCTTGTCTCCATGGGAGATCTGGAGGGCTAGGTCTATTTTGCCAATGTAAGGAAATGAAATCAAAATAGTTTAAACAACCAGACAATCTTTAGCCAGGTTGATGGATAATCTGGGATTTCTCTTTGCCTCTTTAACCCTTTCACTCCAAAGTCATTTCCACACCTGAGAGAAGGGTCATTTGTTATCTATTTGCATTCCTCTTGGGAATTGATGCTTTAAATTTCCTTCTCAGATGTTGAGCTAACGCATGAAATCCAAGGGATTTTTATGACTTTTATGAAAGAGATTAGCTGAACTTTTTTCCAAAAGAGAAGAGTTTAAAGAAAGAGTTTTCTTTCTTTATACCCTGCAGGGAAGGCACCCCAAGAAGGGGAAAGAACCCATGTGCCTGGTGTACTGTTGCTTTTCTAGGCACCCTTGAATTTACATTGTATTAAAAACTCTTGAAGTGGCCTGAGCATCATCAGGCTTCTGGGGTGGAGGCACCAAGTCCAGGGGAAGGCATCAAAGTAAGGCAAGGATGAGCACACGTCCATGCCCCTGACTGGGATCCATTTCCCTCACTTGTTTGTTAGAACTGGGTCTTCCAGCACCGCTTCTTTGGGTGCACATGGAGCTCTCCTCGACGTGTGGCAAAGGCAACAGTCTCCTCTGCAGCCTTTTCCCCTTTTGTGGACAGGTACAAGGCCCGGAACTGTCCCGGCAACTCAGAGAATATAACCATCCTCAACAACTCCCCTGTGGATGCAGAGGTCCAGTTCTCCTTTGAGAATGATGGGAAAGCAGTGACATTCCTTTTGGACCCTCCCAGCATGACACTCAAACCAAAGGAGAAGCAGGTAGGAGGAGGGCAGGTAGAGCTGGCACTGTACAAGTGCCCAGGAGCTGCTCCTCCTGCTCACACACAGTGCTCTTTCTATTTCTTTCTGTGGGGCCGGGTCTAGGAGCTGACCATTTGGGCATACCCCACTTCCCCTGGCTTCCTGGAAGACAAACTCATCTGCTGCATTGAGAAGAACCCAGACCCAGTGGTTTTCAGCCTGTGCTGCCATGGGGTGCACGTGATGCTGGAGGTCAGCCCCCTGGAGCTGTCTTTTGACAAGCTGCTTCTGCACAGGTCAGTCCTCCCACAAGCACTCCAGGACTTGTGACAAAGAGAAAATGTTTGACCTGGTTTCCAGGGCATGGATGGAGCTGCTGCAAGTTGCATTCAGTGGTGAGGCTGGTGTGACCGTCCAGCAGCTGATGCCAAGTGCCTTCCTGTCTCTGCAGGACTGACAGCAGGACCTTGGTCCTGAAAAAAAACACCCTACTGCCCATGGCCTGGCAGCTCACTGGGCTGGATGACCTTGTTGAGGCCTTCTCCTTGTCACAAGATAACGGCATCATTGATCCCCACTCAGAGTTTGAAGTGACCCTGAATTTCAAGGCCGAGCAGATTGGCAGCATTGAGAAGACCCTGCGACTAGAGGTGAGAGGGACTGGGCCCTGCCCTGCAGCTGTGTGCTCTTAGGGGTGGACTCAGGAAGAGCTGCACCTGACAGATTCAAGGGTGCTGTGACCCCAACCTCTGCCTCTACACTGCGTTTGCCAGGACGTGCAGTGCATCCACATCCCCCCAAATAACCAGACACTGCATCCTGAGCCTGTACCACAACCACTTTGTCCCTGTGAGTGGTTGAAGGCTGTTGTTTGGTTGTACAGACTGCAGTGTTATCTCTACATTCCTCTTGGACTTTGTCTGAACCTCTTGCATAGTGCAACAAACACTCCCGCTGGGATTTTGTTCCCCGTGGTTTAGGGGCTGCGTTTCAGAGAGGGTGCAGGGTGATTGGAGAGGCATGTCAATGCCATCTGCTCTGAGACACCTCACAGTTCTTGTGGTTGTTCTTACATCCCTGTGCCTCTCAAGGATGCTTTGGCAGCAGCATTCCCTGCTGTAGGAGCACAGACTGATAGGGCTTTTTTCTGCAGCAGAATCCCACTGGGGCAGGTGAACAAAGCATGGGAGTCCACCAACATTTGTGAAGCCAAGGAGGCCACAGAGGAAGCCGCCAGCAGAGACAAGGACTTACAGGCTATCTACTAAAAGAATCATCTGAACAATGTTTGTTTCTTGCTGCTTCAGGTTTCAGATACAGGAAACATCCTGGGGATTGTTCAGGCTGAAGACATTGAGATCTCTGCAGAGGTCTGTGATGTTTCTCTGAGTATCGACATGCCTGAAGGTCAGTGGATGCCTCCCAAAGAAAGCAGTCCAGGTGCACTGCACTGCCTTGGGAGGTGGGAGACCAAAGCACTTGGGATGGGATGGGATGGGATGGGATGGGATGGGATGGGATGGGATGGGATGGGATGGGATGGGATGGGATGGGATGCAGGGATGGGATAGGATGCAGGAATGGGATGGGATGCAGGGATGGGATGGATACATAAAGCACATACCCTGCAAGCTGTGTGTAATAAAACCTCATCAGGGCACTTACAGCCTTAAGTCTCTCCCCTCTGACCTTTGAAGTGTACAGCTTCACGTGCAGATTGGATTTGGGGGCTTTGAAACCACAGAGATGTGAACAGGCAGTTGGCAACTGCCACAGGCTCAGCACAGTATATAAAGTAATTGGATTTGTGCTTGGAAGTGAGGAAATGGAAGCCAAGCTCCTAAGGCTTAGCTACTAAGCTTGCAGATATTTTGAGTAAGAAGAGAACGGGCAGACAAGTAGCTGGAAAACACTTTCAAGAACAGAAACTTGCTGAAAAGGGTTTTGTGCCAAGACCTCCATGTAGCTTGTGACCTGGTGTATTCTGCAGCAGCTCACAAATACCGTGTTTGACCTTGTTCTGCGGGTTTTGTGCAGGTCCAGATGGAAGCTTGGAATTTGGAACCATTAATGTCCTGGAAAATGTGAAGAAAGTCCTGAGTCTAAAGAACAAAGGGATGTACAACATTGAGTACCGGTGAGTCCATCTACCTGGTAGTGAGCCTTTCCTGGGGTTGCCAGGCCTGCCTTCTGCCTCTGTCAATGGCTAGAACGTGTTTCAATGCTGGCTACCTCTTGATAAATACAAAACCTGGGCTCTCTAATCTCAACTATTTTACCAAAGAACCCAGCCATAAACCAGCAGTTTTCCACAGCCCAAGAGGAACCCAAAAGAGAGTTCCCGAAATGTCAGCCACTGAAATGCTGAGATTCATTGCCTTTCTTTGATGGTCACCTCCTTTCTCTTTCTGAAACTCTGTAAAGAAGTGAATGAAAAATTTTGGTGTCAAGGGTTCTTGCAGTAACCTCGTGATTGCCTGCACTCTCTGACAAGATCCAGGATTCCCTGAGCAGAGTTGGACTCTCCCTTTTCTTTTTTTTCCCTAATCCTATACAAAGTCCTGGCTGTGCTAGTGGGATGTATACTTTTAACTGCAGAGATCTCCATTCCTTCCCTTTCTCCCCTTCAGTTTTGTGCTGAAGAATGCAGGTCCCAGGATGCAAGATTTGGCATCCCACTTCACTATTGAGCCTCAGTCGGGCATGCTGATTGCCTCCCAGCCTGGTGTGAATGTTGAGATGGTCTTCCACCCCACAAGGGAAATGCTCCTCAAGAACAAACCCATCCTGTACTGCCAGGTGAGCCCCCTGGGCCAGGCTCTGTTATCACACGGTGTTTTGGGAGCATCAACAGGATAGGTATCTAAAGGAAGGAAGGCTTTAACTGGAGAATCCTCTCTCCTACATACACAAAGTCTTTCAAAACCATTGGGAGGCTTCCTAAGTGGAGCTGAGAATCTGACTCTGGAGGAGGTGCTTAAACAGGGAGGGTAAATTGATGGAGGCCTGGGGTGGAGGCTGGCGACTGGGGTAGAGCAAGCTGGCCTCTTGGCTTTGTTTACCACCCCTTCCTGTGCACACAGGTGACAGATGCCAGCTCAGGGGAAGGAAGCCAGACTGTTGCCACCATCCCAGTGAGGGTGTCGGCAAAAGCTGTGTACAGCAAGTACAGTATTGAGCCTGCCTCACCCATCAACTTTGGGGCCATGCTCAAGGGCACCAAGAAGACCCAGACTGTTGTGCTGGAGAACAGAGGCATGCTCAACTTCAAATTCCACATCCTCCAAGCACCCGAGGATGCATCTGCATTGGAAAGCAAAAGGTATGAGAAGCCCTGCACCACCCTTCCTGTCTGAGGAGGCACCACCCCATGGCTGGTATGTGGCAGGCAGCCAGGAGACCTGGGCTATCATCCATCTGCATCCCTAGCTTGGGGAGAGGGAGCAAAACATCACCTTGGTATCCCCATGTGTACTATGAAGCTGGTGGTAGAGCTGCTCTCTGCAGCACTGGGTGCTGCAGGCTGCTCTCTGGGAGCCATCAGCAGCAGGAAGGCTTTCCTCTGTGGGGAGGAAAGCCAGCTTTGACCTCAGAGAAAGGCAGGGGAGCTCAGCATGACAGACACCTCTCCTTTCTCCTTCCTCAGCTCAAAGCAAGAGGAATCCGCTCCACCAGCGACAAAGCTGAAATCAAGCTCCTTGACACAGGTGGGTGACTCCTGCTCCCCAGCAGTGCTGCTGCAGGGGATGTGAGAACATGCTGCTGTGCCCAGGCTGGGGGCTGATCACCACAGGGTGGGATGTAGTCTGCAGGATGGAGTCCAGGATGTGCTCAGTCCCACTGACAGTCCTGTACTCTGGCTCAGACCTGGAGCTGTGGGGTCAACAGAGGGGAGCAGGTCCTGTGTTTGACAGCTGCTAGCCAGCATAGGTGTGTGAACACCACAGAAGCAAAAACATCCCCCACTAAACTCCCAGTCCACAGAGCTCAGAACACATTGCTTTTTCTTCTTCCCAGTCCCTTACCTCTCTCCCATCATTTCTCACAGCCATTTCTACTGTCCTGTGTTACCTCTGGAGGTTGAAGGATCACAGCTACCACCTTCATTCTTTACACACAAACTCCTTTCTCTCTGTCACTTGTGACATGCTTGCAGCTCCTCTTGGCTGGTTGGTCTCAGCCTGGAGCTGCCTTTGGGCCATGGATTCATCCTTCCCTGCCCTGGGACTGGGTACTTGGCCCCAGCTGGAGGCCAAGGCAGGACATACTCTTTGTTGGGGTGCTCAGGGCACAGCTATTAGCCATCAGCCTCTCTTGGAACTTTTTCTGCAGGGTTACCTCAGTCTTGGCATGTTCACGGTGTCCCCCTGCTCCGGCTCTGTTGCTCCATGGGGCCAGCAGAAGATCACAGTGGAATGCCTCGCAGGGCAGGAGGGGACATGTGAGGAGCAGCTCTACATTGACATCATGGGCAGAGACCCCATGGACAATCCCCTGGGCATTCCCTTTACCCTGATTGCCGAATCCTGCCTCCCAGGTACATCCTGTCCATAGGTTCCCTTGGTCACACCTGCTGCTGATCAGCACCTCAACTTGCTGCTAGGATAGAGAGGCACACTAGCCCTGGTGTCCCACCTTAAAATCCTTGAAGAGGTTCCAGCCCTCTTCAAGTCCACCAGTGGACTCATCCCTCCCAGGCTGAGAGGGATGCACGGAAGGATAAAAGGAAAGCAATGCTCTCTAAGACTGAGGATGACTGAGCTCCATCCTCACAGCCAGCTCCCCCACCCAAGCTTGGGTTTAGCAGTCACATCGGCAGAAGGGGCTCATCAAGCCTTCTGAGAGGCCAGCAGGGTGCAGATAAATTCATCAGGGAGGCTTTTCCACGCTCATTCCTCTTGTCTGTCCACAGCACTTGTTGAGGATGTCACGTTAACCTTCGAGGAGTACCCGATCTGCAGCAGCACCAACCTCAGCTGCAAGCTGCGGTCAGTCAAAGGCACGGGTCTGTTTGTCAGAGAAGAGAACAAATTTGTCTTCACCAAGGTTCTGGTTGGGCAAGAGGCTGAAGCTCATTTCAGTGTCTACAATACAAGTGGTCTGCCATGTGACGTGGTCCTCTCCAACAAACCCCTGCCTGGAAAGGTAAGATCAAGAGGCCAAGGTGATGGCTGCCCTCTAAAGCCCTTGTGAGAGTTTGTTTTGTTCTCCAGATGGATTGCTTCCTGTGGCCCAGACTAGTCTAGCTTAGTGCAGGTTAAACTGCAAGGGAGAGCAGCAGAGCCAGGGAACAGCTGTGTTGAATTTTGCATGTCCCAAGCAAGGTTTTGGCTCACACCTCTGGGTCTTCAGTGGGAAGCACACTCAGAGAGGGGCTGTTATGAACTGACATGCCAGGGCTCAAAGCAGAGCATTTCCTCGGGCTCCCTGGCTTTTCCTTCTCTTTGAAGGCCAGTTCTAGGTTATTTGCAGGGTTTTTCCTTGCAGCACCCACCTTCCATATATGCTGGGGCAGCTGCCAGCACTCAAAACACACAATGCTTTAGCACGAGGTCAGCATTCCCTGGGAGAGAGGGAGCCTGCCTCGGGAAGCAGGAAGGATGACACACTGTCTGGGGCTGTTCTCAGTAATGCATTTATGAATAAAACTGTGTCATGTTGAAAGGTGCTTTCTCCTAACTTTTCTCTCTGGGTTTCCCCAAGGAAAAAAGCCCTATCAATAACATTTTCAAGTTGTATCCTGACATGATGTCCATTCCTGGCTCATCCAATGCCGTTGCTACGGTGACCTTCACCCCACCAGAGAAGCAGAACTACAGCTGTACTTTCAAGGCTTCCCTTGTCATCCCAAAAAGGTAAATTGCCAGTGGAATACTGGGGGTGGCCTCACTGAAAACTGCCTCTCCACTGGGAAGGCACAGATCTCTTGTTAGCTCTAATGCTTTCAGTAGCCTTAGGCAGAGTACTTGGCATGAGTTGATCTGGGAGGCAGTAGCTGTTAGAAAGAGCAGAAAAATGAGGCTGATGGTTTAGCCTGGAGGAGGAACTATGAAGACACAGAAATACTAGGTAGCCAACTGGAAGTTACTGAGATGTGCTGCAGCTGAGCTGCAGGTTTCCAAGGACAAAGGCTGAGATGAACAGTTTGGTGCCAGCAAGTCAGCAGTCAAAATTTCCTCTTAGATTCTGTAAAATTAAGTGATCCTCTGTGGTTCCCTGGCATTCATTAAGCGGTTTTATGTGAGTGATTGGAGCTGGTTTGAAAGAGGAGCCCAGTTCCTCTGCCCTGGGACCTCTCTAGTGGGGCTTTGACCTGTTCTTCCTCAACCCTTTAGTGGCTGAATTGGAACAAGAGAAGTCTCATTCCTAATACAAAATTGCTATTTTACTGTTCTTGGAAATTATCTTTATTGATGGTGATGATTTACTTTTGCCTCCTTGCTTTTATATTGCTTTCCTGCTGTGCTTTTGCTTGTTGCAGATGTCTCATCTCCCTGCAGCCAGGGGATTTGCCATATCTCATCTAGTGCCTCATTATTTACCTGCTGTACTGCATGATTCAATTAAGTGAAATTATTAACTGTTATTGTGGAAGGCTCTGGTTCTTTGGAGCAGATTCCTCTTGTGAATGGCCCTGCGTGGATTGGGAAGAGGCTGGTGGGGGGCTGTGTTGTGGGGTACAGGGGCACCAGGCAGGGAAAACATTGTGGGTGGCGCTTGCTGCTTCACTTGCCCAGAGAGAAATGGGTTAGTGCCAGCTGAAATTGTTTCTGTGCCTCTCCTGCAGCTCTGTGCAAATTAAGCCCCAAACCCTGACCTTCACCATCAGTGGGAAGGGGCATGAGCCACAGGTGACAGTCGTGTGCCCAAGTGCTCGCAGCAAGAGGGGAAATGCTGTGCTGCGCTTCAAGAGACTCCGGGTGGGGGATTCAGAGATGCTCCCCCTGGTCATCCATAACAATGGCATCGTACCTGTCAAGGTGAGAACCTGCTCAAGGAATGGTCTGATTTGGGAACAAATGCCTGTGGCACAGGGGAAGGGTCCCAGAAAACATGGCACACCTAAGAAGAGGTGTGAGAAATTAATTTTAAGCAAGTGACTGACATCCAAGAAGGGAGTTCTTGGGAATTTTCCATCCAGTCTTTCTTCTTTAAGTTAAACACAGGTGGAGTGGTGATGGAGTGTTTTCCCCCCTGTCTCTCGTCACCTTTTGTTCTCACGGTGATGTGTGATTTCCCAGTTCCATTAGATTGCATTTGATCCTAGTTTACTACATTTCAAGCAAACTTAGTTGTGGTTTAAATACAATCTGCTCATTACTTTCTGTCCCGTTTGGTTCTGTGTTAGTGGTATCCAGATGTCTCTGAAGACCCTTTTTTTCCTGGCTGGTTTGCCTTAACCTATTGTGCTAAGGGCTGTTTGTAGTGGGAGTGGTGCTGGGTTCCCCTGCGGGACCAGCAGCACTGCGGTGTCAGTCCCTGTGCCATCCTGTACTCACACCAGTATCACTGTGCTCTCTGTTCCCTTTTCTCAGTTTATGTTACACCTGGAGGATGAGCACGGAGCATTCTTCTTGAAAGGCAGGGGCTCCACACTCGAGAGATTCTACACTGAAGATGTGGAAGAGGACTGCGTTGGAAATGGTAAATTTATTAACCATGAAGCGTGATCATGCACAGAGGGAAAACATGTGCCCTGCTCTTGGCTTCTCTGAGCAGCAGCCAGATGTTAGACACAGTTTCTTTCCTTGGGCTCTCTGTCCCCCCAGCTTTTCTTGGGGACCTTTTGCAGGGTTTCCTCCTAGAAAGTTGTGAGAAGTTGTTCAGTTCTTCTAGACACGGTGGGTTGAGCTGTGGGGGACTGTCACTACCTCAGTGGACCCTCTGAGGTATTTGCTGCATTGGGAAGGTACCAGCTGGAACAGATGCAGCCCCTGAGCACACAAACAGCCAGCAGAAGCCAAAAGCACTCTCTGGCTCAGCTTTCCATATGGCTGGAACTGGCTGGAAGCAGATGGAATGACAGCTGGGCATCAACGTGAGGTTCAGCTGCTCTAAGTGCTGATGTGTCTGGAGGTGGCAGTCTCGTGAACATAGGAAGAGGGTTTGGAACCACTGGGGTAGAACCTGTGCTTAGAGGGCAGCTGGTTTCAACCTCTTCTTCCTCATATATCCTATGGAAGTATTTCCTCTGTAGAGCTGTATCACTTAACTCTGATTTCCATTGCTGTGCAGAGAGCAAGCCCCCAGAGAAGCCTTTCTTCCTTCTGCATCATGGGCAATCGACAAATATTGATGTCATTTTCAAACCCACCTTGACTCAACATCTGGAAGGGAAGATTTGTGTGTTACTGGAAGACATCTACTCTAAGAAGACCCTAATAGAGCTGGTGGGTGAAGGCCACAAGGATGAATTCACCCTTGATGGACTAGAGGAAGACACAGATGAGAGGAGAGCTAAGCGCAGTCTGAAGAAAGACATTATTGATGGTAAGAGAGGAGAGGCTGCCAAGGTGGAGCAAGGAAGAAGAAAATATCTGATCAAGTGTGTCCTTTCTCTAGCCAGGCCTGGGCTGTCAGCCATGGGACTTGGTGGCCTGTGGCTGTGGTAGCCATGCATGCAGAGCAGCGTGTGCCGTGCTGCATGTCGCTGGCTTAGGGATGTGTCAGAGTGTTTCTCTGAAAGTGGTGGGATGGGGAGAGGCCTGGGGAACTCCCTCCCATGGGGAGGAAGGCTTGGAGCAAGGAAGCATTGAACATACAGCTGTCTGTGCACATGAAAGGGGCGGGTGGAGCTCCCTGCATACTGAGATCTCTTGCTCTCCTCCTTAACAGCTGTCAGATTGAATCACATCCAGTTTGGGGACTGTCCTGTCGGGAGGCCCTACCGCAGGACCTTCACCATCACCAACCATACCAGTATGAAGGTCATGCGCTTTGAGTGGGAGGCAGACGCCGCATTCCAGTTCTCCCCCAAGGTGAGCGTGGACTGCTCTCCCTTTCCCCATTGCTCAAGCCCTGCCCTGCTGTTCCTGGGCGCTGGCAGGGAGTCCTGACATAGCAGTGATAGCCACTTCCAGTGCCATCCATGTAGGAGATGCAGTCCCTGGCTTGGCTGGGCCAAGGCTGCCAGCCTTGCAGAAAAGGCTTCACGTTATGGGAGGTGGCACCTTCTGTTCACACTTTTGTCTATCAGAGTTCACATAAATCCACACCGAGGTGCAGATTCCTGGCACAGCACCTCACCACATCAGTCCCTTTTGCTGTCAGTCCTGCCCTTGGCAGTGCTTCCTTCCAGTTTGGTCTTGACTGCCTGATTCTCCCTAGATGGGACACCTCCATCCTGGCTATGCCAAGGACATCACAGTCACCTTGAAATCAGATGTCCCAGCCACCTTCAGGAGGCACCCTGTGAAATGTAAGGTGATCAAGACCAACTCTGAGCTACCACAAAGGATGGTTCAGGATTGGGAGGACCGAATGTCCATTGTCACAATGGAGGATACCACCAGGAAGGACATGTCAGCCAGCTGGCCTGAGAAAGAGAAGGTAAGGAGCAAAACAGCAAAAAGCCAACCTAGCTTTTACAAAAAGACCACCCTAACACTATCACTGCTGGCTGAGCAGCTCCTGCTTCCTCTGGACATTGGGCAGCCGTGGGGTTCAGCAGCAGTGCATTCTAGGGGAGATGCACAGTGACCAGATACAATCACACAAGAGCCTTTTGACAAGAGACCTTTAGCCACACACAAACTATCAGTCTGTGCCACAAGCACAAGTGTTGCAGCCCATGTTGAATGGGAGACAACGTTATATGATTTTATCCCATTTTATGGTGTTAGAAATCTCTTCATCTCATTAGGTGCCTTTTCACCAACGAGCAGTTAAGTCTCTTGCACTATGTCTCTTCTTTTGAAGTGGAGAGAAATACACTTCTGCTGCACATACTGGTGAACTCCGAGTTTTGTCTGCATGGATACCAGAGTATGGTTGTGGTCTCTGTATTGTGTGGGATATCTCATCATGGAGTAGCCCAGGCTCAGTATGACAGAATGGAGGAGTCTGGAGAAGGATCATCTCCAGAGACTCCTGCTTTTATTGTCATTATTACCAAACATACTCATCTTGGGTGAAAGTCCTGTCCGAGTATCTGGACCATTTTAAGGCCTCTAAACCATCCTCTTTTCTATCAGCACATCTGCAGTTGGAGACTTTGCTACTGAGATTTTTCACTTCCCAAAGTGCCCACTCCCAGCTCCCAGCAGTGTGGCTGTTGCTCCACACATGACATCTGGAGAGCACTTGCTCTTAAGACAAGAAGAAAAAGGCGCTTTCTAGAGGTCTTCAGTCCTGGGGTTCTCCATCCACAGAGCTCCAGCAGGCAAACTTAATCCTAATTGTGAGACCTGCTGGATTTGTAGGGGACCAGGAAAAAAGCCAGTCCCTCTTACAAGGTTGAAGTACAGGGACTGGAATGCAGCTATAGTCTCCATGGATATATTAACAGCTGTGGTAGTGACTGCTTTGATCAACAGGTAGGAACAACTACTGTAGCGGATCAGTCCCAGTCTTGTCATCTTTCCAGGAAAGTAGAAGTGAATGGTCCTTTCTAGTCCCTCTGTGAGGCTGATCTTGGGGGCCAAGAGATTCCCTTGTCAGCCTGACTTTCTGGGCTCTGCTCAGTGATTCTTCCCTCCTCTGTTTGCAGATGGTCCAGACAGCCCCAGAACCAGAACCGGCACCGGCTTACACTGTGGATGAGAGCATCCAGGAGGCCAAGGTGTACCTCAGTGCTGTTGTTGGCTACACCGAGTTCAAACGGAACCTGATAGTGGTTCAGCTCAAGGATACCTTGCCCAACCAGACAAGGAAAGACATGTGAGTGCTGGAGGCCAGCAGGGCCCTGTGAGCGGGAGCTGCCTTTGCCAGGGCTGAGCCAGTGCCCGCTTCCCCGAACTCTACCCCAGCCAAAACCAGCACAAGCCCATTTATGTGCATACAAAGCCAAGCAGGAGACGGTGGTCAGCAGAGGTTCAGTGCTGCCATATCTTTCTGCTGAGACCAGCCATGGGTTTGTTTTTACTGCATGTCACTTGTCCTCATCTGCTCAAGAATAAGTTTGCAGTCAAGCCAAGACCTAAAGTGCAGAGTAAGCCTCTTAGCTTCAATGTCCTGGGCACCGCGTTGGCCCTTTCCTCTTAAACTTCCAGACTTGGAAATACTTTTTGGGCCACGCAGGACAGCAGTCTGAGCACAGTAGAGTTGCCTGGAGAAGAAGATGGTCCTCAGCAGAAAGTGGTACCAGGAGTCCATCAGACAATGTTATTGCACTATTTGCTTTATATTTATTGGACTTGGTTTTTTTATTCCTCCTTCTTGCTTTTCAGTTTCAGGATACACAACACAGGAAATATAGCCCTGGAATACAGCTGGATGGAAGCTGCAGATAGTAAAGCAGTGAAGAAACCATACTCAACCACTCTGATGCGTAAGGGCATTTCACTTGGTGGCTGAGGGCCTGGGGAGCAGACCCTGCCACTTGACCCTGAATTGCTTTTGCATCCTTGTCCACACGTTCACTTTCATCAGCATCTTCCCAAGTGCAGCTGGAGATTTTTCTCCTTGTCCCCCTCTGCCTTTCAGCCCCTTCTGTTCTTGCTCTGCCCCTTCTGCTCTGCAAAGGAGCTGAGCCAGGCTCTGGGAAGAGCCACACGCTGGGTCAGGACTGGGAAAGGGGACATCAGGTCATCTCTTTGAGAAGTCTGAGACTGGGAAAAACAATGGTGTAATGAGTGAGCTGCCCTGCAGCCACTGTCTGTGTGCAGTTCCCCACTCCAGGGCAAATGTAAAGTCACTGTCTAAAACCAACTCTTCTCATTTGGCACAGGAATGTGTGCTGCAGGCAGAGACCTTGCTCCCAGATGCTCTATTTCCTGCTGAAAGTACTCCGCTAGAGATGTTCCAAGTGCATTCCAGATCTCTTCCAGTTACCTGCAGCAGAAGGCAGATTTGCTGGGAACATAGGATTGGTCTTTGAAAGGTGTTCTCTTCTTCTCTGCAGGTCAGTTCCTCTCCTCCAATCCTCTGAGCCATCACAGAAAGCTGCTGCATCCTTTCTGGTGGCAGCAGGACCATCCTTTTGAGATGCATCCTTCTGGACTGCGGCAGCTTGCCAAGCAACAGCAGGATTCTGAGCAGCAGCAGCATCAGCAGCAGCAGGATTCTGAGCAGCAGCAGCATCAGCAGCATTATTCTCAGCAGCAGCCCAAGCAGAAGGACCACTTCAAGAAGCTACAGCGCTTCAAACAAAAACACCTCTATTTGCAGTGTGTTAGTTCCTCCCTGGAAATCTGCCCAGATGACATCAAAGACCTGCCACTGTTCTACATCAACCCCTGCCACGGCATCATCCCTCCTGGCCAAAAGCAGATCTTTCACGTGCTGTTCTCCCCAAAGCACGCGGGGAAGTTTAGGACCAGCATACTCTTCAGGTGGGCAACGTCTACACACTTGCCCAGAACTCCCGCTTCGGATGGGTATCACTGAGTCACAGGGTGGCATGGGATGGAAAGGACCACAGTAGGTCATCTGGTCCCGCTTCCCTGCTCAAGCAGGGCCATCCCAGAGCACATGACACGGGGTTGTGTCCAGAGGGCTCTGGAATAATTCCAGTGAGGGACACTCCCTCACTGTTGCCTCTCTGGGCAACCTGTCACCTGCACAGGAGAGGAGTTCTTCCTCAGGTTCAAGTGGAATTTCCTGTTCAGATTCTGCCCATTGCCTCCTGTCCTATTGCTGGCCATCACCAAGCACAGCCTGGTTCATCCCTTAAGACCCTCCCTTCAGTCCCTCTGACTGGGATGGGGAGGTGGGCTTGGAGACAGGCAGCCCCAGAGAGGCAGCAAAACACCCAGAGGAGCACAGAAAGATCATCATCTGGCCTTGCTAGGGAGACACTGTGAAAAGACACTCTATGAAACATTAAGCTCCTGGAGGGTTGCAAAATCTGTAACGAGAGATACGGGGACCAGCCAGTCCCTAGCTCTGCTTCCTTTTGGAACAAGCAAGGCCTGCTTCTCCACATGGAACCCCATGTGCTGTGGTTGGTCCCCAGGCACTTAGCTGGTCATGTTGCTGCCCTTGCACCTCTGCAGCCTCCCTGCAGCGAGTGCAGTTGTTTAATTTGCTGCTCACTGCTTGCACAGACAGAGGATGCAACACTGTGTGCAGTGCAAGGAGACAGAAAAGTGGCTGGCTGGAAATGTTCATCTGACTAATACCAGTCCCTTTCTTCCTAGGACTCATAAGCTGAAGCCAGCTCTGAAGAAGGTAGAGGTGATTGTGAAAGGCAGAGCCCAGGAGCAGGAGTGTCTTGATAAACCAAAACGCTCTGCGTTACGGCAGACAGACAAAGGCCAAGGACCCAAGAAGCAGGTGCACTGGAAACTAACACCTGAGTGACAGCGTTTGTGTTAGCTGCAGCATCCAGCAGGAGCCAGCAACATCGTGTCTTCTGCTGGCTTCTTCCACCCTTCACCAGAGACCTCTGCAGCTACCCTTGCAAGCTCCAGTGAACACCTTTATCCTATCTTTAATTACCTAAGTTAATTAACTAATTTTTAATTAAACAATTGGCAATAAATTGTTAATTGTCAGCTTGTCTTGCTTGGAAAGACAGGTTTCTGCGGGACCTCTCTGGAATGGAGAATGTGACCCCCTTCCCTCCACATTATTCTAACTTTGAAATTAAAAGGCTTTCCAGCAAAGATACGGGAAAAGGAGTAACAATTCTTTTCTAGGATGTCTAACCAGACAAACAAGCAGCAGCACTGGCAGCAACAACAAACAGAACCAGATACCCAACCACAGCCTTTGCTTGGCTGCAGGCACTTTCCCTGTGGTGTAGTTCCAGTCCCAGCCGGGCAGGGAAGGGAGGCAAATAATGAATAAAGCAATTTCTAGAGAAGTTTTAATTAAGCTACACCAAGGAATACGCTGAAGAAGTCGAGCGCTGTGTCATCAATTCTTAAACACTTATTGCTGTGAGGGAGTCTATAGAGTAGCTAAATAGTGACTGAACAGTGCTTGATTTGTTCAAAGAGAAAGAAGAAAGTGATGAGAATACACCCTAGTGAGGGAAGAGCCCTTAGACCCTTTCAAAATAGGCAAATAGATTACACTGAGTTTCCCAAACTCCAGAGATGGAAGTATCTTCTTGTAATAGCTGATCACCTCGCCCACTGGGTAGAAGGGTTTCCTACTTCAGCTGCAACTACCTCCAAAGTGGCTAAGATGCTATTAGAAGAAATAATTCCCAGACATGGGATCATTGAAAGAATGGACTAAGATAAGGGAACACATTTTACTTGTGCTGCATTAGATGTAAATTGGAAATTTCATACCCCATGGCACCCTCAATGCTCTGGATGTGTGGAGAGAATGAATGCTCTCCTTAAGAACCATATTATCAAATTAATGACTGAAACCAGATTAGCATTATTACAGCTCAGAACTGCTCCAAGAAAGGACAAAGGAGATTCTCCCTAAGAAATGTTACTTGGGTTACCTTATCTGGGAAGGGAGGAAGGGCTGAAACTAATGACTTGTATCTCAGAAATTATTTGCAGGCAATCACACTTTCTCTCACGGACTTCAAAAGAAAAGGGTTGTTACCCCAGGCATCACCTCCAGATTTTCACGTACACCAGGTAGAACCTGGAGATTTGGTTCTAATAAAATCTTGGAAAGATGATACCTCAACACCTGCATGGGAAGATCCTTTTAAGGCACTTTTAACAACTCAAAGCAATTATCAGGACTGCAGAAAAGGAGTGGTCTCACACCTCTCAAGTCAAAGGACCAGTGGAACCTCCTCCCCAAACCTGGACAGTGGTACAAGGAAGTGACCCTTGAAAGTTAATCTTCAAAAGATAATTTAATAGTAAACAGTCAAGGGTAAGACTGGACTGACCTCTGCATTTGCCACCAGCGAGACTTTTGCTCCACTGTGGGCTGAATCGCTCGGGTGTTGAGCAGTGGGAATAGAAATCATACCAGACCTTGACAAAAGAGGAATAGAAAATGATGTTCCAAGACTCTGGAAATTGCTGGGTGGAGTGTCACGGCTTCTGTGCTTCACCTCTATATCCCTACAGCGTGCTGTTCTAGTGCACAGAACTTAGGAAGCAGGTATGGATGAGGAAGGTTATCTTTGTGGCCACAGTTACAATCTGAGCTTTGCTTCATCCGAGCAAGCGCGGATGGAACTGCTGATGGGAGGCACTGCATACAAGTATATCTACAGCTCACTTTACTTGAGTTGGAGGAGAACTACGGACAGCAACGTGAACTGACAAATCAGGAACTTTTAAATAGACTGAATGTAACACCTACCTAATAAAAGACCGATCGATCTTATTTGTAATTGCATCGCAAAAGCAGTCTGTTTATGCTGGTGTCCTGGTTTGAAAGACAGGTGTTTGCCAAGGAAAGCAGAAGCCTCCCTTTGAACTGAAAAATATGATCCTTCCTTCCTTCCTGCAGATTATGATGATTTTGAAATTAAGGGAGCTCTCAGACAAAGATATGGGGGTAGGAATAACAGTTCTTTACTAGTATATCTAACAAGACAAACAAGAACAACAACAGCTATGAAATTGCCCACAAACAGAACAGTAACTCAGTCCCAGTCCCTTTCTGGCTGCAGGCACCTTTTCCCTGAGCTGCAGTTCCCGGCTCTGGGGACGGGCAGGTCCCGCAGAGCTGCAGGAGGGCTGGGGGTGATGGCAGCGCTGTCCCAGGTGGGAGAGAGAGGTGGAGAGAGAGCCCTCCGCTCACGGCGTCGGTCCCGATGCTCAGCAGAGTGCTGGATGGTGGCAGGTTACAGCGAGAAGGCAGCAGTGCAGGGTCCGACAGCAGTGAGGATGGCTCCCGCCGCTGGGAAGGCAGGAATGGGTCAGAGGCGGCGATCGTCCTTCTCGTCCAAACTCTGCTGGGGAAATGGGGCGAGCCAGAGCCTTCCGCTTCCTCTTCTGGCTGTTTGAATCTCGCAGGGTTTCCCTCTTCTCTCCCCTCCCCCTTGCCATCAGGGCCCAGCCAACAGGTATCTTAGCATGACAATGGGGAAAATTCCACAGAGGGAAAAGGGAAAGAACCAATCCCCAACAGCTGGCCAGACGGGATAATTAAATCAAGGGCTTCAGCAGAAAAGGAGAATAAAAGGAAAGGGTGGATTGTGAGGGATGAGGCGCTATTTTGCTGAAGCCAAAAGGTTATTAGGTTAAAGAATGAAAGTAGTTGATTCTATGTGTTGTTGTTTGGATTGTTTGGACTTGTTCTGTTTGGTTTGATCAGTGTTGCTGTGAACTGGGAGAGGAGTGGGGTTGAAGAAGGGACTAAAAAAGAAGTGGGATGAGAGGGGAGTGGACTGTAATTTGGCAGATGACACCAATCTGGGAGCATCTGTTGGAGGGTAGGAGGGCTCTGTGGAGGACCTGGACAGGCTGGATAGAGGGGCTGAATCCAAGAACATGAAGTTTAACAAGTCCAAGTGCTGAGTCCTGCATCACAGTAGCCTATGCCATTTACTCAAAAAATGACTTAGCTCCAGGTAGAAACTTCCTATCAGTGGCAAATCCAGCTTAATAATGGATTTGTTTACCTTCTCAAAGTGGAGCAAAGGCTCAAAGCAGTATCATGGTCATCTTAATGAAAATAGCCAGCCCTGCTTTCTGTTTAGAGTTACTGATAGCCCCTGTTCCTTTCCTGCTTCCATTAGAGAGGGAGAATTCAGAGAGTTCATCTCCCTTTAGCCTTTCAGAAGTGATAACAGACTTGCATTTCATTTTCCTGCAAATCCAACCCTGCCACAACAGGTAAGAGCTTGCGAGCCTTCCTCACCTCTTTGTCCTACTGCTACCACCCCTCCAGCCTAAAATACAACAAAAATCACCCAAACAAAAGGAAGGCTGTAAAAAAGACTTCACTCTGGAGCTAATTGCATTTCAGAAGAGTTTAATTTAATACACGTTTATGCAATTATACAATATAGGAAGCACAAGGGGTTTAAAACTGTAGGTATACAAGGGTACATCTTGACCTTTCCTGGATCTTTTACTTTTCCAACCTACAGAAGGTACACAAAAGAGTATTTATAAGGCAGCCTCCATTCATTAGATGCAAATAGCACACCTCTGTTGTCCCATCACAAGGCAAGGTGGGAAGACAAGCAACTAGATTTGCTTCAACAAACACCTGGCAAATGTTGCATATACAACAGATTACCTCTTCTCCATCAGTTACAGAAAATAACCCAGTAACATCCCTTCAAACCTCCAAAGCCATTCCCGCAGAAGTGCAGATCTGTCAATGTGTGTGTTCAGCAGCACTAGAGCACATGGCTGGCACGGTCACTAGACCAGGCAGCCTCGGTGGGACTCATCCTTTGGAATCCAGGGACCAAAGCCCGGAGGGGAGAAGTGTGGATTGTTGGCTCCCTATGGAAACCAAAGCCCACAGCAGCAGCTGAGGCCGTGAGGACGCTGCGCTGTGAGCAGGACTTGGGGGTGTCCTGCCCTATTTCAGCTCCCTCCCATCATCCTCCCTCAGAGGAGCCGTGTGTGATTTACAGCTCATTATCAGAGCTCCACTTTGAAGCCTTAGCAAGCACTCCAGCCCGAATATAAAAAAGGAAAAGAACATATCAAAATTTTAAGATTAAAACGGGGGGGGGGGGGGGGGGGGGGACGACAGGAAGGCATCAGTCTATAAAGATGAAACGGCAGCTGCATTCTTCTGTGGGAGGGCTGGGGACTCCCGAGGGAGAAAATGGGGCACGGCTCAGGTACCTTTGATCTGGCGGCGCGGGGGGCTCCGGGCAGACCCCGAGGAGAGGCGGGTCTGCGCTGCCGAGTGCTGCCCGCCGGGATAAGGGACAGGATCACCAGGATGAGGGACAGGATCCCCTGGCTGAGGGAAAGGATCCCCGGACTGAGGGGCAGCGGCAGCCCCGCGGAGGGGATCTGAGGGCGGCGCCCGGCCCGGCCCCTCAGGATCCGCCGCAGCCGCTGCGCCGCCCGAGCGCCTCAGGGCGCGGCCACCCTCGGACTCGGGACCGCACTGAGCCTTCCCCTCAGCCCGGCGGGAAGCACTTGGAATGGGAGAAGCGTCAGGGGTGGAAGAGATCTTGAAGAGCGTCAGTTCAAGGTCAGCCCAGCACTGCCACTGCAAACCCGAAACCAATGAACCATTTCCCAGTGTCACATCCAGAGGCCTCTTGAACACCTCCAGGGATAGCAACTCCACCACCTGCCTGGCCAACCTGTTCCTAGGCCTGAACACCTGAACACTGAATTTATGTTTTCCCTAAAATCTAACCTGAATTTCCTCTCTCAGCGTGAGGCCAGTTCCTCTGGATCTCACTGCAGGCCCAGCAGAAGAGACCGGCCCCGCCTCACTGCACGCTCCTGTCAGGGAGTTGGAGAGAGCCCTGGAGCCCCTCCTGAGCCTCTGCTCCAGACTGAACAAACCCAACTCCCTCAGCTGTTCCTCGCAGCACATTTTCTCAACCCTTCATGAGCCTTGCTGCCCTTCTCTGGACACACTCCAGCCCCTCCATGTCCTTTTCCAAGTGAGGGGCCCAGAGCTGGACACAGTACTTGACGTGTGGCCTCACCAGTGCCCAGCACAGAGGGGCAGGCGCTGCCCTGCTCCTGCTGCCCACACCGGTGCTGATACAGGCCAGGGGCCATTGGCCTCTTGCCCCCTTGCGCACGCTTTGGCTCACGCTGAGGCGACTGCTGACCTGCAGGATGTGGCACTTGGCCTCGTGGAACCTCACGCCTCTGTGCTTGGCCCATGGATCGAGTCTGTCCCAGTCTCCCTGCAGAGCCTTCCTGGCCTCCAGCAGATCCACACTGCCACCCAACCGGGAGCCTGCAGATCTACTGAGGCTGCTCTCAATCCCCACATCCAGATCGTCGATTAAAGTGTTAACCAGGACCAGCCCCAACACTGAGCCCTGGGGAACACATTTCAATGCAGCTCAGTTTGCATACTCTGCAGCTGGAGGCTGCAGTGCCCCCACAGCAGAAAGAGCTGCCATCCCGTGGCACTGGCCACACACACGGGTGCAGGAAAAAACCCTTTGACTAGGTGAATGCGGCTGACAGAACAGAGCTTTCAGGCACACACTCCTTTCCCCTAAAGACCCCTGAACTCAATAAATGGTATTTCACCTTCCAGCTCTTGGCTCCATTGGATCCTCAGACCATCAGAGATCCATCAGCCCCTCTCACCCTTTTGCACCTTCTCCCCACTCAAGCTGATGAGCAGCTTTTATAAGAAAAAATGCAGTCCTGCTGCCAACAAGGTGAACCAATTTGTAAATGCAACTTACCCTGCCAAAAGCATCTACGGCCCTTTTCTTTCAGAGGTGAGTCATCAGAAGTAATGAGAATGTGTTGCATTTTAAACCAAAGAGGAGAAGAAACGAAAGCACTCACACAGGATTTTGCAAAGCCAATATATGCCAATATGACTTATCCTGTTGGCTGCTCAGTTATTGCAGCCCTTTTCTACTTTGCCGTTTGTCTTGTTCGGACATTGTGCTCAGATGATTCAGTGATGGGTACAACAGAAATTAAAAAAATCACGGCTGATCGCTAAATAATACAGCTTAGGAAAATTTAAATGGATTGTGAAGTATTTCCATCATGGGCATGACAGTTATCACATAGAGACCAAAACAAGCCCTTTTAACAAAACTTCATTTATATCCTTGTTGCTCAAGCCCTACTGTCCATTTGTTTGGCTGACGTAGTATAATGTAAAAATACTGTTCAAGATCTTCTACTGTTTATGCATTCCAACCCTTCCGTTGCGTTTTCTAAACGCTCTGAGTATTTTTTACTTTGAAAACAATTCATAATATTTTGGAAGTAACATTTAAGTTCTCTGTTTCCTTTTGACACTCAACTGCAGAAATGAGAAAACAAAAAGGTCAGAAAAAATTGCAGAGGTGGATAGTAGTTGACAAGGAGCAAACTTATAGGAGATGAGTACATTACTACCGCTACTGCTTAAGAGCATCTCTCACAGAAAACAGACAGGTGACACTGTCCCAACTCCTTCATTTCAACTCTCCATGACTTGTTTCCTGCTTTGTAAAGCTGAGTTGAGCCATTTTTACCTAAGACGAATAACAACTAGTAATACACACTTACAGTTCTCTTGTAATACTGCACCAGCACCAGGTACCCTTAGAATTTTTTAGGGTATTGCAATGCCATCCCTGAATTTAAACAGGTTCAAGTTATTATTTGCAGCTTATTCTTTCAGGCAATTTGTAGCAAAAGTAAAAAAGTTATTGCACATGTTGAATCTCCCTTTGTAAGTAGTATTGTCAGTAACTGGACAATTATGTGTATGGGGATGCACACGAGGATTTATCTACTGCTTCATTCTGTGTGACTGCAGGCTTTGAGAAAGAGTAATCCCACTTGGCATTTTGGCTCACTTTGGTCTCAGTGATTATAGATCCAGAGTAAGTTGTTAGAAGTTTGTGAAAAAAAAAGTCTCTGAAATTTACAGCAGAGCTGAAGTGTACAGAAGGATGAGACTTCAATGAATACTAAGAATAAGTTTGAAAAGTATATCCAGCTGTCCTACTGGCTATGTCCAGTTGTTATCCACTGTTACAGTACAGTGCACAAACAGCTTTGTTCTTTGCAAAGTACAAACGGGACGCCAGGAAGAAGAGCTTCAAGGAGAGGGCAAAGGTGCACATACCTCAGCCTGCTCACCTGGCCGTCTGAATGGAATGACCAGTGGTACTGGACAGGCCGTGGGCTGCAGTTGGTTATCTCCGGAGAATGCACTTCTTCAGTGCCAGCTGGGATGCAGCCAAACTCCAGGGTGCTGGGCTGGATTTGGAGATTGGGGAAGTGGACTTCTCCTTGAAGGGTGATACACTCCACATAAGGATGGCCGTTGACCATGTTTATCTTCAGAACCTTCTCTTCCTTCCAGCTATGAAAATCCAGTTTATAAGATGGGTCAAATGCAATGTAGAGATGACAGGTCTGTCCTACATCCACTGTCACAGGCTGCAAGGAGATGAACAGTAATTAATCACCCGAGTGATGACGTCCCAAGGTCTCACAGTTGAAACAGTAAATGCTTGAAATGTGATTCCCAGCATGGGCTTCTTGGTTCATCATGCATTTCTTTACAGCAAGGGTGTGACTGCAGCCACAGCAGTCTAGTCCAGAATTCCCTCAAGCCCTTGTTTCTGTGCTCAGCAGCAAGACAAGGGGGTGGCTGCTGGAGAGCTGGGATGCTTTCCAGGAGACACCTTTACTGCATGGCTGGCCCAGACCTAGTTGCCTGCTCCTTCTCCTTGTGCCTTAAAGCCAGGATGGACCTTCTCAATTCAGATAAGATTTTGATTCCTTCAGCAGCTCTGCTGATGCAGCTCAGGCCAATCCACTGCTGACACTACAGAATAAACTTCTTGACTCAAGGCTCTCCCAACAGAAAGGCACCACCACATCCCTCCTCTTCAGACCCCACTGGAGGAGTCCAGGGCTGCTCACCTGGCCATCCGGGAGGGGCTGCTGGTCCGCATCGCAGAGCAGAAACGGCTGCTCCAAGTCCAGCATAAGGTCGAGTGGCAGCAAGCAGGTGTTCTTTAAAGCCAAAGGCTTGTACTGCAGAGTCAGGACATCATCACTGGGTTTCTATGGAAACGGGAGACAAGGAAAAAGAAGCCTCAGCTAGCCACAGACCTCCTTCTGCTTCTGCTGCATCTCACAATTTTCAGCCCTAGAAGTGCATACATCTCTATTTCCCCCTTCTATTTGTTTCTACCCTTCCAGGACATTTGTCTTTAAAGCAGATGCTTTTCATGTTTAGAACCACAGCATTCCCTGGGGGACAGGGAAACACTCCCACACATGGATGAGGGAATAGCCCCCTGAGAGGAGGCAACTGCTTAAACAAGATCTAAATCACAAAAGTCAATCCAGACCATTTGTGTCCAGTTTTGTCTCTCTGTTGGGCAGAACAGCAGTAGATGGTCATCACTCACATACAGACATTTCTTACAACCTTAATGGCTCTAGCAGCCTCATCAAAGCAGTTCATCTGAAACATGTGTCCTCTGCTACAGGGACACAGTGTCTGGTCTCAAAGCTATGAGCAGCCTAGGCTCCTCCTTCCTCTCTATCCATAGTGATGGGCTTCCTGCACGGTTTGCAGAAACCAGAGGGTTTGGGAAACTAGTTCTGCATGTACTGATATCAGGCAGGTGCTGTGCCATGGCATGCAATGAATCAGTTTGTGTGTGTGGCATCAAGCAGAAGCCAGGCAGAATCAGGGAGAGCTGAAAAGCTTCTAGTTACACCTGAACTGCCTGTTCCAGGGATTCTGTACTTCAGTGGAAGCCTGGGAATCAGACGAGAGGCCTGAAACTACAGACACCAAATAAGGAAACAGCCTCTCTTTTTCAGACAACTGGCAGGAGAGGAAAAGATGATGCTGGAGTTGGGATCCAGAGACTAAAGGACACCTGCTCTGCCTCAGTGTTATCATCACTGCAGCTGCAGGATGTCTGGGGGTCCTTTGAAGCAGGTGAGGCTCAGGGAAATGCACAGAGCTATACCATATAGCTATATCATAAAGCATCCATGCCAACAGCAGAGAGGGCAAAGAGACACAGGAGATGATGGGTTTTTCCTTGTCAGCCTGAGGAATTCACAGGAATCTCCATTTTTCCCAGCCTCCCTACAGCATCGGGGTACAGACATCCCTGTGCCTTGGAGGTTCCTGAAAAACCTCCCTTTACACTGAGCAGAGAGACTGGCATTTCTCTGGAAGTGGCCACAATCCCCCTTGGCAGTGAAACTGTAACTGCAATTTTACATTGGGGAAGTTAAATACCACTCTCATCCCTAAAAGCATCTTCACTCACTTCACAAAGTGCCTCAGGAAGGGTAAAGAGGGGCTTTAACACAAGCACACACCCCCCCTCAGCCATGCTGTTAAATGTCAGGATGCAATCCAGAAACTTACCTTCTCCACCCAGAAAGAGAATTGTCTGGCTGATATTTCTATGGAGGGATCAATAAACTTGCAGGTAATGGTTGTTTCCATTATCTTCTCTGTCCTGCTGGCTGTCCCAGTGACAGCTTCACACATCACATAATCCTGCACCTCCTGCATGCAAGGGTCTCTTGTCACTGCTGGGTGGTGGCAGAGCTTCCAGAAAATGCCCTGCCCTGGCTCAGCACCCACCACCCACCACAGGCCCTATTGTTGCCTTAGAGTTATGGCCACTGTGCCTTTATTCTTCCTGTGAGGCAGCTTCTTTATTCTCCACTCAATTGTCCCTAACAGTGCACCCAAAAACCACAAAAGGCACCTGTGAGAAACTCCCTCCCTTCACACAGCTTATGTTTTATTCTGTTCTTACCCCAGATAAACCGCTTGGCACTTTTTAAATTCACTTTCTTTTTGGGCTCCTAGTCTAACTGTAAGTTATTTCTCTGCCCTTCTTTGCTGACTAAGCATGAAACACTGTTTGCCTCAAAAGGGCAACATTTCCTTCCGCCCCTGCTTTGGGATCAGCCCTGGGTTTTGTAGCTGTGGAATCACAAGAAAGCCTTAGCTGGTCTGATGGTGGCCAGCAAGGAAAGCAACTGGTGCTGCCACAGGAACATGTGGCCTTAAACCAGTTTCTTGAAGGCCCCTGCTCATCTCCCCAGGCAAGTGTCAAGGAATGTGGAACAAGCCCAGGGGAGGGCATCTGATGGCTCCCCAGGCTCAGCCCTTGGTGGGGACCTCACCTGCTCGATGGGGGAGAAGCCTCGCAGCACCATGTCCACAGACTTGCCCGGCTGCAGCTCCATCGACAGTGGCTCCAGCCCAAACACGGGGCTGGTGCCTTTGGGGCTCTGGCAATCATCTTCGGCCAGGGGGCTACTGAGGGCTGGGATGCTCTGGCCCTTCTTCTTAGGGGGGCTGTGACATTCCACACTCCAGAAGAGCCGATGGAAATGGTGGCCCCTGTTTGTTACTTTGAACTGACAAATACAGGGAACGAGCCTAGAATAGAGGCCAGGATGGAAAACAGTATGGGACTAGCTATTTCCTTGGTCAACAGAGTGCTCCCAGTGAGCAGTCTGAGGTGTTAATAGCTTGGAGACTGTCTGCATTTCCAACTCTTAATGTGGATCAGAAACAGTGTCTGATAAGGTGCCCTTCAGGCCCTGGTTTTTCCTCCAAAATGCTTGTTCTGGGCTGCTTCATACTGTGACTGTATATTGTATAATTGTATTCTACATCCAAAACCGTTACTGAATCTTTGAGATCCTGCACTTGGGGACCTTTTGTGTGGGGGGGTGTGATTGCAGGCATTTTTAAAAGCCAGCTCAGAGACACTTTCTGAATGATCCCAGCAAGCTGGTAAAAATCATCTGCCTGCTCCAGGACCGGAAACCAGGGCAGCAGGGACTCTCCTCCAGGTTCATAGCACCTTTGGGTTGCACTGGTAGCCATTTGTAGAAACTTTTGCACTGGTATCCATTTCGCAATTAGAAGCTGTTTTAAAGTGAACTTTGCAAACTCTGCTGGCAGCGAAAAACCAAGCGAGGTCCTGGGCAGAGCAGGGCAGCAGCAGAGCCCACGAACAGCACGAGGAAGCGGCAGCAGCGGTGCTGTGGACCCCACACAAACCAGCAAGTTTCCATCTGCCTCTGGAACTGCTCTGAGGGCTCCTGCCCTCCGGCTGGGCGTTATCACCCTCCTGTCTCTTTGTTCCCAGGGCCCCTGCTTGCCTGAGAGGCACCATTTTGGAAGGGAAGGCTGTGATGCCATCTTCCCTTGGTCCCTCAGCCACACGGAGGGACCGCCTCATCCGGGCACCATTTCAGAACCTTTTGTTCTGGGGAGCCTGTGAGAGCATTACTTGGTCAAGTCAGGACAATGTATGAGAACTAAAGACAATTCACTGGCCATTTAGCAACTGGTTTCCCTTTCAGTGGCTTTTGAGGGTATCTAACAACATTCAACTGGCCATCCCATGTTTCTAAAGGAGTCTCTGCCTTTGGGGAAGGTGTCAGGGCTTTGTAAACTGAAGAAGATATTTTCTGAAGAACTACAGCAAAACTGCTCCTTGTTGAGACAGGAGGAGAGGTGGCAGTGGAGAGATCTCCTACCTGAACTGGTGTCCCAAGCTGAGCTCTGGGACGAATGGTTTGTCCATGACAATTGTGGTGCCGGTGCCCACAGCCAGCACCATGAAGGTGGTCCAAAGGCTGTTCCCAGTGAAAAGCTGAATAGTGTCAGCAAAAATCCCAGTGTCATCCAAGGTTGCTGTGATGGTCACAGGAACCTCACCCGTAGCGGGGATCACTCCTTCTCTGGGTTCAATGACATAGCAGTGGGGTTTGCAGGCCTGTAAGAAAAGCATATTACGCATTTAGGATGGAAATGACACACCCTGGTGTTCTGGGGGATATAAGAAAAGGAAAGACTAAAGAGGGGAGGATAAAAAATTGTAAGGGCTTAATTTCCCTAAATTTAAGCTATAGTATCGGGAAACAGCAGAGCTTATACAACCTGTATTTCCCCCTCCTTTAACAGACTCTCCTAATTATCCCAGTTTTGCCCGACCGACGGGACACTCCTCCACAGGAGACTGTTCCTTCCCCAGTCTTTCTCTGCACTATGTGCCAAGGAAAGCTGCTTTGTCTCTCGTGGCTTCTTACAAAGGCTCGAGGCCAGAGGAAGCCAGGACTGCTCAAATCCCACTCCAGAAACCACAGAGCTGGAGGACACTGCTGAGAGCCTGAAGAATTAACTCCGCAAAACCAGTTCAGCAAAACCCCAACACCAAACTGTTCTTTCCCAAGGGGCCATCAGTGCTTCTCAACATCCCCTGAAGGACTGAAGCCCTCACTTCCCACTGATCATCAGCTGTAGAGAGGCGCCCCAGTGCCCTCTGCTTTGGAAAAGTCACCTCTGAATGGTTACAGCAGGGCAGAAAAGCAGGAAGCAAAAAGGAAACTGGATAACATGCGCCGTGTGGACATGGCCCACTCTTCCCACCACTCTTCTCTTCATCTGCTTTCTCATGGACTTCATGGATTGGGCAAGAGAGTGGGAAGCTGCCCCAGGCAGGGAGGAAAGGCCTTGCAGCAGCACAGCTGCACGGACACAGCTCTGCAGGTCCGGCCCTGGTACGAGCTTGTGAAACCCATCCTTGACACGCCAGGCCCACCCAGCCAAGGTGCATTGCTCCCTGCACAGGCTGAAAGCAGAATTTCATTGTGGAGCTAGAGAAAGCTGTCCTGGAAAAATCCCTCACTTTAAGGTTACATTTATCCCCAAACAGCAGGAAAAGCAGCAAGAGGAAAGTTCACAGCCCTCCTCCTTGGCCCAGGAGGCTGAGCCTGGACTCTCCCACACGGCCTGATGCTTTATCCACAGACTCAAACAAGTCCGTAGTATCAGGTTTTAACCAGCTCCACAAGTTCAACACACCCAACGTGAAGAAGAACAAATCTCAAGCTGCTCACAGATCACCCCCTCCATCAGTCATCCCCCCAGTCCCAGCCCCAGCCTACAAGCCCTCCACTGGCTGCACCAGCCCTGCTCCCCCTGCCTGGGGAGTAGCCCCAGCTCCTTCTGCCCAATGCAACCTCCACATATTGAGGAGCTGCCTTTCTCTGCAGCTGGTCCCCAAAGATGCTCTTCAGCGGCACATGTTGCGGTGTGTTTTTTCTTTAATGGTTTGCCCCTGTTCCCCCCTCTATTGCTGGTCTAGTCCAAGTTGTACCCTCCTACCCAGTTGTCAATCTTCCCTAAGACCTCCCCTTTGTTACAGAATGTTCTCTGTCCCTCCTCCTCCTGAATTGTCAATCCCACATTGTACCTGCCCCTTGCTGTGGAATGTTCTTTGCCCTTCCCCCTGCCAAGCTGTCAATCCCTCCTTGTGCCAAGCCCCTGCTTTGGAAATCCCCTTGGGCAATCCCCTAAGCTTTGAAGCTCCATGGGTTTGTTTGAATTGCTCCCTCCCCCTGTGTTTCCTCATTGGTTAAAGCATTGTAAACCCTGCCTTGTGCTCCTCCCCAATCTTCCCCCTATTGCTTGAGGATTTGTACCCTCCCCTAGAACCTCCCCTGTATAAAAGTTTCCTGCACACTCAGTGTCTGTGTCTATTGTGCCTGGGCCTTCCTTGGAATGGGCTGACTTGGGTTCCACAGGGAAGATCCCTGTCTTCTCTTTGCCTCTGTCCTCCACGCTTCCACGTATCTGTGTGCTGTAGAGAGCAAGCCCTGCCCTCCTGCTACCCAGCCCAGCGTTGGTCGGGGAGCAGCCACTCTGGGCATGGGCTCGGGAGCTGGCTGAGCAGCTCTGGCACCGTGTCAGGCACAGAGACCATAGGATGTGGGGGTGCACAACCCCCAGACATGTCTTTGTGTGGACAGCCCAACTGGCTCGACCCACAGGAGCTGTGAAAATTGCCTCCCCGCAAGCAGTCTGAGGACAGACCTTGTAGCCTGCCCTCCTCTAGTAACAGCAGTTTGGCACAAAGCAAATGGATAGATGGAACCCCTAGGGAAATGTAGGGAAACCATTACGGCGATCCATGCGCTCCGGGGAGCAAAGGACCACAGGTTTCTCTTGATCTCAGAGCTCCAAAACTGTGACACACCCAGCTAAAGGCCTTCCGTAAAATTAAGGGAGAACTTGTCAACACAACCCAGACTAATTTGTGCTCCAGCATCTCTGCCCCTGATTTCACTGAGGGGTGCCCCAGCTAAAACCTCCAGAACCAGGTTTCTCTTGCCTCGCTCAGATGGAATATTGGAGTATCTTGCCTCCTCTCACACAGGGCGATCTAGCTTGCATCTAAAAACCAAGTAATGGTTGCTACTGACCAGTCAATTTCCCTGGAAAACAGCCCCACAGATACTTACTATCTCTGCCCTGAAGTCTGTAGGGACAAGACGTTTGTTGAAGAGGGTAAAAGTTTGTGAATTAGCCTGTAGTGCTGGGATCATGCCAAACTCTATCAGCCTTGGACTCGGGTAGATGTCTGCCAGCTGTCCAGTGCTCTGTAATTCTTGTCTCTGTTCCAGGAAGCAAGCAAGAAAGATTTTTTGAAAAACCAAAACAAACCTCAACAGGGAAACCTAGAAAAGCTTAAGCAGCTCAACACTGCCTAAGTTACTTTCTTTAGGGACAGCTACCACTCTCCTGCTGAAATGCTGGGCTTTTGGAAAAGAAAACAAAGTTACACATTCACCTCCAAATTCAAAAGGATCAAGGTAAAGACAAACTTTCGAAGTACAAATTATTGGCCCCAAGGGTAAAGCTTTGGAAGAAATGTCAGGTTAAGACCAGGCAGACAGTTGAACAACTAGTTATTGTGGTGGGGAGAGACTCAGCTTAAAAGATAAGCAGCCTGAGAGTTGAAACAACTGTTTTGTCCAACTTCAGGTTCACTGGCACAGCCTGCACTGCCAGTCCTTCCTGGTGACTGATTTCTGTGCAGTGCCACAGTGGCCCAGGTTCAGATGATTGGTGCCATCCAGGGAATTTGGCATCCTCATTTGCATAGGTTTTAATGGAAGTTGAAATCCTTGCAACAACTCTTCAAATGTCACATTTCCTTTCTTTCAGAGAAAGCTCAAGGTTCCCAGAAATCTTCTGACATCTTCTTTTGTGCTCAGAGAGATGACAAGACATTTTATAACAGATGTTTCCAAAGTTACTAGCATTTGAAAGGTTAATTAACTAGAATTATCCTCGATTCCAGCTTAGATGAGCTACTTTCTGTGTCAGACACTGAGATTACCACCTATAAGGCATGAGCTGTTTATGCCACCAATCCCTCCTGTCTTCCAAAGCAGCCTGTGCCTGGTTTCCCCAGAAGAATCCCCATACCCTTTGCAGCCTGCCAGGACAAGTTGCACAAAGGCACACATCTCCCCTTGCACTCACCCGTGGGTTTCTCTCATCCCCAAACACGCTGATAAGAACACTGGTGCGATGCTTGCCCAATGTTTGGACTTTGATTGTAACTGGAATCTCTGCAATGCTGTGAGGCTGGACAATCCCACAGGGTTTGGGGCTGGAGTAGAACACAGGAGTGTCCTCCCTGCGTTTCTAGAAGGGACAGAATCAAATGCAATTTAGGAGGGACCTCTCAAGAAATGTCAAACTCCTTAACATCCACCACAACGGCAACTTACACACATTTTTAAAAATCCCCAGGGCAAAGATAAAAGGCAGAAACAAGATGCAAGAATTGTAGGCATAGCATCCTCAGGGGGACCTGCAAGGAGGCTGACAACACAGGCATGGGTGTCTGTGGGTGCAGCAGCTTTTCACAGCCCTCTAAGGTGTCCCACAAGAAAAGACCCTGAAGACTAAAACATAAACTGTTTCCTCAGGAGATTACACTGCATCCTAAAATTTACATTCAGGTAGGATCCTGTTCTCAGCAACTCTTTAAGACTGAATAGAAACCAGCAAGGACTTATCCAAATCCTTTTCCCCTGGAATAATCTCCTCAGTAATATTTGCAAGAAGGAGGCGCATGTGATGCCAAACCTGGGGAATAAGCCCGTAGCAGCCAGGAAGGTCGGTGTTATTCACAACGAGGAACTTCCTCTCGTAGGGCACCTTGAGGCGGCACTCGTCGTACAGCAGGACGTGAGGGTACACTCGCAGCTCAGGAACGAGACATCTGGGCAATGAGATGACCCCAGGGGAATCAGAGATACTGAGAGGATGGGGAACGTTTACCCTCGAAGATTGTGAAATGGAGCATAACACGTTTGTCACTGTCAAATAGACGTTTAACAGCCAGACACTGATAAATTGCCTTCAATGTCTTCCCACTCAAACATGTCCTGTCAAGGAGGGGCAAATCCTGAGAGGCAGCACCCAGAGACTGCCAAGTGCCCCAAGCAGAGCACAGCTGTCTCACAGCTGCCTCAGCCCCTCCTTTACCCAAGAAGGCTTACAAGGACTCCTGTAACAGTTCCAGTGATCCATGAGCTCTGGGGGAGCCTTCCCAACAAGGAGCAGTGTTCACCAAGGCTCAAGGAACACACGACTCTAGTGTCTCAATAAAAATGATTCCCTTCTCTCCCTTGGCACTGTTGCCCTGCCTGAGAACTCAACAATTTGCCCTAACCTTGGAGGGCATGAGACACCACCTGTCCTGCAGAGTGGGTGATCACCCCTTCCCAGTTCCTACATCTCCCTCAGTCCTTCAGTCCACAGGTCTATGCCTGTTTCCAGTTGCACGTGCTTAAAAAAAATGCAGCCCAGGCACTGACTGGATGGCTCTGCCTGGGAGAGGGAACAGCACCAGGGAACTGCATCTCTCTTGTCATTAAACTGATGCCTGCGGCAGCATAGCAGGATGAAATGCTGCTGCAGCAAGAACAACTTTTGGTTTTAGTCTGAGAACATTAATGCTCAAAATGGGAAGCAGAGGCAAGGAGAAAAACAAGAGCTGGCCTGTCACTTCAAGGGCTGTTTCCCCCTTGTAAGATCCTGCCCTCACCACTCTTGCTGTGAGCCACTTCCCCACGGTCACGTGCCCTCATTAACAGAAGCAGGCCCTGACTCTCAGCAAGCTGCTTGGTGTGTCCCAAACCAGTGCAGGTTGGTTACAACCCAGCACAACTCCACCTCTTGCAGGAAGGAGCAGAGGAGTCCCCCGGGAAATTTCTTCGACTTCAAGCACCAAAAACCAGGCCAATAAATCGCATCATTCCTGGTCCCTTTAGAAAAAGGCCCAGGACCATGCTGGGCTGTGAGCAGGGGTGCTTTTCAGCACAGGCTGCTTTCCAAGCACTGCTGTTCTCTCATCCGGCTGGGCAGAACATGAGGTCATTAAACAACACGTCTCCTTGGCAGCTCCAGCCAGAAAATCCAGGTCAAGGCAGCGTGCTGGGGGAGGCCAGGGAAGTGCTGGTACCTGGCCATGATGGTCACTGATGCCACTCCATTGCCAATACCCTCCAGGTCCACCAGCATTCTCCGGCAGAAATCCATCACGGTGTTGGAACACAGGGAGAGGAGAGGAGAGGAGAGGAGAGGAGAGGAGAGGAGAGGAGAGGAGAGGAGAGGAGAGGAGAGGAGAGGAGAGGAGAGGAGAGGAGAGGAGAGGAGAGGAGAGGAGAGGAGAGGAGAGGAGAGGAGAGGAGAGGAGAGGAGAGGAGAGGAGAGGAGAGGAGAGGAGAGGAGAGGAGAGGAGAGGAGAGGAGAGGAGAGGAGGAGGGAGGAGAGGAGAGGAGAGGAGGAGGGAGGAGAGGAGAGGAGAGGAGGAGGGAGGAGAGGAGAGGAGAGGAGAGGAGAGGAGAGGAGAGGAGAGGAGAGGAGAGGAGAGGAGAGGAGAGGAGAGGAGAGGAGAGGAGAGGAGAGGAGAGGAGAGGAGAGGAGAGGAGAGGAGAGGAGAGGAGAGGAGAGGAGAGGAGAGGAGAGGAGAGGAGAGGAGAGGAGAGGAGAGGAGAGGAGAGGAGAGGAGAGGAGAGGAGAGGAGAGGGGAAGGGAGGGGAGGAGAGAGGGGAAGGGAGGGGAGGAGAGAGGGGAAGGGAGGGGAGGAGAGAGGGGAAGGGAGGGGAGGAGAGAGGGGAGGAGTAAATTCCTCCTTACAAAAGCTCGTTACCCACGTGTGATATCATCCAGTTCTTTCTTCATGCTAAAGGAGAGGGAGGATTTTGCCTTAATTCTTCTGCTGGTCCATGTGTAGAGCACAGTCTCTGAGAGTAACAAAAGACTCCTGGCGATATCAGATTTGTTAAACACACCTTGCTATCAGGGTATAGGTCAACTAAATTAAAACATTAGACGAAAGCTCTACACACCACTGTATTCAAATTAAGGGACAAATTTTTCATCTCACTACAATGACATAAATGCAGAGGAAATCTGCTGACTTGCACAGAATCAGATTTACAGCAGGAAGTTGAGGGCAAAGTGTGGCCCAGCAGGTGCTGGGCAGTTCATAGCTACAGAGTTTTTTGTTTGTATGTGATCTCGGCGTACGATTTTGGAAACAAAACAGTGCTTCTTCAGGAGTGTCCCGATTAACCCAGCTAACAGAGGCCTCACGCCAGTGCAGATCTCACCCACACGATGCTCAAAGCTGGCAGCAGAGCTAAAGCCCTCGCACACTGCAGTGAAGCTTCAGCTGGATTCTTCCCATACCTTGATATCCTGGTGTCCCTGGGGAGCGATGGTCCCTTGGCTGGGATTCATTGTAAACTCCCTTGGCTCCACATAAAAATGAATTCCCTGCCTCCAGGATGGGTCACTCTGCTTTTGTATTTGATCAAAGCTACTAACAGCAGGCTGAGTGCCATCGTCAGACATGCGGAGCTTGAACCTCAGGGACACTGGGGAGGGGTTAGTGAGGCAACAGGTCATGGTGTAGGGAAAGCCTAGGAAAAGGACATAAAATTCCATTTAGGCACCAGTTATGTCATGACTCCTGGTGTGCATATCCTGGTAGGATTAAAGTGTGATTGGAGTTCAGCACTTTATTGTCTGAACTACAGCTCACCGAGAAGCTGCATGAGAAATTAATTGTCATTTAGTTCTCTTTGACGCTGATTCCAGACTGCAGCCTTGAAAATGCCCACTCTGAGCCCTGCTGAGTATTGCAAGCTTCTCTCTGATGGGGAGGAGCTCCCTCACCTGCCCCAAACCAGCACCAGTTATTTCCCACTGATGAGTGTGCACCCACACCGAGCATTTACTCTGAAAATCCAAGCTGTTAAGTCTGCCAGCACTCTCACAATTTTTAAGATATATAAACAGTGAGTCGTCATTGAGAGAAACTACATCAAAGAAAGTGAGGATGGAATCAGAAACTGGAATATGATGCAAAGCACACTAATGCAGTTTCTCTCTGCAGGATCCTTAAGGCATCTCTTGGTTTGGGCCAAACACACTGAGCACGTGACAGCTCAGAGCCCACTCAGCTGGAGGCAAACCCGAGCCTTGCTTTGAGATTAGCAATTAGTAACATGTCCCACCTCACCCAAAAAACCCGGACATCACACCCGTGCTGCTCCCTGTGATTGCTGCCTGCAAGTGTTTACCCCGCTTTAGCTCTGAGATTTGCTTTCCCTGCTGGAAAGCCAGAGATACAGCCACACATGGTGTGGCGTGGAGACCCAGGGGCCTGCCAGGGAGATACCAATCTCCATGCCCTGGAAGGAAAGACAAGGAGACGTCTAAAGGGCATTTAACCCAGGGTGAACAAAAAGGGATTCTCCCCACAGTTCTTTGCTCCTCTATGTTAATGTACCCCAGTTATGTCATCCCTAATGTCCTCCCCAGTTCTGCAAAGTTCTCCTTTCCTTCTTTACCCATTGGCCCAAATTTTCCACAGTGTTCCACCCCCATTTCTTTGTTGGTTGTTGCCCTTTGCCCCACCTTTGTATCGCCCCTGTGCTCTCAGCCCCTTGGACCCTCGTGTTCTACTCTGCCCCCTCTTGCCTTGTACTTAAGCCTCGACCCTCCTTTGTTCTGGCTCTTCTGCTCCTGGACCCCTTTGGTGTGTGGCTACAATAAACCTCCATCGGAACTACATACAGAAGATCCCTCTCGTCTTTTCTTCGTGGGCTCCTTTCTGCTCCTTGCGGCCGTGTGGACTTAGTGTGTGTTTGTGTGCCTGCCTGACCGCCTTCTACTAAAGGCACTTTTCAGGAAGGTAGCGGCACTTCACCCTCTAGTGCACGCTGCTACGGTGAGGATGTCCTGCAGAGCCCGGACACCAGCCACAACCTGCTCTGCAGTGGACGTCTGGCTTGCCTGGCCAGCTCGGTGGGGAGGAGACTTCTCTCCAGGCCTGCTCACCAAGAGTCATTTGAACACAGATGGGGGGGAAAAACAACTGCGGGCACAGCCCAGGGCTTCTCTGTGCACATCAACAGTGATCAGTGCCAGCTCCAGCAGTGACTCCAGCAGGGAGACAAGAGAGGCCACAAGAAGGACAAACACAGATTTCAAAACCTCCAATGAGACTGAGGTCACCACATGCAGACAGCAATCAACAGTTAAAAAGAAGCAAAACTACAACAGCTGCCTTCAGCTGAAGAGACCTCAGGAATGAAATCGGATTAAGCAGGATGAATCTGCTATTACAGAACCATAGATCTACCTGTTGCCTTTCTTGCTCCATTGATTCAAAAAGCAACTTAACAAGTGCCTCAGGGGTGATGAAGTGTAGAGAAGAAGCAGCTCAGGAAAGGCAATTAGTTTTCTTTAAAAGTTCATGAACTTCATTGTTATGGGTTTAGGCTTTGTAGTGAATTTCCCTCTCGGTCTGGGAAGGGGATAGGGATTTGGGGGCTTTTGGCTGTGGGGGGGGGTGGGTTTTTCTGTTCAGGGTTTTTTGGGAGTTGTGGCATGATGCCATGGCCAGTTTTGAAGTGGGACCTGAGGTTTTGCAGGGAGCGGACCTTTCCTTCCTTCCGCTCAGGGATGGGGAAGCTCAGCCGTGTGGTGCTGTGGGAGGTTGAGTGCTTGTCCCCAGCACCTCACTAGGCTGCAGCTCAGCACCATCATCAAACTCGCCTGCCTTCCCTGCTTCTGCCTGCTGCTGTTTGGCACTGCCGAGATCCCCTGCTGCCCGTGAGTTTGCACAATTCCTTCCTTCTTCCCTTCCTTCTTCCCTTCCCTTCCCTTCCCTTCCCTTCCCTTCCCTTCCCTTCCCTTCCCTTCCCTTCCCTTCCCTTCCCTTCCCTTCCCTTCCCTTCCCTTCCCTTCCCTTCCCTTCCCTTCCCTTCCCTTCCCTTCCCTTCCCTTCCCTTCCCTTCCCTTCCCTTCCCTTCCCTTCCCTTCCCTTCCCGGAACTTCCCTTCCCGGAACTTCCCTTCCCGGAACTTCCCTTCCCTTCCCTTCCCTTCCCGGAACTTCCCTTCCCTTCCCTTCCCACACCTTCCCACACCTTCCCACACCTTCCCACACCTTCCCTGCCAGCTGGGAGGGGATCACTGCCCTGCCAGATCCCACAGCTCCTCCTGCCTGTGATCGTAACTACACCAAAGGGGAAAAACAGTACTTGGGAGGTTGGAAACTTCTGCTACTGCCTTGTTGTTTGTGCTGTTCTGCTATATTCTAGTAAAGAACTGTCATTCCTTTTCCCATAGTTTTGCCTGGAAGCCCTGGAATTCCACAGGTACAATAATTTGGAGGGAGGGAGTCATCTTCCCATTCAGCAAGATTCCCTCCTTTCTTGGCAGACATCTTGTCTTTAAACCAGGACGGAGACACCAGAAAATACTGCCTTTCTATTCCCTGGTACTATTTGATCTCACAATGGCAAAATGCTACCTGAGGCACAAGCAGCCCTGGAGTTCACACCCTGAAGAGGCTGCTGCAGTGGTAGAACATGAGTGACGGATGCCTTCACGTTCAAGTGGTCCACTTTGGAATGCACAGATCCCTCATGCTGTGTCTAAGCCCAGGGAACACTCACCAAAGGAAATGTCACCGAAGTCGAGCTCATCGACGTTGAAGTGTACAGTCGGTTCACAGACATGTCCCCTGCGATGAGGAGGAAATGGCTTGGTTAAAGGCAATTGCAAAGTGTCTGGCTGTAGTGGCTTGGGGGCAGAAAACCTAGTCGGGGGCACTGTGGGTTTCAGATCAACACACCACCATGTGCTCAGCACAGTGTCATGTGGACAGGAGGCAGCTAAAGCCCAAGTGGCTAGCAGCCACAGCCACGGATGGGGTTCGGGCACAGGGCAGGCAGGAAAAGCCCCCAAGTTGCTGGTGGTCCCATGAAGGACCCTGAACACACACCCAGACATGGCTCTGTGCCTCAGTTTCCCCATCTGTAAGATGACGGACATAAAGGTGTCCCCACAAACTTCTGTAACCAGCCTTTCCAGCCACAGGTTCCCTGCTTTGCTGCTTCTTAACTGTAACTGGTGTTCCCATGGAGGAACTTTCTCAGCAGATTTTAACCTACACAATCATTACAGAGTTTTGAGACATGGAGTCAAGGGAGCCTCAAGAATTCTCTGGAAACAGCAGCAACAATTCTACCCAGTCAACAGATGAATCCTAGAGGAAAGCACGGAGGCTCAGGAGCCAGCCACTGGGGCTGTACCGCTTCAGCTCTGGAGGGGCAGGAGCAGGCAGGGAGAAACACCCCTCCAGGCTGGGGTGAGAAGTACCTCCCTCCCATTGGCCTTTGCAGGCACATGCTGATGTCTGAAGTTCTCTTGGCTTGTAGAGTTGTTCCACCCCTGTCCAGCCCCTGTTCACCTCATTGCTATTCCTCCTAGAATGTTCTCCCTTCTCCTGATCGCTATTGCTCCTGATATGCCCATATTGCTCCAGCCCTGTTACCCTGTTGGTTCCCCTGGTTGGCTGCCCCTCCTCTGCACTGCTTTTCCCTGTCCCTATAGGACCTTGATCCTCAGGACGCGCCTCTTTCGTCCCATAGTTAACCCTTTGCCTTCAACCGAGTTTTGTCTTTGTCCCTGGACTGCCTTCAAGACCCAATAAAACTTTCCTCGGATTTCCATACAAAGACCTGCCCTTCGCCTGTTTTGTCAGCAACTTTTTGTTTTTAGCAAGTGTGCTCGGGGCTCCAAAAGCACAGCTCGTTCTCAGAGGAGCCCAGTGAAGTGCATCGCTTCAGGAAAGGATCAGCTTGTCACAAGTGCACCAGCTGGCACAGCCAACAGCTACTGCACTTCATCCGTTCAGGACGTGGATGTCCTGAATCTACCACACCACCTCAGCTGTGCTTGAACTCAGCAGACAGGCCCCAACATCCACTGAAATCAGCACTTGAAGCTGCACAACACTCACGAGTTTATTTCATGGCTGATGCCAATCAATGCCCACTCGGCCTTTGGTTAAAAATCCAGGACCAGTGAACTGTGCCTTCTGTTGTGTTCACGGGACTGCCACTGGCTCTGCTCTACACACCTCAACAGGGCACACCTGCCCTTGCTCAAGGAGAAAGCTGCTTATGCAATAACATCCTGTGACCACTTTGGGACAGGGACAGAGGAGAATCAGTCATTTGATGGTGGAAGGCTCCCTCTTAATTTCCAAAATAAAAAAGCAGTACTTTTCATCCAAAGACAAAGCCAGCATAATTGTTTCTCTACTATGAGAAGATCTACTCACTACTTTTCTCTTGCTAAGTGATCACTTGCTTGTCCTTTCCTATCCATCTCCCTTATCTCATTGGTATAATGGACTGCAGATTGTTTTTGTTTCTTTGCTGCCTTGATCCAGGGCCTCCCAACAGCAACAGCCCAGCTCCAAAGCTCCAGTGCAGCCAGCATCAGCTTTCCTGCTTACACTACATCATCCTTCCAGCACATGGCTCGGGCTAGCAGGGACAAGCCCTCATGCTGCTGTGGTCCTGAGGACTGAGCTCGGCCTCCCCTGTTATCACCCCTTCTCCCTTCTACTGGACCAGGATTATCTCTTGCAATGGCACCAGCCCACGGGATCAGCCCTTTCCTGGCTGTGGAAAGGAGGTACCAGAGCACTCTCTGCACAGGAGTTGGGAGCACAGATTGTCCCCCACAGCATGACCATGAGAGGTGAGGCTGCTGCTGCCCATTTGGGATGGATTATTCACAGAAGTTTTTAAAATCACTGCTGCTGGTGCAGAATCACCCAGGCTGGCCCATCTCCAAAGCCCTGGGAGCCTTGCTGGGTGTTCAGGTGGGACATCCCAGAGCAGCTACTGCCCAAAGCTGATCCCTCCCACTGCCTGCTATGGCCCAAGGCAGAGGGAGATCCCTGCAGGGAGGTGTCATTCCAGCTCTCAGGTAGCACACAGGGCAGCAGGCACCTCCCCCCTAAGGCAATGCCACAATCAGAGGAGAGATGAGGACCTCAGGCAGCACTTTTCTTCTCTTCCTGACCCCAAAATGAGGTCGGTGGGGGATGTCCCAGAGACAGCTACAGATGTGCCCAGCAAGCTCCCAGAGTCCTTACTTGATTGTCAGGATTGCAGGCGTAGGAGATCCAGCCACACTGAACTGGAATTCTTCCTCAAACCTCCCCAGTACGGTGGCATTGAAGGAGATCTGGATGGTCTGGATCCCACCTGGTGCAATGATGCCCTCCTCAGGTGCAAACTTGAAGCAGTAGCCCACGTTTGCAGTTGTACAGATATAGGTGAAGGGAGCATCAATAGGTGCTTGGTTAATCAGTTTCACCTGCAGCAGCAAGAAAGCAAAACGGAAATGCACGTGCAGTCTTCCCTTTGTGTGAATTGTTGTCTAATGACACAATTAACACCCAGAAAAAGCAGCAGAAGATGCTTTGTGATGCTGAATGGCAGAAATCAAAAAAATACAACAGGACAAGTTCTGCCTTTGGGTTTGCATGCAAAGCAGTGGTAACTCCACATAACCAGAGTCACTCTGGGGCTATCCCATGGACACAGAGCAGTCCACCTCTGGTCAGCATCAGCAAGCTCATTCAGACCTGGCCCTGAGAGCAGCATGGGGTGATTGCAGCTGCACAGTGAATCACCACAGAGCTGCTGCTGCTGCCCCAGTTAACAGAGCTCCAGCAGTACCATCTACTCATTCACCTTGTCCCATATCATGAAAACAATACATTGAAAATGAGGCATCAGCATCAAAATGTATAGACAGCACCATCTTTTGGTAAGAAAACTCAGCATGTCTTTCTCTTCCACAGCCAAGCTCTTGAAAGTGTCTAGCATGATGTAGTGCCTCATTTTTTACCTCTTTTAGTTGTTCTCCGTTTTCTTTTGCAAACTTGACACTACTGTGGCAGGGAAGGGGTAGGCAAATAGGTAGAAAAATCCTTTGCTTTATTCCTAGGAACACTCTTCTCTTTCTAGAGTCAGAGATGCACCAAGGCTGAAGTGTGGTGCGGGACTGGTCAGCAAGGGAAGAACTGCCAAGCCCTTTGAAAGGGCCAGCACTGAGCCAGAGGGCTGGATGGCTTTCCTGTGACTTCCAGGAATAAGCAGGAGACACCTGACTGAAAATCGTTTGCAATGGACCGAAGCTCAAACGTAGCCAGTTTGTTCCAGCTGCTTCTGAACAGCTCAGTACAAAGGTGCCTTGTGTCTGGAGCTGCCACAAAAGCCTCTGAACATGCAGCTTTTTGAACCCAGTGCTGGTTTCATATGCCAGGGGGCTGTTTTGCAGGAAGCCTCCCAGCTGATCCCCAAGGAAGGCCACACAAAAGCAGGGATTGGGGTTTCATGAACAACAGACACACCTTCCTGACCTCCCAGATTTGACCAGTACATCAAATATTCCCTGCTCACAACTAGCCAGGTTGGCAGGAATTCCACAGATCCACCAGGCTTGCTGCTGCCTCAGGAGCCATCAGGATCCATCCCTAGGCCTGCTGCTCACCTCATAGACGTAGGGGGTGTTGACAAAAATGTTCCCAAGGTTCAGTGTATGAGAGCTGAGTTCAACGAAGGGTCCTTGGCCTTCCCCTATGAGGTGCAGGGGCAGCCTGCTCTCTCGGCCTGGGGAGAGATGTCCATTTCAGTACAATAATTCTCTCTGTTATACTGCATTTTCCAGGCTGCCTCAATGCTAGTCCCTGACTCTGAGCTAGATGCAACCAGCTCCTGTTGCTACAGGAGAAGATCTGGATTCTTCTCTTCCCTTGTGAGATATTCCTTGGGGCTGACTTCCAATTTCTAAGCCATTCCTTGGGCTGCTTTCCAATTTTAGCCACCCATCTGCCGAGTTTAAAACATCCCTGATGTCTTGTAGTGACAGGCCAAGAAGTAATGGGGAAAATTGAAAGAAAGGAAGTTTAGGTTAGATATTAGGAAGAAATTTTGTACTGTGAGGGTGGGGAGACACTGGAGCAGGTTCCCCAGGAGAGTTGTGGAGGTTCCAGCCCCAAAGTGTTCAAAGCCAGGCTGGATGGGGCTTGGAGCTACTTGGTCTTGCCACTAAGGTCCATTCCATCCTTAATATCATTAACTTACTAAGATTCTATGCTTTCCTTCTCATGCACTTAGAGGAGCTTTGAAATCCATTCAATGAAGGCACAAAGCTCATGGTTTGGCAACTGCCAAACTGTCTAGCCCAGTAGCACACAACTTTGTTGCCAAAGCCCTCAACTTCTGACACTCGGCACTCTGTTCTATTTCCACAGACAGAGCTGCAAGGCGACAATTCCCACACAGGGAGAGAAGAAGCTGCTGGCTGAGGGTGGTCCTTCTACAAACACCCTGGGCTCAGCAGGGCTCAGCCACCTCTGGTCTGCTGGTGTCTGGGCAGTGGGATGTGATCCAGGGGCAGGGAGCACATTTCTAACTCAGCTCCTACTGCCTGATGATGGATCCATGTCAAATGGACCCATCCTGGAGGTCAGTGGTCTAGAGGGGCTTAGTGCTGGTTCACTAAAGCTGTTCTGCTCTGTAGCTCTTTGCCCTTTGTGGAAATGCTGGCAAAGTCATGGCATGAAAACGTCTCCCTGCACTGCCTGGCTTGTTCTGGGATCAGTAATCCAGACACAGGTGTTCTGAGCCCTGGCCTTGCACGAGAGACTCCCTGGAAGCTGCAGGGACAGTGGGAATGTGCCAGCTCTGCCTTGCTGAGCAGGGACTCTTCCCAGCAGTTACAGGGGAGCCCAGCGGGCTCAGGCTTGCACCATGGCTTCACTGTGGGTGAGACAAGCAGGGGAAAGGAGCTGTACCTGAGATGTTGCAGTAAGCCACACTTCGATACTCCAGTGCTTCTACAGGTTTAAAGGTCACCTTGATTTTGGTGCAACAGTTCGGCCCAATTTCTCCCTCCTAAGGCACAAAGAGACAGCAAAACGTTAATCTTCCAACTTCACATTTCTTGTTTTCAACCTCAGTCCTCTAAGCCTTTATTTAGAGCATCAATGATGAATGAACAACACAAGGAGCCCAAGGAAACACTCCAAACCCAGCTCAACACAGTGCTGGAAGTGTGTGTTAATGCTCAGCTGATCAGCTCCCACTCTCCACAACAATCCTACTGCTCTGACACAAGCTCTTGGTCACATCATGCTGCTGTCAGCTACAGCAGTGTGGAACTGCCATTGTGCACTGGTGGCTCTTCTCAAGAAGAGAACATGATCCCCTTCCTTGGAAATAAAAAGAATAGTTTCACGTGTTCTGAAAGAAAGCGGAGGTTGGCATTATTCTAGGGTTTACTCCAGGATGAGAAGGGATTTTGCACTGTGCAGGCACCAGGCATTCATCATCTCTCACAATACCAATACTCAGAATCAGGGCTCTGGCAGATGGGAGGACATGGGGGTTTGCTTGCACAAACAGGAAAGGCTTTCTGTCCCTGTGTGCAAGAGAACTCAAAAGGCCCATTTAGACCTTCCAGCCTTGAGTCCAGGCTCACAGATGACACAGGAAGGGAGACTCAGAAATAGTGCAAGTCATGGATGCAGGAAGGGATTGGCATTTCTAGGATTAACCTTGGGCTGAATTTGGCCTCCTTTTCCCAGCAAACCATTGCATGCTTCAGGTCAAGATGGGAACTGGCAGAGCTCCAACACCCTCTGCTAAACCCTGCACACCACGTACCTACAAGAACTGGACCCTGTGGACAGTGCAAGGACACGCAACGAGTGCCCTTGAGCTGGAGCCCTGGCAGCAGAGCTCAGCCTTGTCAGGCTCCCTGCCTTGAGCCTGCAGGGCAGAACTGCTTTTAGCAGCGAGCTCTGCAGCCACACCAGAGACTTGATGTCTTTCCTCCCAGCACATGGATCCACCTGAGGATCTGCTGAGTGAGTGCATCGGCATCCAGGAGGATTGGGAGGGAGGGTGGGAGGAGGAAGAGAGGGAGGAGGAAGAGGAGGAAAATGCTATCACTTACCACTGGTTCAATGGAAAAAATGTCATCGGAGAACAGCATGGGGTCTTCTTTCACCTTTGCCATCTCCTCCTGGACTGTGTGGCTCACAAGGGCAGTTTTATCTTCACAATAGCCCTTCTCCTGCTCTATATTCTTCTCCTCAATGAAGTTTTCCAGCGATACCTCTGTCAGTGGCTGCAGAAAATAGCACTGCCTGCATCCACAGGGAGAGACAAAGCCAGCAGATCATTTAATAAACCACGCATTTGCAGAGAGAAGTCTGAGTGCAGGAGAGCAAAGCACTTGGGGAGGAGCAGCAGCAGCTCCCCAGCAAGTGCTGACCCCAAACCACGGGGGTCCCAAATCAATGAGAGGATAACTTGTTCACTGGCACAGCAGGTAGTTTTACTGTACACTTGCAAGCTCAGGAGAGTTTTGGAAAGCCAGCACCCCTCAGAAGAACCCCCTGGCTCAAAGCCTCTGCCAAAACTGAGGGAGAATCCACCAGGCACCTCAACTGGCTTTTCCTACCCCTGAGCTGCTGTGGGGAGGCAGATAAAGATCACGGAGTGCCCACTGCAGGACTTCCCTGGGAAGGGGAGACAATGCTGGTTTGCAGCTACGTGTTACCAGCATCACTCTTTGTTTCTTCCATTTTGGACCTGGCCTGTTCCCTACTCTGTCTTTCACAAGAGCATCCCAGAGCACTTCCAAAGGAAATCAATTAATTGAGACACCGAACCCCTTCAGTGACATTCAAGGTTTTATATGGATGAAAAGAGAGGCTCTGAGAGAGCGAGGGACTTTGTTGTGCAGGAGGGAGACAGCAAACTCCTGGAGAGACCTTTTCATGATCCAGAGCTTTTTGGGTCCCATGCCAGTACATGGTAGTAGAATGTCCTGAGAGGGAAAGGATCTTGCACTACCTCCTCTCATAAACAAGTCCTCTCTGCTCTGAGATCTCAGAAGCTTCTGTGACAGCAGGACAGTGGTCTTGGAGATAAAACCATCCCTAAGATGGAGGGAAGGAAGGAAGGAAGGAAGGAAGGAAGGAAGGAAGGAAGGAAGGAAGGAAGGAAGGAAGGAAGGAAGGAAGGAAGGAAGGAAGGAAGGAAGGAAGGAAGGAAGGAAGGAAGGAAGGAAGGAAGGAAGGAAGGAAGGAAGGAAGGAAGGAAGGAAGGAAGGAAGGAAGGAAGGAAGGAAGGAAGGAAGGAAGGAAGGAAGGAAGGAGAAAATGTCCTGGTGATAGTTTAACTAGCATGTGGACAGATGTAACTGGGAAAAAAACCCACAAAACCAAAACCAGTTGGAAATTTACCCTGGGGAAACCTAGTTGCTTCAGAGGGAAAAGTGGATCAACTGGCATTCAGGCTGAGGCAGCCAAATGAGAAAAAATGGAAATCAACAGCCCAGGAAAGTAGCCAGAGAAGGTAAGAGGATTTTCTTTTAGCACGGGGAGCTTGTATGGAAGTGAGATGCTGTCTAAGTAGATAGAGAACAGTGGAAAACCAAGAAGTCCAGGGCACTAAAGGATCCTCTTGCCAGCCATTCAAGTGGGTGAGGGTCCATCTCCTGGTGCTTTGGAGGCAATTTTAAATTACTCTGGGGAGTGTGAGCAACCTGACCCAAAGGAAACTGGAGCTTGGCAATTTGGACATGGCAGTTCTGGCACAACAGTTCTGCCAAGGCAGTTTTGGGCATGGCAGTTTTTTGGCATGGCAGTTTTGGCACAGCAGTTTTTACATGGCAGTTTTGGCACAGCAGTTTGTGTGGTGTTTTTTCAATTTTGCACTTCAGTTCATGCAAGCAGCTGAGCAGAAAGGGTGCAGCCATCCACCCTCGTTGTGTAGTGGGTTGTGTCTTTTGGCTGGTTGAGAGGTGATTGCCTTTTTCTTTCTTTCTTTCTTTCTTTCTTTCTTTCTTTCTTTCTTTCTTTCTTTCTTTCTTTCTTTCTTTCTTTCTTTCTTTCTTTCTTTCTTTCTTTCTTTCTTCTTTCTTTCTTTCTTTCTTTCTTTCTTTCTTTCTTTCTTTCTTTCTTTCTTTCTTTCTTTCTTTCTTTCTTTCTTTCTTTCTTTCTTTCTTTCTTTCTTTCTTTCTTTCTTTCTTTCTTTCTTTCTTTCTTTCTTTCTTTCTTTCTTTCTTTCTTTCTTTCTTTCTTTCTTTCTTTCTTTCTTTCTTTCTTTCTTTCTTTCTTTCTTTCTTTCTTTCTTTCTTTCTTTCTTTCTTTCTTTCTTTCTTTCTTTCTTTCTTTCTTTCTTTCTTTCTTTCTTTCTTTCTTTCTTTCTTTCTTTCTTTCTTTCTTTCTTTCTTTCTTTCTTTCTTTCTTTCTTTCTTTCTTTCTTTCTTTCTTTCTTTCTTTCTTTCTTCTTTTTCTTCCCCCCCCTCCCCCCCCAGCAATGGTTTACAAATGATCAAAAGCCATTGCTGCTGCTGCTGCCAGCAAGAGTGTACTAACTCAAACAGAACCCCCCAGGAAGGACTCAGCTGTCCAGCCCCTGGCTGCAAGGAGGGTCTGAGCCTGGTGTTAATATCAGAGGATAGTGCAAAAGACACCTGCGTGCAGTGTCAGCAGGTGAATGATCTGCTCTGTCTGGAGGCAAAGCTTTAGGAGGAAGTGCAAAGGCTGAGGAGCATTAGGGAGAGCAAAACAGAAATTAACTGGTGGAGTTACACCCTTCCAACCCTGAGAGAAGCTCAGCAGGAGTCAGAGGAGCCTTGCCCTTGTTGCAATCAGGCAGAAGGAGGAGACCTAGGAGACAGTGGGGAATGGAAATGGCTCTCTATTGGAGAGGCAATAAAATTATATCCTGACCCCTATCACCTACCCAGTGCCCTGACAGAATAGGTATGAGGCCCTGCATCCAGAGGGTCAGGCAAATGACACTAAAGAAAAAATTCTGTCTGGAGAATGTCCCAGTTGCACTTTGTCTGTCAGCCAGATCACAGCCTCAAGTATTAAGAAGAAAAGAAGGGTAGTGGGTGACTCCCCTGTAAGGGGAACTGAGGGCCCTGTGTATTGACCAGATCCATTCCACAGGGAAGTCTGCTGCCTCCCTGGGACCCAGGTACTGGATATCAGCAGGAGATTCCCTAAGAACTAATGAACTTCATCTGTTCACCACTGTCTGGTGTACAGTGACTGTGAAAGAGTTCTCAATATTCAGTGAAACAAGGAGAGGCATCAACAAAACTTCCACTCTGGACTTCTGGAGGGCAGACTTCAGCCTGTTCAAGAGACGGGTTTGGAGAGTACCTTGGGAAACAGCCCTTAAAAGCAAAGGGGTCCAGGAAGGATAGACATACTTCAAGAAAGAAGTCTTGGAGGCACAGGAACAGACTGTCCCTGTGTGCTGAAAGATGAGCTGACAGGGAACACAACCAGCCTGGATGGGCAAGGAACTTTTGAAGGAACTAAGCGGGGGGGGGGGGGGTGGAAGTAGGTGTATCACCTTTGGAAAGAGGGGCTGGCAACTCAGGAAATGTTTAAGGATGTTGCCAAATCATGTGGGAAGAAGATTAGAGTCAAAAGCCCAATCAGAACTTCAGGAAATCCAGTCACTGCAATCAACCTTTCCTTCCCAAAATGCTATCCTTAGCTGGAGTATAAATGGAAATGGAATGCTGAGTGCTGAGCTCCTGAAGCCCAAGACACACATCCTAATGCCAGGGATGGTTTACTTGGCCTAAACCATTCAAAAGCACCAACACCCCCCTGAGGCCATACGTTAGATTTAGTCTTGGGCGATGTATCTCTCTGAAATGCATCTTTCAAACCAACCTTCTCTTCAGTTTATTCTCATCTTCCTCAGTAGGAAAAGTCTTCCACTGGAAGTGGGCTGTGATGTTACTCCTGTTTTCGATGAGCACGGTTGTGTAGTTTGATGTGGTGATGAAAGTGTTCTCAACCTTCACGGAATTGGCGCTCAACCCAACGTTGACATCTACAGCTTCTCCGTGAAGGTTTGTGCAGATACCTTTTTCACCTGGAACAAAGCAAAGAGGAGTCTTTGCTCAGCTCAGTTGCTGATGGAAGCACAAGGAGCTGAGCAAACCACAGTTTGCACAAGGAAGTGTCACAGTTTTTAGCTGAATGACCATTCTATGGATCAGTACATTTATCACATCCTGACAGCTCTGTGTGTACAGCGTGAGGATGTCCTGGGCACCTCCTCAAACACCTTATTTCTCACTGTGTTGGTAGAGGTTTGGCACCAAGGTGACAGTATGAACAGTGAGATTGGGCAGATGTGCTCAGGTGACCCACTCAGATCACCAGGATTTCTGCATCAAAGCCCTCCAGGTGACGCTGAGGAGCCCTGTTCAGTCTGGCCTTGCCCAGGGTCTCCCCTGGGCATCCCACGAGACTCCTGTCTCTCCTGATCCCTTGGACCCCTTGTTGCTGACAAGCAAATATGCCTGGGGGCATGTGGGCAGAAAAAGGAGGCCCAGAGGAACCAGTGAAGTGACAGCCCACAGCAGGAGGGGACACAGGTGAGGAAACACAACCAGCCCGGCTCTGCAAGATGACAAACCTCTACAAAATGAACACCATGAAAATCATCATCATCATTATCTCCCTGTCCAAACCCACAGCCACATCAGTCTTGAAATATTTTGTATTGTTCTGATCTCAAGACCCATTTAAAATTAAATTTAAAAGGGACAAAAGAAATATTAATAAGTACAGAGCAGCGTCTATATGAAGAATGAATGGGATTTCTCAGTCTACAAATCAAATGGGAGATAGATGTGAGAAATTTGCAACATCCATGAGCGGCCTAGGAAATGGGGACGTGGAAAAATTTGTCTTGATTTGTCACCAAACAGGAACTCGAGGGCCTGAAAATGTTATTGGACAGAAACTAGATATGTGTGTAGAGGCCAAAACAGAAAAAGGGTCCGTGCCAATGGAGAAGCAGCAGATGGGGACAGAGGTGTGCAAGGAATACATTGCATTGGAGAGACTGTGCTGGAGACCTCACGCCTCACATACAGCACTGCCCAACAATAAAATAATTTAACTGCACCCAGGCATAGCCACACAATAGGGGAGAATCAGGATTCCTCCTTCCTCTACTCAGCAACTCCCAGCAAAACAGGATTCCAAAAATCCCAGCCCTGTTAGAGGGGATCCACTTTATCAACCCCCTAAACACCAATGAGTTCTCAGTTTTCTTTGGGGTAAAGCTGTAACAGGGGTGGTGGTACACCTAGAGGGAATCGAGGGGGATGGGACAACAGGGAGTGATGGTGGAGAACTGTCCTGTGCCCCATGCAGTGCCCAGCACTCACCTGTGTTGCAGCACACTACCAGGGACCCGGAATGGTCACCGACCGTCAGCGGGTGAAATCCCACTGTCACCTGCATGGTGTCACCAGCGGCCAGAGTTCCCCTGTCTGGAACCACGCAGAAAGGACTGCAACACAAAGACAGGGATCAGGACTCAGGGCCACATCTGGGGATGATACTCCTTCTGCAGTGCAGGTCACTTCAGCTCACTTGGGCAAGCAGGGAGCAAACAGATCACAGTCAACAGAAGACAGACAGAACAGACAGGATCAGGAACAGCTACTGACCCACTTCTGAGGAGATCCAGCCCTCAAAAGATCCTGTGGGATAAAATGACCTTATGTCCCCCGTACTCTGAATTCAGCCCCCTGCAAGGAGACTCAAGGGTCTGACTGCCAGCAATCCCATCAGAGAATGGTTTGTGAAAAGCACAGAGAAGTTTAAGAGCTATTTGCATGCACAACTTGACACCGACTGCCTCAGGAATTTCCCTTTTCCTGCTGCCTATAAACCTCATTTCAAGAGATGCAAATGTTAGGGCATTACCTGTCCTGTGAGATTACAGCCTAGGAATCAGACAGGGAGAATTAACTTTTCCTTGAAGAGCAAGGAATAATTACTGTGAATTTATAGTGTGGTTCTTTGGTTTATTTTACCTTGATAACATCCCGATTTAGCCTAGAAAGGGCAAATTTTATCAGCATTTCAATGGAAGCTGCTCTAAGAAAAGGAGCAGTCCACACTCTGAAACAGAGGGCAAATGCAGAGAATACAGTGACTTTGGAAACAAGACCCAAAAGGAGGATGCCATGTACAGTGTGAAGGATCCAATCACAGCTAAATGTAGCATCCTTATCAGGAGCACATCAAGGAAGCAGAACAGGAGCTTTCTGAGTATTTACCAGCAATGCAGTCTGGGACTCTGGGTTGTCATCCAGGCTGGTAACTGTTTGTTTGGCCCACCAGACAAACTCTGTGCAATGTGTTGGAAATAATTATGCAGATGTGTTGGTGCACTTTGGATTTAACAGGAGCAATTAGGATTGGTCACCAGGTCAACAGCTCTTGCCTGACAAACACAAGGCTCCGTACTTTGATGCTCAGGGACAGCTCAGGTGAAATGTGCTTCTGCCCAGCAGCTACTGGGCTTTGTGCTCTTCTACAGTCCCACCGAGGAAACAAAAGTTCCTGGCCTCGGTGATTTGTTGGTGGTCAATCTGTCACTTAAGAGTGTGTTCTGTGGAGTTAGGTGATGCATGCATCGCATGCAAAAATAAGGAGAACATCTGGCAAGCTGAAGTTTATTCATGTGAGCAGTGACAGCTGATGAACTTGCTTGAGGTTGTGCTCATTAAGGACCTCTTGCTGCAGTTATGGGCCTGAGCTGTTCCCATTACCACCAGTGAGAACATCACTACTGGCTGAGGGAGAAGCCTTGGGCCAGCACTGTTCATATGCTGGACGAGAGACTTTGGAAAGAGGGGAGGGAAGACAAGACCCCACCAGCCCCAGAGCTGGATTACTGTACGTGCTTCTGCATCTGCCCCAGGAGTGATGCCAGGACTGCTGCAGGTCTCTGCTGGGGCTTGATGTGGGCAAGGCACAGGACTTTTTCCTTATTCTTTTGCCAAAAATTTCACCAGAACAGAGATTCTACCAGTTAAGGGAATTTCTGGCCACACTTCAGCACTACTTTCTATGCCATGCCATGCCATGCCATGCCATGCCATGCCATGCCATGCCATGCCATGCCATGCCATGCCATGCCATGCCATGCCATGCCATGCCATGCCATGCCATCCCATCTCAATCCATCCCATTTCCACTCTTGCCCCATGTTACATACTCCTGCCCTCAGATGACAGGATGGGAATAACAGTCCTGGGGGTGACTTCAGAAGTCACCTGAGAAAGAGGGGATCTTCTTATTTTCAAATGATCAAGAGAAGAGGATACAGCCAAGTTCAGGACTCAATTGTCAGGACTAAAAACTGAGCGCAAATCAGCCCCTGCATCTCCTACATCCCACCCCAGGCTGTACCCAGCAGACTCCCCTGTTAGTGCTGTAGCAGTCATCTCTCACATAGACCTGGCTCCCCAAGACCCAAGGACACAAGCTCTGCAGTTAATTCCTCTGAATTTCAGCCAACATCACGAAGCTGTTCCCTGAGCCCACAGATAGAAGAGCTGTGAAGAAGACATCGCTGACACTGCTAGAACCAAAAGAAACCACTACCAAGAGATGGGGCTGGCAGGCTAAATTTTGGCCTTTTGTCTGTTAATTGTGAGCTGTTCCTTAAGATAGTTCTCATCCTGATCTAGATCTAGATCTACCCTTTCAATGAATCACTACTGCACCCAACAGGCAGAAAAGAGAAGGTAGGGAGGGAGTTTTTAATGGGTTGTTTTCTTCTGCTTTTTAACTAGGTCCATTTGTATGTTTGTTTTCTTGTATGGCATCTGAAGGCGGGTCCAGATCTCCCAATGGAACCTTGCAATCCCCAGACACCGGTGTTGCTTTGAGCAGTGGGTCTGCTCAGATGATTTCCAGAGGTCCCATCCAGCAGAAGTTATTCTGTACTTCTATACTTCTATCTTCTAAATCAGCCCAATTGCTTTTCACATATTCACTAAATATCTTGTATTTCCTACACACCTGTGCATGTTCCTAAGGGCATGTGGTATGTTGACAGGCATTAGAGGAGCTCACCCTTTATGAAGGTTCCCAAGGAAGAATTCATGATCTTTTGGCAAACATTGTACACAAACTAAAATGAAAACCCAGCAGAAATACAGGAACTTCAGAGTATTTAAAAAGAAATCTCAAAGAATGGGGGCAAGACCTTATTCAGAGATTTAAATCATCTGTTTGAAAATTTAAACTGGCTTGCAAAGGCTTGTCATAGAACAGAAGAGGTGACTGATGCCCTCAGCTGACAAGGGAAATCAGATCAGCTTTAAGTGACAGGAATGGCACCAGCTCCCTGTAACACAGCTCATGTTGGGCATTTGATGCAGGGACCACAGGAAAGCCACATGCCTCTGGCCTCCCAGAGAACGGGTCTGTTTGGCTGACAGTGCTGAGTAACCATTTCAGAAGCTGCTTGTGCCCAGGAGGGTTCCAGCAGCCTCCAGAAAATCTGGGACACAGAAAACTCAAAGGCTGCATCCTGCTTAAAACATGAGAAGCACCAGCAAACCCCACACATCCTGCCCATTTCCAGCCAGGCCTGCAGGGCAGCAGCTCCCATGCTCTGGTTCTCTTGTTGCTCTTTACCAGCTCTGTTATCACCTCAAGGTGTTTTGCACAAGGACACGTGAGCTGCCTCACCTCTGGGTGCTCAGCTGGTAATGAGCTTCCACGTTACCAACATTGCGAACCAGCAGAGTCTTCTGGCTGCTGTACTTGACTGGGCACTCTGAGAAGTCCAGCTGGTCAGGGAAGTCCAGGATAGCTTGGGCAGCAATGGCCTGAATAGGCACAACTATCCTGTCCCTTGCAGTGAGACAGATGAGTTCGTGGGAATAATCCTGCAGGAAAAGAAACTGTCTCAGCACAGGGCATTTAGTGCCATCCCCATGGCAGAAGAAAAGCCATTTCCTATAACCCTTCGAGGGCATCAATTTACCTCTTCCACCCCAAAATGAATGCTTAAGTTGTACTAAACTGTCACATTTTAAAGGCAGCAGTGCACTTTGCAAAACCTGTCTCAGTGGCACTAAAATCTTGTGTCACTTGGATCATACAGAGAACTGCTCTAGGCCACCACAATTTTTACTCTAAATTTTCATGATGTTAAGTAATTCCTAAGTTCCTTCTAAGGAACATGGGGTTAGGGAACACAGGACATTCCTCTTTAGGTTTCTATCCCCGCTATTTGAGAATAGGACAAAGTGTTAAAGTGACTCTAAGCAGCAAAAGGAAGATGAGAAAACAGTTGTACCCAAAGAGCTCCTGCACCTCTGGCCTGGTGTAGAAACATCACTTGGCTCAGAACTGCACTCTAACTTTGCCTCTCCAACCAAGTCAGGAGAATAACAGTGTTAAGAGGCAGCAGGATGCTACTGGAAAGAGCCTGTCTTTGTTTCCCTCCTCCCTTCCATGCCATGTCCTAAACCCTTCTGCATGAACAAGCCTCCAGATCACAGCGCTGAGATCAGACTTGCCAGGGCCTCAGCACTGGTATTCAAACCTCCACACAAAAGCATGCTTGGCATGGAATGGGTTCCAGTTAACAGAGCAACCACAGTGACAGGCATGAAGACAGAGCTGCAGCAGTGTCACTGCCACAGGCTCTGGGGTCACAGGTCTGCCTGCAGGTTGTACCTGTGCTACACGAGCTCTTTCAGGCAGGTGTCCAAGTCCCCTGCAGCTCAGCAACCTGCTGCTGACTAAGGGCCCCTAGAGTTCAGTGTGCCTGTGCCAGGCTGGGCTCACAGGCATAGCACATGCTCTGGCCTGGCCTTGCAGCTGTGTCATGGTCACTTGTGCTCTGGGACAGCACAGCTGCAAGGCTGGAGAACAGAGGGTGTGAAAAAGCACCATCTTTGCTGCAGCCCAGGGTGAGGCAGGGAAGCTGTTGCCAGCCAGGAAGGAGGAAAGCTCTTTGTTCCGCTACTGTTTTCCATCTAATTAAACCCTTTCCAATGTACCTAGAGATGGCTGAATATCCATCAACACCCCTCTGTTATTTTCAGACTGCTCCCTGTGCATCTTCCCTCGGGAATGCTCAGCAATGTGCAAGGAGGGCAGGCAGAGCCCGTCAGGCCTGGCTGCAGTGCCTGACAGCACATGCCAAGGTGTGACTGGCTGCAGGCTGCCTGTCCCCAGCCTGGAGCCAAGCTCACAGCATGGAGTGGGCCGTACCCAGAGTGCAGGGAAAACAATGGCATTGGAGATAATTCTGTGTTTTGGCTCCTCCAGTCTCACCTTGGTCTCGTCGGGGGTGAAGCGGATGCGCACATGGGAAGATGTGCCTGGTGGGATGATGCGGTATGCATCATTGGGGCACAACAGCTCAAAATAAGGTGATCTCTCCATGTAGACCTTCACCAGCCGAGTAAACTGCAGGAAAGACATGAAACAATGATTTTGCCGCTTGTGGAAACAGATCAAGAGGAGACCTGTCCATGTCCTGGTGACATCCTTCCCTGACCCCTTTTCCAAAGCACTTGCAGCTGTGGAGGTACAGGCGCATAATTCACAAGGGTGAACTTGAACCCCTTCTGTCTGGGTGCAGCATTTTGGCCAGGGGCAGTAGGGCAATGTCTGGTGGGAAGGAAGGGCTGAGCAGGTCAGCACCAGAAGGATGGGGACAGAGCCCCTGAACCAAGTGATCTGCATCTTCAACAAGGCCAAAACACCTGCTGGCTTCTGCCTGCACACAGCCATGCTGTCGTGTTCCAGAGGGGGGATGTGCTACCGGAAAGCAAAACAGCACATTGTCCTGAGGGAAGGAAGAAATTCCCTTCTAGCAGGTCAGGTTTGGGTAAGGCAGTTCTGGGGATACGGCCATGCAGGCAGACCAGCAAGAGAGGAGACCAAATATTGTGGCCTTATTGGGAATGGAAGCAAACTGAAAAGCAAAAGAAGGAACACAGCAAGACAATCCCTAAAACAAGGAGCTGGCAAAGAGCATTTAAATTGGCAGTAAAGTAGCAAGGAAGAATCACAAAATGATGAGAGCAATCAGCTTGTTAAAGGTGACAGAAACACAGCCAGGCTGTGCCCATCGACTATGGGCTACAAAGGCATTTTCTTCCTGGAGAAACATGACCCGCACTGACTCACACTCTGGTTCCAGTATTAAAAGCCAGTCTTGGCTCTCCAGGGGTTCCTGCTGCCTGTGCAGGCAAGCTGGGCTCCTGGGCATTCCTGACAGGTCCTGCCCTCTGGGAACCACAGACACAGCAAACGTGCATTTTGCAGCACTTAGATAATCAACCCTGAGCACCTGTAACATGCTCTCAAAAAGTCAAAACCAGGTGATTTTGAGACCCTCCTGTCTCTTCCCACCAGCCCACCCTTGGCACAAGCTTCATTTGAGAAAATGTTTCCCTGACTGAAATTCAAATGGTCTCAGTTTTCCTCTTTACAGTGGAACACAACTGCTGACATTTTCACCTTTTTCCCATTCAGCTCTCTTGGGAAACTGCAAAACAATCTCAACTTCTTCAAGCGAAGATGAAAACCTCTAGGACCATGTGGCTTTGGATGTGCTGTGGTTTCTCCAAAAGGAAAGCAGAGCGCCATGTTGCTTTTGGAAAACCTGAGTGGAGCTGGATGAAGCTTAGCAGGAGCCTGAAGTGGCACCTAAAGGCCTCCTCCTGCTTCTGCTACATCAGTCTGATTGCAGGGATGTCTCAGAACACATTTCCTGCAGTGCCAATGCCATAGAGAAGTGATTCCAGCATAAATTGGAGAAGACTCAGCCTCTGGGCTTTGACTGTGAGCTGCACAAAGGGAGCCAAACAGGCTGAGAGAGGCAGAGAGTCCTCCCAGGAACCCAGATTAGCCAAGGAGACACAGGATGTGGCATACACTCAAGACAAAGCATGAGAGCAGGTAAGAGCTGTACAGCCCCCAGCATTCCTATCAATCCAGAGCTTTCAAGAGAAGGAAACTCCTTTGAAGTGGATACCATCAATGCATGGCCAAAGTCAGTGGAGAATTCCCAGCACACAAAGATTTCCACCTGCGACATTTTCTTCTGCATGTGCTGCAGCAGATAACTCGCTTTGCTGTACACTGTGGGAATTACACCACTCTCCTCATTCAGCACAGTCTTGAAGCTCCACGTCCCAGCACTTACCTTGTCCTTGTTTGTGAGAGACAGTACCATTTCCGAGACCTCATGAGCGATGAATTTCTGAAATACCATCTCTGGTGGGGAAACTTGGAGCAAGCTCTCTATCGGAGGAACTGGCAACAACTGGAGAGGCAAGAGAGAGCAGGGAGAGGTTCAGCTGCTGGGAGGAAGGTTCATGAAGGAGAATTTTACACTGATCCCCACTGAAGTACACACTCTGGGTGAGCACATGTGCCCAGGACACATTGGGGAAACAGTAGCTCACCCACCTCCGCTCTGAGCTGATCAAGAGCTGCTGGGCCACACAGAGCAGGTTCAAGCCAAGCTGCTCTTTTGGCATGTATTTCTCCAGGTTTCCTCTCCAGAATGCCAGGCAGCACTTACCTTACGCACAGCTCTGTGCCCATGTGATCACACAGGTCTGGGGCACTGACTGAGCACTCATGGAGTCAGTAAAACCCGCAAATTTACATCAGACCCTTGGGAAACAATTTTGGGATGTCCTTTACTCTGAGAAACCGAGGCCAACGCAGTTGCAAATATCTTTTTTGATCTAGAACTTAGACATCAGTAAGAAGAGAACAGTACCAGAGGAGGTGTGAGAGATGAGGTGATATTTTGCTGAAGCCAAAAGGTTATTAAGTGAAAGAATGAAAGTTGTTGGTTCTATGTGTTGTTTGTGGTTTGGATTGTTCTGGTTGGTTGGTTGGTTATTGCTGTGAGCTGGGAGAGGGATGGGCTTGAAGACCTGACCAAAAGGAAGTAGGATGAGAGGGGAGGGCACAGAAAAGTTGGCGGTCTGGAGAGTACGTGAGTTCCCCAGTACCCATCCACTGGCAAAGAGGACAGGGAGTGCCCTGGACAGGTATAAAGGGTATAGAAAGATTGCCATTTTACTTGAGGGTGTGCTTGTCTCAGCGGTGAGGGAGACACGCCTGCCTCAGCTGAAACATTACTAATAAACAGTTTTCTTTTGCTTCAATGATTTTGTCCCCTTGTATTTAAGCGTCAGTGCGTTCCTAACATAGGTAAAGGCAAAAGTAAAGTAATAGAGAAGTTGGGAAAAAGACAAATGAAGTGAATGCTGAATGATGATAAGGTTCAGTTCTTTTCTCAGCAACTTGGGTAAGAGTAGAGTTGGTATCTCCTTTTTCCATGAACTTTAAATGGGTGCTTTCTTGTAATCTATTATTGCTGTCTTATTTGATATCATTGCAGAGGCATGTCTGGAATGACACAACAGCAGCAAATGTTTCTGGAGCAGACATTACTTTGAGAAAACTCTCCCCTGCTTTGTCTGCCTTCTCCAGCTGCACTGCTGTCAGTGCAGAGACACAAGCAGGTCTCCTGTGTGCCTTCACAGCAGACACAATCTGCTGAAGGGAATGGCTGCAGCACACTTGTCCCTTAGTTGTGCCCCTCTCTGAGGTGTTCCTAAGGCCCTTCTCCAGGGCAATCCTTAACCCATGTATTACATGTCTCTTGCTGCCAATTTCCTGCTCAACAGCCCACCTCGGTCACCTACCTGTTTGGACAGTGCTTTATACTGAGCCAGTCCTGCAAGAAAGGCAGCTTTAAACACACCTCTCTATGTAGGCACTGATCCAGATAAAGCACATCCATTGCCTCTGCCCAGGGGGAGTCCCCTGTACATCTGGCAGCCTGCAAAATCAAACACCCCATCCGGGTCCCAACACATTGTTCCAACCCAAAACATTAACACATTAAGTTTTGTTAAATCTGAAGGAATTACTGCAGGTCCTCGGCCTTCAAAGGCCAACACTGCCACTCTGGAGGGAATCCTATGACCCCAAGCATTTGATGGTGACCACACCAAAGCAAGAGGTGGCTATTTCAGCAGGAGAATGGCAAATGGCAATTTTGTGTCTTTGTGTCCCCAGCCTTTCCCCCCTTGTTTTAGCAATGGCAGCTACATTCCAGTAAACACCAGCAGCTTCAGCAGAGGTTATTTGTGTTGGCTTGGTGCAGATCAGGACTCCAAGTCCACCACTACCAGCAGTTGGCAATGACAACAGGACCTGGACACTGAAGTATTTTGCTGGAGACAAGCCTGTCACAAGCACATGCCCTCTTCCAACTTTGCATCAAACAGAATAGAAAAGAGCAGGAAAAGGCTACCTTTTGACAAGTCTCACTCATGTGTCGAAATGGGCCAATTTTGGGCAGAAAACTCGCCCCAGTGCTGGCCACCTCCTTCACATTGAGAAACTTCTCCTTCAGGAACTTAGAAGGAAGCAGCTGAAAGGCAAAAAAAAAAAAAAAAAAAAATAAAAATAAAAAAAGAAAAAAAAAAGAAAAAAGTTAGCTAGAACCTCAGAGATGCACTTGTTCAGAAAGGCTTTCCTTGAACAAGTGGCACCGGTGAATAATTTGTGACCCCATCATCTAGGATAGTTCTGGAAGCCCTGGAAGTTACCTGCTGAAATACTTAGCACCAGTAAATTCATAATGCACATGCTCCAAACACATGGCTCTGTGCCATTAGCTTCTCTGTGATTAGATGTGACATGTTTGGGGATTTCTGCTCTTTGGGCATCTGTTTCCTCTTTTCTGTCATTGGACTGAGGCAGTGACCTTTTCAGAGAGTGGGGAGGAACTCTCAGAACTCCCCTAACTCCATCCCTGCACAACAGTCAAAACTCACAGCGTGGATAGAACACCGCTGGGTGAGTCCAAGAGACACAAGAAAGCCAAGTTGTACCAAGAGTGAGGTGCACAGGAGTGTGTCCAAGTTTTAGTTCTCTCTGTTAATTAGCATTTGTGTTCTCTGTCTGGGCTCACAGATGCCTCCACAGAAGAAACCAAAGGGATCTCCTTGACAGAACCTCAGCACTGGGGCATCTTCAGTCAAGTGAGCTCCAGCCAGCCATGGGACTTCTGTGGCCCTGACTCCTCCTCTGCTGTCTGCAGGGCTGGATCTGTGCCCCACACAGGAGATGAGACAGAGCAGCTGGTGTGGAAGCTCCCCCAGCTGGGACCAGCCGTGTCTCTCAAGGCTTTGGGCAGAGTTTGAGCTTCCCCCCCCCCCCCCCCCTCCTCACATGCCCAGGAGCAGGTTGGTCAGAGCAGCACAGGTGAGTGTCCAGCCTGACAGAAGGAATCACCGTGGGAAATGGAAAGGGAAAGAAGCACATGCTCAGGGCTTCAGCTTTACATTGGCTGAACCTGGCTTAACTTGGCTGTGGTGGCACAGCCAGGCAAGACACTGGACTGTTCCTGAAGAAACACACGATGTTCCCTACTGCACCAGGACAGCCCCCAGCCACAGGAACACGGCACAGAGAGGTGGGGAGGGGTTCTGCAGCTTCACAGTGCTGCTGCACAACAGGCAGGGCAGGGAGAGGAGGGACACGAGGGGGGTTTCCAGCCTCAACACAGCCCCAGTGGGTACTTACAGTAATAGACTTCAGTCTTTCCCTGGAGAAAAGACGAGGTGTCGACGTCTTTTTTGGGGATGCAGAAGCCATTGTGGAGGCAGGATGTCGCAGATGAACGATAATGCCTCAACAAAACTGGAAGGAGCAACAATGGAACTCTGAAAACCCAGAACCCAATTCATGGCAGACTCAAAGGATACAGGTGCTAAAAATTTTATATTATTTGAAAGTAGCTAAGTGCTTGTCTGAAGTAAGTAGCTAGTATTGTTAGGCCTCTAGTTGGACTTTAAATATATGGCTATGTTCTGCAATGCAAAGATGGATCATACTGAAAAGCAGAGCTAAAAATCTGAAAATTAATAATAGTTAAAAGAGACAAAGCTGTAGCTAAAATACTACTTTAAAATAGGTAGAGTGGACCTCCTCTTCTTTAGGCTAAACAACCCCTGCTCTCTCAGCTGCTCCTCACAGGACTTGTGAGAGACTGGAATGCTATGCCGAATGGCTTAAATATTGTTTTAAAGGACTTTTTGCCCATTGTGACAAAACTGTATGAAGAAGCTGTGACCACTGAAGCTCACCCCTCGCTGAAAATGCCTCCTGGCTGGAACTTTGGACTGTGAGCTAAGCTGCCTAAAGGAACTTGAGACAAGGTACAGGCAACACTATTGTCCTATTATCTCATGTCTGGGGAGATGTAAACAAGGCTGAGGGAGAAAAATGTATCTACAACAAAGCCAAACGCAGCAGCTGTCCAGAAAATCAGCTCTGTCTGGGTTCAGGGTGGGGAAGTCATAGCCACAGGCTCCTCTGCTGAGGCCAGGTTTGCACACAAACCTCCCGTCAAGAGAGGGAGGAGGAGGAGGAAATTTTGGGTGTGGTGTAACCTCTGGCAATAGGCAGTGGACACCCATCCTCCCTCACACAAACTGGCTTGGCTCTAAAACTCCCCACTCCCACGAGACCACATCCAGAGGACGTTCCCACGGGGGCAGCTGAGGGGGTGTCATAGCCCACCAAAGTGCCCCCAGACCCACGCCTGAGGCCTTGCACCAGATGACTGCATGAGATGCAAAGTAACACAACAGATCTGAAAATCCAGAGCCCAGTTCATGGCAGACTCGAAGGATGTACTGGTGCTAAAGATTCTATATTATTCAAAAGTACCAAGAGACAAGAGTCAAACTTGCCCCACCCCAGGGAGGTATGGTGATATTTTCTACTTAATCGTCTCTGACACTCTTTGTCCCCCCCCTTCCCAAACGCCTTTCACCCTCCCTCCCTTTTTCTACTTGTTTTTCTCTCTCTCTTCCTCCCATTTCCATGAAATGCAGATTCTTTACTTTGGCATATGGTCTCATTTACTCCTTAATTCAGGAGTGTCTCCCTAATAATTTTAGTAACCAGATGGTAACAACTCACTGAAACTTGAACAGAACTCGTTCACCTTTAGGCAGTGTAAGTAGTCACTATAGGGAAACCAATGTATGGACTAGTATACTTCGGAAAAGTTGCATGTCTTCAGTGAAAAAAAGCCCAATCAGTAGACCATATGTTGTTCATCCACTCAGCCCCTGTTCAGTACATGCCACTGAACTGCTGCACCCGAAGACTGGCATTACCACATCCTGTATTTCCCTTCGGCATTCTCTTTCAGAGCACAGATGTGACAAAACCAAAAAGTGCAACTTTAGTCAACCTTTACCTTCAAACCTAATTCAGCATCGGCTCGCAGGGCCCGAGCAAAGCTCTGCGAGTTCAGTTCTCGCCCTCAGAGACCAAAGCTCTGAGAACAATTCACTTGGCCACTGGCGCAGTGTGGCCGCCCGCACACGCTCAGGCTGCGACCAGCGGGCCAGGAGCGCGTTCAGCGGGTGCTGAGGCCACAAAGCCGCCGCAGACGCAGGGGCCGCGTTCGCGGTTACCGGGCAACCGCGGCACCCGACAGGCGGGGCGGGGCCGGCCCGGGGGCGGCGGAGCCGGCCGGGCCTCGCTCCCTCCTTCGGTCCCGTCTCGTTCCCCCCCTCGATCCCCGCTCGGTCCCCGCCTGTTCCAGCCTTGGTGCCCCTCGGTCCCCGGGCCGAGCGGGAGCGATCCGCTCCGGGGCCCGGAACGTGACGGGCACGGCGGCAGCGCTCGGTACCGCCAGAGCCTCGCACCCAGCTCCGCGCCGCCCGTCAGAACGGGAAAACCCAGGGTCTCAACAGTTTGTGTTCGGCGCATCGTGCAAGTGCCAGTCAGCGAGCTGCAGGTCCTGGGCACTAGCGTGCAGCTTCCCGTTCTTCTTAGGGACACACAAGCAGCAGAAGTAATTTCCTGGTGTCATGGTTCAGCACCTAATCAGCAGCCAGGAATTGGTGCTCCAGAAGACTGGCATTACCACATCCTGTATTTATTTCTCTTTGTTATTGTCTTTCAGAATAAAGATGTGCTAAAAGAAAAACCAAAAAGTACAATATTTATCAACCTCTATCTTCGAATGAAATGCAAGACTGATTTTCAGTTTGTATTACCAGCATTGCAGTTAAAACGCGCTGGAACCATAATGGTTCCAAGTTTCCTACTTGCAGTAAACTTGGGGTTTTAATATTCTTTCCAAGTTTATCTGTAATACATAGGTTTATATATTTTAAAGAACTTAGGTTTGTTAAATAACTGCATACTCCTTCATGCTGTTGAGCAATAGCACAGATGGTTTGTGTCTTCAGAAGTGGTTTGTCTTAGTAAAAAGACCTTGAAGTGAAACACTTTCCAAGTTCCCCAGAATTTTAGAAGTACTTTTGAAAACAAAGGAGGGGGAAGAAAACCCATCAAGCCTATTAATTTAGGATGTTTCCGGGTCTACTACTCTGTGCAGCCTAAGGAAGCTGTAATGGAACAAGGGAAGAAGGATCTTACAGCCGTGTTATCCCTCAGTGTACAGAAAACCTTCACACGGAGCTCCTGCGTGGCTGCTTTAAAGACTGGTGACAGAAGAGCAACATGGGATTGAACTAAGACAGACAAACATCCAGTTAAAGTCACATTACAAGTTATTTTCTTTTCAGATGGGGCTGCAGACTGTATGCTGCTCAACACCCTGGGCGCTCCAAATGTCCTGCAGCATAGCTGAGCCATGAGACTTGTGCAGTAGAATTAGAAAAAGGTGAAGCACAAACATTTCTTATGCACCTACATTGCATTACCAACTTGTCACTTTAAAAGTGGTTTTGCTCTTTCAGTGGAAGTTTCTAGCTGGGATTGAAGGGTTTTTAATTGTTGAAAAGCTCTGAGTAGAAGCAAATATTCTCCCTGGGTACCTGTGGTAGGTAGGTACCTGGCACCTGGCAGTGGAGGAATGTGCATGTACTTCCATCTAGATCTCTGAAGTATTCATTATAGTCAAGAGCATACCCAACCACAAATTTATCTGGAATTTCAAAGCCTGTATCTGTAAGAAAATACAGTTCTTTTTATACTTCAGTGGTGTAAGTAGCTTTTAAGTGCACAGTTTCTATTCAACACATACTCGAGCTAAGAGTAATAGGCATCATCTCTTTCAGGATGCTCCCTTAAGAATCTGAGCTGTGAACTGATGGCAGAGGTTAGAATTTGAACTATTCCCTTTACTCAGTGAGATAATTAAGGTGCTAAATGAATGATTTTTATTAACAAAGTAGTTGTTTAAAACCTAGTTATGAGTTAGAACTAGGAGAGGAGACAAGGAGCGAGATTTTACTTGAGTGACGGTAGATGAACTGTGATTGAGTAGGACTTTTCAGTTTGGGAATAAGGCAGGTTTAATAATGCAGAATCAAAACATATGCCCTCGAGGGTCAAAGCAAAGCAAAAGAGATAAGGTTTGATTCTGTTTCTGCTATCTAAATAGTTAAATTTGTATATCAAATAGCTACAGCTGTGCTCAGGCCAAGCAGAGGAAAAAAAGAAGGTGGTCATGAGGTGTCTCAGGATGGAATAGCTGGTCATTAGTTCACAGGTTTTTATGTCCTTTCTCCCCATTTCTCTTGGCCTTCATTAAACTTATGTGCCAGTTGTCAGATGTGCTGCCTGAAATGAAATTGTAAGACTGTGTTTGGGAAAATACAGAAAAAAGATACTAGGAAAACACAATACTTACAGTCTTGTGTGTAACCTGGACCCTGACATATCCTTTAAACAAGCTGGCTGTAAGGCAGAGCAGAGCAGGTTGGTTATTAAAATACCTCTTGCTCTAAGCTGTAGACTTCCCTTCTGCCACGCCTCCCCATAGGCTTCTAGAATCATGCTTTTAAGTCAAAACAGGGAGATTATTGCAGAGAAGGAAGTAGTGCTCAGCCTTGGAGTGGAGGGAGAAGCAAAGGCTCTGATCTAAGTCCATTCTCTATATCCAAGTGGCTCTACGTTGTTCCCTCCAGTTCCCTCCAGTCCTGTGTCTCAGATCACTTCCCTTCCATGTAGCAATGCCCCAGGACACTAGAATAGCACAGAGGGGGAAGCATGTCCAAATGGCTGGTAATGATTTCAGTGGGTAGGGAGGAAGGGAGGGAGAAAAAGACAATTTCTTCTGCAAAATAATTTCTATTCTTGGTTTGCCTGTGCACTTCAGAAGAAACTGAGAACGTCCTGGACAGTCACTAGAAGTACTGTCTGAATAACTGCTGCATAAAGCAATGTTTTTTTCTAAAGCATTGTAGTTACTTGACAGACTCAGGGATATTCCACAAAATTTTGTTTTAGTGATCTACTAAAAGTAGATCTAGAATGCTACTTGACGTCAACTTCCAAGTGCTGACAGACACTTAAATTCTGGAAACTTCTACAGTTAAGGATATTAGAAAATATCCGGGGTCTTGTCATTAGAAAATCTATGGAAAGGGATGAATTTCCTTGAAACATGAAGTAAGAAACAGGGAATCCATCAGACATCATGGACTACACAGAAGAGCCATAAAACCTTTTTTTATTAATTTGAGCAGTGGAGATGGTGGTGCATGGGTGAATTTCCCAGTTTAAGCAACTTAATTTTTAAGCAGCTGGATAAGGATCACATCCTGCATTTGCTTCCTCCCCCCCAAACTTGAAGTTAAACAAGCACCTGTCAGCATACACTGAGTATTCACCCAGATGATTTGAATATGTTAGTGAGTGTCTATATCCTTGCACCTTACAACTTCTACCATCCTTGGTTCCTTGTGTTTTATTTTTGAAAGCAATGCTTTCATTGTTCCACTGTTGTAGCCTGGCTAGCTGTTAATATGGTGGAAGGTAAAGAGGTGGCAAGGGCCTTTGAATGGGTTCCACAGAGATGTTTATTTCAGCCACACACGTGGATACTCCAGGGTCAAAGGCAAGGCAAAAGCCTCATGGTGAGGGTCTAGGTTCAAGCATATGGGTGGTCGGGGCAGGGAGAGCATCAGAGATCAATTATCAGGGGACATAGGGGTGGCACAAAGGTGGAGTTTGGGTATGGGAGCCGATGGGGAAACAGTGTGGGAGTGACTGAAAGACGGAGGGACAGGGAGGGGGCACAGGGCTGACTGAGGGAACAAAACAGGGCTACATTGGCATAACAGAGCAGCGTCTAGAGAAGCCTCTTGGGTCTCCCTAACTAGGGAACGCCTCTCAGGGTGTCCACATTCTACCAGTCTCAATAATGTCCTGAAAGGTTAAAAAAATTAAGTTATCCTTCACATTTGAAAAGAAAACCAGATTGTCAGTGGATTAAATTAGAGGACACTAACCTGGCAGCCCAGTAACACAATTAATTATTGTTATATGTAAGATGTATTAATTTGAAACGAAGGGAGAAAAATATCTGTGGCATTTCACCCCTCCTTCAGTCATTACTTTCCTCTACTACTAACACATGCTGGAATAGGGAAGGGAAGGGAAGGTGTGGGAAGGGAAGGTGTGGGAAGGTGTGGGAAGGGAAGGTGAAGGGAAGGTGTGGGAAGGTGTGGGAAGGGAAGGGAAGGTGTGGGAAGGTGTGGGAAGGTGTGGGAAGGTGTGGGAAGGGAAGGGAAGGTGTGGGAAGGGAAGGGAAGGGAAGGGAAGGGAAGGGAAGGGAAGGGAAGGGAAGGGAAGGGAAGGGAAGGGAAGGGAAGGGAAGGGAAGGGAAGGGAAGGGAAGGGAAGGGAAGGGAAGGGAAGGGAAGGGAAGGGAAGGGAAGGGAAGGGAAGGGAAGGGAAGGGAAGGGAAGGGAAGGGAAGGGAAGGGAAGGGGTGTGGAGGTCCAGGGGCCTGCCACTAGGGCCATATGCTGCAGTCCTGCAGAAGCAGAAGCAGGCAAGGAGAAGCACCCCTCTAAGGTTATGGTGACAGGTGCCTCCCTCCCATAGGCCTTTGCAGGCACAGCTACCAAAACCCAGGGCTGATCCCAAAGTAGGGGTGGATGGAAATGTTGCTCTTTTGAGGCAAACCGTGTTTCATGCTTAGTCAGCAAAGAAGAGCAGAGAGATAATTTAGACTAGAAGCCCAGAAAGGAACTGAATTAAAAAAGTGCCAAGCGGTTTATCTGGGGTAAGAACGGAATAAAACATAAGCTGTGTGAAGGGATGGAGTTTCTCCCAGGTGCCTTTTGTGGTTTTTGGGTGCACTGTTACGGACAACTGAGTGGAGAATAAAGAAGCTGCATCACAAGAAGAAAAAGGCACAGTGGCCATAACTCTAAGGCAACAATAGGGCCTGTGGTGGGTGGTGGGTGCTGAGCCAGGGCAGGGCATTGTCTGGATGCTCTGCCACCACCCAGCAGTGACAAGAGACCCTTGCATGCAGGAGGTGCAGGATTATGTGATGTGTGAAGCTGTCACTGGGACAGCCAGCAGGACAGAGAAGATAATGGAAACAACCATTACCTGCAAGTTTATTGATCCCTCCATCGAAATATCAGCCAGACAATTCTCTTTCTGGGTGGAGAAGGTAAGTTTCTGGATTGCATCCTGACATTTAACAGCATGGCTGAGGGGGGGTGTGTGCTTGTGTTAAAGCCCCTCTTTACCTTTCCTGAGGCACTTTGTGAAGTGAGTGAAGATGCTTTTAGGGATGAGAGTGGTATTTAACTTCCCCAATGTAAAATTGCAGTTACAGCTTCACTGCCAAGGGGGATTGTGGCCACTTCCAGAGAAATGCCAGTCTCTCTGCTCAGTGTAAAGGGAGGTTTTTCAGGATCCTCCAAGGCACAGGGATGTCTGTACCCCGATGCTGTAGGGAGGCTGGGAAAAATGGAGATTCCTGTGAATTCCTCAGGCTGACAAGGAAAAACCCATCATCTCCTGTGTCTCTTTGCCTTCTCTGCTATTGGCATGGATGCTTTATGATATAGCTATATGGTATAGCTCTGTGCATTTCCCTGAGCCTCACCTGCTTCAAAGGACCCCCAGACATCCTGCAGCTGCAGCGATGATAACACTGAGGCAGAGCAGGTGTCCTTTAGTCTCTGGATCCCAACTCCAGCATCATCTTCTCCTCTCCTGCCAGTTGTCTGAAAAAGAGAGGATGTTTCCTTATTTGGTGTCTGTAGTTTCAGGCCTCTCTTCCAATTCCTAGGCTTCCACTGAAGTACAGAATCCCTGGAACAGGCAGTTCAGGTGTAACTAGAAGCTTTTCAGCTCTCCCTGATTCTGCCTGGCTTCTGCTTGATGCCACACACACAAACTGATTCATTGCATGCCATGGCACAGCACCTGCCTGATATCAGTACATGCAGAACTAGTTTCCCAAACCCTCTGGTTTCTGCAAACCGTGCAGGAAGCCCATCACAATGGATAGAGAGGAAGGAGGAGCCTAGGCTGCTCATAGCTTTGAGACCAGACACTGTGTCCCTGTAGCAGGGGCTGCAGGACACATGTTGCAGATGAACTGCTTTGATGAGGCTGCTAGAGCCATTAAGGTTGTAAGAAATGTCTGTATGTGAGTGATGACCATCTACTGCTGTTCTGCCCAACAGAGAGACAAAACTGGAGACAAATGGTCTGGATTGACTTTTGTGATTTAGATCTTGTTTAAGCAATTGCCTCCTCTCAGGGGGCTATTCCCTCATCCATGTGTGGGAGTGTTTCCCTGTCCCCCAGGGAATGCTGTGGTTCTAAACATGAAAAGCATCTGCTTTAAAGACAAATGTCCTGGAAGGGTAGAAACAAATAGAAAGGGTAAATAGGGATGTATGCACTTCTGGGGCTGAAAATTGTGAGATGCAGCAGAAGCAGAAGGAGGTCTGTGGCTAGCTGAGGCTTCTTTTTCCTTGTCTCCCGTTTCCATAGAAACCCAGTGATGATGTCCTGACTCTGCAGTACAAGCCTTTGGCTTTAAAGAACACCTGCTTGCTGCCACTCGACCTTATGCTGGACTTGGAGCAGCCGTTTCTGCTCTGCGATGCGGACCAGCAGCCCCTCCCGGATGGCCAGGTGAGCAGCCCTGGACTCCTCCAGTGGAGTCTGAAGAGGAGGGATGTGGTGGTGCCTTTCTGTTGGGAGAGCCTTGAGTCAAGAAGTTTATTCTGTAGTGTCAGCAGTGGATTGGCCTGAGCTGCATCAGCAGAGCTGCTGAAGGAATCAAAATCTTATCTGAATTGAGAAGGTCCATCCTGGCTTTAAGGCACAAGGAGAAGGAGCAGGCAACTAGGTCTGGGCCAGCCATGCAGTAAAGGTGTCTCCTGGAAAGCATCCCAGCTCTCCAGCAGCCACCCCCTTGTCTTGCTGCTGAGCACAGAAACATGGGCTTGAGGGAATCCTGGACTAGACTGCTGTGGCTGCAGTCACACCCTTGCTGTAAAGAAATGCACGATGAACCAAGAAGCCCATGCTGGGAATCACACTTCAAGCATTTACTGTTTCAGCTGTGAGACCTTGGGACGTCATCACACGGGTGATTAATTACTGTTCATCTCCTTGCAGCCTGTGACAGTGGATGTAGGACAGACCTGTCATCTCTACATTGCATTTGACCCATCTTATAAACTGGATTTTCATAGCTGGAAGGAAGAGAAGGTTCTGAAGATAAACATGGTCAACGGCCATCCTTATGTGGAGTGTATCACCCTTCAAGGAGAAGTCCACTTCCCCAATCTCCAAATCCAGCGCAGCACCCTGGAGTTTGGCTGCATCCTGGCTGGCACTGCAGAAGGGCATTCTCTGGAGATAACCAACTGCAGCCCACTGCCTGTCCAGTATCACTGGTCATTCCATTCAGACGGCCAGGTGAACAGGCTGAGGTATGTGCACCTTTGCTCTCTCCTTGAAGCTCTTCTTCCTGGTGTCCTGTTTCTGCTTTGCAAAGAACAAAGCTGTTTGCCTAGGATCTGACAGACTGCTTCTGACTTTTCCTTTTGTAAGTAGCAGTGACCAGCCGTGGTCAAGCTGGATGCTCAGGGAATTGGTTTTCCACCAATTTTATACTTCCTGGGGCAAACCCGTAGTGGTTTCCTTGGGAAAGAAAGCTAAAGCTGGGCTGAAAGCTGCTTTCTCAGACCTCTGTGGCCTGAGGCAATGTCCACCTTGATGAAGGGCCCCTAGTCCCAGCTCCCACAGTGCTTCTGGTAGGCCCTTTTGACCCCTCTGCTTTGGGATGGGTTCTCTTTGCAGGAGCTCCTGTCTGCTCCTTATCTTCCTCCCTTGCATTGTGCTGGAGGATGCCCAGAAAGTCCCAACACCAGAGAAAGAGCTACTTAGAGCCTGGGCTGATGCTGAACATCTTGTTACCTTCCCTTTCCTTCTTTTCTGAGGCAACTCTTTTAGTGTCAGGATGATTTCTTTCACAGGGCTCCGCTTTCAGTGGACACCTTGGATTCTTTTTTGGTGACACTTATTACTATTTTTAACTTTTCCCCACTGCAACATGTCCCTTATGGGGACTGTACTGCTTGACAGCAGGACTTGTTCATCACATCATCTCCTATCCCTGCCTCCGAGAGAGTTTCTACTTTAGAGTGAAAAATGTCATTGTCTGGGCACCATGGTCCTGAGAAGTTGCCTCAAACCATTCATTAAAACTAAAGACAGTAGAACAGATGATTAGGGGGCTCTTGGGGGTTATGATGAGAGAGCCCCTCATCCAGAAATAAAACCCAGCTTTAGATAACAAGCTACAAAGCTAAAGACAGGGCTTCTTTGGGGAGCAGGTCATTATAGGCACTGAATGCCGGTCTGGGAATGGAACATCCAGGTTGTGTTTGACTGTGTGGGGAGCACTTGCAGCTCGGCAGGGTGACAGGCAGGCATGGCTCAACTGTGTCTCTGACGTGGCATTAGAAGCACAAGCAGAGTTACCCTGAGCACCTGCTTCAATTTAAAATGGGGAATGTGACCTGAGTCACTTGGGAGTGTTGGAAAATATCATCCAACCCCCCAAGAGTGTCAGGGAAACATCCCTGATAAATACCTGGTAGAGCTGCAGAATTTCTGGCATTGGGCACTGGGGGGGCTGTGCTGGCTCATCACTGGCCAGGTGTGCCCCTTGGTGCCTCAGATCTCACCTTCTTGGCTTGCCTTCTCTGTCTTTTCCTCTCCCACTGTGCTTTTTGCATCCCCACAAGGTGTTAATCCCCATCCTCTGGAGTTCCTCAATGCAAGCAGTTGCAGCTGCCTGCACCACTGCTACCAGTATCATCCCTGGGCTGTCTTTAGAACAGAGCTGCTCCAGCCTGGATTGAGAAGGGCTGGATCAAAGCCTTTCTCAGTTCAACGCACCAGCACCCACCCAGCAGCTGCATCCTGACCAGGAGCTATTCGTGCAGGTGTCCCTTCCTCCCATGGCAGGTCCCTGTTCATAGTTACATTATTTTCCAGGCATGAGCGTTACCCACCTAAGTTCAAACCCCAACCACCAAAGGAGAAGAGAACCTGCTTGGATTACTCGGCATCTCAAAGGAGACGCTTCAAGATTAGAAATGGGGAGGACCCAGACACAGCCCTCAGAGAATCGTGGGTGCCTGTCCAGTCTTTAGGAGCAGAGGTAGATTTTCTTGTACACCTACTGCTTGTGTTGCCTCCCCAGCTTACCACCACCAAGTCATGCTCCTGCTGTCCTCCCTTTTTGCTGCCCTACTGTCCTGTGCCCCGAGAGTGCGCTGGGCAGCAGGGCCAGTGGCTGGACATGGGGTGTGTGGGAGGGAGAGAGTTTTCTTTGGAGAAGCCTGCTGAGATCCTACAGACCTGTGCGGAGTGTGGGACTTTGTGGCCATGTTTTCTTCACAAAGATAAGATGAGGCTTTTATCTGCATTATGATGGTAAGACCTCCAGCTTCCTTCCCAGAGCAAGCTGTGATGAGTGCTGATCTCCATGTACCCTCTTCCCAACCCAGCCAAAACCAACTGTTTTCAGGTCTCTGCTTTTACCCAAGAGCTGGTATTGCAGTGGTGGCCCTGAAGCTGTCTTATAAACTGAGACTTTGCAAAGTGGCTGTCTCTTCCTCCTAGCATAGAAAATGGCTTGTTTTTCAGGTGCTGCCATATATTTGTGAAAAGTATTACATCCCACTAGGCTTGGGGGGGGATTCAGGTTATCCACGGACGTACTGCACACTCCCCTCAAAGTGGAGAATGTAAGAGGGAATCTGTCTCACTTCCACATTTTCGGTATGGCAAGCAGAGCTGTAGCTCCCAGTCCCGTTGGCAGCCCTCAGCATTGCCCACAGAGGGGCCTCACATCCCTCTAGACCTATCACAAAGCGCTGCTGAAGCAACTGGTTGTTGGAGAGGCCGTGCAGGACATGTCATAGGGCTGCCCAAGGACACTGTGCAGCACCTATGGAGGGCATTGTTCCCCCTGGAGCTCATCAGGTGGTCCATAGGACATTTTTGCAGGACCTTTTGCTGTAGCACCTTGTGAATGCAGCATATAAATCAGAGAGCAAGGGGAAAAGCCTCAGGAGTCAGAGCAGCTGGGCTGGAGTCCTTCACTGAGATCCCTGAGCTCCAAGAGCTCTCACTCTGAGTCTCCTCCTTTTCTAAAAGCAGTAGGAAACGCTTTTTAAAGGCAAGTTGTGCATCAGAGGGAATTTCTACTGCCAGGAGATATCCCAGTTCACTTGAATGTACAATTAATGCATTGATCTGTGAGTATGGGAAAAGATCTTCCCTGTGGTCTCTCCACTGGTCAGTGGCATGGACACAGGATGAGATCAGGATGATTCTGGCTGTGCTTGAGGAATAGGCACCTCCAGCTACAGCTGCAGTTTGCTCCAAGGTGCTCTTCTGCATCCATTTCCACACTGAACATCTCAATCGTTCCTGTCCTCCAGGTTTTCAGTGTCCTGCCGCAGTCAGGTGTGCTGCAGCCAGGAGAGAGACAGAAGGTCTCCTTCAGCTTCTTTGGCCACCTCAACACCATCGCCAGTGTCACGGCGCTGTGCCATGTAGAGGGAGGCCCCACCTACGAGGTGGAGCTGACTGGGGAGGCCTCATGCATCAGCTACGCCCTGAGCCTCCAGGAGATCAACTGCGGCTTTCAGGTACCACACGTGTGCCCTGGCACAGCTCCTTGCCTTTGAACCACGGCCGATGGGTTCCTGCCCACCTCAGTCCAGGGCTCCTCCCCCTTCCCAGCCCCTTTGTTGGCTCTGGGGCTTGGAATTGCAACCTTTGAGGAACACATCTGGCATCCAAGCTGGTTTGAAATGGCCATCTCTAACCCTCTCCAAAAGGCTGGGAATGCCTCTTTTTCAGGGTACCTAACACTGCTTCCTGGGGCAGGCAGGGCCCCAGGGGGGATGCTCGGAGGGACATGTCTTGAGACATCCCTTTGCTGATCCACTCCTAAAGACTGATCTCCCAAGGACATGCTCTTGTCTAAAGGTCTTGCTTAATCCACACAATAATCAAGGGAACAAGTTGGGCTTCCAGTTGCTCTAGTTGGAGAGTCTGTCCCAGAATAACTCCCACTTCACTCTTTTTCAGTTGAAAGCACAGAGATATTTCCAGCTGCTGGCCCTGTCTGTTTTGCCCTGTGTGACTCCCTTGTTGCATGTATGTTGCTTGCCAATACTTGCATGCAGGTGCCTTTTCTTCTGGGATGCCTCAGTGCTGTTTCTGTTTCTCCTGGCTGTTGGTGAACCCTCACAGTGCAGAGGGCCTGGGTCCCCTGGTTCCTTTATTACTGGCCCTCACATGGTTGTTTACCACACCTCTGTGTGCTGCCAGAGCTCCCTGCTCCTGTGCAGGTGCCCTGTGCCTGGGAGTTCCTTAGGTCCCCCCGTGCCTGTATCTCCTCCGTGGTCCCTGCTCCCATTATGTGTCTGGTTTCAGCCCCAGGAGAGAGGAAGGAGATTCCCAGCAGCAGGCCTGGGTCTGTAACTTCCCACTCCTATGCCTTCTCTCCAGATATTTAATGAAATTCGTCACAGCACAGTCACCCTGGCGAACACTGGCAACACTGAATTCAACTGGGTGCTAAATCCTAGCACTGCAGAGCAACATCTGCCTGGCGTGTTTCTGGTCATCCCCCCCACTGTAAGTACCACAAGTGACCGACCCCAGTCCTGTGTCAAGTGGCCCAGGAGAGTGTTAAAAGGAAAAAAGAAGGGGGGGAAGGGCGAAAAAAAAAAAACAGAGGGGAAAATCCCAAACCCAGCTGTTAGAGAGAGAGGGCTGTAAGTAATTTCTGCTGTTTCTGCTGGGTGCAGAGAAGCAAGTGCTCTCCTGACAGACTCCCTCATGGCCTTGGCTGGTGGGTGGCTCTGCTGTCACAGGGCACACACCAGTGGGAGGAGGCACAAGTCTGTTGGTCACCTCAAGTGATGCGCTTCACTGGGTTCCTCTGAGAACGAGCTGTGCTTTTGGAGCCCGGAGCACACTTGCTAAAAACAAGAAGTGGCTGACAAAACAGGCGAAGGGCAGGTCTTTGTATGGAAATCTGAGTGAAGCTTTATTGGGTCTGGAAGGGAATCCAGCGACAAAGACAAAACTGGGTTTAGGGCACAGGGTTAAATATGGGACGAAAGAGGCGAGTCCTGAGGATCAAGGTCCTATAGGGACAGGGAAAAGCGGTGCAGAGGAGGGGCAGCCAACCAGGGGAACCAATAGGGTAACAGGGCTGGAGCAATAGGGCAAACTATAGCCAAGGGGCATCAAGGAAAGGAAGAACTTTCCAGAAAGGGTACATCCAAGGTGAACAGGGGTGGAACAACTGTACAAACCAATAGAACTCAAGATATTAACATATGCCTGCAAAGGCCTCTGGGAGGGAGGCACTTCTCACCCCAGCCTGGAGGGGCGTTTCTCCTTGCCTGCTTCTGCCTCTCCAGAGCTGAAGTGGTACAGTGCCAGTAGCAGGCTGGTTGCCCTTCACAGTTATTGTCTTGTGCTGCTGTAAGGGGAACAGAGAACAATTCTACTTGCTAGATTTCTCAGATGAAAACAAAGTGTAAACAAAACAAGTATTATATCTGAAAACTGTTTTTTCATGAAGAAAGTGTGCGGTCCCAACCAGAAGGGGATAAAACAGCGGAGAGAGAAAGTGAGAAACGCAAAGTAACAGTTGGCAGGCACAGAGCGGTGCTGCTGTAACCCTGGGGCGCTCTGTCCGTGTGCCGCTCGGCAGATGGAGCTGTGTGCGGCCAGCCGCCCCGAGCGGGCACGCCTGCCGCAGTGCTGGCCACCACCCGCAGCCGGCAGCAGGCGCGGCTGGCCCGCGGGCAAACAGCCGAGCACCAGGGTGCCGCGGTGAGCGGGGAGTGGCTCTGCCGGGAGCCGGACCCTCCAGCTGTTCCCAGCCCAACAAAAAGCCAAAAACGGCAGGGAAAAACTGGCAGCGTTGACTGCTTTCATATGGAAAGATTCCTCCTGTAATTCAGCCCTTTTAGGAAGACTATTGTTCAGACAGGCAAAATTCTCCTGGGCTTTGGAGTCTGCTCGCAGCCCCCCAGAGGTGGAGCCTGCATGCATTTTCTCCTCGAAACTTCCTTTCCTCGTGGAGGGTGTTAAGGGTTAGGGTACAGCCCCCATAGTAATTTTTCACCCCGTATCAGAAAGTGTCTTCTTAACATATATTGAGGCATAAATTAAAATTTAACTGGTTCCTCACAGTCACTCTGGGACTCTGACAGCTGAGATCTCAGGCTGTGCTGGCACTGGAGCGTTGCTGAGGGTCACCTTAGCCAGGCTGTGAGATCACACAGGACATAGCCCTTGGCCCTGCCTCCCTGCTGCCAGCGCTAAGCAGCACTTCCATATCCCTTCCTAGGCTTGCTGCTCCCTGCCTCCTGCAGCTCTGCTGCTGTGCAGCGGCTTTGTGGGGCAGTGAGGGAGCTAGGGAGCAGCAGGGCTGGAAGAGCAAGGAGAAAAATTGGCAGCATCCCACCACTGTCCAAGCTTCTCAGTCCTGCCTGGATGTCTCCCAGCCGAAGTAGCACTCCTGCCTTTGTCCCTCCTTGCAGCGGGAGGAGGAAGCCGATGGCGTTCCCATTTCTTCATGCCTGTCTCCTACAAGGGATGAGAGGAGCTGCTGGCCCTGCTGAGCGCAGGGATTTCTCTTCCACAGCAGCAGCAAAAGAGCCTTTTTTTTTTGTTTTTTTTTTTTTAATTTTTTTGTTGAGGCGGGCTCTTGCTGGCAGAGGGCAAACCCCATTGGCAGCAGAGCTGTGTTTATATCAGGCTGTGCTGAGGCTGCAGCCTTATGAGCCCTTGGGAAAACACACTGCACCCTGGGGCTGGAGGCTCGACCTTATGGGCACAAGAGACGTAGAAGGTGTGAGAAGCGAAGCCCACTCCTCAGTTAAAATCTAAAGGGGGACAAAATCAATAAAGCAAAAGTAACAGCACTGGGTGCTTGACTTGGGTGCTTAGCTGCAGCCAGAGGCACACCACACCACACATCAAGACCCCTTATATACCCGGGGTATTGCATCAGCCTCATACATATTTACAAATGGTTATATGTATTGAAATATTTTAACATAGTTCCTCCTCCGTCCCACCTTTTTGGAGCACGTGCAGTTGTCCTAGTCCTGGTCATTTGTCACTCTTCAGCACATTCAACAGGTTTCCATTCCTCCACTGGTTAAATGTTAATGTTGCATCAACTCTTCACCAACATTGGTATTGCAATGCAAGATAACATTCACATTGAAAGAACTCTAAACTTTAGCAAAACATCTTTTACAAAAGAAAACATTATGAAACACGTAATATTCACTTTAACAATCGCCAAAGCCAAGACTGTAATACGTCTATCATGAAGGTGATGTGGTCTGATGGTTTCTTCTAGATGAGGACCTGTCCTCTCAGCCTGTCTGTCCCCTGAGCCATCCCCCCATCAAACACTCTGATGCATTCCCTCCCTCCTCTCCCATCCCTGCAGGGCTCCGTTGCACCTGGTGAGAAGCAAGTGCTGAAATTCTCTTACATGCCAGGAGTACCAGGAGCCTTCAGCAGGACTTTCCAGCTTAAAGTGGGTGACCTGGACCCAGAAAATATCTGCCTGAAAGGAGAAGCATTCTTTCCTGTGATCAGTGTGAACCTGCCCTGGAACATCGAAGGTGGGCACTGCCTGTCTGCCCCTAGGAAGGGTCCCTCTGGTTTTGTTCCCTACCATATGCACATAGGGTATCTCATGCTCAGCTCCACCAAGCCTGAGGGTTACAGGACTCCCGGACCAACTCAAGCCCTCTGACTGCTTCATGAGTCTTGAGCAGAGGATCCCACGTGGGCTTTGTCTCAGAAGCCATCCTGCAGAGCTTGCCTGCACATCTGGCAGGGTCCTGAAGGATGATGGCTAGACTGAAAGGCTTGGGAAAACTGTAAGAGAGGCTGGCAGGGCTTCTGACAGGGTTGGATTTGCGTGACATTGCAGGCAATGAGATGCTCCTCTGTGGGGATGGACAAACTTGATGGGTGGGAGCAAATAAAATGAGGATTCAGAGAGGAACAGCAGCATCCACCTTCCATAGATGGCTGGAGGGATTTCTTTCTGGAAGAAACCAGTGTTGAGAGGTGGGGACTTCCCAGCTTAAATGGGATTGGCACATTGCTCACACTTCACTTTGTGGACGTTTTCTTCCTTCAGGAAATGAAAAATATGAGAAGCTCATAAAACCCCTGCAACAATTCAGTCAGAGGAATCAATCAGTTGTTCAGAAGACTCAGAGTCCGAAGACTAAGGCCTTGAAGTTTCAGACTCCAAAGACTCAGACCCTGAAGACTCAGAACCTGAAGCCCCACGCACCTGGCTTTGGCACTGTAGTAAGAGCAGCTGCAGCCCCGTTTGGCACATGCCACCCTCTCCATGGCACCCGAGCCCCTTACAGCCCACCGGTGCCCTGATGGCACCTGGGACCTCCCTGCCCACTTACAAGCATGTGTCACCACAGCATTGCCCCTAGGGCTTCCACTCTGCTCATGCTCTCTTCTGGGGTTGCACCAGATTCCTGGCTACCCCAGGGAGAGATCCTGAAGGCCATGCTCAAGGGATGGAGTTGATGGTGCTTTGAAGGAGATGCAGGTCATTGCTGGGGAGTCTGTTGGTCCCAACCCAAGCCCTGCTAGATTTACAGACCTGAACAGCAGCTGCTTGACTGTGCCCTGGGACTGTGCTGGTGGTGCTCACCTCCAAGATGAGCTTGGTCCCAGTTCCCTTTCAAGACAGGTTTTGTCCAAGCTGCCTTGGTACTGGCTGGGGGCAGGCAAGTCTCTGGAGCTCTGGAAGGTTCCTGGCTTGTCTGCCTGGCCAGATGAGGCAAACTTTGCTAACAGTGGCTGGGCAGGTGAAGATGCTGGAGTTAACTGCTGTGGAGATGAGGTCCTGGCTAAGAGAGCAGGAGGTGTCACCGACACTGAGCAGCCAGACAGGAGGACCCCACACCCCCTGTCCATAAGAGCAGGGTGGGATCCTTTCTCAGATGCCAACGTTGGGAAAGACCTTTGCTAACCAGGCACTGTCTTCCCTTTCCTCAGCCAAACACTGAGCTGCAGATAGAGACGGTGATGATGCTGATAGAGGAGGCTGCCCTGGAGCTGCAGGAAAAGCTCCCATCCCATCCCCCATACAGCAGGTTCCCTGACAAAAAGATGCGCCAGAGTCTTGTCAAGTGAGTAGGGACTCCCATCCCCATCACCAGGTGCCTCGTGGGGAACACCCAGCAATGTCCCCTTGTCCTGAGAGCTCCTTGTGTCTGCAGAGCTGGGAATAGCCTGGACTTGAGACAGGATGTGGTCCTGGTGGCTGTGACACTCTCCATGTGAGCAGCGGAGTGTCCTCTTTTCCCCAGCACTACGCTGAGCTTTGGACTGCTCAGCTCCCCACAGGTGTGGGGTTCTGTCCCTTGAGCTGAGGGGACCCAGTGCAGACCTTCAAGGCCTTCCAGACAGCACAAATTCTGTCCCTGCTGACTAGCTCTGAAAGAGACAACTCCCAGCTGATGTCTTGGTTCCAAGTAACAGAGCACACTAAACAAAAACAAAAACAACAACAATAACAAAACAAAACAAAAAAAAGAGAAGGGAAGGGAACTGCACATGTCAGCAAACCCTTTAAAACCCAAAATCAGATGGCTTGAATCCTGGTGGGCAGGCAGGGCTTATCTAGGTAACTTGGTCTGTCCCTTTACACCACCATGATGCAGCACAAGTACAGGATGCTTCAATTCAGGAAGAAGATTCTCTGCAGAGCAGATCATGTAATCTGGTTGCAGAACAATGAAGATCTGTGCAGGCCAAACTTATTGCTAGGCCCCAAAGCAATTTCAGGCTCAGGCTATACACAGGCTAAGCAGTTTCACTGAGATCAGTGAAGGCCCAGTGTACTCACCTATACTGGCTTTTCATGGCAGAGGAGCTGTGGCAGGTGTCCATTTAAAACTAATTTCATTTTCACGTACCATTAGTAGCTGATAAAACCTAGGACCTGTACTCCTGACTTCCCAAAGTCATTGTCAGGTGATCAGGCCATGGATTTCATGGGCTTGAGCTGAGTTTTTACAGCAGAGAATAAAGAACTAGCCACTTTATTTGTATCCCCCATCCACTTGGACATGCAGCCAGGCTGTGGTTTAAGGACTGTCCTTATTCCTCCTTGCAGAGTTGAGCTGCCTGAATATGTGCTGGACATGGGCACTGTACGTAAGGGTTACACTGAGAGACGCACCCTGGTGATCACCAACCCTGGGCAGATCCCAGTGTCCTTCCAGGTCGATGTATCTGCCCTGCAGGACACAGGTAAGCAGTGCTGGAGACACTTCCTGTGGGCTTGAAGGAGGTGTCTCAGACAGATTAGCTTAAGCCACTGAACTTGGTGAGGTTTTTGAGCTTTTTCTTCTCAGTGCCCCTGCTGGGAGCTTTAGAGGCAGAATTCTCCTGGCCAGCCATGCCCAGGGGACCTGGGCTGTCTGTGACTGCCCTAATGCTTCAGTGCAGAGGCCAGAAGGGCTCATCACCCTGATCACCTCTCAGCATCTTCTGCCCTTGGCTCTCACAAGCATCAAGTCTCTCTGGGCACTCAGTGGGCTTGTTTTGCAAACCAGCAGACTCTGCTGTGTTTTGGAAGTGCTTTGGTTGGAGTCCACACTGTCACAGCACTTGTATTCAGCCTTTATTGAGGAAACAGCCTGTGACATCCTCTGGTGGATCAAAAGAGTCTTCCAAAAGAGGCCTTGAGGCAGGGCTGTGTTTCCATCACACAAGGGCTCACTGTGTCTGAGGGGTGTTCAGGTGCACTCTTTTTTGTCCAGGTCACACCATGGCATGGGGTTTTTCCCAGACTTCTCAGCCAGGGCACCTGTAAGACCTTAACGTGCTTAAGACACATTTTGTGGTTCTTGAGTATCTCAGCTGCTTTGTTTTCATCTGTTCAAGGTTTCAGAGTGAATCTGGACCAGATGCAGGGTCTGCCTCACAGACACACCATAATGTTTGAGGTGTGCTTTGAAAGCACCCGCCGGCCATGGGGTGATGTGGATGTGCTGCTGCCCATAGAGGTACCAGAGCTCTTGGGGCATGCAGCAGGCTGGGTGCAGCAGCAGATGTCACCTGCACCCTCCGCTGACTTCTCTGTCCTTCTCCAGGTGGCAAAAGGCCCCACGTATAACATCCGCCTCCATGCCACTGTGTTGGGACTGTCGCTCAACCTCTCCAAGAACATGCTGCAGTTCTCTGATACCCTCGTTGGGCAGTGCCAGATTGAGACAGTCCAGCTCTACAACTGGTTCCAAATACCCTGCAAGTGGTTCATTACTGCCATCAAGCCTGTCAGGAAGGTAAAGCACAGGCGACGTCGAACATGTAACTTCTTGGTTGGGTTTTCTTTGTGTCTCTTGCCCTTTCTGCTCCTGTGGCTGCCTGAGCACTTGGATCTACAGTGTGTCTGAGGAAGCTTCTGAGGGTCTAAATCAAGACTGTTTTGCCTGGACCTGTTCCATTATCTGATGCTTTGCTTCTCTGCCATCTTCACCCATTCCTTCTCTCAGGACAGTAGCTCCCTATCTGCCTGCCCAGTTCACAGGTTTTTGCTGCAGCTCCAGGCTATGGGGGCCACACTTGGTTTGGCTGTGGGTACTCTGAGCACAGTATCATCAGTGTCTCAGAGCACTACAAGAACTGAGGCTCTGTCCTCACACACTGAGGAGACCTCACACAATTGGTTTCTGTGCCCAGGACAATCAACGCAAACACATTACACCAGCCATGTGTCAGAAGCAGCAGGTGCTGGAGGATGAGCCCTGTCCCTTTGAAGTGACGCCCTCCAAAGGAACCCTCAATCCAGGAAGGTGGCAGAACTTACAAATCCAGTTTACACCCAAGCAGGAGGTGAGATTGGCAGGTGTCAGCCCAGGAGGCCTGTCAGGGCTATCTGGAAATGAGGGCCTGGTGCAGAGGTATGAGCTGTGCCTTCACAGGGAGCTTTCTGCAAGCCCCGTTCTCAGCATGGCTCAGTTCACCCCAAGAGTACTCCTGCGAGATGTGCTTCGAAATGCCCACAGGGAGCTTGCACAGAGAGAGAGCATCAGGGCTCTGTGGCTGCCTCCTGGCACAAGGAGGGGGATGTGCCCAACTCCCCTTGTGCCTCCCTCTTGCCTGGCTGTATTTGCCGCTGCACACTTGCAGAGGACAGTCCTGGAATGGCCAGTCTAGGCTCGTCCTGCTGCAGAACTGACAGACAAAACAGTCACCAGACACCTTCCTGGGCATGGCAGGACAATCACCTGTACTGGTGTGCTGCCAGCAGTAGCCAGGGCTCTGGCCTGCCTGCTCATTCCTATGCAGCTGGGGATTCAACTTAAAGGATGGAGTATTCCCAAGAGCAGTTTGCCTGTGGCTGCTGGCTCTTGGAAACTGACAGTGTGTACCAGTATGGACACAAGTGCTTCTGTGCCCGCTAACAGTCGCAGGGGTCTTTATTTGCTCGAGAGATGTAACCATCTTGTGTTTGGCTATGACCAGAGCCAGACACTAAGCAGAGAAGATGACCCTTATTTCTAGCCAGTGAGAGCTCATTTGCTTCTCTCCTGGAGCTGGTGTTTGCCTGACTTGGCAGTGCCAGGACTGTGTCTGGACACTGTAACCCCGAGGGCCCTTCTCATGAGCACTGCACTCCTGCATGACTAGGTGGAAACGCCTGACAGTCCATTGTACTTCCATCTGATACCCAAACACGCAGTTAGAATGCACACCAGGATTCATCCCAGTTACTCAGACCCAGGACACAGAGGCTGTAGTATCTAGCATAAGTAAATACCTGGTTTCCATTCACCTTGGAGGGACTGGTAACACCCTGACCTTGGGGCAAGCGTTGTATTTGGGGTCCTGTCACCCGGGACTCTGTGGATGAGTTTTCTGCACTTTTCTCTTTTCAGAGGTCTTACAAGAATGAGCTGAAGCTTAACATTTGTGGAAGCAGCAATCACTTAAAGCTGCACCTCTCAGGACAAGGTCTAGAGCCACAGTTGGAGTTTAGCCCCCCAGCACTCAAGATGGGATGGGTGCTGGTGGACAGTGATGGGGTGGATGCCACAGTGGTGGTGAAGAACCCATGCAACTTCCCTGTTGAGTTTTACTCACTGGATTTTGATGAGCAGTACCTTGAGGAGGAGAAGGTGAGAAGGCAGGTCTGGTCCCCATGTACATGCTGCCGAAGCTTCACAGCACTCCAGCATTCCCAGGCTTGTGCCAGGGAGATGGAGGCAATCCCCAGAGTAAAGCCAAGTCTGCTGATGTGCTGTGGGAGGACTTAACTAGTTTGTGTTGTTGGGAGGATGGGAGGAGACAGAAAATGGGTTTGTTGAGTGTGTGTGAAGAGAGGCGAGAAAAGGAACGTTGTGTATGGTTTCTCTTCCCTACCTGCACAGATTCTGTGGATGGCAGCGGGGTCTGAGTACCAAAAGAACTTTCTAATGCCTCCACGCACCGTGGGTGGGATGCTGCCCCCAGAGGTGCTGGAGGACTGTGAAGCACAGAAGAGGCCGAAGGCTCAACAGGCAGAGCTCAAGGCCATGGCAGAGGCCAAGGACATGGCTGAGGCCATAGACAAGGCAGCACCAGGTCAGGAAAACAGTGAGGGTTTGGCCATGTCTGTCTTGATTGTGGCCACAGCAGGGAGTCCAGCCCATACACCCTGAACTGTCTGTCACCTTGTTCTCCAGGGAAAGCCCATGCTTTTAGCAGCTGCCTGTTCCCCAGCTTGGTGGAGGAACTCTTGGGTGAAGGGCTGGGGCATCCTCTCTCTACCCTGAATGTCACCAAAGGAAGCTCCTCTCTGCTGCTATAGACTGGGGATAAAATCAGGATATTCCCTTGTGTCCCTTAGCCACAAAGACTAGGATTGGATGAGTTCTTCAGCCAGTAGGACCAGGTCTAATATCCCTGGCTCTTTTATATTTGCACCTTCCGAGCAACAAAAGAACAAGCTCATGTTGCTTTCACCAAGTCTCCTTTCGTGGGATCTGAGGAGATGGGGAGGATGATGAGGATCAAAGGAGGGCGGGAGGCTGACTTTTCCCCCTGGTTTTGCACTGCAGCATATCATGGGGCTGTCACACCCTCTCCTGAGCCCATGGTGGAAGTGACTGGGAGCCCTATCTCTCAGGCTGTCATGCGCCACCTGGGCATCGACCCATCTTCAGAGAGTTGTGAAGCACAGCAGGACAGAGGGATTGTTGTTATTGTCCATGGGCCACCCCGGGCAGGTATGTGAGCTGCAGCCCTGGGCTGCAGGGAGAGGGGCAGGCAGGAGGAACACATCCTGGTGGACCATGGTGCTTAAGGCAAAGTCCTCAGCTGAACAGGAGGTGGAGATGATCCTCTTGGCTCTAGAATTCAGAGCTTGTACCCACACTCCAGCTGCCTCCCTCATGGCCTCCCCAGAGGGACACTTGCTTTCCCACTGTCCTTTTTACTTCGACATCTTGTTTGAGGTTCTTCCAAGGCCTGTCCCTGTAATTCCTCGTATGCAAGTGTCACCAAGCAGTCCTCCTCTCTCTCAGGAAAGACAGAGATAGTGGCGGCCCTGTGTCACTATTATGACACTGCTCACTTGTCCATTGACACCATGGTGAAAGAGGCCATCGCCAATGATCAGAGCCAAGCAGGGCGCCGCGCCCGGGAGCTTTGCACCAAGGCTGCCATGGAGCTGAAAGGCGAAGACCAAGATGATGCTGGTAAGGAGAAATGCTGGACCCAGAGCCAGTGCTTGAGAAACCTACCATAACTGTCCACTTCTGCTTACTCAGAGCAGCACCTTTTCAGTCCTTGGGTCTCCTAGGGAACATGGGTGAAGTGCATCTCTGGCTTGTCTAAAAAAAAAGAAATAAATTTTAAGAGCTCAGTCAGGGGTTCTTTTATAGCCCCTTTGCTGCCGTTCTTGGCACATAATTGGTACATGTTTATTTTTCTGCAGGTGGTGAAGCACTTCTGTCCCTTTCCCAAATATTTTATATTTCCTCTAAGCTGAGTCAAGCTTGCTCCTCATGGGCAGCAGGCAGAACTGCTGCCCACTTTAACAAGGAAAAAGCCTTCTGAAGTGGCTCATTAAGCACAAGAGGACTGACTATGGGTTTAACCTTGCAAAGGAGAAGAAGGGAAGGACAACCTCCCAGAGGAATTTCCAATGAGAGACATGCTACAGATGAGCTCTTTTCTCCAGAGATTTACCTATGCCCACTGTCAGGGCACACAGCTCATGCATGCTGGGCTGTTCTACGTGTAAGACTGAAGACTTTAATGAAACTTACTGGGAAGTTGGTACCCTGAGCTCTGCAGGGTGAGGCAGACCTGGCTCAGTGCAAGGGGGAAGTTTTGCATTGCTCAGTTTTGAACCTGGCTGGGTTGGGAGCTGGTGGAAGGAAGAAGAGTCTGGGTTCCAGCTGGGATTTTCCCACAAGGAAGATTTCATTTCAGTGGAGACAGGTGATGCAAGTGGGGTAGGGCTTCAGGTCCCCACATGAGAATGCAGGATGGGTGCAGTGTATGGAAAAATGGTCCTGAAGGACAAATCTTTGGCTTGATCTGCAGGGGAGCTGCTGTGCAAGAGTGTCACCTGCATGCACAGTTGTTAGGAGGGACATAGTGCTGGCTTTAAAATCAAATACGGGATGGCATGTTTTACCATGCTGGTAGGAGAAGGAGGGAAGGAGCTGCTTCTGGGAAACAGTGCTGCCAGTGCCCGGCAGACTGGGGAAAAAGTGCCACATTTCTTCAAGGGCCCAAGGTTACGCCCATTGTGGGGAAAGGTACCTAATTGTTTTTCAAAGCCCCCCTGAACCATCTGTCCCCTATGCAGGTAAAAAGCTTACTGCTCGGACCAAGAATAAACAAGCCTCTGGAGAAAAAATCATCAAGAAAAATGCCAAAGGCAAGAACATTCCAGCACAAAAGAAAAAGGAGCCAGCCAGCAAATCCAACAAAAAGGTAAACACAGTCTGCTCTGGTTGATGTCTGGGACCTTTGCATTGTTTTTGAGATGGGCAGGGGCTGCTTACCGTGGAGGCTGTGTGCCAGCCAGGGCCTGTTATGTGGGTCCATAGTGCCAAGCCCAGCTGGCAGGCTGGGTATGACTTGAGCTGGGAATGTGCTCTGGCAGACAGCTATACTGGTTCTAAGTGGTTTGCTGGTGAAGTGCAGTCCTGGCTAGTATGGCTGCAGGCAGTGAGTAAAGTGCTGGAAGGCTGCACTGGGGGCTTGCAAGCTTGGGTCTCTGCTGGCCAAGGCATGGACCCTCCAGGACCATCCCCTGGAGCCTCACATACTGCACTGCAGGGTTGTTCTACTCTCCACTAGTGAGGAACCCCAGCTGCAAGCCCAGCAGTGGGAATTGTTCAGGGCTTTCCACCGTGGTTTATTTTCCTAACAATGCTCCACATTACAGTTCACAGTTTCCACTGCTCCTGCACCACAACAGCTGAACATCATCAGCAGTCATGGGGAAAAGCTGAACTGCTTGAGCTGTGTGCTGCCCGAGGACCTGCTGGTGGACATCCTATGTGAGAGGCTGAAGGTGTGTGGGGTGGGGGAAAAGGAGACATTCCTGCTCTGGAGAGACAGGCAGAGATGTATGACTTGGAGAGGAGGAGGTCTGTACATGCTGCTGGAGGATCCTGGACTGTGTGCAGGGAACCTTGGGGGAAGCTGCAGATGCCCCTAGTTGGCAGAGCCTAAGGACAGATCCAAGCTGTTCTTAGCTAATGCCCTTGGAACAAGGATAGCTGGTGCCCTGTGACATCTCTTAACTGTCCAGCTGTGAGCCCCCTGCGTGCAATGGCTGACTTGTTCTTCCCTTTATTTGCAGCATGAAGACTGCTCCAAGGGAGTGGTCTTTGATGGCTTGGAGAGCCTCTTCACAAGCAGCCTGGAATCTTCTCTGCTCTGTGTACTCAAAGCTGTTAACAATCATCATCATATCTACATAGTGAACCTGCATCAGGATTGTGCTTCTTGGATAACCAAGGAGGAAGATGAAAGAAAAAGGAGGGACGCTAAAAGAGAGAAGGAAGGTAAGATATCTCCCTCCCTCTCAAATCTTTCTCAAGCCCTCAACCTTATCTCTGCGTATCTGGGTTTGCAGCAGAGCTTGTAAGAAACATTTTTATTAATCTTTCCACCTTCTGCCTCAGCATAACCAGAACTCAGAGTTGCAGATCTGAGGTTTTACGATTCACCCTAATCTCTAACATTAAAGTTTGGGCACAAGTGCAAACTGCTGTAGCTCAGTGACAAATGACTGTCCTCAGCCTTGGTGCGCTTAAGCCAGGCAAAGCACAGGAACTCACCGCCCGGCCATAGTTTGGGTGATTGTTTGAATTTTGGAGCAGGGTTATGAGCTCCCCAACATCTCCTGGTATGATAGGCTGGGTTGGGAAAAGCTGTGAATCCTTGCGGCTGACCCAGAGCACCCAGCTCTGCTTCTGGTCACTCATGGTTTCTCTTCTGGTTTGTGCTAAAGAATTGCAGCAGACAAAAGCTTTTCAGAGGAACATGCAACGTATCTTGAAAATGGATGAGGATGAGTATTATGCCCTCCCTGAGGAGAAGCAAGCTCTAGTGGATAAAATAATACAGGGAAGAAAGCATCTACGGAGGGAGAGGTGAGTAAGCCCTCCATGGGTTACTGCTTAGAGTAGTGTCCCTGGAAGGTTTCCCTGCTCCAAGGCCTCTGAGCTCAGTTTGATAGCAAAGGCAAGAAGCAGCACAGGGATGGCCACTCTTAGCTCCCTGGCTCCCAAGAGAGGAAAGACCTTCTTCTACTGAGATAGAATATCTTCTCTATTTTAGTGGTGAGCTCTCCCAGTTTAGATGCTGCCTGCAGGGAGCTGGGCTCAGGGCTTGCCTGTAGAAGTGTATTTCAGTCTATGGTGTTGATTTGCACTTTATTCATCATCTCCCTTCTTCACCAAAACAGTGGGATTGTGGTACGGGCAGGTGTGGGGCACAGACAAACCCTTGGTTTGGGTCCTGGTCCTGCTACAGATGAAATCCTTGCAATGCTGACCTGCCAAGGTTCTCCTTATGGTGGGACACCACCCATAAAAGCCCATGTCCTTTAGGCTCCCCTGAAACTGCAGAAGTAGGCAAGCTCTGCTCCAGCAAGGCAGCCCAGCTCAGGACAAACAGGAAAAGTGTGGAGCTGGGAGGTGAGGCTGCTTAAAGCAAGCCTGTGTATCAGGACTTCTTTCAGCTCAGGCTGAAGTTGGTTTCATGGGGAGGAGACAGACGAGGCTGCTTCAAATTGTTTCCATGGCAGATAGCACAAGTTTGCCTTGGTTACAGCTGGGTTCCAGCAGGAAATCTGGCTGACAAGAGCCTGTCTTGCAGGAGAAGAGTTCCTGCAGCCTTTGCTTTCTGACTGATAGGATTATTCTCATTAAGGAGCAGGCTATGTCCAGGGAGAAGGGGGCTGCATGAATCGAGTAAGAATTGTAGGGAGGGACAAGCAGATGTTAGCAATTTGTGAAGTGGTTTAAACTGGGAAATCAAGAGACGAAGGGCGTTTTCAGTCATCAGTGCAGAGAGCTGGTGGATCAGCCTTTGGCAGTGGGCTGGAGGTGTCTGGGTGTGCCTTAAGAGGGAGGTTGCACAGTCGAGACCTTACAATGGCAATGCTTAGGTTTGGCTGGTCCTGGAGGTCCCCTTCCACAGTTCACTTGGGGTGTTCCCAACCTCTGTGGGTTGAGGAAAATTCAGGGAAATGGTCTCATGGTTATGCCTGGCCTCAGGGTCAAGGAATAAACTGCAGGGCCAGCCAGGACTAGTGAGCCCAGGCTTGTGGTGGTGACTCTCAGAGATGTTTTCTATTTTGTTTGCTGAAGGGAGATGAAGCAGCTGGCTCAAAAGCTTGAGGAGGAGGCAAAAGCCTTAGAGGAAAAAGAGAAGTGGAAGGAGGAAGAGAGGCAGAAGGAGGAAGAGAAGCGGAAGAAGGAAAAGAAGGGTGTCTCCTTGGGGAAGCAGTCTGCGAAACCAGAGAAGAAGGAAACCAAAGCCCTGGAGAAGAAGGAAACCAAAATCCCAGAGAAGAAGGAAATCAAATCTCCAGGGAGGAAGGAGACCAAAAGCCCAGAGAAGGGGGAACCCAAAGCCCCAGAGAAGAAGGAGACCAAAAACCTAGAGGAAAAGATAACCAAAATCCTAGAGGATATGATAACCAAAATCCTAGAGGAGGAAACTGAAATCCTAGAGGAGCGTATATACAAAGGCCAAAGGATCTGGGAAATCACAGAAAAGGAGGAAACCGAATCCCCAGAAAAGGAGGAAACGGAATCCACAGAAAAGGAGGAAACAGAATCCCCAGAAAAGAAGGAACCCAAAGCCCCAGAGAAGGGGGAACCCAAAGCCCCAAAGGGGGAACCCAGAGCCCCAAAGAAGTGGGATACCAAAGCCCCAAAGAAGGGGGAACCCAAAGGCCCAAAGAAGTGGGATACCAAAGCCCCTGGGAAGGGTGAACCCAAAGCCTCAAAGACGGGGGAACCCAAATCCCCAAAGAAGGCGGCTACCAAAGCCCCTGAGAAGGGGGAGCCCAAAGCCCCAAAGAAGGGGGAACCCAAAGCCCCAAAGAAGGGGGATACCAAAGCCCCTGAGAAGGGGGAGCCCAAAGCCCCAAAGAAGGGGGAACCCAAAGCCCCAAAGAAGGGGGATACCAAAGCCCCTGGGAAGGGGGAACCCAAAGCCCCAAAGAAGAGGGAACCCAAATCCCCAAAGAAGGGGGATACCAAAGCCCCTGAGAAGGGGGAACCCAAGGCCCCTGAGAAGGGGGAAACCAAAGCCCCAAAGAAGGGGGAACCCAAACCTCCAAAGAAGTGGGAACCCAAATACTCAAAGAAGGGGGATACCAAAGCTGCAAAGAAGAATGAACCCAAAGCCCCAGAGAAGAGAGAATCCAAATCCCCTGAGAAGGATGAACCCAAATCCCCAGAGAAGGAAGAACCCAAATCCCCTGAGAAGGATGAACCCAAAGCCCAAGAGAAGGAAGAACCCAAAGCCTCTGAGAAGGGTGAACCCAAAGCCCCAGAGAAGGAAGAACCCAAAGCCCAAGGGAAGGAACAACCCAAATCCCCAGAGAAGGGGGAACTCAAGGACGTAGAGAAGGGGGAGCCCAAAGCCCCTGACAAGCAGGATACCAAAGCCCCTGGGATGGGGGAAACCAAAGCCCATGACAAGGGGGAAGCCGAAATCCCAGAGTACCCAGCTGAGATGGATAAGAACTTGATCCAGAGGTTTCAAATCTATGAGTCATCGCAGCAGGACCTCACACAGCTTTTCTCCTACGGTGACAAGGTTCAGGGTTCTTCTGTGCAGTTACCCGTGATCCAAAACAGAAATACATCCCTGCCTTCAGCTGAAAACAAAGGTCAGAAGACCTATAAGTCTCAGGAGAAGGTTGAGAAGAAGCCTGAACAAAAATGTGGAGGCCAAAGGAGTCTTCAGTCATCTCAGCTGGAGACACAAAGTGAAGTTGCAGAAGGGACAGTCAGAGATGAGCATGTCAGGGTGCGGTGCTTGGACATCCAGGTCACAAATCCGAAGGCCATGATTAGGGAGATCCTGAGGGATGGGAGGCTGCCAACAAAAGATGAGGTAAAACCTTGCAAGGCTCAGATTTTGAGCATGCTGTGGTCTTGGATCCTGGAGTATTGTGTCCCCCCAGGTGACAATGGCACAGAGCCTTGTCCAGGCCCCTGATGATGTTCCACAATGACTCCGTAGCATCTGTGTGGATGGGGAGGTTATCACCATCCATCCCTCAGTGGGCAGAAAGTGGGAGTGCTCTGTGTACAAGTATCCCATCTGTTCAGAGTTTCCCAGCCTGGAAATCATTAGAAATGGTCCCAGGACAGGGCAGCTCATGGTCATTGTTTTCTTCAGCTGAGTCACTTGGGAGAGGTTTCTGTCCCAGTCCTGCTTGTAGCTCTTGCCTCTGCTCTGGAGCCTGCTCACCCCACTGGGCATAACAAAGCACTTGTATACTTCAGATAAATCAAAAACCCCATTGCCAAAAGATCAGTGCCTTGAAAGAAGGAGCTGTGAGGATGAAGGCAACAGAAGTATAAGCAGGATTTTCTCTTCTGTTTTAGATGCTGAGACATCTGGGACTGCATCCCGAAGGGCCTCCCCTGCCCCCTGCTGCTGTCTTCTCCGTAGTCAACTACCCAGAGGAGTGGTTGGGTTCTGCAGAGTGTGTGAAGCCCTTCACCATTGTTGCACCGGAAGGTGCTGCTATGGAAGACAATCGGGTGGGTGCTCCAGTGGTGCTGGCACTGAAGGTGCCAGGGCAGGGACCAGGCTAGATGGGGGCATGGGGGACAGGTTGGATGGAGAAGGATCACTGTGGCGAGGTAGTGAAGATGTGATGGGGCCCCGTGTCTGCAGGTCTCCTTTCTGTCAGGGATGGGGCAAAAGCGACAGCTCTGCGGGAGACAGAGCAGTTCTGTAAGACAAGAGGGAAAAAAATCACCTAAAACTGTCAACTTCCTTTGAGAACAGGGTCCTGAAGTGAGAAGGGGTGTCCTAGGTAAAACAAACACCAGTAAGGAAGACCAAGACCCTGGGCAGGTGGACTTATTTGTTTATTTATTCTCTCTTCCATTGGTTGAGAAATACCTGCTTTGCTTTCCAGGATGGGGATGTCTTAGGGCTCACCTGTCCCTCCCTTTTCTCTCTCCCCTTAGGCCAAGGCCCCAGATGCCAAGGGCAGTTCTGCCGAGGGCCAACCAAAGACACATAAAGCAGCCAGCAGAGACAACTCTCCAAAGGAGAACCAGATCTCCACACACAGAACAGAAAGTCCCCAGGATTCCTCTGCAACCAGATCCAAAAGTGTGCTGAAAAGAGCCTCAACCCCCACAGAATTCCACAGGTGAGCCACATGGGAAGAGGTGATGCCTCTGCTTCTTGGTCCTCTTGCCAAACAAGGTCCGTCATCCCCAGCTCCACAGTGACCCTGTGCCAGTGCCTCCACGGGATGGCCAGTGCACCCTCCTTGTTTCATTTGCTCCTTAGCAATGTCTGAAGCCTCCTCTTTAATTGCCAGGCTGAAACGGTACCGATGGATAGTGCCTGGCCACGGTGAGGTGGAACTGAAGGTCCACTTCTCCACCAAAAGGCCAGGGAAGTTTGAGCACACGCTGAGGTTTGAGCTCGTGGAGACAAAGCGCCAGTACGAGCTGCCCTGCAGTGGCACGGGCGTGTACCCCAGCATCAGCCAGAACCCGCGGTAAGGCTGGCCCTTGGCAGCCTCCCACACTGCTGCCCCCTGAACTCACAGCCAGGGCTGCCCCTTGGTGCTTCTGGCCTGGGCAGGTGGTGCTGCTTGAGGTCACCCAGCATCTCTTCCTGTGCTGGGAGCTGGGAAGGCAGATGGTGCCTCAGCCACCAGGAAGGGTTATGGCTTTCTGACTACATTTCCTACTTGGAGCATCTCATAGTTCCTTCTTCCCCACTTTCTCTGCCCAGGCTGGTGTTTCCACAGTGGAGGGAGACCATGGAGGCAGATGAAATCATCTTCAAGGAATATGTTGAGAGCACAAAGCAATTCCACTTTGGACCTCTGCTGTGTGGGGAATCAAGAGAGTGGTATGTGCTCCCTGCTGGGCCTTGTTCTTTCCTGGACATGCTTGGAGAGACATGCTGTCCTGCTGGCACAATCCAGGGCAGTCCCCAGCAGAGTCCTGGGAGACACATGGGATTGAAGGACCACAGATGTGTGAACTTGAGCAGATAAGAGGCAAATGGGCCTTGGAGGAGCTGCTCTGCCTACCCGGTGGGTGTCTTGGTGGCCACCTTGGTGGCCAGAGCCGCATGCTGCTTCCAGACCAAAGGAGACTTGGGGGGCAACTTCTGTCCCCCTCCACATCTCAGCTTCACCCTGTAGGGAATGAACTGTATGGTGGTTTTAGAGGTGCTTTGAGCTCTGCAGGTAGCCTGATTGAGCAATTCTTCTGTAGATGGTTTTGTGAACCTTTCATTAATCTGTAATTAATAATAAGATTTATGGTTCACCTGCCAATGGGTGTCAGGGGGAATGTACAGCATCATGTACATTTTCCTGTGATGACATTGCATCCTCACTGCTAGGTAAAGTCTGCCTAAACATGCTGTCACTGAAGCTGTTGTGTATTTCTACTTTTACTGTCACTTTTTTTTTTTTAAATACTATTTAACATTAAGTTCTTGTCTCCATGGGAGATCTGGAGGGCTAGGTCTATTTTGCCAATGTAAGGAAATGAAATCAAAATAGTTTAAACAACCAGACAATCTTTAGCCAGGTTGATGGATAATCTGGGATTTCTCTTTGCCTCTTTAACCCTTTCACTCCAAAGTCATTTCCACACCTGAGAGAAGGGTCATTTGTTATCTATTTGCATTCCTCTTGGGAATTGATGCTTTAAATTTCCTTCTCAGATGTTGAGCTAACGCATGAAATCCAAGGGATTTTTATGACTTTTATGAAAGAGATTAGCTAAACTTTTTTCCAAAAGAGAAGAGTTTAAAGAAAGAGTTTTCTTTCTTTATACCCTGCAGGGAAGGCACCCCAAGAAGGGGAAAGAACCCATGTGCCTGGTGTACTGTTGCTTTTCTAGGCACCCTTGAATTTACATTGTATTAAAAACTCTTGAAGTGGCCTGAGCATCATCAGGCTTCTGGGGTGGAGGCACCAAGTCCAGGGGAAGGCATCAAAGTAAGGCAAGGATGAGCACACGTCCATGCCCCTGACTGGGATCCATTTCCCTCACTTGTTTGTTAGAACTGGGTCTTCCAGCACCGCTTCTTTGGGTGCACATGGAGCTCTCCTCGACGTGTGGCAAAGGCAACAGTCTCCTCTGCAGCCTTTTCCCCTTTTGTGGACAGGTACAAGGCCCGGAACTGTCCCGGCAACTCAGAGAATTTAACCATCCTCAACAACTCCCCTGTGGATGCAGAGGTCCAGTTCTCCTTTGAGAATGATGGGAAAGCAGAGACATTCCTTTTGGACCCTCCCAGCATGACACTCAAACCAAAGGAGAAGCAGGTAGGAGGAGGGCAGGTAGAGCTGGCACTGTACAAGTGCCCAGGAGCTGCTCCTCCTGCTCACACACAGTGCTCTTTCTATTTCTTTCTGTGGGGCCGGGTCTAGGAGCTGACCATTTGGGCATACCCCACTTCCCCTGGCTTCCTGGAAGACAAACTCATCTGCTGCATTGAGAAGAACCCAGACCCAGTGGTTTTCAGCCTGTGCTGCCATGGGGTGCACGTGATGCTGGAGGTCAGCCCCCTGGAGCTGTCTTTTGACAAGCTGCTTCTGCACAGGTCAGTCCTCCCACAAGCACTCCAGGACTTGTGACAAAGAGAAAATGTTTGACCTGGTTTCCAGGGCATGGATGGAGCTGCTGCAAGTTGCATTCAGTGGTGAGGCTGGTGTGACCGTCCAGCAGCTGATGCCAAGTGCCTTCCTGTCTCTGCAGGACTGACAGCAGGACCTTGGTCCTGAAAAACAACACCCTACTGCCCATGGCCTGGCAGCTCACTGGGCTGGATGACCTTGTTGAGGCCTTCTCCTTGTCACAAGATAACGGCATCATTGATCCCCACTCAGAGTTTGAAGTGACCCTGAATTTCAAGGCTGAGCAGATTGGCAGCATTGAGAAGACCCTGCGACTAGAGGTGAGAGGGACTGGGCCCTGCCCTGCAGCTGTGTGCTCTTAGGGGTGGACTCAGGAAGAGCTGCACCTGACAGATTCAAGGGTGCTGTGACCCCAACCTCTGCCTCTACACTGCGTTTGCCAGGACGTGCAGTGCATCCACATCCCCCCAAATAACCAGACACTGCATCCTGAGCCTGTACCACAACCACTTTGTCCCTGTGAGTGGCTGAAGGCTGTTGTTTGGTTGTACAGACTGCAGTGTTATCTCTACATTCCTCTTGGACTTTGTCTGAACCTCTTGCATAGTGCAACAAACACTCCCGCTGGGATTTTGTTCCCCGTGGTTTAGGGGCTGCGTTTCAGAGAGGGTGCTAGGTGATTGGAGAGGCATGTCAATGCCATCTGCTCTGAGACACCTCACAGTTCTTGTGGTTGTTCTTACATCCCTGTGCCTCTCAAGGATGCTTTGGCAGCAGCATTCCCTGCTGTAGGAGCACAGAGTGATAGGGCTTTTTTCTGCAGCAGAATCCCACTGCAGCAGGTGAACAAAGCATGGGAGTCCACCAACATTTGTGAAGCCAAGGAGGCCACAGAGGAAACCGCCAGCAGAGACAAGGACTTACAGGCTGTCTACTAAAAGAATCATCTGAACAATGTTTGTTTCTTGCTGCTTCAGGTTTCAGATACAGGAAACATCCTGGGGATTGTTCAGGCTGAAGACATTGAGATCTCTGCAGAGGTCTGTGATGTTTCTCTGAGTATCGACATGCCTGAAGGTCAGTGGATGCCTCCCAAAGAAAGCAGTCCAGGTGCACTGCACTGCCTTGGGAGGTGGGAGACCAAAGCACTTGGGATGGGATGGGATGGGATGGGATGGGATGGGATGGGATGGGATGGGATGGGATGGGATGGGATGGGATGCAGGGATGGGATAGGATGCAGGAATGGGATGGGATGCAGGGATGGGATGGATACATAAAGCACATACCCTGCAAGCTGTGTGTAATAAAACCTCATCAGGGCACTGACAGCCTTAAGTCTCTCCCCTCTGACCTTTCAAGTGTACAGCTTCACGTGCAGATTGGATTTGGGGGCTTTGAAACCACAGAGATGTGAACAGGCAGTTGGCAACTGCCACAGGCTCAGCACAGCATATAAAGTAATTGGATTTGTGCTTGGAAGTGAGGAAATGGAAGCCAAGCTCCTAAGGCTTAGCTACTAAGCTTGCAGATATTTTGAGTAAGAAGAGAACGGGCAGACAAGTAGCTGGAAAACACTTTCAAGAACAGAAACTTGCTGAAAAGGGTTTTGTGCCAAGACCTCCATGTAGCTTGTGACCTGGTGTATTCTGCAGCAGCTCACAAATACCGTGTTTGACCTTGTTCTGCGGGTTTTCTGCAGGTCCAGATGGAAGCTTGGAATTTGGAACCATTCATGTCCTGGAAAATGTGAAGAAAGTCCTGAGTCTAAAGAACAAAGGGATGTACAACATTGAGTACCGGTGAGTCCATCTACCTGGTAGTGAGCCTTTCCTGGGGTTGCCATGCCTGCCTTCTGCCTCTGTCAATGGCTAGAACGTGTTTCAATGCTGGCTACCTCTTGATAAATACAAAACCTGGGCTCTCTAATCTCAACTATTTTACCAAAGAACCCAGCCATAAACCAGCAGTTTTCCACAGCCCAAGAGGAACCCAAAAGAGAGTTCCCGAAATGTCAGCCACTGAAATGCTGAGATTCATTGCCTTTCTTTGATGGTCACCTCCTTTCTCTTTCTGAAACTCTGTAAAGAAGTGAATGAAAAATTTTGGTGTCAAGGGTTCTTGCAGTAACCTCGTGATTGCCTGCACTCTCTGACAAGATCCAGGATTCCCTGAGCAGAGTTGGACTCTCCCTTTTCTTTTTTTTCCCTAATCCTATACAAAGTCCTGGCTGTGCTAGTGGGATGTATACTTTTAACTGCAGAGATCTCCATTCCTTCCCTTTCTCCCCTTCAGTTTTGTGCTGAAGAATGCAGGTCCCAGGATGCAAGATTTGGCATCCCACTTCACTATTGAGCCTCAGTCGGGCATGCTGATTGCCTCCCAGCCTGGTGTGAATGTTGAGATGCTCTTCCACCCCACAAGGGAAATGGTCGTCAAGAACAAACCCATCCTGTACTGCCAGGTGAGCCCCCTGGGCCAGGCTCTGTTATCACACAGTGTTTTGGGAGCATCAACAGGATAGGTATCTAAAGGAAGGAAGGCTTTAACTGGAGAATCCTCTTTCCTACATACACAAAGTCTTTCAAAACCATTGGGAGGCTTCCTAAGTGGAGGTGAGAATCTGACTCTGGAGGAGGTGCTTAAACAGGGAGTGGTAAACTGATGGAGGCCTGGGGTGGAGGCTGGCGACTGGGGTAGAGCAAGCTGGCCTCTTGGCTTTGTTTACCACCCCTTCCTGTGCACACAGGTGATAGATGCCAGCTCAGGGGAAGGAAGCCAGACTGTTGCCACCATCCCAGTGAGGGTGTCGGCAAAAGCTGTGTACAGCAAGTACAGTATTGAGCCTGCCTCACCCATCAACTTTGGGGCCATGCTCAAGGGCACCAAGAAGACCCAGACTGTTGTGCTGGAGAACAGAGGCATGCTCAACTTCAAATTCCACATCCTCCAAGCACCCGAGGATGCATCTGCATTGGAAAGCAAAAGGTATGAGAAGCCCTGCACCACCCTTCCTGTCTGAGGAGGCACCACCCCATGGCTGGTATGTGGCAGGCAGCCAGGAGACCTGGGCTATCATCCATCTGCATCCCTGGCTTGGGGAGAGGGAGCAAAACATCACCTTGGTATCCCCATGTGTACTATGAAGCTGGTGGTAGAGCTGCTCTCTGCAGCACTGGGTGCTGCAGGCTGCTCTCTGGGAGCCATCAGCAGCAGGAAGGCTTTCCTCTGTGGGGAGGAAAGCCAGCTTTGACCTCAGAGAAAGGCAGGGGAGCTCAGCATGACAGACACCTCTCCTTTCTCCTTCCTCAGCTCAAAGCAAGAGGAATCCGCTCCACCAGCGACAAAGCTGAAATCAAGCTCCTTGACACAGGTGGGTGACTCCTGCTCCCCAGCAGTGCTGCTGCAGGGGATGTGAGAACATGCTGCTGTGCCCAGGCTGGGGGCTGATCACCACAGGGTGGGATGTAGTCTGCAGGATGGAGTCCAGGATCTGCTCAGTCCCACTGACAGTCCTGTACTCTGGCTCAGACCTGGAGCTGTGGGGTCAACAGAGGGGAGCAGGTCCTGTGTTTGACAGCTGCTAGCCAGCATAGGTGTGTGAACACCACAGAAGCAAAAACATCCCCCACTAAACTCCCAGTCCACAGAGCTCAGAACACATTGCTTTTTCTTCTTCCCAGTCCCTTACCTCTCTCCCATCATTTCTCACAGCCATTTCTACTGTCCTGTGTTACCTCTGGAGGTTGAAGGATCACAGCTACCACCTTCATTCTTTACACACAAACTCCTTTCTCTCTGTCACTTGTGACATGCTTGCAGCTCCTCTTGGCTGGTTGGTCTCAGCCTGGAGCTGCCTTTGGGCCATGGATTCATCCTTCCCTGCCCTGGGACTGGGTACTTGGCCCCAGCTGGAGGCCAAGGCAGGACATACTCTTTGTTGGGGTGCTCAGGGCACAGCTATTAGCCATCAGCCTCTCTTGGAACTTTTTCTGCAGGGTTACCTCAGTCTTGGCATGTTCACGGTGTCCCCCTGCTCCGGCTCTGTTGCTCCATGGGGCCAGCAGAAGATCACAGTGGAATGCCTCGCAGGGCAGGAGGGGACATGTGAGGAGCAGCTCTACATTGACATCATGGGCAGAGACCCCATGGACAATCCCCTGGGCATTCCCTTTACCCTGATTGCCGAATCCTGCCTCCCAGGTACATCCTGTCCATAGGTTCCCTTGGTCACACCTGCTGCTGATCAGCACCTCAACTTGCTGCTAGGATAGAGAGGCACACTAGCCCTGGTGTCCCACCTTAAAATCCTTGAAGAGGTTCCAGCCCTCTTCAAGTCCACCAGTGGACTCATCCCTCCCAGGCTGAGAGGGATGCACGGAAGGATAAAAGGAAAGCAATGCTCTCTGAGACTGAGGATGACTGAGCTCCATCCTCACAGCCAGCTCCCCCACCCAAGCTTGGGTTTAGCAGTCACATCGGCAGAAGGGGCTCATCAAGCCTTCTGAGAGGCCAGCAGGGTGCAGATAAATTCATCAGGGAGGCTTTTCCACGCTCATTCCTCTTGTCTGTCCACAGCACTTGTTGAGGATGTCACGTTAACCTTCGAGGAGTACCCGATCTGCAGCAGCACCAACCTCAGCTGCAAGCTGCGGTCAGTCAAAGGCACGGGTCTGTTTGTCAGAGAAGAGAACAAATTTGTCTTCACCAAGGTTCTGGTTGGGCAAGAGGCTGAAGCTCATTTCAGTGTCTACAATACAAGTGGTCTGCCATGTGACGTGGTCCTCTCCAACAAACCCCTGCCTGGAAAGGTAAGATCAAGAGGCCAAGGTGATGGCTGCCCTCTAAAGGCCTTGTGAGAGTTTGTTTTGTTCTCCAGATGGATTGCTTCCTGTGGCCCAGACTAGTCTAGCTTAGTGCAGGTTAAAGTGCAAGGGAGAGCAGCAGAGCCAGGGAACAGCTGTGTTGAATTTTGCATGTCCCAAGCAAGGTTTTGGCTCACACCTCTGGGTCTTCAGTGGGAAGCACACTCAGAGAGGGGCTGTTATGAACTGACATGCCAGGGCTCAAAGCAGAGCATTTCCTCGGGCTCCCTGGCTTTTCCTTCTCTTTGAAGGCCAGTTCTAGGTTATTTGCAGGGTTTTTCCATGCAGCGCCCACCTTCCGTATATGCTGGGGCAGCTGCCAGCACTCAAAACACACAATGCTTTAGCACGAGGTCAGCATTCCCTGGGAGAGAGGGAGCCTGCCTCGGGAAGCAGGAAGGATGACACACTGTCTGGGGCTGTTCTCAGTAATGCATTTATGAATAAAACTGTGTCATGTTGAAAGGTGCTTTCTCCTAACTTTTCTCTCTGGGTTTCCCCAAGGAAAAAAGCCCTATCAATAACATTTTCAAGTTGTATCCTGACATGATGTCCATTCCTGGCTCATCCAATGCCATTGCTACGGTGACCTTCACCCCACCAGAGAAGCAGAACTACAGCTGTACTTTCAAGGCTTCCCTTGTCATCCCAAAAAGGTAAATTGCCAGTGGAATACTGGGGGAGGCCTCACTGAAAACTGCCTCTCCACTGGGAAGGCACAGATCTCTTGTTAGCTCTAATGCTTTCAGTAGCCTTAGGCAGAGTACTTGGCATGAGTTGATCTGGGAGGCAGTAGCTGTTAGAAAGAGCAGAAAAATGAGGCTGATGGTTTAGCCTGGAGGAGGAACTATGAAGACACAGAAATACTAGGTAGCCAACTGGAAGTTACTGAGATGTGCTGCAGCTGAGCTGCAGGTTTCCAAGGACAAAGGCTGAGATGAACAGTTTGGTGCCAGCAAGTCAGCAGTCAAAATTTCCTCTTAGATTCTGTAAAATTAAGTGATCCTCTGTGGTTCCCTGGCATTCATTAAGCGGTTTTATGTGAGTGATTGGAGCTGGTTTGAAAGAGGAGCCCAGTTCCTCTGCCCTGGGACCTCTCTAGTGGGGCTTTGACCTGTTCTTCCTCAACCCTTTAGTGGCTGAATTGGAACAAGAGAAGTCTCATTCCTAATACAAAATTGCTATTTTACTGTTCTTGGAAATTATCTTTATTGATGGTGATGATTTACTTTTGCCTCCTTGCTTTTATATTGCTTTCCTGCTGTGCTTTTGCTTGTTGCAGATGTCTCATCTCCCTGCAGCCAGGGGATTTGCCATATCTCATCTAGTGCCTCATTATTTACCTGCTGTACTGCATGATTCAATTAAGTGAAATTATTAACTGTTATTGTGGAAGGCTCTGGTTCTTTGGAGCAGATTCCTCTTGTGAATGGCCCTGCGTGGATTGGGAAGAGGCTGGTGGGGGGCTGTGTTGTGGGGTACAGGGGCACCAGGCAGGGAAAACATTGTGGGTGGCGCTTGCTGCTTCCCTTGCCCAGAGAGAAATGGGTTAGTGCCAGCTGAAATTGTTTCTGTGCCTCTCCTGCAGCTCTGTGCAAATTAAGCCCCAAACCCTGACCTTCACCATCAGTGGGAAGGGGCATGAGCCACAGGTGACAGTCGTGTGCCCAAGTGCTCGCAGCAAGAGGGGAAATGCTGTGCTGCGCTTCAAGAGACTCCGGGTGGGGGATTCAGAGATGCTCCCCCTGGTCATCCATAACAATGGCATCGTACCTGTCAAGGTGAGAACCTGCTCAAGGAATGGTCTGATTTGGGAACAAATGCCTGTGGCACAGGGGAAGGGTCCCAGAAAACATGGCACACCTAAGAAGAGGTGTGAGAAATTAATTTTAAGCAAGTGACTGACATCCAAGAAGGGAGTTCTTGGGAATTTTCCATCCAGTCTTTCTTCTTTAAGTTAAACACAGGTGGAGTGGTGATGGAGTGTTTTCCCCCCTGTCTCTCGTCACCTTTTGTTCTCACGGTGATGTGTGATTTCCCAGTTCCATTAGATTGCATTTGATCCTAGTTTACTACATTTCAAGCAAACTTAGTTGTGGTTTAAATACAATCTGCTCATTACTTTCTGTCCCGTTTGGTTCTGTGTTAGTGGTATCCAGATGTCTCTGAAGACCCTTTTTTTCCTGGCTGGTTTGCCTTAACCTATTGTGCTAAGGGCTGTTTGTAGTGGGAGTGGTGCTGGGTTCCCCTGCGGGACCAGCAGCACTGCGGTGTCAGTCCCTGTGCCATCCTGTACTCACACCAGTATCACTGTGCTCTCTGTTCCCTTTTCTCAGTTTATGTTACACCTGGAGGATGAGCACGGAGCGTTCTTCTTGAAAGGCAGGGGCTCCACACTCGAGAGATTCTACACTGAAGATGTGGAAGAGGACTGCGTTGGAAATGGTAAATTTATTAACCATGAAGCGTGATCATGCACAGAGGGAAAACGTGTGCCCTGCTCTTGGCTTCTCTGAGCAGCAGCCAGATGTTAGACACAGTTTCTTTCCTTGGGCTCTCTGTCCCCCCAGCTTTTCTTGGGGACCTTTTGCAGGGTTTCCTCCTAGAAAGTTGTGAGAAGTTGTTCAGTTCTTCTAGACACGGTGGGTTGAGCTGTGGGGGACTGTCACTACCTCAGTGGACCCTCTGAGGTATTTGCTGCATTGGGAAGGTACCAGCTGGAACAGATGCAGCCCCTGAGCACACAAACAGCCAGCAGAAGCCAAAAGCACTCTCTGGCTCAGCTTTCCATATGGCTGGAACTGGCTGGAAGCAGATGGAATGACAGCTGGGCATCAACGTGAGGTTCAGCTGCTCTAAGTGCTGATGTGTCTGGAGGTGGCAGTCTCGTGAACATAGGAAGAGGGTTTGGAACCACTGGGGTAGAACCTGTGCTTAGAGGGCAGCTGGTTTCAACCTCTTCTTCCTCATATATCCTATGGAAGTATTTCCTCTGTAGAGCTGTATCACTTAACTCTGATTTCCATTGCTGTGCAGAGAGCAAGCCCCCAGAGAAGCCTTTCTTCCTTCTGCATCATGGGCAATCGACAAATATTGACGTCATTTTCAAACCCACCTTGACTCAACATCTGGAAGGGAAGATTTGTGTGTTACTGGAAGACATCTACTCTAAGAAGACCCTAATAGAGCTGGTGGGTGAAGGCCACAAGGATGAATTCACCCTTGATGGACTAGAGGAAGACACAGATGAGAGGAGAGCTAAGCGCAGTCTGAAGAAAGACATTATTGATGGTAAGAGAGGAGAGGCTGCCAAGGTGGAGCAAGGAAGAAGAAAGTATCTGATCAAGTGTGTCCTTTCTCTAGCCAGGCCTGGGCTGTCAGCCACGGGACTTGGTGGCCCATGGCTGTGGCAGCCATGCATGCAGAGCAGCATGTGCTGTGCTGCATGTCGCTGGCTTAGGGATGTGTCAGAGTGTTTCTCTGAAAGTGGTGGGATGGGGAGAGGCCTGGGGAACTCCCTCCCACGGGGAGGAAGGCTTGGAGCAAGGAAGCATTGAACATACAGCTGTCTGTGCACATGAAAGGGGCGGGTGGAGCTCCCTGCATACTGAGATCTCTTGCTCTCCTCCTTAACAGCTGTCAGATTGAATCACATCCAGTTTGGGGACTGTCCTGTCGGGAGGCCCTACCGCAGGACCTTCACCATCACCAACCATACCAGTACGAAGGTCATGCGCTTTGAGTGGGAGGCAGACGCCGCATTCCAGTTCTCCCCCAAGGTGAGCGTGGACTGCTCTCCCTTTCCCCATTGCTCAAGCCCTGCCCTGCTGTTCCTGGGCGCTGGCAGGGAGTCCTGACATAGCAGTGATAGCCACTTCCAGTGCCATCCATGTAGGAGATGCAGTCCCTGGCTTGGCTGGGCCAAGGCTGCCAGCCTTGCAGAAAAGGCTTCACGTTATGGGAGGTGGCACCTTCTGTTCACACTTTTGTCTATCAGAGTTCACATAAATCCACACCGAGGTGCAGATTCCTGGCACAGCACCTCACCACATCAGTCCCTTTTGCTGTCAGTCCTGCCCTTGGCAGTGCTTCCTTCCAGTTTGGTCTTGACTGCCTGATTCTCCCTAGATGGGACACCTCCATCCTGGCTATGCCAAGGACATCACAGTCACCTTGAAATCAGATGTCCCAGCCACCTTCAGGAGGCACCCTGTGAAATGTAAGGTGATCAAGACCAACTCTGAGCTACCACAAAGGATGGTTCAGGATTGGGAGGACCGAATGTGCATTGTCACAATGGAGGATACCACCAGGAAGGACATGTCAGCCAGCTGGCCTGAGAAAGAGAAGGTAAGGAGCAAAACAGCAAAAAGCCAACCTAGCTTTTACAAAAAGACCACCCTAACACTATCACTGCTGGCTGAGCAGCTCCTGCTTCCTCTGGACATTGGGCAGCCGTGGGGTTCAGCAGCAGTGCATTCTAGGGGAGATGCACAGTGACCAGATACAATCACACAAGAGCCTTTTGACAAGAGACCTTTAGCCACACACAAACTATCAGTCTGTGCCACAAGCACAAGTGTTGCAGCCCATGTTGAATGGGAGACAACGTTATATGATTTTATCCCATTTAATGGTGTTAGAAATCTCTTCATCTCATTAGGTGCCTTTTCACCAACGAGCAGTTAAGTCTCTTGCACCATGTCTCTTCTTTTGAAGTGGAGAGAAATACACTTCTGCTGCACATACTGGTGAACTCCGAGTTTTGTCTGCATGGATACCAGAGTATGGTTGTGGTCTCTGTATTGTGTGGGATATCTCATCATGGAGTAGCCCAGGCTCAGTATGACAGAATGGAGGAGTCTGGAGAAGGATCATCTCCAGAGACTCCTGCTTTTATTGTCATTATTACCAAACATACTCATCTTGGGTGAAAGTCCTGTCCGAGTATCTGGACCATTTTAAGGCCTCTAAACCATCCTCTTTTCTATCAGCACATCTGCAGTTGGAGACTTTGCTACTGAGATTTTTCACTTCCCAAAGTGCCCACTCCCAGCTCCCAGCAGTGTGGCTGTTGCTCCACACATGACACCTGGAGAGCACTTGCTCTTAAGACAAGAAGAAAAAGGCGCTTTCTAGAGGTCTTCAGTCCTGGGGTTCTCCATCCACAGAGCTCCAGCAGGCAAACTTAATCCTAATTGTGAGACCTGCTGGATTTGTAGGGGACCAGGAAAAAAGCCAGTCCCTCTTACAAGGTTGAAGTACAGGGACTGGAATGCAGCTATAGTCTCCATGGATATATTAACAGCTGTGGTAGTGACTGCTTTGATCAACAGGTAGGAACAACTACTGTAGCGGATCAGTCCCAGTCTTGTCATCTTTCCAGGAAAGTAAAAGTGAATGGTCCTTTCTAGTCCCTCTGTGAGGCTGATCTTGGGGGCCAAGAGATTCCCTTGTCAGCCTGACTTTCTGGGCTCTGCTCAGTGATTCTTCCCTCCTCTGTTTGCAGATGGTCCAGACAGCCCCAGAACCAGAACCGGCACCGGCTTACACTGTGGATGAGAGCATCCAGGAGGCCAAGGTGTACCTCAGTGCTGTTGTTGGCTACACCGAGTTCAAACGGAACCTGATAGTGGTTCAGCTCAAGGATACCTTGCCCAACCAGACAAGGAAAGACATGTGAGTGCTGGAGGCCAGCAGGGCCCTGTGAGCGGGAGCTGCCTTTGCCAGGGCTGAGCCAGTGCCCGCTTCCCCGAACTCTACCCCAGCCAAAACCAGCACAAGCCCATTTATGTGCATACAAAGCCAAGCAGGAGACGGTGGTCAGCAGAGGTTCAGTGCTGCCATATCTTTCTGCTGAGACCAGCCATGGGTTTGTTTTTACTGCATGTCACTTGTCCTCATCTGCTCAAGAATAAGTTTGCAGTCAAGCCAAGACCTAAAGTGCAGAGTAAGCCTCTTAGCTTCAATGTCCTGGGCACCGCGTTGGCCCTTTCCTCTTAAACTTCCAGACTTGGAAATACTTTTTGGGCCACGCAGGACAGCAGTCTGAGCACAGTAGAGTTGCCTGGAGAAGAAGATGGTCCTCAGCAGAAAGTGGTACCAGGAGTCCATCAGACAATGTTATTGCACTATTTGCTTTATATTTATTGGACTTGGTTTTTTTATTCCTCCTTCTTGCTTTTCAGTTTCAGGATACACAACACAGGAAATATAGCCCTGGAATACAGCTGGATGGAAGCTGCAGATAGTAAAGCAGTGAAGAAACCATACTCAACCACTCGGACGGGTAAGGGCATTTCACTTGGTGGCTGAGGGCCTGGGGAGCAGACCCTGCCACTTGACCCTGAATTGCTTTTGCATCCTTGTCCACACGTTCACTTTCATCAGCATCTTCCCAAGTGCAGCTGGAGATTTTTCTCCTTGTCCCCCTCTGCCTTTCAGCCCCTTCTGTTCTTGCTCTGCCCCTTCTGCTCTGCAAAGGAGCTGAGCCAGGCTCTGGGAAGAGCCACACGCTGGGTCAGGACTGGGAAAGGGGACATCAGGTCATCTCTTTGAGAAGTCTGAGACTGGGAAAAACAATGGTGTAATGAGTGAGCTGCCCTGCAGCCACTGTCTGTGTGCAGTTCCCCACTCCAGGGCAAATGTAAAGTCACTGTCTAAAACCAACTCTTCTCATTTGGCACAGGAATGTGTGCTGCAGGCAGAGACCTTGCTCCCAGATGCTCTATTTCCTGCTGAAAGTACTCGGCTAGAGATGTTCCAAGTGCATTCCAGATCTCTTCCAGTTACCTGCAGCAGAAGGCAGATTTGCTGGGAACATAGGATTGGTCTTTGAAAGGTGTTCTCTTCTTCTCTGCAGGTCAGTTCCTCTCCTCCAATCCTCTGAGCCATCACAGAAAGCTGCTGCATCCTTTCTGGTGGCAGCAGGACCATCCTTTTGAGATGCATCCTTCTGGACTGCGGCAGCTTGCCAAGCAACAGCAGGATTCTGAGCAGCAGCAGCATCAGCAGCAGCAGGATTCTGAGCAGCAGCAGCATCAGCAGCATTATTCTCAGCAGCAGCCCAAGCAGAAGGACCACTTCAAGAAGCTACAGCGCTTCAAACAAAAACACCTCTATTTGCAGTGTGTTAGTTCCTCCCTGGAAATCTGCCCAGATGACATCAAAGACCTGCCACTGTTCTCCATCCACCCCTGCCACGGCATCATCCCTCCTGGCCAAAAGCAGGTCTTTCACATGCTGTTCTCCCCAAAGCACGCGGGGAAGTTTAGGACCACCATACTCTTCAGGTGGGCAACGTCTACACACTTGCCCAGAACTCCCGCTTCGGATGGGTATCACTGAGTCACAGGGTGGCATGGGATGGAAAGGACCACAGTAGGTCATCTGGTCCCGCTTCCCTGCTCAAGCAGGGCCATCCCAGAGCACATGACACGGGGTTGTGTCCAGAGGGCTCTGGAATAATTCCAGTGAGGGACACTCCCTCACTGTTGCCTCTCTGGGCAACCTGTCACCTGCACAGGAGAGGAGTTCTTCCTCAGGTTCAAGTGGAATTTCCTGTTCAGATTCTGCCCATTGCCTCCTGTCCTATTGCTGGCCATCACCAAGCACAGCCTGGTTCATCCCTTAAGACCCTCCCTTCAGTCCCTCTGACTGGGATGGGGAGGTGGGCTTGGAGACAGGCAGCCCCAGAGAGGCAGCAAAACACCCAGAGGAGCACAGAAAGATCATCATCTGGCCTTGCTAGGGAGACACTGTGAAAAGACACTCTATGAAACATTAAGCTCCTGGAGGGTTGCAAAATCTGTAACGAGAGATACGGGGACCAGCCAGTCCCTAGCTCTGCTTCCTTTTGGAACAAGCAAGGCCTGCTTCTCCACATGGAACCCCATGTGCTGTGGTTGGTCCCCAGGCACTTAGCTGGTCATGTTGCTGCCCTTGCACCTCTGCAGCCTCCCTGCAGCGAGTGCAGTTGTTTAATTTGCTGCTCACTGCTTGCACAGACAGAGGATGCAACACGGTGTGCAGTGCAAGGAGACAGAAAAGTGGCTGGCTGGAAATGTTCATCTGACTAATACCAGTCCCTTTCTTCCTAGGACTCATAAGCTGAAGCCAGCTCTGAAGAAGGTAGAGGTGATTGTGAAAGGCAGAGCCCAGGAGCAGGAGTGTCTTGATAAACCAAAACGCTCTGCGTTACGGCAGACAGACAAAGGCCAAGGACCCAAGAAGCAGGTGCACTGGAAACTAACACCTGAGTGACAGCGTTTGTGTTAGCTGCAGCATCCAGCAGGAGCCAGCAACATCGTGTCTTCTACTGGCTTCTTCCACCCTTCACCAGAGACCTCTGCAGCTACCCTTGCAAGCTCCAGTGAACACCTTTATCCTATCTTTAATTACCTAAGTTAATTAACTAATTTTTAATTAAACAATTGGCAATAAATTGTTAATTGTCAGCTTGTCTTGCTTGGAAAGACAGGTTTCTGCGGGACCTCTCTGGAATGGAGAATGTGACCCCCTTCCCTCCACATTATTCTAACTTTGAAATTAAAAGGCTTTCCAGCAAAGATACGGGAAAAGGAGTAACAATTCTTTTCTAGGATGTCTAACCAGACAAACAAGCAGCAGCACTGGCAGCAACAACAAACAGAACCAGATACCCAACCACAGCCTTCGCTTGGCTGCAGGCACTTTCCCTGTGGTGTAGTTCCAGTCCCAGCCGGGCAGGGAAGGGAGGCAAATAATGAATGAAGCAATTTCTAGAGAAGTTTTAATTAAGCTACACCAAGGAATACGCTGAAGAAGTCGAGCGCTGTGTCATCAATTCTTAAACACTTATTGCTGTGAGGGAGTCTATAGAGTAGCTAAATAGTGACTGAACAGTGCTTGATTTGTTCAAAGAGAAAGAAGAAAGTGATGAGAATACACCCTAGTGAGGGAAGAGCCCTTAGACCCTTTCAAAATAGGCAAATAGATTACACTGAGTTTCCCAAACTCCAGAGATGGAAGTATCTTCTTGTAATAGCTGATCACCTCGCCCACTGGGTAGAAGGGTTTCCTACTTCAGCTGCAACTACCTCCAAAGTGGCTAAGATGCTATTAGAAGAAATAATTCCCAGACATGGGATCATTGAAAGAATGGACTAAGATAAGGGAACACATTTTACTTGTGCTGCATTAGATGTAAATTGGAAATTTCATACCCCATGGCACCCTCAATGCTCTGGATGTGTGGAGAGAATGAATGCTTTCCTTAAGAACCATATTATCAAATTAATGACTGAAACCAGATTAGCATTATTACAGCTCAGAACTGCTCCAAGAAAGGACAAAGGAGATTCTCCCTAAGAAATGTTACTTGGGTTACCTTATCTGGGAAGGGAGGAAGGGCTGAAACTAATGACTTGTATCTCAGAAATTATTTGCAGGCAATCACACTTTCTCTCACGGACTTCAAAAGAAAAGGGTTGTTACCCCAGGCATCACCTCCAGATTTTCACGTACACCAGGTAGAACCTGGAGATTTGGTTCTAATAAAATCTTGGAAAGATGATACCTCAACACCTGCATGGGAAGATCCTTTTAAGGCACTTTTAACATCTCAAAGCAATTATCAGGACTGCAGAAAAGGAGTGGTCTCACACCTCTCAAGTCAAAGGACCAGTGGAACCTCCTCCCCAAACCTGGACAGTGGTACAAGGAAGTGACCCTTGAAAGTTAATCTTCAAAAGATAATTTAATAGTAAACAGTCAAGGGTAAGACTGGACTGACCTCTGCATTTGCCACCAGCGAGACTTTTGCTCCACTGTGGGCTGAATCGCTCGGGTGTTGAGCAGTGGGAATAGAAATCATACCAGACCTTGACAAAAGAGGAATAGAAAATGATGTTCCAAGACTCTGGAAATTGCTGGGTGGAGTGTCACGGCTTCTGTGCTTCACCTCTATATCCCTACAGCGTGCTGTTCTAGTGCACAGAACTTAGGAAGCAGGTATGGATGAGGAAGGTTATCTTTGTGGCCACAGTTACAATCTGAGCTTTGCTTCATCCGAGCAAGCGCGGATGGAACTGCTGATGGGAGGCACTGCATACAAGTATATCTACAGCTCACTTTACTTGAGTTGGAGGAGAACTACGGACAGCAACGTGAACTGACAAATCAGGAACTTTTAAATAGACTGAATGTAACACCTACCTAATAAAAGACCGATCGATCTTATTTGTAATTGCATCGCAAAAGCAGTCCGTTTATGCTGGTGTCCTGGTTTGAAAGACAGGTGTTTGCCAAGGAAAGCAGAAGCCTCCCTTTGAACTGAAAAATATGATCCTTCCTTCCTTCCTGCAGATTATGATGATTTTGAAATTAAGGGAGCTCTCAGACAAAGATATGGGGGTAGGAATAACAGTTCTTTACTAGTATATCTAACAAGACAAACAAGAACAACAACAGCTATAAAATTGCCCACAAACAGAACAGTAACTCAGTCCCAGTCCCTTTCTGGCTGCAGGCACCTTTTCCCTGAGCTGCAGTTCCCGGCTCTGGGGACGGGCAGGTCCCGCAGAGCTGCAGGAGGGCTGGGGGTGATGGCAGCGCTGTCCCAGGTGGGAGAGAGAGATGGAGAGAGAGCCCTCCGCTCACGGCGTCGGTCCCGACTCAGCAGAGTGCTGGATGGTGGCAGGTTACAGCGAGAAGGCAGCAGTGCAGGGTCCGACAGCAGTGAGGATGGCTCCCGCCGCTGGGAAGGCAGGAATGGGTCAGAGGCGGCGATCGTCCTTCTCGTCCAAACTCTGCTGGGGAAATGGGGCGAGCCAGAGCCTTCCGCTTCCTCTTCTGGCTGTTTGAATCTCGCAGGGTTTCCCTCTTCTCTCCCCTCCCCCTTGCCATCAGGGCCCAGCCAACAGGTATCTTAGCATGACAATGGGGAAAATTCCACAGAGGGAAAAGGGAAAGAACCAATCCCCAACAGCTGGCCAGACGGGATAATTAAATCAAGGGCTTCAGCAGAAAAGGAGAATAAAAGGAAAGGGTGGATTGTGAGGGATGAGGCGCTATTTTGCTGAAGCCAAAAGGTTATTAGGTTAAAGAATGAAAGTAGTTGATTCTATGTGTTGTTGTTTGGATTGTTTGGACTTGTTCTGTTTGGTTTGATCAGTGTTGCTGTGAACTGGGAGAGGGGTGGGGTTGAAGAAGGGACTAAAAAAGAAGTGGGATGAGAGGGGAGTGGACTGTAATTTGGCAGATGACACCAATCTGGGAGCATCTGTTGGAGGGTAGGAGGGCTCTGTGGAGGACCTGGACAGGCTGGATAGAGGGGCTGAATCCAAGAACATGAAGTTTAACAAGTCCAAGTGCTGAGTCCTGCATCACAGTAGCCTATGCCATTTACTCAAAAAATGACTTAGCTCCAGGTAGAAACTTCCTATCAGTGGCAAATCCAGCTTAATAATGGATTTGTTTACCTTCTCAAAGTGGAGCAAAGGCTCAAAGCAGTATCATGGTCATCTTAATGAAAATAGCCAGCCCTGCTTTCTGTTTAGAGTTACTGATAGCCCCTGTTCCTTTCCTGCTTCCATTAGAGAGGGAGAATTCAGAGAGTTCATCTCCCTTTAGCCTTTCAGAAGTGATAACAGACTTGCATTTCATTTTCCTGCAAATCCAACCCTGCCACAACAGGTAAGAGCTTGCGAGCCTTCCTCACCTCTTTGTCCTACTGCTACCACCCCTCCAGCCTAAAATACAACAAAAATCACCCAAACAAAAGGAAGGCTGTAAAAAAGACTTCACTCTGGAGCTAATTGCATTTCAGAAGAGTTTAATTTAATACACGTTTATGCAATTATACAATATAGGAAGCACAAGGGGTTTAAAACTGTAGGTATACAAGGGTACATCTTGACCTTTCCTGGATCTTTTACTTTTCCAACCTACAGAAGGTACACAAAAGAGTATTTATAAGGCAGCCTCCATTCATTAGATGCAAATAGCACACCTCTGTTGTCCCATCACAAGGCAAGGTGGGAAGACAAGCAACTAGATTTGCTTCAACAAACACCTGGCAAATGTTGCATATACAACAGATTACCTCTTCTCCATCAGTTACAGAAAATAACCCAGTAACATCCCTTCAAACCTCCAAAGCCATTCCCGCAGAAGTGCAGATCTGTCAATGTGTGTGTTCAGCAGCACTAGAGCACATGGCTGGCACGGTCACTAGACCAGGCAGCCTCGGTGGGACTCATCCTTTGGAATCCAGGGACCAAAGCCCGGAGGGGAGAAGTGTGGATTGTTGGCTCCCTATGGAAACCAAAGCCCACAGCAGCAGCTGAGGCCGTGAGGACGCTGCGCTGTGAGCAGGACTTGGGGGTGTCCTGGCCTATTTCAGCTCCCTCCCATCGTCCTCCCTCAGAGGAGCCGTGTGTGATTTACAGCTCATTATCAGAGCTCCACTTTGAAGCCTTAGCAAGCACTCCAACCCGAATATAAAAAAGGAAAAGAACATATCAAAATTTTAAGATTAAAACGGGGGGGGGGGGGGGGGGGGGGGGGACGACAGGAAGGCATCAGTCTATAAAGATGAAACGGCAGCTGCATTCTTCTGTGGGAGGGCTGGGGACTCCCGAGGGAGAAAATGGGGCACGGCTCAGGTACCTTTGATCTGGCGGCGCGGGGGGCTCCGGGCAGACCCCGAGGAGAGGCGGGTCTGCGCTGCCGAGTGCTGCCCGCCGGGATAAGGGACAGGATCACCAGGATGAGGGACAGGATCCCCTGGCTGAGGGAAAGGATCCCCGGACTGAGGGGCAGCGGCAGCCCCGCGGAGGGGATCTGAGGGCGGCGCCCGGCCCGGCCCCTCAGGATCCGCCGCAGCCGCTGCGCCGCCCGAGCGCCTCAGGGCGCGGCCACCCTCGGACTCGGGACCGCACTGAGCCTTCCCCTCAGCCCGGCGGGAAGCACTTGGAATGGGAGAAGCGTCAGGGGTGGAAGAGATCTTGAAGAGCGTCAGTTCAAGGTCAGCCCAGCACTGCCACTGCAAACCCGAAACCAATGAACCATTTCCCAGTGTCACATCCAGAGGCCTCTTGAACACCTCCAGGGACAGCAACTCCACCACCTGCCTGGCCAACCTGTTCCTAGGCCTGAACACCTGAACACTGAATTTATGTTTTCCCTAAAATCTAACCTGAATTTCCTCTCTCAGCGTGAGGCCAGTTCCTCTGGATCTCACTGCAGGCCCAGCAGAAGAGACCGGCCCCGCCTCACTGCACGCTCCTGTCAGGGAGTTGGAGAGAGCCCTGGAGCCCCTCCTGAGCCTCTGCTCCAGACTGAACAAACCCAACTCCCTCAGCTGTTCCTCGCAGCACATTTTCTCAACCCTTCATGAGCCTTGCTGCCCTTCTCTGGACACACTCCAGCCCCTCCATGTCCTTTTCCAAGTGAGGGGCCCAGAGCTGGACACAGTACTTGACGTGTGGCCTCACCAGTGCCCAGCACAGAGGGGCAGGCGCTGCCCTGCTCCTGCTGCCCACACCGGTGCTGATACAGACCAGGGGCCATTGGCCTCTTGCCCCCTTGCGCACGCTTTGGCTCACGCTGAGGCGACTGCTGACCTGCAGGATGTGGCACTTGGCCTCGTGGAACCTCACGCCTCTGTGCTTGGCCCATGGATCGAGTCTGTCCCAGTCTCCCTGCAGAGCCTTCCTGGCCTCCAGCAGATCCACACTGCCACCCAACCGGGAGCCTGCAGATCTACTGAGGCTGCTCTCAATCCCCACATCCAGATCGTCGATTAAAGTGTTAACCAGGACCAGCCCCAACACTGAGCCCTGGGGAACACATTTCAATGCAGCTCAGTTTGCATACTCTGCAGCTGGAGGCTGCAGTGCCCCCACAGCAGAAAGAGCTGCCATCCCGTGGCACTGGCCACACACACGGGTGCAGGAAAAAACCCTTTGACTAGGTGAATGTGGCTGACAGAACAGAGCTTTCAGGCACACACTCCTTTCCCCTAAAGACCCCTGAACTCAATAAATGGTATTTCACCTTCCAGCTCTTGGCTCCATTGGATCCTCAGACCATCAGAGATCCATCAGCCCCTCTCACCCTTTTGCACCTTCTCCCCACTCAAGCTGATGAGCAGCTTTTATAAGAAAAAATGCAGTCCTGCTGCCAACAAGGTGAACCAATTTGTAAATGCAACTTACCCTGCCAAAAGCATCTACTGCCCTTTTCTTTCAGAGGTGAGTCATCAGAAGTAATGAGAATGTGTTGCATTTTAAACCAAAGAGGAGAAGAAACGAAAGCACTCACACAGGATTTTGCAAAGCCAATATATGCCAATATGACTTATCCTGTTGGCTGCTCAGTTATTGCAGCCCTTTTCTACTTTGCCGTTTGTCTTGTTCGGACATTGTGCTCAGATGATTCAGTGATGGGTACAACAGAAATTAAAAAAATCACGGCTGATCGCTAAATAATACAGCCTAGGAAAATTTAAATGGATTGTGAAGTATTTCCATCATGGGGATGACAGTTATCACATAGAGACCAAAACAAGCCCTTTTAACAAAACTTCATTTATATCCTTGTTGCTCAAGCCCTACTGTCCATTTGTTTGGCTGACGTAGTATAATGTAAAAATACTGTTCAAGATCTTCTACTGTTTATGCATTCCAACCCTTCCGTTGCGTTTTCTAAACGCTCTGAGTATTTTTTACTTTGAAAACAATTCATAATATTTTGGAAGTAACATTTAAGTTCTCTGTTTCCTTTTGACACTCAACTGCAGAAATGAGAAAACAAAAAGGTCAGAAAAAATTGCAGAGGTGGATAGTAGTTGACAAGGAGCAAACTTATAGGAGATGAGTACATTACTACCGCTACTGCTTAAGAGCATCTCTCACAGAAAACAGACAGGTGACACTGTCCTAACTCCTTCATTTCAACTCTCCATGACTTGTTTCCTGCTTTGTAAAGCTGAGTTGAGCCATTTTTACCTAAGACGAATAACAACTAGTAATACACACTTACAGTTCTCTTGTAATACTGCACCAGCACCAGGTACCCTTAGAATTTTTTAGGGTATTGCAATGCCATCCCTGAATTTAAACAGGTTCAAGTTATTATTTGCAGCTTATTCTTTCAGGCAATTTGTAGCAAAAGTAAAAATGTTACTGCACATGTTGAATCTCCCTTTGTAAGTAGTATTGTCAGTAACTGGACTATTATGTGTATGGGGATGCACACGAGGATTTATCTACTGCTTCATTCTGTGTGACTGCAGGCTTTGAGAAAGAGTAATCCCACTTGGCATTTTGGCTCAATTTGGTCTCAGTGATTATAGATCCAGAGTAAGTTGTTAGAAGTTTATGAAAAAAAAAGTCTCTGAAATTTACAGCAGAGCTGAAGTGTACAGAAGGATGAGACTTCAATGAATACTAAGAATAAGTTTGAAAAGTATATCCAGCTGTCCTACTGGCTATGTCCAGTTGTTATCCACTGTTACAGTACAGTGCACAAACAGCTTTGTTCTTTGCAAAGTACAAACGGGACGCCAGGAAGAAGAGCTTCAAGGAGAGGGCAAAGGTGCACATACCTCAGCCTGCTCACCTGGCCGTCTGAATGGAATGACCAGTGGTACTGGACAGGCAGTGGGCTGCAGTTGGTTATCTCCGGAGAATGCACTTCTTCAGTGCCAGCTGGGATGCAGCCAAACTCCAGGGTGCTGGGCTGGATTTGGAGATTGGGGAAGTGGACTTCTCCTTGAAGGGTGATACACTCCATATAAGGATGGCCGTTGACCATGTTTATCTTCAGAACCTTCTCTTCCTTCCAGCTATGAAAATCCAGTTTATAAGATGGGTCAAATGCAATGTAGAGATGACAGGTCTGTCCTACATCCACTGTCACAGGCTGCAAGGAGATGAACAGTAATTAATCACCCGAGTGATGACGTCCCAAGGTCTCACAGTTGAAACAGTAAATGCTTGAAATGTGATTCCCAGCATGGGCTTCTTGGTTCATCATGCATTTCTTTACAGCAAGGGTGTGACTGCAGCCACAGCAGTCTAGTCCAGAATTCCCTCAAGCCCTTGTTTCTGTGCTCAGCAGCAAGACAAGGGGGTGGCTGCTGGAGAGCTGGGATGCTTTCCAGGAGACACCTTTACTGCATGGCTGGCCCAGACCTAGTTGCCTGCTCCTTCTCCTTGTGCCTTAAAGCCAGGATGGACCTTCTCAATTCAGATAAGATTTTGATTCCTTCAGCAGCTCTGCTGATGCAGCTCAGGCCAATCCACTGCTGACACTACAGAATAAACTTCTTGACTCAAGGCTCTCCCAACAGAAAGGCACCACCACATCCCTCCTCTTCAGACCCCACTGGAGGAGTCCAGGGCTGCTCACCTGGCCATCCGGGAGGGGCTGCTGGTCCGCATCGCAGAGCAGAAACGGCTGCTCCAAGTCCAGCATAAGGTCGAGTGGCAGCAAGCAGGTGTTCTTTAAAGCCAAAGGCTTGTACTGCAGAGTCAGGACATCATCACTGGGTTTCTATGGAAACGGGAGACAAGGAAAAAGAAGCCTCAGCTAGCCACAGACCTCCTTCTGCTTCTGCTGCATCTCACAATTTTCAGCCCTAGAAGTGCATACATCTCTATTTCCCCCTTCTATTTGTTTCTACCCTTCCAGGAGATTTGTCTTTAAAGCAGATGTTTTTCATGTTTAGAACCACAGCATTCCCTGGGGGACAGGGAAACACTCCCACACATGGATGAGGGAATAGCCCCCTGAGAGGAGGCAACTGCTTAAACAAGATCTAAATCAGAAAAGTTAATCCAGACCATTTGTCTCCAGTTTTGTCTCTCTGTTGGGCAGAACAGCAGTAGATGGTCATCACTCACATACAGACATTTCTTACAACCTTAATGGCTCTAGCAGCCTCATCAAAGCAGTTCATCTGAAACATGTGTCCTCTGCTACAGGGACACAGTGTCTGGTCTCAAAGCTATGAGCAGCCTAGGCTCCTCCTTCCTCTCTATCCATAGTGATGGGCTTCCTGCACGGTTTGCAGAAACCAGAGGGTTTGGGAAACTAGTTCTGCATGTACTGATATCAGGCAGGTGCTGTGCCATGGCATGCAATGAATCAGTTTGTGTGTGTGGCATCAAGCAGAAGCCAGGCAGAATCAGGGAGAGCTGAAAAGCTTCTAGTTACACCTGAACTGCCTGTTCCAGGGATTCTGTACTTCAGTGGAAGCCTAGGAATTGGAAGAGAGGCCTGAAACTACAGACACCAAATAAGGAAACATCCTCTCTTTTTCAGACAACTGTCAGGAGAGGAAAAGATGATGCTGGAGTTGGGATCCAGAGACTAAAGGACACCTGCTCTGCCTCAGTGTTATCATCGCTGCAGCTGCAGGATGTCTGGGGGTCCTTTGAAGCAGGTGAGGCTCAGGGAAATGCACAGAGCTATACCATATAGCTATATCATAAAGCATCCATGCCAACAGCAGAGAGGGCAAAGAGACACAGGAGATGATGGGTTTTTCCTTGTCAGCCTGAGGAATTCACAGGAATCTCCATTTTTCCCAGCCTCCCTACAGCATCGGGGTACAGACATCCCTGTGCCTTGGAGGTTCCTGAAAAACCTCCCTTTACACTGAGCAGAGAGACTGGCATTTCTCTGGAAGTGGCCACAATCCCCCTTGGCAGTGAAACTGTAACTGCAATTTTACATTGGGGAAGTTAAATACCACTCTCATCCCTAAAAGCATCTTCACTCACTTCACAAAGTGCCTCAGGAAAGGTAAAGAGTGGCTTTAACACAAGCACACACCCCGCCTCAGCCATGCTGTTAAATGTCAGGATGCAATCCAGAAACTTACCTTCTCCACCCAGAAAGAGAATTGTCTGGCTGATATTTCTATGGAGGGATCAATAAACTTGCAGGTAATGGTTGTTTCCATTATCTTCTCTGTCCTGTTGGCTGTCCCAGTGACAGCTTCACACATCACATAATCCTGCACCTCCTGCATGCAAGGGTCTCTTGTCACTGCTGGGTGGTGGCAGAGCTTCCAGAAAATGCCCTGCCCTGGCTCAGCACCCACCACCCACCACAGGCCCTATTGTTGCCTTAGAGTTATGGCCACTGTGCCTTTATTCTTCCTGTGAGGCAGCTTCTTTATTCTCCACTCAATTGTCCCTAACAGTGCACCCAAAAACCACAAAAGGCACCTGTGAGAAACTCCCTCCCTTCACACAGCTTATGTTTTATTCTGTTCTTACCCCAGATAAACCGCTTGGCACTTTTTAAATTCACTTTCTTTTTGGGCTCCTAGTCTAACTGTAAGTTATTTCTCTGCCCTTCTTTGCTGACTAAGCATGAAACACTGTTTGCCTCAAAAGGGCAACATTTCCTTCCGCCCCTGCTTTGGGATCAGCCCTGGGTTTTGTAGCTGTGGAATCACAAGAAAGCCTTAGCTGGTCTGATGGTGGCCAGCAAGGAAAGCAACTGGTGCTGCCACAGGAACATGTGGCCTTAAACCAGTTTCTTGAAGGCCCCTGCTCATCTCCCCAGGCAAGTGTCAAGGAATGTGGAACAAGCCCAGGGGAGGGCATCTGATGGCTCCCCAGGCTCAGCCCTTGGTGGGGACCTCACCTGCTCGATGGGGGAGAAGCCTCGCAGCACCATGTCCACAGACTCGCCCGGCTGCAGCTCCATCGACAGTGGCTCCAGCCCAAACACGGGGCTGGTGCCTTTGGGGCTCTGGCAATCATCTTCGGCCAGGGGGCTACTGAGGGCTGGGATGCTCTGGCCCTTCTTCTTAGGGGGGCTGTGACATTCCACACTCCAGAAGAGCCGATGGAAATGGTGGCCCCTGTTTGTTACTTTGAACTGACAAATACAGGGAACGAGCCTAGAATAGAGGCCAGGATGGAAAACAGTATGGGAGTAGCTATTTCCTTGGTCAACAGAGTGCTCCCAGTGAGCAGTCTGAGGTGTTAATTGCTTGGAGACTGTCTGCATTTCCAACTCTTAATGTGGATCAGAAACAGTGTCTGATAAGGTGCCCTTCAGGCCCTGGTTTTTCCTCCAAAATGCTTGTTCTGGGCTGCTTCATACTGTGACTGAATATTGTATAATTGTATTCTACATCCAAAACCGTTACTGAATCTTTGAGATCCTGCACTTGGGGACCTTTTGTGTGGGGGGGTGTGATTGCAGGCATTTTTAAAAGCCAGCTCAGAGACACTTTCTGAATGATCCCAGCAAGCTGGTAAAAATCATCTGCCTGCTCCAGGACCGGAAACCAGGGCAGCAGGGACTCTCCTCCAGGTTCATAGCACCTTTGGGTTGCACTGGTAGCCATTTGTAGAAACTTTTGCACTGGTATCCATTTCGCAATTAGAGGCTGTTTTAAAGTGAACTTTGCAAACTCTGCTGGCAGCGAAAAACCAAGCGAGGTCCTGGGCAGAGCAGGGCAGCAGCAGAGCCCACGAACAGCACGAGGAAGCGGCAGCAGCGGTGCTGTGGACCCCACACAAACCAGCAAGTTTCCATCTGCCTCTGGAACTGCTCTGAGGGCTCCTGCCCTCCGGCTGGGCGTTATCACCCTCCTGTCTCTTTGTTCCCAGGGCCCCTGCTTGCCTGAGAGGCACCATTTTGGAAGGGAAGGCTGTGATGCAATCTTCCCTTGGTCCCTCAGCCACACGGAGGGACCGCCTCATCCAGGCACCATTTCAGAACCTTTTGTTCTGGGGAGCCTGTGAGAGCATTACTTGGTCAAGTCAGGACAATGTATGAGAACTAAAGACAATTCACTGGCCATTTAGCAACTGGTTTCCCTTTCAGTGGCTTTTGAGGGTATCTAACAACATTCAACTGGCCATCCCATGTTTCTAAAGGAGTCTCTGCCTTTGGGGAAGGTGTCAGGGCTTTGTAAATTGAAGAAGATCTTTTCTGAAGAACTACAGCAAAACTGCTCCTTGTTGAGACAGGAGGAGAGGTGGCAGTGGAGAGATCTCCTACCTGAACTGGTGTCCCAAGCTGAGCTCTGGGATGAATGGTTTGTCCATGGCAATTGCGGTGCCAGTGCCCACAGCCAGCAACATGAAGGTGGTCCAAAGGCTGTTCCCAATGAAAAGCTGAATAGTGTCAGCAAAAATCCCAGTGTCATCCAACGTTGCTGTGATGGTCACAGGAATATCACCCGTAGCGGGGATCACTCCTTCTCTGGGTTCAATGACATAGCAGTGGAGATTGCAGGCCTGTAAGAAAAGCATATTACGCATTTAGGATGGAAATGACACACCCTGGTGTTCTGGGGGATATAAGAAAAGGAAAGACTAAAGGGGGGAGGATAAAAAATCGTAAGGGCTTAATTTCCCTAAATTTAAGCTATAGTATCGGGAAACAGCAGAGCTTATACAACCTGTATTTCCCCCTCCTTTAACAGACTCTCCTAATTATCCCAGTTTTGCCCGACCGACGGGACACTCCTCCACAGGAGACTGTTCCTTCCCCAGTCTTTCTCTGCACTATGTGCCAAGGAAAGCTGCTTTGTCTCTCGTGGCTTCTTACAAAGGCTCGAGGCCAGAGGAAGCCAGGACCGTTCAAATCCCACTCCAGAAACCACAGAGCTGGAGGATACTGCGGAGAGCCTGAAGAATTAACTCCGCAAAACCAGTTCAGCAAAACCCCAACACCAAACTGTTCTTTCCCAAAGGGCCATCAGTGCTTCTCAACATCCCCTGAAGGACTGAAGCCCTCACTTCCCACTTATCATCAGCTGTAGAGAGGCGCCCCAGTGCCCTCTGCTTTGGAAAAGTCACCTCTGAATGGTTACAGCAGGGCAGAAAAGCAGGAAGCAAAAAGGAAACTGGATAACATGCGCCGTGTGGACATGGCCCACTCTTCCCACCACTCTTCTCTTCATCTGCTTTCTCATGGACTTCATGGATTGGGCAAGAGAGTGGGAAGGTGCCCCAGGCAGGGAGGAAAGGCCTTGCAGCAGCACAGCTGCACGGACACAGCTCTGCAGGTCCGGCCCTGGTACGAGCTTGTGAAACCCATCCTTGACACGCCAGGCCCACCCAGCCAAGGTGCATTGCTCCCTGCACAGGCTGAAAGCAGAATTTCATTGTGGAGCTAGAGAAAGCTGTCCTGGAAAAATCCCTCACTTTAAGGTTACATTTATCCCCAAACAGATGGAAAAGCAGCAAGAGGAAAGTTCACGGCCCTCCTCCTTGGCCCAGGAGGCTGAGCCTGGACTCTCCCACACGGCCTGATGCTTTATCCACAGACTCAAACAAGTCCGTAGTATCAGGTTTTAACCAGCTCCACAAGTTCAACACACCCAACGTGAAGAAGAACAAATCTCAAGCTGCTCACAGATCACCCCCTCCATCAGTCATCCCCCCAGTCCCAGCCCCAGCCTACAAGCCCTCCACTGGCTGCACCAGCCCTGCTCCCCCTGCCTGGGGAGTAGCCCCAGCTCCTTCTGCCCAATGCAACCTCCACATATTGAGGAGCTGCCTTTCTCTGCAGCTGGTCCCCAAAGATGCTCTTCAGCGGCACATGTTGCGGTGTGTTTTTTCTTTAATGGTTTGCCCCTGTTCCCCCCTCTATTGCTGGTCTAGTCCAAGTTGTACCCTCCTACCCAGTTGTCAATCTTCCCTAAGACCTCCCCTTTGTTACAGAATGTTCTCTGTCCCTCCTCCTCCTGAATTGTCAATCCCACATTGTACCTGCCCCTTGCTGTGGAATGTTCTTTGCCCTTCCCCCTGCCAAGCTGTCAATCCCTCCTTGTGCCAAGCCCCTGCTTTGGAAATCCCCTTGGGCAATCCCCTAAGCTTTGAAGCTCCATGGGTTTGTTTGAATTGCTCCCTCCCCCTGTGTTTCCTCATTGGTTAAAGCATTGTAAACCCTGCCTTGTGCTCCTCCCCAATCTTCCCCCTATTGCTTGAGGATTGTACCCTCCCCTAGAACCTCCCCTGTATAAAAGTTCCTGCACACTCAGTGTCTGTGTCTATTGTGCCTGGGCCTTCCTTGGAATAGGCTGCCTTGGGTTCCACAGGGAAGATCCCTGTCTTCTCTTTGCCTCTGTCCTCCACGCTTCCACGTATCTGTGTGCTGTAGAGAGCAAGCCCTGCCCTCCTGCTACCCAGCCCAGCGTTGGTCGGGGAGCAGCCACTCTGGGCATGGGGTCGGGAGCTGGCTGAGCAGCTCTGGCACCGTGTCAGGCACAGAGACCATAGGATGTGGGGGTGCACAACCCCCAGACATGTCTTTGTGTGGACAGCCCAACTGGCTCGACCCACAGGAGCTGTGAAAATTGCCTCCCCGCAAGCAGTCTGAGGACAGACCTTGTAGCCTGCCCTCCTCTATTAACAGCAGTTTGGCACAAAGCAAATGGATAGATGGAACCCCTAGGGAAATGTAGGGAAACCATTACGGCGATCCATGCGCTCCGGGGAGCAAAGGACCACAGGTTTCTCTTGATCTCAGAGCTCCAAAACTGTGACACACCCAGCTAAATGCCTTCCGTAAAATTAAGGGAGAACTTGTCAACACAACCCAGACTAATTTGTGCTCCAGCATCTCTGCCCCTGATTTCACTGAGGGGTGCCCCAGCTAAAACCTCCAGAACCAGGTTTCTCTTGCCTCGCTCAGATGGAATATTGGAGTATCTTGCCTCCTCTCACACAGGGCGATCTAGCTTGCATCTACAAACCAAGTAATGGTTGCTACTGACCAGTCAATTTCCCTGGAAAACAGCCCCACAGATACTTACTATCTCTGCCCTGAAGTCTGTAGGGACAAGACGTTTGTTGAAGAGGGTAAAAGTTTGTGAATTAGGCTGTAGTGCTGGGATCATGCCAAACTCTATCAGCCTTGGACTCGGGTAGATGTCTGCCAGCTGTCCAGTGCTCTGTAATTCTTGTCTCTGTTCCAGGAAGCAAGCAAGAAAGATTTTTTGAAAAACCAAAACAAACCTCAACAGGGAAACCTAGAAAAGCTTAAGCAGCTCAACACTGCCTAAGTTACTTTCTTTAGGGACAGCTACCACTCTCCTGCTGAAATGCTGGGCTTTTGGAAAAGAAAACAAAGTTACACATTCACCTCCAAATTCAAAAGGATCAAGGTAAAGACAAACTTTCGAAGTACAAATTATTGGCCCCAAGGGTAAAGCTTTGGAAGAAATGTCAGGTTAAGACCAGGCAGACAGTTGAACAACTAGTTATTGTGGTGGGGAGAGACTCAGCTTAAAAGATAAGCAGCCTGAGAGTTGAAACAACTGTTTTGTCCAACTTCAGGTTCACTGGCACAGCCTGCACTGCCAGTCCTTCCTGGTGACTGATTTCTGTGCAGTGCCACAGTGGCCCAGGTTCAGATGATTGGTGCCATCCAGGGAATTTGGCATCCTCATTTGCATAGGTTTTAATGGAAGTTGAAATCCTTGCAACAACTCTTCAAATGTCACATTTCCTTTCTTTCAGAGAAAGCTCAAGGTTCCCAGAAATCTTCTGACATCTTCTTTTGTGCTCAGAGAGATGACAAGACATTTTATAACAGATGTTTCCAAAGTTACTAGCATTTGAAAGGTTAATTAACTAGAATTATCCTCGATTCCAGCTTAGATGAGCTACTTTCTGTGTCAGACACTGAGATTACCACCTATAAGGCATGAGCTGTTTATGCCACCAATCCCTCCTGTCCTCCAAAGCAGCCTGTGCCTGGTTTCCCCAGAAGAATCCCCATACCCTTTGCAGCCTGCCAGGACGAGTTGCACAAAGGCACACATCTCCCCTTGCACTCACCCGTGGGTTTCTCTCATCCCCAAACACGCTGATAAGAACACTGGTGCGATGCTTGCCCAATGTTTGGACTTCGATTGTAACTGGAATCTCTGCAATGCTGTGAGGCTGGACAATCCCACAGGGTTTGGGGCTGGAGTAGAACACAGGAGTGTCCTCCCTGCGTTTCTAGAAGGGACAGAATCAAATGCAATTTAGGAGGGACCTCTCAAGAAATGTCAAACTCCTTAACATCCACCACAACGGCAACTTACACACATTTTTAAAAATCCCCAGGGCAAAGATAAAAGGCAGAAACAAGATGCAAGAATTGTAGGCATAGCATCCTCAGGGGGACCTGCAAGGAGGCTGACAACACAGGCATGGGTGTCTGTGGGTGCAGCAGCTTTTCACAGCCCTCTAAGGTGTCCCACAAGAAAAGACCCTGAAGACTAAAACATAAACTGTTTCCTCAGGAGATTACACTGCATCCTAAAATTTACATTCAGGTAGGATCCTGTTCTCAGCAACTCTTTAAGACTGAATAGAAACCAGCAAGGACTTATCCAAACCCTTTTCCCCTGGAATAATCTCCTCAGTAATATTTGCAAGAAGGAGGCGCATGTGATGCCAAACCTGGGGAATAAGCCCGTAGCAGCCAGGAAGGTCGGTGTTATTCACAACGAGGAACTTCCTCTCGTAGGGCACCTTGAGGCGGCACTCGTCGTACAGCAGGACGTGAGGGTACACTCGCAGCTCAGGAACGAGACATCTGGGCAATGAGATGACCCCAGGGGAATCAGAGATACTGAGAGGATGGGGAACGTTTACCCTCGAAGATTGTGAAATGGAGCATAACACGTTTGTCACTGTCAAATAGACGTTTAACAGCCAGACACTGATAAATTGCCTTCAAAGTCTTCCCACTCAAACATGTCCTGTCAAGGAGGGGCAAATCCTGAGAGGCAGCACCCAGAGACTGCCAAGTGCCCCAAGCAGAGCACAGCTGTCTCACAGCTGCCTCAGCCCCTCCTTTACCCAAGAAGGCTTACAAGGACTCCTGTAACAGTTCCAGTGATCCATGAGCTCTGGGGGAGCCTTCCCAACAAGGAGCAGTGTTCACCAAGGCTCAAGGAACACACGACTCTAGTGTCTCAATAAAAATGATTCCCTTCTCTCCCTTGGCACTGTTGCCCTGCCTGAGAACTCAACAATTTGCCCTAACCTTGGAGGGCATGAGACACCACCTGTCCTGCAGAGTGGGTGATCACCCCTTCCCAGTTCCTACATCTCCCTCAGTCCTTCAATCCACAGGTCTATGCCTGTTTCCAGTTGCACGTGCTTAAAAAAACTGCAGCCCAGGCACTGACTGGATGGCTCTGCCTGGGAGAGGGAACAGCACCAGGGAACTGCATCTCTCTTGTCATTAAACTGATGCCTGCGGCAGCATAGCAGGATGGAATGCTGCTGCAGCAAGAACAACTTTTGGTTTTAGTCTGAGAACATTAACGCTCAAAATGGGAAGCAGAGGGAAGGAGAAAAACAAGAGCTGGCCTGTCACTTCAAGGGCTGTTTCCCCCTTGTAAGATCCTGCCCTCACCACTCTTGCTGTGAGCCACTTCCCCACGGTCACGTGCCCTCATTAACAGAAGCAGGCCCTGACTCTCAGCAAGCTGCTTGGTGTGTCCCAAACCAGTGCAGGTTGGTTACAACCCAGCACAACTCCACCTCTTGCAGGAAGGAGCAGAGGAGTCCCCCGGGAAATTTCTTCCACTTCAAGCACCAAAAACCAGGCCAATAAATCGCATCATTCCTGGTCCCTTTAGAAAAAGGCCCAGGACCATGCTGGGCTGTGAGCAGGGGTGCTTTTCAGCACAGGCTGCTTTCCAAGCACTGCTGTTCTCTCATCCGGCTGGGCAGAACACGAGGTCATTAAACAACACGTCTCCTTGGCAGCTCCAGCCAGAAAATCCAGGTCAAGGCAGCGTGCTGGGGGAGGCCAGGGAAGTGCTGGTACCTGGCCATGATGGTCACTGATGCCACTCCATTGCCAATACCCTCCAGGTCCACCAGCATTCTCCGGCAGAAATCCATCACGGTGTTGGAACACAGGGTCACCTGGTGGGAGAGGAGAGGAGAGGAGAGGAGAGGAGAGGAGAGGAGAGGAGAGGAGAGGAGAGGAGAGGAGAGGAGAGGAGAGGAGAGGAGAGGAGAGGAGAGGAGAGGAGAGGAGAGGAGAGGAGAGGAGAGGAGAGGAGAGGAGAGGAGAGGAGAGGAGAGGAGAGGAGGGGAGAGGAGGGGAGGGGAGGGGAGGGGAGGGGAGGGGAGGGGAGGGGAGGGGAGGGGAGGGGAGGGGAGGGGAGGGGAGGGGAGGGGAGGGGAGGGGAGGGGAGGGGAGGGGAGGGGAGGGGAGGGGAGGGGAGGGGAGGGGAGGGGAGGGGAGGGGAGGGGAGGGGAGGGGAGGGGAGGGGAGGGGAGGGGAGGGGAGAGGAGAGGAGAGGAGAGGAGAGGAGAGGAGAGGAGAGGAGAGGAGAGGAGAGGAGAGGAGAGGAGAGGAGAGGAGAGGAGAGGAGAGGAGAGGAGAGGAGAGGAGAGGAGAGGAGAGGAGAGGAGAGGAGAGGAGAGGAGAGGAGAGGAGAGGAGAGGAGAGGGGAAGGGAGGGGAGGAGAGAGGGGAAGGGAGGGGAGGAGAGAGGGGAGGAGTAAATTCCTCCTTACAAAAGCTCGTTACCCACGTGTGATATCATCCAGTTCTTTCTTCATGCTAAAGGAGAGGGAGGATTTTGCCTTAATTCTTCTGCTGGTCCATGTGTAGAGCACAGTCTCTGAGAGTAACAAAAGACTCCTGGCGATATCAGATTTGTTAAACACACCTTGCTATCAGGGTATAGGTCAACTAAATTAAAACATTAGACGAAAGCTCTACACACCACTGTATTCAAATTAAGGGGCAAATTTTTCATCTCACTACAATGACATAAATGCAGAGGAAATCTGCTGACTTGCACAGAATCAGATTTACAGCAGGAAGTCGAGGGCAAAGTGTGGCCCAGCAGGTGCTGGGCAGTTCATAGCTACAGAGTTTTTTGTTTGTATGTGATCTCGGCGTACGATTTTGGAAACAAAACAGTGCTTCTTCAGGAGTGTCCCGATTAACCCAGCTAACAGAGGCCTCACGCCAGTGCAGATCTCACCCACACGATGCTCAAAGCTGGCAGCAGAGCTAAAGCCCTCCCACACTGCAGTGAAGCTTCAGCTGGATTCTTCCCATACCTTGATATCCTGGTGTCCCTGGGGAGCGATGGTCCCTTGGCTGGGATTCATTGTAAACTCCCTTGGCTCCACATAAAAATGAATTCCCTGCCTCCAGGATGGGTCACTCTGCTTTTGTATTTGATCAAAGCTACTAACAGCAGGCTGAGTGCCATCGTCAGACATGCGGAGCTTGAACCTCAGGGACACTGGGGAGGGGTTAGTGAGGCAACAGGTCATGGTGTAGGGAAAGCCTAGGAAAAGGACATAAAATTCCATTTAGGCACCAGTTATGTCATGACTCCTGGTGTGCATATCCTGGTAGGATTAAAGTGTGATTGGAGTTCAGCACTTTATTGTCTGAACTACAGCTCACCGAGAAGCTGCATGAGAAATTAATTGTCATTTAGTTCTCTTTGATGCTGATTCCAGACTGCAGCCTTGAAAATGCCCACTCTGAGCCCTGCTGAGTATTGCAAGCCTCTCTCTGATGGGGAGAAGCTCCCTCACCTGCCCCAAACCAGCACCAGTTATTTCCCACTGATGAGTGTGCACCCACACCGAGCATTTACTCTGAAAATCCAAGCTGTTAAGTCTGCCAACACTCTCACAATTTTTAAGATATATAAACAGTGAGTCGTCATTGAGAGAAACTACATCAAAGAAAGTGAGGATGGAATCAGAAACTGGAATATGATGCAAAGCACACTAATGCAGTTTCTCTCTGCAGGATCCTTAAGGCATCTCTTGGTTTGGGCCAAACACACTGAGCACGTGACAGCTCAGAGCCCACTCAGCTGGAGGCAAACCCGAGCCTTGCTTTGAGATTAGCAATTAATAACATGTCCCACCTCACCCAAAAAACCCGGACATCACACCCGTGCTGCTCCCTGTGATTGCTGCCTGCAAGTGTTTACCCCGCTTTAGCTCTGAGATTTGCTTTCCCTGCTGGAAAGCCAGAGATACAGCCACACATGGTGTGGCGTGGAGACCCAGGGGCCTGCCAGGGAGATACCAATCTCCATGCCCTGGAAGGAAAGACAAGGAGACGTCTAAAGGGCATTTAACCCAGGGTGACAAAAAGGGATTCTCCCCACAGTTCTTTGCTCCTCTATGTTAATGTACCCCAGTTATGTCATCCCTAATGTCCTCCCCAGTTCTTCAAAGTTCTCCTTTCCTTCTTTACCCATTGGCCCAAATTTTCCACAGTGTTCCACCCCCATTTCTTTGTTGGTTGTTGCCCTTTGCCCCACCTTTGTATCGCCCCTGTGCTCTCAGCCCCTTGGACCCTCGTGTTCTACTCTGCCCCCTCTTGCCTTGTACTTAAGCCTCGACCCTCCTTTGTTCTGGCTCTTCTGCTCCTGGACCCCTTTGGTGTGTGGCTACAATAAACCTCCATCGGAACTACATACAGAAGATCCCTCTCGTCTTTTCTTCGTGGGCTCCTTTCTGCTCCTTGCGGCCGTGTGGACTTAGTGTGTGTTTGTGTGCCTGCCTGACCGCCTTCTACTAAAGGCACTTTTCAGGAAGGTAGCGGCACTTCACCCTCTAGTGCACGCTGCTACGGTGAGGATGTCCTGCAGAGCCCGGACACCAGCCACAACCTGCTCTGCAGTGGACGTCTGGCTTGCCTGGCCAGCTCGGTGGGGAGGAGACTTCTCTCCAGGCCTGCTCACCAAGAGTCATTTGAACACAGATGGGGGGGAAAAACAACTGCGGGCACAGCCCAGGGCTTCTCTGTGCACATCAACAGTGATCAGTGCCAGCTCCAGCAGTGACTCCAGCAGGGAGACAAGAGAGGCCACAAGAAGGACAAACACAGATTTCAAAACCTCCAATGAGACTGAGGTCACCACATGCAGACAGCAATCAACAGTTAAAAAGAAGCAAAACTACAACAGCTGCCTTCAGCTGAAGAGACCTCAGGAATGAAATCGGATTAAGCAGGATGAATCTGCTATTACAGAACCATAGATCTACCTGTTGCCTTTCTTGCTCCATTGATTCAAAAAGCAACTTAACAAGTGCCTCAGGGGTGATGAAGTGTAGGGAAGAAGCAGCTCAGGAAAGGCAATTAGTTTTCTTTAAAAGTTCATGAACTTCATTGTTATGGGTTTAGGCTTTGTAGTGAATTTCCCTCTCGGTCTGGGAAGGGGATAGGGATTTGGGGGCTTTTGGCTGTGGGGGGGGGTGGGTTTTTCTGTTCAGGGTTTTTTGGGAGTTGTGGCATGATGCCATGGCCAGTTTTGAAGTGGGTCCTGAGGTTTTGCAGGGAGCGGACCTTTCCTTCCTTCCGCTCAGGGATGGGGAAGCTCGGCCATGTTGTGCCGTGGGAGGTTGAGTGCTTGTCCCCAGCACTTCACTAGGCTGCAGCTCAGCACCATCATCAAACTCGCCTGCCTTCCCTGCTTCTGCCTGCTGCTGTTTGGCACTGCCGAGATCCCCTGCTGCCCGTGAGTTTGCACAATTCCTTCCTTCTTCCCTTCCTTCTTCCCTTCCCTTCCCTTCCCTTCCCTTCCCTTCCCTTCCCTTCCCTTCCCGGAACTTCCCTTCCCTTCCCTTCCCTTCCCTTCCCTTCCCTTCCCTTCCCTTCCCTTCCCTTCCCTTCCCTTCCCTTCCCTTCCCTTCCCTTCCCTTCCCTTCCCTTCCCTTCCCTTCCCTTCCCTTCCCTTCCCTTCCCTTCCCTTCCCTTCCCTTCCCTTCCCTTCCCTTCCCTTCCCTTCCCTTCCCTTCCCTTCCCTTCCCTTCCCTTCCCTTCCCACACCTTCCCACACCTTCCCACACCTTCCCACACCTTCCCACACCTTCCCACACCTTCCCACACCTTCCCTGCCAGCTGGGAGGGGATCACTGCCCTGCCAGATCCCACAGCTCCTCCTGCCTGTGATCGTAACTACACCAAAGGGGAAAAACAGTACTTGGGAGGTTGGAAACTTCTGCTACTGCCTTGTTGTTTGTGCTGTTCTGCTATATTCTAGTAAAGAACTGTCATTCCTTTTCCCATAGTTTTGCCTGGAAGCCCTGGAATTCCACAGGTACAATAATTTGGAGGGAGGGAGTCATCTTCCCATTCAGCAAGATTCCCTCCTTTCTTGGCAGACATCTTGTCTTTTACACCAGGATGGAGACACCAGAAAATAATGCCTTTCTATTCCCTGGTACTATTTGATCTCACAATGGCAAAATGCTACCTGAGGCACAAGCAGCCCTGGAGTTCACACCCTGAAGAGGCTGCTGCAGTGGTAGAACATGAGTGACGGATGCCTTCACGTTCAAGTGGTCCACTTTGGAATGCACAGATCCCTCATGCTGTGTCTAAGCCCAGGGAACACTCACCAAAGGAAATGTCACCGAAGTCGAGCTCATCGACGTTGAAGTGTACAGTCGGTTCACAGACATGTCCCCTGCGATGAGGAGGAAATGGCTTGGTTAAAGGCAATTGCAAAGTGTCTGGCTGTAGTGGCTTGGGGGCAGAAAACCTAGTCGGGGGCACTGTGGGTTTCAGATCAACACACCACCATGTGCTCAGCACAGTGTCATGTGGACAGGAGGCAGCTAAAGCCCAAGTGGCTAGCAGCCACAGCCACGGATGGGGTTCGGGCACAGGGCAGGCAGGAAAAGCCCCCAAGTTGCTGGTGGTCCCATGAAGGACCCTGAACACACACCCAGACATGGCTCTGTGCCTCAGTTTCCCCATCTGTAAGATGACAGACATAAAGGTGTCCCCACAAACTTCTGTAACCAGCCTTTCCAGCCACAGGTTCCCTGCTTTGCTGCTTCTTAACTGTAACTGGTGTTCCCATGGAGGAACTTTCTCAGCAGATTTTAACCTACACAATCATTACAGAGTTTTGAGACATGGAGTCAAGGGAGCCTCAAGAATTCTCTGGAAACAGCAGCAACAATTCTACCCAGTCAACAGATGAATCCTAGAGGAAAGCATGGAGGCTCAGGAGCCAGCCACTGGGGCTGTACCGCTTCAGCTCTGGAGGGGCAGGAGCAGGCAGGGAGAAACACCCCTCCAGGCTGGGGTGAGAAGTACCTCCCTCCCATTGGCCTTTGCAGGCACATGGTGATGTCTGAAGTTCTCTTGGCTTGTAGAGTTGTTCCACCCCTGTCCAGCCCCTGTTCACCTCATTGCTATTCCTCCTAGAATGTTCTCCCTTCTCCTGATCGCTATTGCTCCTGATATGCCCATATTGCTCCAGCCCTGTTACCCTGTTGGTTCCCCTGGTTGGCTGCCCCTCCTCTGCACTGCTTTTCCCTGTCCCTATAGGACCTTGATCCTCAGGACGCGCCTCTTTCGTCCCATAGTTAACCCTTTGCCTTCAACCCAGTTTTGTCTTTGTCCCTGGACTGCCTTCAAGACCCAATAAAACTTTCCTCGGATTTCCATACAAAGACCTGCCCTTTGCCTGTTTTGTCAGCAACTTTTTGTTTTTAGCAAGTGTGCTCGGGGCTCCAAAAGCACAGCTCGTTCTCAGAGGAGCCCAGTGAAGTGCATCGCTTCAGGAAAGGATCAGCTTGTCACAAGTGCACCAGCTGGCACAGCCAACAGCTACTGCACTTCATCCGTTCAGGACGTGGATGTCCTGAATCTACCACACCACCTCAGCTGTGCTTGAACTCAGCAGACAGGCCCCAACATCCACTGAAATCAGCACTTGAAGCTGCACAACACTCACGAGTTTATTTCATGGCTGATGCCAATCAATGCCCACTCGGCCTTTGGTTAAAAATCCAGGACCAGTGAACTGTGCCTTCTGTTGTGTTCACGGGACTGCCACTGGCTCTGCTCTACACACCTCAACAGGGCACACCTGCCCTTGCTCAAGGAGAAAGCTGCTTATGCAATAACATCCTGTGACCACTTTGGGGGAGGGACAGAGGAGAATCAATCATTTGATGGTGGATGGTTCCCTCTTAATTTCCAAAATAAAAAAGCAGTACTTTTCATCCAAAGACAAAGCCAGCATAATTGTTTCTCTACTATGACAAGATCTACTCACTACTTTTCTCTTGCTAAGTGATCACTTGCTTGTCCTTTCCTATCCATCTCCCTTATCTCATTGGTATAATGGACTGCAGATTGTTTTTGTTTCTTTGCTGCCTTGATCCAGGGCCTCCCAACAGCAACAGCCCAGCTCCAAAGCTCCAGTGCAGCCAGCATCAGCTTTCCTGCTTACACTACATCATCCTTCCAGCACATGGCTCGGGCTAGCAGGGACAAGCCCTCATGCTGCTGTGGTCCTGAGGACTGAGCTCGGCCTCCCCTGTTATCACCCCTTCTCCCTTCTACTGGACCAGGATTATCTCTTGCAATGGCACCAGCCCACGGGATCAGCCCTTTCCTGGCTGTGGAAAGGAGGTACCAGAGCACTCTCTGCACAGGAGTTGGGAGCACAGATTGTCCCCCACAGCATGACCATGAGAGGTGAGGTGAGGCTGCTGCTGCCCATTTGGGATGGATTATTCACAGAAGTTTTTAAAATCACTGCTGCTGGTGCAGAATCACCCAGGCTGGCCCATCTCCAAAGCCCTGGGAGCCTTGCTGGGTGTTCAGGTGGGACATCCCAGAGCAGCTACTGCCCAAAGCTGATCCCTCCCACTGCCTGCTATGGCCCAAGGCAGAGGGAGATCCCTGCAGGGAGGTGTCATTCCAGCTCTCAGGTAGCACACAGGGCAGCAGGCACCTCCCCCCTAAGGCAATGCCACAATCAGAGGAGAGATGAGGACCTCAGGCAGCACTTTTCTTCTCTTCCTGACCCCAAAATGAGGTCGGTGGGGGATGTCCCAGAGACAGCTACAGATGTGCCCAGCAAGCTCCCAGAGTCCTTACTTGATTGTCAGGATTGCAGGCGTAGGAGATCCAGCCACACTGAACTGGAATTCTTCCTCAAACCTCCCCAGTACGGTGGCATTGAAGGAGATCTGGATGGTCTGGATCCCACCTGGTGCAATGATGCCCTCCTCAGGTGCAAACTTGAAGCAGTAGCCCACGTTTGCAGTTGTACAGATATAGGTGAAGGGAGCATCAATAGGTGCTTGGTTAATCAGTTTCACCTGCAGCAGCAAGAAAGCAAAACGGAAATGCACGTGCAGTCTTCCCTTTGTGTGAATTGTTGTCTAATGACACAATTAACACCCAGAAAAGGCAGAAGATGCTTTGTGATGCTGAATGGCAGAAAGCAAAAAAATACAACAGGACAAGTTCTGCCTTTGGGTTTGCATGCAAAGCAGTGTTAACTCCACATAACCGGAGTCACTCTGGGGCTATCCCATGGACACAGAGCAGTCCACCTCTGGTCAGCATCAGCAAGCTCATTCAGACCTGGCCCTGAGAGCAGCATGGGGTGATTGCAGCTGCACAGTGAATCACCACAGAGCTGCTGCTGCTGCCCCAGTTAACACAGCTCCAGCAGTATCATCTACTCATTCACCTTGTCCCATATCATGAAAACAATACATTGAAAATGAGGCATCAGCATCAAAATGTATAGACAGCACCATCTTTTGGTAAGAAAACTCAGCATGTCTTTCTCTTCCACAGCCAAGCTCTTGAAAGTGTCTAGCATGATGTAGTGCCTCATTTTTTACCTCTTTTAGTTGTTCTCCGTTTTCTTTTGCAAACTTGACACTACTGTGGCAGGGAGGGGGAAGGCAAATAGGTAGAAAAATCCTTTGCTTTATTCCTAGGAACACTCTTCTCTTTCTAGAGTCAGAGATGCACCAAGGCTGAAGTGTGGTGCGGGACTGGTCAGCAAGGGAAGAACTGCCAAGCCCTTTGAAAGGGCCAGCACTGAGCCAGAGGGCTGGATGGCTTTCCTGTGACTTCCAGGAATAAGCAGGAGACACCTGACTGAAAATCGTTTGCAATGGACCGAAGCTCAAACGTAGCCAGTTTGTTCCAGCTGCTTCTGAACAGCTCAGTACAAAGGTGCCTTGTGTCTGGAGCTGCCACAAAAGCCTCTGAACATGCAGCTTTTTGAACCCAGTGCTGGTTTCATATGCCAGGGGGCTGTTTTGCAGGAAGCCTCCCAGCTGATCCCCAAGGAAGGCCACACAAAAGCAGGGATTGGGGTTTCATGAACAACAGACACACCTTCCTGACCTCCCAGATTTGACCAGTACATCAAATATTCCCTGCTCACAACTAGCCAGGTTGGCAGGAATTCCACAGATCCACCAGGCTTGCTGCTGCCTCAGGAGCCATCAGGATCCATCCCTAGGCCTGCTGCTCACCTCATAGACGTAGGGGGTGTTGACAAAAATGTTCCCAAGGTTCAGTGTATGAGAGCGGAGTTCAACGAAGGGTCCTTGGCCTTCCCCGATGAGGCGCAGGGGCAGCCTGCTCTCTCGGCCTGGGGAGAGATGTCCATTTCAGTACAATAATTCTCTCTGTTATACTGCATTTTCCAGGCTACCTCAATGCTAGTCCCTGACTCTGAGCTGGATGCAACCAGCTCCTGTTGCTACAGGAGAAGATCTGGACTCTTCTCTTCCCTTGGGAGATATCCCTTGGGGCTGACTTCCAATTTCTAAGCCATTCCTTGGGCTGCTTTCCAATTTTAGCCACCAATCTGCCGAGTTTAAAACATCTCTGATGTCTTGTAGTGACAGGCCAAGAAGTAATGAGGAAAATTGAAAGAAAGGAAGTTTAGGTTAGATAGTAGGAAGAAATTTTGTACTGTGAGGGTGGGGAGACACTGGAGCAGGTTCCCCAGGGGAGTTGTGGAGGTTCCAGCCCCAAAGTGTTCAAAGCCAGGCTGGATGGGGCTTGGAGCTACTTGGTCTTGCCACTAAGGTCCATTCCATCCTTAATATCATTAACTTACTAAGATTCTATGCTTTCCTTCTCATGCACTTAGAGGAGCTTTGAAATCCATTCAATGAAGGCACAAAGCTCATGGTTTGGCAACTGCCAAACTGTCTAGCCCAGTAGCACACAACTTTGTTGCCAAAGCCCTCAACTTCTGACACTCGGCACTCTGTTCCATTTCCACAGACAGAGCTGCAAGGTGACAATTGCCACACAGGGAGAGAAGAAGCTGCTGGCTGAGGGTGGTCCTTCTACAAACACCCTGGGCTCAGCAGGGCTCAGCCACCTCTGGTCTGCTGGTGTCTGGGCAGTGGGATGTGATCCAGGGGCAGGGAGCACATTTCTAACTCAGCTCCTACTGCCTGATGATGGATCCATGTCAAATGGACCCATCCTGGAGGTCAGTGGTCTAGAGGGGCTTAGTGCTGGTTCACTAAAGCTGTTCTGCTCTGTAGCTCTTTGGCCTTTGTGGAAATGCTGGCAAAGTCATGGCATGAAAACGTCTCCCTGCACTGCCTGGCTTGTTCTGGGATCAGTAATCCAGACACAGGTGTTCTGAGCCCTGGCCTTGCACGAGAGACTCCCTGGAAGCTGCAGGGCCAGTGGGAATGTGCCAGCTCTGCCTTGCTGAGCAGGGACTCTTCCCAGCAGTTACAGGGGAGCCCAGCGGGCTCAGGCTTGCACCATGGCTTCACTGTGGGTGAGACAAGCAGGGGAAAGGAGCTGTACCTGAGATGTTGCAGTAAGCCACACTTCGATACTCCAGTGCTTCTACAGGTTTAAAGGTCACCTTGATTTTGGCGCAACAGTTCGGCCCAATTTCTCCCTCCTAAGGCACAAAGAGACAGCAAAACGTTAATCTTCAAACGTCACATTTCTTGTTTTCAACCTCAGTCCGCTAAGCCTTTATTTAGAGCATCAATGATGAATGAACAACACAAGGAGCCCAAGGAAACACTCCAAACCCAGCTCAACACAGTGCTGGAAGTGTGTGTTAATGCTCAGCTGATCAGCTCCCACTCTCCACAACAATCCTACTGCTCTGACACAAGCTCTTGGTCACATCATGCTGCTGTCAGCTACAGCAGTGTGGAACTGCCATTGTGCACTGGTGGCTCTTCTCAAGAAGAGAACATGATCCCCTTCCTTGGAAATAACTAGAATAGTTTCACGTGTTCTGAAAGAAAGTGGATGTTGGCATTATTCTAGGGTTTACTCCAGGATGAGAAGGGATTTTGCACTGTGCAGGCACCAGGCATTCATCATCTCTCACCATACCAATACTCAGAATCAGGGCTCTGGTTGATGGCAGGACATGGGGGTTTGCTTGCACAAACAGGAAAGGCTTTCTGTCCCTGTGTGCAAGAGAACTCAAAAGGCCCATTTAGACCTTCCAGCCTTGAATCCAGGCTCACAGATGACACAGGAAGGGAGACTCAGAAATAGTGCAAGTCATGGATGCAGGAAGGGATTGTCATTTCTAGGATTAACTTTGGGCTGAATTTGGCCTCCTTTTCCCAGCAAACCATTGCATGCTTCAGGTCAAGATGGGAACTGGCAGAGCTCCAACACCCTCTGCTAAACCCTGCACACCACGTACCTACAAGAACTGGTCCCTGTGGACAGTGCAAGGACACGCAACGAGTGCCCTTGAGCTGGAGCCCTGGCAGCAGAGCTCAGCCTTGTCAGGCTCCCTGCCTTGAGCCTGCAGGGCAGAACTGCTTTTAGCAGCGAGCTCTGCAGCCCCACCAGAGACATGATGTCTTTCCTCCCAGCACTTGGATCCACCTGAGGATCTGCTGAGTGAGTGCATCGGCATCCAGGAGGATTGGGAGGGAGGGTGGGAGGAGGAAGAGAGGGAGGAGGAAGAGGAGGAAAATGCTATCACTTACCACTGGTTCAATGGAAAAAATGTCATCGGAGAACAGCATGGGGTCTTCTTTCACCTTTGCCATCTCCTCCTGGACTGTGTGGCTCACAAGGGCAGTGTTATCTTCACAATAGCCCTTCTCCTGCTCTATATTCTTCTCCTCAATTAAGTTTTCCAGCGATACCTCTGTCAGTGGCTGCAGAAAATAGCACTGCCTGCAGCCACAGGGAGAGACAAAGCCAGCAGATCATTTAATAAACCACGCATTTGCAGAGAGAAGTCTGAGTGCAGGAGAGCAAAGCACTTGGGGAGGAGCAGCAGCAGCTCCCCAGCAAGCGCTGACCCCAAGCCACGGGGGTCCCAAATCAATGAGAGGATAACTTGTTCACTGGCACAGCAGGTAGTTTTACTTCACACTTGCAAGCTCAGGAGAGTTTTGGAAAGCCAGCACCCCTCAGAAGAACCCCCTGGCTCAAAGCCTCTGCCAAAACTGAGGGAGAATCCACCAGGCACCTCAACTGTCTTTTCCTACCCCTGAGCTGCTCGGGGGAGGCAGATAAAGATCACGGAGTGTCCACTGCAGGACTTCCCTGGGAAGGGGAGACAATTCTGGGTTGCAGCTACGTGTTACCAGCATCACTCTTTGTTTCTTCCATTTTGGACCTGGCCTGTTCCCTACTCTGTCTTTCACAAGAGCATCCCAGAGCACTTCCAAAGGAAATCAATTAATTGAGACACCGCACCCCTTCAGTGACATTCAAGGTTTTATATGGATGAAAAGAGAGGCTCTGAGAGAGCGAGGGACTTTGTTGTGCAGGAGGGAGACAGCAAACTCCTGGAGAGACCTTTTCATGATCCAGAGCTTTTTGGGTCCCATGCCAGTACATGGTAGTAGAATGTCCTGAGAGGGAAAGGATCTTGCACTACCTCCTCTCATAAACAAGTCCTCTCTGCTCTGAGATCTCAGAAGCTTCTGTGACAGCAGGACAGTGGTCTTGGAGATAAAACCATCCCTAAGATGGAGGGAAGGAAGGAAGGAAAGAAGGGAGGGAGGGAGGAAAGAAGGAAGGAAGGAAGGAAGGAAGGAAGGAAGGAAGGAAGGAAGGAAGGAAGGAAGGAAGGAAGGAAGGAAGGAAGGAAGGAAGGAAGGAAGGAAGGAAGGAAGGAAGGAAGGAAGGAAGGAAGGAAGGAAGGAAGGAAGGAAGGAAGGAAGGAAGGAAGGAAGGAGAAAATGTCCTGGTGACAGTTTAACTAGCATGTGGACGGATGTAACTGGGAAAAAAACCCACAAAACCAAAACCAGTTGGAAATTTACCCTGGGGAAACCTAGTTGCTTCAGAGGGAAAAGTGGATCAACTGGCATTCAGGCTGAGGCAGCCAAATGAGAAAAAATGGAAATCAACAGCCCAGGAAAGTAGCCAGAGAAGGTAAGAGGATTTTCTTTTAGCACAGGGAGCTTGTATGGAAGTGAGATGCTGTCTAAGTAGATAGAGAACAGTGGAAAACCAAGAAGTCCAGGGCACTAAAGGATCCTCTTGCCAGCCATTCAAGTGGGTGAGGGTCCATTTCCTGGTGCTTTGGAGGCAATTTTAAATTACTCTGGGGAGTGTGAGCGACCTGACCCAAAGGAAACTGGAGCTTGGCAATTTGGACATGGCAGTTCTGGCACAACAGTTCTGCCAAGGCAGTTTTGGGCATGGCAGTTTTTTGGCATGGCAGTTTTGGCACAGCAGTTTTTACATGGCAGTTTTGGCACAGCAGTTTGTGTGGTGTTTTTTCAATTTTGCACTTCAGTTCATGCAAGCAGCTGAGCAGAAAGGGTGCAGCCATCCACCCTCGTTGTGTAGTGGGTTGTGTCTTTTGGCTGGTTGAGAGGTGATTGCCTCTTTCTTTCTTTCTTTCTTTCTTTCTTTCTTTCTTTCTTTCTTTCTTTCTTTCTTTCTTTCTTTCTTTATTTCTTTCTTTCTTTCTTTCTTTCTTTCTTTCTTTCTTTCTTTCTTTCTTTCTTTCTTCCCCCCCCAGCAATGGTTTACAAATGATCAAAAGCCATTGCTGCTTCTGCCAGCAAGAGTGTACTAACTCAAACAGAACCCCCCAGGAAGGACTCAGCTGTCCAGCCCCTGGCTGCAAGGAGGGTCTGAGCCTGGTGTTAATATCAGAGGATAGTGCAAAAGACACCTGCGTGCAGTGTCAGCAGGTGAATGACCTGCTCTGTCTGGTGGCAAAGCTTTAGGAGGAAGTGCAAAGGCTGAGGAGCATCAGGGAGAGTGAAACAGAAATTAACTGGTGGAGTTACACCCTTCCAACCCTGAGAGAAGCTCAGCAGGAGTCAGAGGAGCCTTGCCCTTGTTGCAATCAGGCAGAAGGAGGAGACCTAGGAGACAGTGGGGAATGGAAAGGGCTCTATATTGGAGAGGTAACAAAATTCTATCCGACCCCTATCACCTACCCAGTGCCCTGACAGAATAGGTATGAGGCCCTGCATCCAGAGGGTCAGGCAGATGACACTAAAGAAAAAAAATTCTGTCTGGAGAATGTCCCAGTTGCACTTTGTCTGTCAGCCAGATCACAGCCTCAAGTACTAAGAAGAAAAGAAGGGTAGTGGGTGACTCCCCTGTAAGGGGAACTGAGGGCCCTGTGTATTGACCAGATCCATTCCACAGGGAAGTCTGCTGCCTCCCTGGGACCCAAGTACTAGATATCAGCAGGAGATTCCCTAAGAACTAATGAACTTCATCTGTTCACCACTGTCTGGTGTACAGTGACTGTGAAAGAGTTCTCAATATTCAGTGAAACAAGGAGAGGCATCAACAAAACTTCCACTCTGGACTTCTGGAGGGCAGACTTCAGCCTGTTCAAGAGACGGGTTTGGAGAGTACCTTGGGAAACAGCCCTTAAAAGCAAAGGGGTCCAGGAAGGATAGACATACTTCAAGAAAGAAGTCTTGGAGGCACAGGAACAGACTGTCCCTGCGTGCTGAAAGATGAGCTGACAGGGAACACAACCAGCCTGGATGGGCAAGGAACTTTTGAAGGAACTAAGGGGGAAAAAAAAAAAAAATTTGAAATTTTGCCCCCCTTTGGAAAGAGGGGCTGGCAACTCAGGAAATGTTTAAGGATGTTGCCAAATCATGTGGGAAGAAGATTAGAGTCAAAATCCCAATCAGAACTTCAGGAAATCCAGTCACTGCAATCAACCTTTCCTTCCCAAAATGCTATCCTTAGCTGGAGTATAAATGGAAATGGAATGCTGAGTGCTGAGCTCCTGAAGCCCAAGAAACACATCCTAATACCAAAGATGCTTTACTTGGCCTAAACCATTCAAAAGCACCAACACCCCCCTGAGGCCATACGTTAGATTTAGTCTTGGCCCATGTATCTCTCTGAAACACATCTTTCAAACCAACCTTCTTTTCAGTTTATTCTCATCTTCCTCAGTAGGAAAAGTCTTCCACTGGAAGCGGGCTGTGATGTTACTCCTGTTTTTGATGAACACGGTTGTGTAGTTTGATGTGGTGATGAAAGTGTTCTCAACCTTCACGGAATTGGTGCTCAACCCAATGTTGACATCTACAGCTTCTCCGTGAAGGTTTGTGCGGATACCTTTTTCACCTGGAACAAAGCAAAGAGGAGTCTTTGCTCAGCTCAGTTGCTGATGGAAGCACAAGGAGCAGAACAAACCACAGGTTGCACAAGGAAGTGTCACAGTTTTTAGCTGAATGACCATTCTATGGATCAGTACATTTATCACATCCTGACAGCTCTGTGTGTACAGCGTGAGGATGTCCTGGGCACCTCCTCAAACACCTTATTTCTCACTGTGTTGGTAGAGGTTTGGCCCCAAGGTGACAGTATGTACAGTGAGATTGGGCAGATGTGCTCAGGTGACCCACTCAGATCACCAGGATTTCTGCATCAAAGCCCTCCAGGTGACGCTGAGGAGCCCTGTTCAGTCTGGCCTTGCCCAGGGTCTCCCCTGGGCATCCCACGAGACTCCTGTCTCTCCTGATCCCTTGGACCCCTTGTTGCTGACAAGCAAATATGCCTGGGGGCATGTGGGCAGAAAAAGGAGGCCCAGAGGAACCAGTGAAGTGACAGCCCACAGCAGGAGGGGACACAGGTGAGGAAACACAACCAGCCCGGCTCTGCAAGATGACAAAACTCTACAAAATGAACACCATGAAAATCATCATCATCATTATCTCCCTGTCCAAACCCACAGCCACATCAGTCTTGAAATATTTTGTATTGTTCTGATCTCAAGACCCATTTAAAATTAAATTTAAAAGGGACAAAAGAAATATTAATAAGTACAGAGCAGCGTCTATATGAAGAATGAATGGGATTCCTCAGTCTACAAATCAAATGGGAGAGAGATGTGAGAAATTTGCAACATCCATGAGCGGCCTAGGAAATGGGGACGTGGAAAAATTTGTCTTGATTTGTCACCAAACAGGAACTCGAGGGCCTGAAAATGTTATTGGACAGAGACTAGATATGTGTGTAGAAGCCAACACAGAAAAAGGGTCCGTGCCAATGGAGAAGCAGCAGATGGGGACAGAGGTGTGCAAGGAATACATTGCATTGGAGAGACTGTGCTGGAGACCTCACGCCTCACATACAGCACTGCCCAACAATAAAATAATTTAACTGCACCCAGGCATAGCCACACAATAGGGGAGAATCAGGATTCCTCCTTCCTCTACTCAGCAACTCCCAGCAAAACAGGATTCCAAAAATCCCAGCCCTGTTAGAGGGGATCCACTTTATCAACCCCCTAAACACCAATGAGTTCTCAAGATTTCTTTGGGGTAAAGCTGTAACAGGGGTGGTGGTACACCTAGAGGGAATCGAGGGGGATGGGACAACAGGGAGTGATGGTGGAGAACTGTCCTGTGCCCCATGCAGTGCCCAGCACTCACCTGTGTTGCAGCACACTACCAGGGACCCGGAATGGTCACCGACCGTCAGCGGGTGAAATCCCACTGTCACCTGCATGGTGTCACCAGCGGCCAGAGTTCCCCTGTCTGGAACCACGCAGAAAGGACTGCAACACAAAGACAGAGATCAGGACTCAGTGCCACATCTGGGGATGATACTCCTTCTGCAGTGCAGGTCACTTCAGCTCACTTGGGCAAGCAGGGAGCAAACAGATCACAGTCAACAGAAGACAGACAGAACAGACAGGATCAGGAACAGCTACTGACCCACTTCTGAGGAGATCCAGCCCTCAGAAGATCCTGTGGGATAAAATTACCTCATCTCCCCCATACTCTGCATCCAGCCCCCTGCAAGGAGACTCAAGGGTCTGACTGCCAGCAATCCCATCAGAGAATGGTTTGTGAAAAGCACAGAGAAGGCTAAGAGCTATCTGCATGCACAACTTGACACCGACTGCCTCAGGAATTTCCCTTTTCCTGCTGCCTATAAACCTCATTTCAAGAGATGCAAATGTTAGGGCATTACCTGTCCTGTGAGATTACAGCCTAGGAATCAGACGGGGAGAAGAAACTTTTCCTTGGAGAGCAAGGAATAATTACTGTGAATTTATAGTGTGGTTCTTTGGTTTATTTTACCTTGATAGCATCCCGATTTAGCCTAGAAAGGGCAAATTTTATCAGCATTTCAATGGAAGCTGCTCTAAGAAAAGGAGCAGTCCACACTCTGAAACAGAGGGCAAATGCAGAGAATACAGTGACTTTGGAAACAAGACCCAAAAGGAGGATGCCATGTACAGTGTGAAGGATCCAATCACAGCTAAATGTAGCATCCTTATCAGGAGCACATCAAGGAAGCAGAACAGGAGGTTTCTGTGTATTTACCAGCAATGCAGTTTGGGACTCTGGGTTGTCATCCAGGCTGGTAACTGTTTGCCTGGCCCACGAGACAAACTCTGTGCAATGTGTTGGAAATAATTATGCAGATGTGTTGGTGCACTTTGGATTTAACAGGAGCAATTAGGATTGGTCACCAGGTCAACAGCTCTTGCCTGACAAACACAAGGCTCCGTACTTTGATGCTCAGGGACAGCTCAGGTGAAATGTGCTTCTGCCCAGCAGCTGCTGGGCTTTGTGCTCTTCTGCAGCACCACTGAGGAAAGAAAAGTTCCTGGCCTCGGTGATTTGTTGGTGGTCAATCTGTCACTTAAGAGTGTGTTCTGGGGAGTTTGGTGATGCATGCATCGCATGCAAAAATAAGGAGAACACCTGACAAGCTGAACTTTATTCATGTGAGCAGTGACAGCTGATGAACTTGCTTGAGGTTGTGCTCATTAAGGACCTCTTGCTGCAGTTATGGGCCTGAGCTGTTCCCATTACCACCAGTGAGAACATCACTACTGGCTGAGGGAGAAGCCTTGGGCCAGCACTGTTCATGTGCTGGATGAGAGACTTTGGAGAGAGGGGAGGGAAGACAAGACCCCACCAGCCCCAGAGCTGGATTACTGTACGTGCTCCTGCATCTGCCCCAGGAGTGATGCCAGGACTGCTGCAGGTCTCTTCTGGGGCGTGGTGTGGGCAAGGCACAGGACTTTTTCCTTATTCTTTCGCCAAAAATTTCACCAGAACAGAGATTCTACCAGTTAAGGGAATTTCTGGCCACACTTCAGCAATACTTTCTATTCCATGCCATGCCATGCCATGCCATGCCATGCCATGCCATGCCATGCCATGCCATGCCATGCCATGCCATGCCATGCCCTCTCATCCCATCTCAATCCATCCCATTCCCACTCTTGCCCCATGTTACATACTCCTGCCCTCAGATGACAGGATGGGAATAACAGTCCTGGGGGTGACTTCAGCAGTCACCTGAGAAAGAGGGGATCTTCTTATTTTCAAATGATCAAGAGAAGAGGATACAGCCAAGTTCAGGACTCAATTGTCAGGACTAAAAACTGAGCGCAAATCAGCCCCTGCATCTCCTACATCCCACCCCAGGCTGTACCCAGCAGACTCCCCTGTTAGGGCTGTAGCAGTCATCTCTCACATAGACCTGGCTCCCCAAGACCCAAGGACACAAGCTCTGCAGTTAATTCCTCTGAATTTCAGCCAACATCACGAAGCTGTTCCCTGAGGCCACAGATAGAAGAGCTGTGAAGGAGACATCACTGACACTGCTAGAACCAAAAGAAACCACTACCAAGAGATGGGGCTGGCAGGCTAAATTTTGGCCTTTTGTCTGTTAATTGTGAGCTGTTCCTTAAGATAGGTCTCATCCTGATCTAGATCTAGATCTACCCTTTCAATGAATCACTACTGCACCCAACAGGCAGAAAAGAGAAGGTAGGGAGGGAGTTTTTAATGGGTTGTTTTCTTCTGCTTTTTAACTAGGTCCATTTGTATGTTTGTTTTCTTGTATGGCATCTGAAGACAGGTCCAGATCTCCCAATGGAACCTTGCAATCCCCAGACACCGGTGTTGCTTTGAGCAGTGGGTCTGCTCAGATGATTTCCAGAGGTCCCATCCAGCAGAAGTTATTCTGTACTTCTATACTTCTATCTTCTAAATCAGCCCAATTGCTTTTCACATATTCACTTAATATCTTGTATTTCCTACACACCTGTGCATGTTCCTAAGGGCATGTGGTATGTTGACAGGCATTAGAGGAGCTCACCCTTTATGAAGGTTCCCAAGGAAGAATTCATGATCTTTTGGCAAACATTGTACACAAACTAAAATGAAAACCCAGCAGAAATACAGGAACTTCAGAATATTTAAAAAGAAATCTCAAAGAATCGGGGCAAGACCTTATTCAGAGATTTAAATCATCTGTTTGAAAATTTAAACTGGCTTGCAAAGGCTTGTCATAGAACAGAAGAGGTGACTGATGCCCTCAGCTGACAAGGGAAATCAGATCAGCTTTAAGTGACAGGAATGGCACCAGCTCCCTGTAACACAGCTCATGTTGGGCATTTGATGCAGGGACCACAGGAAAGCCACATGCCTCTGGCCTCCCAGAGAACGGGTCTGTTTGGCTGACAGTGCTGAGTAACCATTTCAGAAGCTGCTTGTGCCCAGGAGGGTTCCAGCAGCCTCCAGAAAATCTGGGACACAGAAAACTCAAAGGCTGCATCCTGCTTAAAACATGAGAAGCACCAGCAAACCCCACACATCCTGCCCATTTCCAGCCAGGGCTGCAGGGCAGCAGCTCCCATGCTCTGGTTCTTTTGTTGCTCTTTACCAGCTCTGTTATCACCCACAGGTGTTTTGCACAAGGACACGTGAGCTGCCTCACCTCTGGGTGCTCAGCTGGTAATGAGCTTCCACGTTACCAACATTGCGAACCAGCAGAGTCTTCTGGCTGCTGTACTTGACTGGGCACCGTGAGAAGTCCAGCTGGTCAGGGAAGTCCAGGATAGCTTGGGCAGCAATGGCCTGAATAGGCACAACTATCCTGTCCCTTGCAGTGAGGCAGATGAGTTCGTGGGAATAATCCTGCAGGAAAAGAAACTCTCAGCACAGGGCATTTAGTGCCATCCCCATGGCAGAAGAAAAGCCATTTCCTATAACCCTTCGAGGGCATCAATTTACCTCTTCCACCCCAAAATGAATGCTTAAGTTGTACTAAACTGTCACATTTTAAAGGCAGCAGTGCACTTTGCAAAACCTGTCTCAGTGGCACTAAAATCTTGTGTCACTTGGATCATACAGAGAACTGCTCTAGGCCACCACAATTTTTACTCTAAATTTTCATGATGTTAAGTAATTCCTAAGTTCCTTCTAAGGAACATGGGGCTAGGGAACACAGGACATTCCTCTTTAGGTTTCTATCCCCGCTACTTGAGAATAGGACAAAGTGTTAAAGTGACTCTAAGCAGCAAAAGGAAGATGAGAAAATAGTTGTACCCAAAGAGCTCCTGCACCTCTGGCCTGGTGTAGAAACATCACTTGGCTCAGAACTCCACTCTAACTTTGCCTCTCCAACCAAGACAGGGGAAGAACAGTGCTAAGAGGTAGCAGGATGCTGTTGGAAAGAGCCTGTCTTTGTTTTCTTGCAAGGCTTCCTCCCTTCCATGCCATGTCCTAAACCCTTCTGCATGAACAAGCCTCCAGATCACAGCGCTGAGATCAGACTTGCCAGGGCCTCAGCACTGGTATTCAAACCTCCACACAAAAGCATGCTTGGCATGGAATGGGTTCCAGTTAACAGAGCAACCACAGTGACAGGCATGAAGACACAGCCACAGCAGTGTCACCGCCACAGGCTCTGGGGTCACAGGTCTGCCTGCAGGTTGTACCTGTGCTACACGAGCTCTTTCAGGCAGGTGTCCAAGTCCCCTGCAGCTCAGCAACCTGCTGCTGACTAAGGGCCCCTAGAGCTCAGTGTGCCTGTGCCAGGCTGGGCTCACAGGAATAGCACGTGCTCTGCCCTGGCCTTGCAGCTGTGTCATGGTCATTTGTGCTCTGGGACAGCACAGCTGCAAGGCTGGAGAACAGAGGGTGTGAAAAAGCACCATCTTTGCTGCAGCCCAGGGTGAGGCAGGGAAGCTGTTGCCAGCCAGGAAGGAGGAAAGCTCTTTGTTCCGCTACTGTTTTCCATCTAATTAAACCCTTTCCAGTGTACCTAGAGATGGCTGAATATCCATCAACACCCCTCTGTTATTTTCAGACTGCTCCCTGTGCATCTTCCCTCGGGAATGCTCAGCAATGTGCAAGGAGGGCAGGCAGAGCCCGTCAGGCCTGGCTGCAGTGCCTGACAGCACATGCCAAGGTGTGACTGGCTGCAGGCTGCCTGTCCCCAGCCTGGAGCCAAGCTCACAGCATGGAGTGGGCCGTACCCAGAGTGCAAGGAAAACAATGGCATTGGAGATAATTCTGTGTTTTGGCTCCTCCAGTCTCACCTTGGTCTTGTCGGGGGTGAAGCGGATGTGCACATGGGAAGATGTGCCTGGTGGGATGATGTGGTATGCATCATTGGGGCACAACAGCTCAAAATAAGGTGATCTCTCCATGTAGACCTTCACCAGCCGAGTAAACTGCAGGAAAGACATGAAACAATGATTTTGCAACTTGTGGAAGCAGGACAAGAGGAGACCTGTCCATGCCCTGGTGACATCCTTCCCTGACCCCTTTTCCAAAGCACTTGCAGCTGTGGAGGTACAGGCACATAATTCACAAGGGTGAACTTGAACCCCTTCTGTCTGGGTGCAGCATTTTGGCCAGGGGCAGTAGGGCAATGTCTGGTGGGAAGGAAGGGCTGAGCAGGTCAGCACCAGAAGGATGGGGACAGAGCCCCTGAACCAAGTCATCTGCATCTTCAACAAGGCCAAAACACCTGCTGGCTTCTGCCTGCACACAGCCATGCTGTTGTGTTCCAGAGGGGGGATGTGCTACTGGAAAGCAAAACAGCACATTGTCCTGAGGGAAGGAAGAAATTCCCTTCTAGCAGATCAGGTTTGGGTAAGGCAGTTCTGGGGATACGGTCATGCAGGCAGAGCAGCAAGAGAGGAGACCAAACACTGTGGCCTTATTGGGAATGGAAGCAAACGGAAAAGCAAAAGAAGGAACACAGCAAGACAATCCCTAAAACAAGGAGATGGCAAAGAGCATTTAAATGGGCAGTAAAGTAGCAAGGAAGAATCACAAAATGATGAGAGCAATCAGCTTGTTAAAGGTGACAGAAACACAGCCAGGCTGTGCCCATCGACTATGGGCTACAAAGGCATTTTCTTCCTGGAGAAACATGACCCGCACTGACTCACACTCTGGTTCCAGTATTAAAAGCCAGTCTTGGCTCTCCAGGGGTTCCTGCTGCCTGTGCAGGCAAGCTGGGCTCCTGGGCATTCCTGACAGGTCCTGCCCTCTGGGAACCACAGACACAGCAAACGTGCATTTTGCAGCACTTAGATAATCAACCCTGAGCACCTGTAACATGCTCTCAAAAAGTCAAAACCAGGTGATTTTGAGACCCTCCTGTCTCTTCCCACCAGCCCACCCTTGGCACAAGCTTCATTTGAGAAAATGTTTCCCTGACTGAAATTCAAATGGTCTCAGTTTTCCTCTTTACAGTGGAACACAACTGCTGACATTTTCACCTTTTTCCCATTCAGCTCTCTTGGGAAACTGCAAAACAATCTCAACTTCTTCAAGCGAAGATGAAAACCTCTAGGACCATGTGGCTTTGGATGTGCTGTGGTTTCTCCAAAGGGAAAGCAGAGCGCCATGTTGCTTTTGGAAAACCTGAGTGGAGCTGGATGAAGCTTAGCAGGAGCCTGAAGTGGCACCTAAAGGCCTCCTCCTGCTTCTGCTACATCAGTCTGATTGCAGGGATGTCTCAGAACACATTTCCTGCAGTGCCAATGCCATAGAGAAGTGATTCCAGCATAAACTGGAGAAGACTCAGCCTCTGGGCTTTGACTGTGAGCTGCACAAAGGGAGCCAAACAGGCTGAGAGAGGCAGAGAGTCCTCCCAGGAACCCAGATTAGCCAAGGAGACACAGGATGTGGCATACACTCAAGACAAAGCATGAGAGCAGGTAAGAGCTGTACAGCCCCCAGCATTCCTATTAATCCAGAGCTTTCAAGAGAAGGAAACTCCTTTGAAGTGGATACCATCAATGCATGGCCAAAGTCAGTGGAGAATTCCCAGCACACAAAGATTTCCACCTGCGACATTTTCTTCTGCATGTGCTGCAGCAGATAACTCGCTTTGCTGTACACTGTGGGAATTACACCACTCTCCTCATTCAGCACAGTCTTGAAGCTCCACGTGCCAGCACTTACCTTGTCCTTGTTTGTGAGAGACAGTACCATTTCCGAGACCTCATGAGCGACGAATTTCTGAAATACCATCTCTGGTGGGGAAACTTGGAGCAAGCTCTCTATCGGGGGAACTGGCAACAACTGGAGAGGCAAGAGAGAGCAGGGAGAGGTTCAGCTGCTGGGAGGAAGGTTCATGAAGGAGAATTTTACACTGATCCCCACTGAAGTACACACTCTGGGTGAGCACATGTGCCCAGGACACATTGGGGAAACAGTAGCTCACCCACCTCCGCTCTGAGCTGATCAAGAGCTGCTGGGCCACACAGAGCAGGTTCAAGCCAAGCTGCTCTTTTGGCATGTATTTCTCCAGGTTTCCTCTCCAGAATGCCAGGCAGCACTTACCTTACGCACAGCTCTGTGCCCATGTGATCACACAGGTCTGGGGCACTGACTGAGCACTCATGGAGTCAGTAAAACCCGCAAATTTACATCAGACCCTTGGGAAACAATTTTGGGATGTCCTTTACTCTGAGAAACCGAGGCCAACGCAGTTGCAAATATCTTTTTTGATCTAGAACTTAGACATCAGTAAGAAGAGAACAGTACCAGAGGAGGTGTGAGAGATGAGGTGATATTTTGCTGAAGCCAAAAGGTTATTAAGTGAAAGAATGAAAGTTGTTGGTTCTATGTGTTGTTTGTGGTTTGGATTGTTCTGGTTGGTTGGTTGGTTATTGCTGTGAGCTGGGAGAGGGATGGGCTTGAAGACCTGACCAAAAGGAAGTAGGATGAGAGGGGAGGGCACAGGAAAGTTGGCGGTCTGGAGAGTACGTGAGTTCCCCAGTACCCATCCACTGGCAAAGAGGACAGGGAGTGCCCTGGACAGGTATAAAGGGTATAGAAAGATTGCCATTTTACTTGAGGGTGTGTTTGTCTCAGCGGTGAGGGAGACACGCCTGCCTCAGCTGAAACATTACTAATAAACAGTTTTCTTTTGCTTCAATGATTTTGTCCCCTTGTATTTAAGCGTCAGTGCGTTCCTAACATAGGTAAAGGCAAAAGTAAAGTAATAGAGAAGTTGGGAAAAAGACAAATGAAGTGAATGCTGAATGATGATAAGGTTCAGTCCTTTCCTCAGCAACTTGGGTAAGAGTAGAGTTGGTATCCCCTTTTTCCATGAGCTTTAAATGGGTGCTTTCTTGTAAATCTATTATTGCTGTCTTATTTGATATCATTGCAGAGGCACGTCTGGAATGACACAACAGCAGCAAATGCTTCTGGAGCAGACATAGCTTTGAGAAAACTCTCCCCTGCTATGTCTGCCTTCTCCAGCTGCACTGCTGTCAGTGCAGAGACACAAGCAGGTCTCCTGTGTTCCTTCACAGGAGACACAATCTGCTGAAGGGAATGGCTGCAGCACACTTGTCCCTTAGTTGTGCCCCTCTCTGAGGTGTCCCTAAGGCCCCTCTCCAGGGCAATCCTTTACCCATGTATTACATGTCTCTTGCTGCCAATTTCCTGCTCAACAGCCCACCTCGGCCACCTACCTGTTTGGACAGTGCTTTATACTGAGCCAGTCCTGCTAGAAAGGCAGCTTTAAACACACCTCTCTATGTAGGCACTGATCCAGATAAAGCACATCCATTGCCTCTGCCCAGGGGGAGTCCCCTGTACATCTGGCAGCCTGCAAAATCGAACACCCCATCAGGGCCCCAACACATTGTTCCAACCCAAAACATTAACACATTAAGTTTTGTTAAATCTGAAGGAATTACTGCAGGTCCTTGGCCTTCAAAGGCCAACACTGCCACTCTGGAGGGAATCCTATGACCCCAAGCATTTGATGGTGACCACACCTAAGCAAGAGGTGGCTATTTCAGCAGGAGAATGGCAAATGGCAATTTTGTGTCTTTGTGTCCCCAGCCTTTCCCCCCTTGTTTTAGCAATGGCAGCTACATTCAGTAAACACCAGCAGCTTCAGCAGAGGTTATTTGTGTTGGCTTGGTGCAGATCAGGACTCCAAGTCCACCACTACCAGCAGTTGGCAATGACAACAGGACCTGGACACTGAAGTATTTTGCTGGAGACAAGCCTGTCACAAGCACATGCCCTCTTCCAACTTTGCATCAAACAGAATAGAAAAGAGCAGGAAAAGGCTACCTTTTGACAAGTCTCACTCACGTGTCGAAATGGGCCAATTCTGGGCAGAAAACTTGCCCCAGTGCTGGCCACCTCCTTCACATTGAGAAACTTCTCCTTCAGGAACTTAGAAGGAAGCAGCTGAAAGGCAAAAAAAAAAAAAAAAAAAAAAAAAAAGAAGAAAAAAAGAAAAAAAAAGAAAAAAGTTAGCTAGAACCTCAGAGATGCACTTGTTCAGAAAGGCTTTCCTTGAACAAGTGGCACCGGTGAATAATTTGTGACCCCATCATCTAGGACAGTTCTGGAAGCCCTGGAAGTTACCTGCTGAAATACTTAGCACCAGTAAATTCATAATGCACATGCTCCAAACACATGGCTCTGTGCCATTAGCTTCTCCGTGATTAGATGTGACATGTTTGGGGATTTCTGCTCTTTGGGCATCTGTTTCCTCTTTTGTGTCATTGGCCTGAGGCAGTGACCTTTTCAGAGAGTGGGGAGGAGCTCTCAGAACTCCCCTAACTCCATCCCTGCACAACAGTCAAAACTCACAGTGTGGAGAGAACACCGCCGGGTGCGTCCAAGAGACACAGAAAGCCAAGTTGTACCAAGAGTGAGGTGCACAGGAGTGTGTCCAAGTTTTAGTTCTCTCTGTTAATTAGCATTTGTGTTCTCTGTCTGGGCTCGCAGATCCCTCCACAGAAGAAACCAAATGGATCTCCTTGACAGAACCTCAGCACTGGGGCATCTTCAGTCAAGTGAGCTCCAGCAGCCATGGGACCTCTGTGGCCCTGACTCCTCCTCTGCTGTCTGCAGGGCTGGATCTGTGCCCCACACAGGAGATGAGACAGAGCAGCTGGTGTGGAAGCTCCCCCAGCTGGGACCAGCCGTGTCTCTCAAGGCTTTGGGCAGAGTTTGAGCTTCCCCCCCCCCATCCTCACATGCCCAGGAGCAGGTTGGTCAGAGCAGCACAGGTGAGTGTCCAGCCTGACAGAAGGAATCACCGTGGGAAATGGAAAGGGAAAGAAGCACATGCTCAGGGCTTCAGCTTTACATTGGCTGAACCTGGCTTAACTTGGCTGCGGTGGCACAGCCAGGCAAGACACTGGGCTGTCCCTGAAGAAACACACGATGTTCCCTACTGCACCAGGACAGCCCCCAGCCACAGGAACACGGCACAGAGAGGTGGGGAGGGGTTCTGCAGCTTCACAGTGCTGCTGCACAACAGGCAGGGCAGGGAGAGGAGGGACACGAGGGGGGTTTCCAGCCTCAACACAGCCCCAGTGGGTACTTACAGTAATAGACTTCAGTCTTTCCCTGGACAAAAGACGAGGTGTCGATGTCTTTTTCGGGGATGCAGAAGCCATTGTGGAGGCAGGATGTCGCAGATGAACGACAATGCCTCAACAAAACTGGAAGGAGCAACAATGGAACTCTGAAAACCCAGAACCCAATTCATGGCAGACTCAAAGGATACTGGTGCTAAAAATTTTATATTATTTGAAAGTAGCTAAGTGCTTGTCTGAGGTAAGTAGCTAGTATTGTTAGGCCTCTAGTTGGACTTTAAATATATGGCTATGTTCTGCAATGCAAAGATGGATCATACTGAAAAGCAGAGCTAAAAATCTGAAAATTAATAATAGTTAAAAGAGACAAAGCTGTAGCTAAAATGCTACTTTAAAATAGGTAGAGTGGACCTCCTCTTCTTTAGGCTAAACAACCCCTGCTCTCTCAGCTGCTCCTCACAGGACTTGTGAGAGACTGGAATGTTATGCCAAATGGCTTAAATATTGTTTTAAAGGACTTTTTGCCCATTGTGACAAAACTGTATGAAGAAGCTGTGACCACTGAAGCTCACCCCTCGCTGAAAATGCCTCCTGGCTGGAACTTTGGACTGTGAGCTAAGCTGCCTAAAGGAACTTGAGACAAGGTACAGGCAACACTATTGTCCTATTATCTCATGTCTGGGGAGAAGTAAACAAGGCTGAGGGAGAAAAATGTATCCACAACAAAGCCAAACGCAGCAGCTGTCCAGAAAATCAGCTCTGTCTGGGTTCAGGGTGGGGAAGTCATAGCCACAGGCTCCTCTGCTGAGGCCAGGTTTGCACACAAACCTCCCGTCAAGAGAGGGAGAAGGAGGAAATTTTGGGTGTGGTGTAACCTCTGGCAATAGGCAGTGGACACCCATCCTCCCTCACACAAACTGGCTTGGCTCTAAAACTCCCCACTCCCACGAGACCACATCCAGAGGACGTTCCCACGGGGGCAGCTGAGGGGGTGTCATAGCCCACCAAAGTGCCCCCAGACCCACGCCTGAGGCCTTTCACCAGATGACTGCATGGGATGCAAAGTAACACAACAGATCTGAAAATCCAGAGCCCAGTTCATGGCAGACTCGAAGGATGCACTGGTGCTAAAGATTTTATATTCTTCGAAAGTACCAAGAGACAAAGAGTCAAACTTGCCCCACCCCAGGGAGGTATGGTGATATTTTCTACTTAATCGTCTCTGACACTCTTTGTCCCCCCCCTTCCCAAACGCCTTTCACCCTCCCTCCCTTTTTCTACTTGTTTTTCTCTCTCTCTTCCTCCCATTTCCATGAAATGCAGATTCTTTACTTTGGCATATGGTCTCATTTACTCCTTAATTCAGGAGTGTCTCCCTAATAATTTTAGTAACCAGATGGTAACAACTCACTGAAACTTGAACAGAACTCGTTCACCTTTAGGCAGTGTAAGTAGTCACTATAGGGAAACCAATGTATGGACTAGTATACTTCGGAAAAGTTGCATGTCTTCAGTGAAAAAAAGGCCAATCAGTAGACCATATGTTGTTCATCCACTCAGCCCCTGTTCAGTACATGCCACTGAACTGCTGCACCCGAAGACTGGCATTACCACATCCTGTATTTCTCTTTGTCATTGTCTTTCAGAATAAAGATGTGCTAAAAGAAAAACCAAAAAGTACAATATTTATCAACCTCTATCTTCGAATGAAATGCAAGACTGATTTTCAGTTGTATTACCAGCATTGCAGTTAAAACGCGCTGGAACCATAATGGTTCCAAGTTTCCTACTTGCAGTAAACTTGGGGTTTTAATATTCTTACCAAGTTTATCTGTAATACATAGGTTTATATATTTTAAAGAACTTAGGTTTGTTAAATTACTGCACACTCCATCATGCTGCTGAGCAATAGCACAGATCATTTGTGTCTTCAGCAGAAGTGGTTTGTCTTAGTAAAAAGACCTTGAAGTGAAACACTTTCCAAGTTCCCCAGAATTTTAGAAGTACTTTTGAAAACAAAGGAGGGGGAAGAAAACCCATCAAGCCTATTAATTTAGGATGTTTCCAGGTCTGCTACTCTGTGCAGCCTAAGGAAGCTGTAATGGAACAAGGGAAGAAGGATCTTACAGCCGTGTTATCCCTCAGTGTACAGAAAACCTTCACACGGAGCTCCTGCGTGGCTGCTTTAAAGACTGGTGACAGAAGAGCAACATGGGATTGAACTAAGACAGACAAACATCCAGTTAAAGTCACATTACAAGTTATTTTATTTTCAGATGGGGCTGCAGACTGTATGCTGCTCAACACCCTGGGTGCTCCGAATGTCCTGCAGCATAGCTGAGCCATGAGACTTGTGCAGTAGAATTAGAAAAAGGTGAAGCACAAACATTTCTTATGCACCTACATTGCATTACCAACTCGTCACTTTAAAAGTGGTTTTGCTCTTTCAGTGGAAGTTTCTAGCTGGGATTGAAGGGTTTTTAATTGTTGAAAAGCTCTGAGTAGAAGCAAATATTCTCCCTGGGTACCTGTGGTAGGTAGGTACCTGGCACCTGGCAGAGGAGGAATGTGCATGTACTTCCATTTAGATCTCTGAAGTATTCATTATAGTCAAGAGCATACCCAACCACAAATTTATCTGGAATTTCAAAGCCTGTATCTGTAAGAAAATACAGTTCTTTTTATACTTCAGTGGTGTAAGTAGCTTTTAAGTGCACAGTTTCTATTCAACACATACTCGAGCAGAGTAATAGGCATCATCTCTTTCAGGATGCTTCCTTAAGAATCTGAGCTGTAAATTGATGGCAGAGGTTAGAATTTGAACTATTCCCTTTACTCAGTGAGATAATTAAGGTGCTAAATGAATGATTTTTATTAACAAAGTAGTTGTTTAAAACCTAGTTATGAGTTAGAACTAGGAGAGGAGACAAGGAGCGAGATTTTACTTGAGTGACGGTAGATGAACTGTGATTGAGTAGGACTTTTCAGTTTGGGAATAAGGCAGGTTTAATAATGCAGAATCAAAACATATGCCCTCAAGGGTCAAAGCAAAAGAGATAAGATTTGATTCTGTTTCTGCTATCTAAATAGTTAAATTTGTATATCAAATAGCTACAGCTGCGCTCAGGCCAAGCAGAGGAAAAAAAGAAGGTGGTCATGAGGTGTCTCAGGATGGCATAGCTGGTCATTAGTTCACAGGTTTTTATGTCCTTTCTCCCCATTTCTCTTGGCCTTCATTAAACTTATGTGCCAGTTGTCAGATGTGCTGCCTGAAATGAAATTGTAAGACTATGTTTGGGAAAATACAGAAAAAAGATACTAGGAAAACACAATACTTACAGTCTTGGGTGTAACCTGGACCCTGACATATCCTTTAAACAAGCTGGCTGTAAGGCAGAGCAGAGCAGGTTGGTTATTAAAATACCTCTTGCTCTAAGCTGTAGACTTCCCTTCTGCCACGCCTCCCCATAGGCTTCTAGAATCATGCTTTTAAGTCAAAACAGGGAGATTATTGCAGAGAAGGAAGTAGTGCTCAGCCTTGGAGTGGAGGGAGAAGCAAAGGCTCTGATCTAAGTCCATTCTCTATATCCAAGTGGCTCTACGTTGTTCCCTCCAGTTCCCTCCAGTCCTGTGTCTCAGATCACTTCCCTTCCATGTAGCAATGCCCCAGGACACTAGAATAGCACAGAGGGGGAAGCATGTCCAAATGGCTGGTAATGATTTCAGTGGGTAGGGAGGAAGGGAGGGAGAAAAGGACAATTTCTTCTGCAAAATAATTTCTATTCTTGGTTTGCCTGTGCACTTCAGAAGAAACTGAGAACCTCCTGGACAGTCACTAGAAGTACTGTCTGAATAACTGCTGCATAAAGCAATGTTTTTTTCTAAAGCATTGTAGTTACTTGACAGACTCAGGGATATTCCACAAAATTTCCTGATAGAGATCTACTAAAAGTAGATCTAGAATGCTACTTGTCGTCAACTTCCAAGTGCTGACAGACACTTAAATTCTGGAAACTTCTACGGTTAAGGATATTAAGAAATATCCGGGGTCTTGTCATTAGAAAATCTATGGAAAGGGATGAATTTCCTTGAAACATGAAGTAAGAAACAGGGAATCCATCAGACATCATGGACTACACAGAAGAGCCATAAAACCTTTTTTTATTAATTTGAGCAGTGGAGATGGTGGTGCATGGGTGAATTTCCCAGTTTAAGCAACTTAATTTTTAAGCAGCTGGATAAGGGTCACATTCTGCATTTGCTTCCTCCCCCCCAAACTTGAAGTTAAACAAGCACCTGTCAGCATACACTGAGTATTCACCCAGATGATTTGAATATGTTAGTGAGTGGCTATATCCTTGCACCTTACAACTTCTACCATCCTTGGTTCCTTGTGTTTTATTTTTGAAAGCAATGCTTTCATTGTTCCACTGTTGTAGCCTGGCTAGCTGTTAATATGGTGGAAGGTAAAGAGGTGGCAAGGGCCTTTGAATGGGTTCCACAGAGATGTTTATTTCAGCCACACACGTGGACACTCCAGGGTCAAAGGCAAGGCAAAAGCCTCATGGTGAGGGTCTAGGTTCAAGCATATGGGTGGTCGGGGCAGGGAGAGCATCAGAGATCAATTATCAGGGGACATAGGGGTGGCACAAAGGTGGAGTTTGGGTATGGGAGCCGATGGGGAAACAGTGTGGGAGTGACTGAAAGACGGAGGGACAGGGAGGGGGCACAGGGCTGACTGAGGGAACAAAACAGGGCTACATTGGCATAACAGAGCAGCGTCTAGAGAAGCCTCTTGGGTCTCCCTAACTAGGGAACGCCTCTCAGGGTGTCCACATTCTACCAGTCTCAATAATGTCCTGAAAGGTTAAAAAAAATAAGTTATCCTTCACATTTGAAAAGAAAACCAGATTGTCAGTGGATTAAATTAGAGGACACTAACCTGGCAGCCCAGTAACACAATTAATTATTGTTATACATAAGATGTATTAATTTGAAACAAAGGGAGAAAAATATCTGTGGCATTTCACCCCTCCTTCAGTCATTACTTTCCTCTACTACTAACACATGCTGGAATAGGGAAGGGAAGGGAAGGGAAGGGAAGGGAAGGGAAGGGAAGGGAAGGGAAGGGAAGGGAAGGGAAGGGAAGGGAAGGGAAGGGAAGGGAAGGGAAGGGAAGGGAAGGGAAGGGAAGGGAAGGGAAGGGAAGGGAAGGGAAGGGAAGGGAAGGGAAGGGAAGGGAAGGGAAGGGAAGGGAAGGGAAGGGAAGGGAAGGGAAGGGAAGGGAAGGGAAGGGAAGGGAAGGGAAGGGAAGGGAAGGGAAGGGAAGGGAAGGGAAGGGAAGGGAAGGGAAGGGAAGGGGTGTGGAGGCCCAGGGGCCTGCCACTAGGGCCATATGCTGCAGTCCTGCAGAATCAGAAGCAGGCAAGGAGAAGCACCCCTCTAAGGTTATGGTGACAGGTGCCTCCCTCCCATAGGCCTTTGCAGGCACAGCTACCAAAACCCAGTGCTGATCCCAAAGTAGGGGTGGATGGAAATGTTGCTCTTTTGAGGCAAACCGTGTTTCATGCTTAGTCAGCAAAGAAGGGCAGAGAGATAATTTAGACTAGAAGCCCAGAAAGAAAGTGAATTTAAAAAGTGCCAAGCACTTTATCTGGGGTAAGAACAGAATAAAACATAAGCTGTGTGAAGGGAGGGAGTTTCTCACAGGTGCCTTTTGTGGTTTTTGGGTGCACTGTTAGGGACAACTGAGTGGAGAATAAAGAAGCTGCCTCACAGGAAGAAAAAGGCACAGTGGCCATAACTCTAAGGCAACAATAGGGCCTGTGGTGGGTGGTGGGTGCTGAGCCAGGGCAGGGCATTGTCTGGATGCTCTGCCACCACCCAGCAGTGACAAGAGACCCTTGCATGCAGGAGGTGCAGGATTATGTGATGTGTGAAGCTGTCACTGGGACAGCCAGCAGGACAGAGAAGATAATGGAAACAACCATTACCTGCAAGTTTATTGATCCCTCCATAGAAATATCAGCCAGACAATTCTCTTTCTGGGTGGAGAAGGTAAGTTTCTGGATTGCATCCTGACATTTAACAGCATGGCTGAGGGGGGGTGTGTGCTTGTGTTAAAGCCCCTCTTTACCTTTCCTGAGGCACTTTGTGAAGTGAGTGAAGATGCTTTTAGGGATGAGAGTGGTATTTAACTTCCCCAATGTAAAATTGCAGTTACAGCTTCACTGCCATGGGGGATTGTGGCCACTTCCAGAGAAATGCCAGTCTCTCTGCTCAGTGTAAAGGGAGGTTTTTCAGGAACCTCCAAGGCACAGGGATGTCTGTACCCCGATGCTGTAGGGAGGCTGGGAAAAATGGAGATTCCTGTGAATTCCTCAGGCTGACCAGGAAAAACCCATCATCTCCTGTGTCTCTTTGCCTTCTCTGCTGTTGGCATGGATGCTTTATGATATAGCTATATGGTATAGCTCTGTGCATTTCCCTGAGCCTCACCTACTTCAAAGGACCCCCAGACATCCTGCAGCTGCAGCGATGATAACACTGAGGCAGAGCAGGTGTCCTTTAGTCTCTGGATCCCAACTCCAGCATCATCTTTTCCTCTCCTGACAGTTGTCTGAAAAAGAGAGGATGTTTCCTTATTTGGTGTCTGTAGTTTCAGGCCTCTCTTCCAATTCCTAGGCTTCCACTGAAGTACAGAATCCCTGGAACAGGCAGTTCAGGTGTAACTAGAAGCTTTTCAGCTCTCCCTGATTCTGCCTGGCTTCTGCTTGATGCCACACACACAAACTGATTCATTGCATGCCATGGCACAGCACCTGCCTGATATCAGTACATGCAGAACTAGTTTCCCAAACTCTCTGGTTTCTGTAAACCGTGCAGGAAGCCCATCACTATGGATAGAGAGGAAGGAGGAGCCTAGGCTGCTCATAGCTTTGAGACCAGACACTGTGTCCCTGTAGCAGGGGCTGCAGGACACATGTTGCAGATGAACTGCTTTCATGAGGCTGCTAGAGCCATTAAGGTTGTAAGAAATGTCTGTATGTGAGTGATGACCATCTACTGCTGTTCTGCCCAACAGAGAGACAAAACTGGAGACAAATGGTCTGGATTGACTTTTTTGATTTAGATCTTGTTTAAGCAATTGCCTCCTCTCAGGGGGCTATTCCCTCATCCATGTGTGGGAGTGTTTCCCTGTCGCCCAGGGAATGCTGTGGTTCTAAACATGAAAAGCATCTGCTTTAAAGAAAAATCTCCTGGAAGTGTAAAAACAAATAGAAAGGGTAAATAGGGATGTACGCACTTCTGGGGCTGAAAACTGTGAGATGCAGCAGAAGCAGAAGGAGGTCTGTGGCTAGCTGAGGCTTCTTTTTCCTTGTCTCCCGTTTCCATAGAAACCCAGTGATGATGTCCTGACTCTGCAGTACAAGCCTTTGGCTTTAAAGAACACCTGCTTGCTGCCACTCGACCTTATGCTGGACTTGGAGCAGCCGTTTCTGCTCTGCGATGCGGACCAGCAGCCCCTCCCGGATGGCCAGGTGAGCAGCCCTGGACTCCTCCAGTGGGGTCTGAAGAGGAGGGATGTGGTGGTGCCTTTCTGTTGGGAGAGCCTTGAGTCAAGAAGTTTATTCTGTAGTGTCAGCAGTGGATTGGCCTGAGCTGCATCAGCAGAGCTGCTGAAGGAATCAAAATCTTATCTGAATTGAGAAGGTCCATCCTGGCTTTAAGGCACAAGGAGAAGGAGCAGATAAGTAGGTCTGGGCCAACCATGCAGTAAAGGTGTCTCCTGGAAAGCATCCCAGCTCTCCAGCAGCCACCCCCTTGTCTTGCTGCTGAGCACAGAAACATGGGCTTGAGGGAATCCTGGACTAGACTGCTGTGGCTGCAGTCACAGTGTTGCTGTAAAAGAAATGCACGATGAACCAAGAAGCCCATGCTGCGAATCACACTTCAAGCATTTACTGTTTCAGCTGTGAGACCTTGGGACGTCATCACACGGGTGATTAATTACTGTTCATCTCCTTGCAGCCTGTGACAGTGGATGTAGGACAGACCTGTCATCTCTACATTGCATTTGACCCATCTTATAAACTGGATTTTCATAGCTGGAAGGAAGAGAAGGTTCTGAAGATAAACATGGTCAACGGCCATCCTTATGTGGAGTGTATCACCCTTCAAGGAGAAGTCCACTTCCCCAATCTCCAAATCCAGCCCAGCACCCTGGAGTTTGGCTGCATCCCAGCTGGCACTGAAGAAGTGCGTTCTCTGGAGATAACCAACTGCAGCCCACGGCCTGTCCAGTACCACTGGTCATTCCATTCAGACGGCCAGGTGGGCAGGCTGAGGTATGTGCACCTTTGCCCTCTCCTTGAAGCTCTTCTTCCTGGCGTCCCGTTTGTACTTTGCAAAGAACAAAGCTGTTTGTGCACTGTACTGTAACAGTGGATAACAACTGGACATAGCCAGTAGGACAGCTGGATATACTTTTCAAACTTATTCTTAGTATTCATTGAAGTCTCATCCTTCTGTACACTTCAGCTCTGCTGTAAATTTCAGAGACTTTTTTTTCACAAACTTCTAACAACTTACTCTGGATCTATAATCACTGAGACCAAATTGAGCCAAAATGCCAAGTGGGATTACTCTTTCTCAAAGCCTGCAGTCACACAGAATGAAGCAGTAGATAAATCCTTGTGTGCATCCCCATACACATAATAGTCCAGTTACTGACAATACTACTTACAAAGGGAGATTCAACATGTGCAATAACTTTTTTACTTTTGCTACAAATTGCCTGAAAGAATAAGCTGCAAATAATAACTTGAACCTGTTTAAATTCAGGGAAGGCATTGCAATACCCTAAAAAATTCTAAGGGTACCTGGTGCTGGTGCAGTATTATAAGAGAACTGTAAGTGTGTATTACTAGTTGTTATTCGTCTTAGGTAAAAATGGCTCAACTCAGCTTTACAAAGCAGGAAACAAGTCATGGAGAGTTGAAATGAAGGAGTTGGGACAGTGTCACCTGTCTGTTTTCTGTGAGAGATGCTCTTAAGCAGTAGCGGTAGTAATGTACTCATCTCCTATAAGTTTGATCCTTGTCAACTACTATCCACCTCTGCAATTTTTTCTGACCTTTTTGTTTTCTCATTTCTGCAGTTGAGTGCCGAAAGGAAACAGAGAACTTAAATGTTACTTCCAAAATATTATGAATTGTTTTCAAAGTAAAAAATACTCAGAGCTTTTAGAAAACGCAACGGAAGGGTTGGAATGCATAAACAGTAGAAGATCTTGAACAGTATTTTTACATTATACTACGTCAGCCAAACAAATGGACAGTAGGGCTTGAGCAACAAGGATATAAATGAAGTTTTGTTAAAAGGGCTTGTTTTGGTCTCTATGTGATAACTGTCATCCCCATGATGGAAATACTTCACAATCCATTTAAATTTTCCTAGGCTGTATTATTTAGCGATCAGCCGTGATTTTTTTAATTTCTGTTGTACCCATCACTGAATCATCTGAGCACAATGTCCGAACAAGACAAACGGCAAAGTAGAAAAGGGCTGCAATAACTGAGCAGCCAACAGGATAAGTCATATTGGCATATATTGGCTTTGCAAAATCCTGTGTGAGTGCTTTCGTTTCTTCTCCTCTTTGGTTTAAAATGCAACACATTCTCATTACTTCTGATGACTCACCTCTGAAAGAAAAGGGCCGTAGATGCTTTTGGCAGGGTAAGTTGCATTTACAAATTGGTTCACCTTGTTGGCAGCAGGACTGCATTTTTTCTTATAAAAGCTGCTCATCAGCTTGAGAGGGGAGAAGGTGCAAAAGGGTGAGAGGGGCTGATGGATCTCTGATGGTCTGAGGATCCAATGGAGCCAAGAGCTGGAAGGTGAAATACCATTTATTGAGTTCAGGGGTCTTTAGGGGAAAGGAATATGTGCCTGAAAGCTCTGTTCTGTCAGCCGCATTCACCTAGTCAAAGGGTTTTTTCCTGCACCCGTGTGTGTGGCCAGTGCCACGGGATGGCAGCTCTTTCTGCTGTGGGGGCACTGCAGCCTCCAGCTGCAGAGTATGCAAACTGAGCTGCATTGAAATGTGTTCCCCAGGGCTCAGTGTTGGGGCTGGTCCTGGTTAACACTTTAATCAACGATCTGGATGTGGGGATTGAGAGCAGCCTCAGTAGATCTGCAGGCTCCCGGTTGGGTGGCAGTGTGGATCTGCTGGAGGCCAGGAAGGCTCTGCAGGGAGACTGGGACAGACTCGATCCATGGGCCAAGCACAGAGGCGTGAGGTTCCACGAGGCCAAGTGCCACATCCTGCAGGTCAGCAGTCGCCTCAGCGTGAGCCAAAGCGTGCGCAAGGGGGCAAGAGGCCAATGGCCCCTGGCCTGTATCAGCACCGGTGTGGGCAGCAGGAGCAGGGCAGCGCCTGCCCCTCTGTGCTGGGCACTGGTGAGGCCACACGTCAAGTACTGTGTCCAGCTCTGGGCCCCTCACTTGGAAAAGGACATGGAGGGGCTGGAGTGTGTCCAGAGAAGGGCAGCAAGGCTCATGAAGGGTTGAGAAAATGTGCTGCGAGGAACAGCTGAGGGAGTTGGGTTTGTTCAGTCTGGAGCAGAGGCTCAGGAGGGGCTCCAGGGCTCTCTCCAACTCCCTGACAGGAGCGTGCAGTGAGGCGGGGCCAGTCTCTTCTGCTGGGCCTGCAGTGAGATCCAGAGGAACTGGCCTCACGCTGAGAGAGGAAATTCAGGTTAGATTTTAGGGAAAACATAAATTCAGTGTTCAGGTGTTCAGGCCTAGGAACAGGTTGGCCAGGCAGGTGGTGGAGTTGCTGTCCCTGGAGGTGTTCAAGAGGCCTCTGGATGTGACACTGGGAAATGGTTCATTGGTTTCGGGTTTGCAGTGGCAGTGCTGGGCTGACCTTGAACTGACGCTCTTCAAGATCTCTTCCACCCCTGACGCTTCTCCCATTCCAAGTGCTTCCCACCGGGCTGAGGGGAAGGCTCAGTGCGGTCCCGAGTCCGAGGGTGGCCGCGCCCTGAGGCGCTCGGGCGGCGCAGCGGCTGCGGCGGATCCTGAGGGGCCGGGCCGGGCGCCGCCCTCAGATCCCCTCCGCGGGGCTGCCGCTGCCCCTCAGTCCGGGGATCCTTTCCCTCAGCCAGGGGATCCTGTCCCTCATCCTGGTGATCCTGTCCCTTATCCCGGCGGGCAGCACTCGGCAGCGCAGACCCGCCTCTCCTCGGGGTCTGCCCGGAGCCCCCCGCGCCGCCAGATCAAAGGTACCTGAGCCGTGCCCCATTTTCTCCCTCGGGAGTCCCCAGCCCTCCCACAGAAGAATGCAGCTGCCGTTTCATCTTTATAGACTGATGCCTTCCTGTCGTCCCCCCCCCCCCCCCCACCCCGTTTTAATCTTAAAATTTTGATATGTTCTTTTCCTTTTTTATATTCGGGTTGGAGTGCTTGCTAAGGCTTCAAAGTGGAACTCTGATAATGAGCTGTAAATCACACACGGCTCCTCTGAGGGAGGATGATGGGAGGGAGCTGAAATAGGCCAGGACACCCCCAAGTCCTGCTCACAGCGCAGCGTCCTCACGGCCTCAGCTGCTGCTGTGGGCTTTGGTTTCCATAGGGAGCCAACAATCCACACTTCTCCCCTCCGGGCTTTGGTCCCTGGATTCCAAAGGATGAGTCCCACCGAGGCTGCCTGGTCTAGTGACCGTGCCAGCCATGTGCTCTAGTGCTGCTGAACACACACATTGACAGATCTGCACTTCTGCGGGAATGGCTTTGGAGGTTTGAAGGGATGTTACTGGGTTATTTTCTGTAACTGATGGAGAAGAGGTAATCTGTTGTATATGCAACATTTGCCAGGTGTTTGTTGAAGCAAATCTAGTTGCTTGTCTTCCCACCTTGCCTTGTGATGGGACAACAGAGGTGTGCTATTTGCATCTAATGAATGGAGGCTGCCTTATAAATACTCTTTTGTGTACCTTCTGTAGGTTGGAAAAGTAAAAGATCCAGGAAAGGTCAAGATGTACCCTTGTATACCTACAGTTTTAAACCCCTTGTGCTTCCTATATTGTATAATTGCATAAACGTGTATTAAATTAAACTCTTCTGAAATGCAATTAGCTCCAGAGTGAAGTCTTTTTTACAGCCTTCCTTTTGTTTGGGTGATTTTTGTTGTATTTTAGGCTGGAGGGGTGGTAGCAGTAGGACAAAGAGGTGAGGAAGACTCGCAAGCTCTTACCTGTTGTGGCAGGGTTGGATTTGCAGGAAAACGAAATGAAAGTCTGTTATCACTTCTGAAAGGCTAAAGGGAGATGAACTCTCTGAATTCTCCCTCTCTAATGGAAGCAGGAAAGGAACAGGGGCTATCAGTAACTCTAAACAGAAAGCAGGGCTGGCTATTTTCATTAAGATGACCATGATACTGCTTTGAGCCTTTGCTCCACTTTGAGAAGGTAAACAAATCCATTATTAAGCTGGATTTGCCACTGATAGGAAGTTTCTACCTGGAGCTAAGTCATTTTTTGAGTAAATGGCATAGGCTACTGTGATGCAGGACTCAGCACTTGGACTTGTTAAACTTCATGTTCTTGGATTCAGCCCCTCTATCCAGCCTGTCCAGGTCCTCCACAGAGCCCTCCTACCCTCCAACAGATGCTCCCAGATTGGTGTCATCTGCCAAATTACAGTCCACTCCCCTCTCATCCCACTTCTTTTTTAGTCCCTTCTTCAACCCCACTCCTCTCCCAGTTCACAGCAACACTGATCAAACCAAACAGAACAAGTCCAAACAATCCAAACAACAACACATAGAATCAACTACTTTCATTCTTTAACCTAATAACCTTTTGGCTTCAGCAAAATAGCGCCTCATCCCTCACAATCCACCCTTTCCTTTTATTCTCCTTTTCTGCTGAAGCCCTTGATTTAATTATCCCGTCTGGCCAGCTGTTGGGGATTGGTTCTTTCCCTTTTCCCTCTGTGGAATTTTCCCCATTGTCATGCTAAGATACCTGTTGGCTGGGCCCTGATGGCAAGGGGGAGGGGAGAGAAGAGGGAAACCCTGCGAGATTCAAACAGCCAGAAGAGGAAGCGGAAGGCTCTGGCTCGCCCCATTTCCCCAGCAGAGTTTGGACGAGAAGGACGATCGCCGCCTCTGACCCATTCCTGCCTTCCCAGCGGCGGGAGCCATCCTCACTGCTGTCGGACCCTGCACTGCTGCCTTCTCGCTGTAACCTGCCACCATCCAGCACTCTGCTGAGTCGGGACCGACGCCGTGAGCGGAGGGCTCTCTCTCCATCTCTCTCTCCCACCTGGGACAGCGCTGCCATCACCCCCAGCCCTCCTGCAGCTCTGCGGGACCTGCCCGTCCCCAGAGCCGGGAACTGCAGCTCAGGGAAAAGGTGCCTGCAGCCAGAAAGGGACTGGGACTGAGTTACTGTTCTGTTTGTGGGCAATTTCATAGCTGTTGTTGTTCTTGTTTGTCTTGTTAGATATACTAGTAAAGAACTGTTATTCCTACCCCCATATCTTTGTCTGAGAGCTCCCTTAATTTCAAAATCATCATAATCTGCAGGAAGGAAGGAAGGATCATATTTTTCAGTTCAAAGGGAGGCTTCTGCTTTCCTTGGCAAACACCTGTCTTTCAAACCAGGACACCAGCATAAACGGACTGCTTTTGCGATGCAATTACAAATAAGATCGATCGGTCTTTTATTAGGTAGGTGTTACATTCAGTCTATTTAAAAGTTCCTGATTTGTCAGTTCACGTTGCTGTCCGTAGTTCTCCTCCAACTCAAGTAAAGTGAGCTGTAGATATACTTGTATGCAGTGCCTCCCATCAGCAGTTCCATCCGCGCTTGCTCGGATGAAGCAAAGCTCAGATTGTAACTGTGGCCACAAAGATAACCTTCCTCATCCATACCTGCTTCCTAAGTTCTGTGCACTAGAACAGCACGCTGTAGGGATATAGAGGTGAAGCACAGAAGCCGTGACACTCCACCCAGCAATTTCCAGAGTCTTGGAACATCATTTCCTATTCCTCTTTTGTCAAGGTCTGGTATGATTTCTATTCCCACTGCTCAACACCCGAGCGATTCAGCCCACAGTGGAGCAAAAGTCTCGCTGGTGGCAAATACAGAGGTCAGTCCAGTCTTACCCTTGACTGTTTACTATTAAATCATCTTTTGAAGATTAACTTTCAAGGGTCACTTCCTTGTACCACTGTCCAGGTTTGGGGAGGAGGTTCCACTGGTCCTTTGACTTGAGAGGTGTGAGACCACTCCTTTTCTGCAGTCCTGATAATTGCTTTGAGATGTTAAAAGTGCCTTAAAGGGATCTTCCCATGCAGGTGTTGAGGTATCATCTTTCCAAGATTTTATTAGAACCAAATCTCCAGGTTCTACCTGGTGTACGTGAAAGTCTGGAGGTGATGCCTGGGGTAACAACCCTTTCCTTTGGAATTCCGTGAGAGAAAGTGTGATTGCCTGCAAATAGTTTCTGAGATACAAGTCATTAGTTTCAGCCCTTCCTCCCTTCCCAGATAAGGTAACCCAAGTAACATTTCTTAGGGAGAATCTCCTTTGTCCTTTCTTGGAGCAGTTCTGAGCTGTAATAATGCTAATCTGGTTTCAGTCATTAATTTGATAATATGGTTCTTAAGGAGAGCATTCATTCTCTCCACACATCCAGAGCATTGAGGGTGCCATGGGGTATGAAATTTCCAATTTACATCTAATGCAGCACAAGTAAAATGTGTTCCCTTATCTTAGTCCATTCTTTCAATGATCCCATGTCTGGGAATTATTTCTTCTAATAGCATCTTAGCCACTTTGGAGGTAGTTGCAGCTGAAGTAGGAAACCCTTCTACCCAGTGGGTGAGGTGATCAGCTATTACAAGAAGATACTTCCATCTCTGGAGTTTGGGAAACTCAGTGTAATCTATTTGCCTATTTTGAAAGGGTCTAAGGGCTCTTCCCTCACTAGGGTGTATTCTCATCACTTTCTTCTTTCTCTTTGAACAAATCAAGCACTGTTCAGTCACTATTTAGCTACTCTATAGACTCCCTCACAGCAATAAGTGTTTAAGAATTGATGACACAGCGCTCGACTTCTTCAGCGTATTCCTTGGTGTAGCTTAATTAAAACTTCTCTAGAAATTGCTTTATTCATTATTTGCCTCCCTTCCCTGCCCGGCTGGGACTGGAACTACACCACAGGGAAAGTGCCTGCAGCCAAGCGAAGGCTGTGGGTGGGTATCTGGTTCTGTTTGTTGTTGCTGCCAGTGCTGCTGCTTGTTTGTCTGGTTAGACATCCTAGAAAAGAATTGTTACTCCTTTTCCCGTATCTTTGCTGGAAAGCCTTTTAATTTCAAAGTTAGAATAATGTGGAGGGAAGGGGGTCACATTCTCCATTCCAGAGAGGTCCCGCAGAAACCTGTCTTTCCAAGCAAGACAAGCTGACAATTAACAATTTATTGCCAATTGTTTAATTAAAAATTAGTTAATTAACTTAGGTAATTAAAGATAGGATAAAGGTGTTCACTGGAGCTTGCAAGGGTAGCTGCAGAGGTCTCTGGTGAAGGGTGGAAGAAGCCAGTAGAAGACACGATGTTGCTGGCTCCTGCTGGATGCTGCAGCTAACACAAACGCTGTCACTCAGGTGTTAGTTTCCAGTGCACCTGCTTCTTGGGTCCTTGGCCTTTGTCTGTCTGCCGTAACGCAGAGCGTTTTGGTTTATCAAGACTCTCCTGCTCCTGGGCTCTGCCTTTCACAATCACCTCTACCTTCTTCAGAGCCGGCTCCAGCTTATGAGTCCTAGGAAGAAAGGGACTGGTATTAGTCAGATGAACATTTCCAGCCAGCCACTTTTCTGTCTCCTTGCACTGCACACCGTGTTGCATCCTCTGTCTGTGCAAGCAGTGAGCAGCAAATTAAACAACTGCACTCGCTGCAGGGAGGCTGCAGAGGTGCAAGGGCAGCAACATGACCAGCTAAGTGCCTGGGGACCAGCCACAGCACATGGGGTTCCATGTGGAGAAGCAGGCCTTGCTTGTTCCAAAAGGAAGCAGAGCTAGGGACTGGCTGGTCCCCGTATCTCTCGTTACAGATTTTGCAACCCTCCAGGAGCTTAATGTTTCATAGAGTGTCTTTTCACAGTGTCTCCCTAGCAAGGCCAGATGATGATCTTTCTGTGCTCCTCTGGGTGTTTTGCTGCCTCTCTGGGGCTGCTGTCTCCAAGCCCACCTCCCCATCCCAGTCAGAGGGACTGAAGGGAGGGTCTTAAGGGATGAACCAGGCTGTGCTTGGTGATGGCCAGCAATAGGACAGGAGGCAATGGGCAGAATCTGAACAGGAAATTCCACTTGAACCTGAGGAAGAACTCCTCTCCTGTGCAGGTGACAGGTTGCCCAGAGAGGCAACAGTGAGGGAGTGTCCCTCACTGGAATTATTCCAGAGCCCTCTGGACCCAACCCTGTGTCATGTGCTCTGGGATGGCCCTGCTTGAGCAGGGAAGTGGGACCAGATGACCTACTGTGGTCCTTTCCATCCCATGCCACCCTGTGACTCAGTGATACCCATCCGAAGCGGGAGTTCTGGGCAAGTGTGTAGACGTTGCCCACCTGAAGAGTATGGTGGTCCTAAACTTCCCCGCGTGCTTTGGGGAGAACAGCACGTGAAAGATCTGCTTTTGGCCAGGAGGGATGATGCCGTGGCAGGGGTTGATGTAGAACAGTGGCAGGTCTTTGATGTCATCTGGGCAGATTTCCAGGGAGGAACTAACACACTGCAAATAGAGGTGTTTTTGTTTGAAGCGCTGTAGCTTCTTGGAGTGGTCCTTCTGCTTGGGCTGCTGCTGAGAATAATGCTGCTGCTGCTGCTGCTGCTCAGAATCCTGCTGCTGCTGATGCTGCTGCTGCTCAGAATCCTGCTGTTGCTTGGCAAGCTGCCGCAGTCCAGAAGGATGCATCTCAAAAGGATGGTCCTGCTGCCACCAGAAAGGATGCAGCAGCTTTCTGTGATGGCTCAGAGGATTGGAGGAGAGGAACTGACCTGCAGAGAAGAAGAGAACACCTTTCAAAGACCAATCCTATGTTCCCAGCAAATCTGCCTTCTGCTGCAGGTAAGTGGAAGAGATCTGGAATGCACTTGGAACATCTCTAGCCGAGTACTTTCAGCAGGAAATAGAGCATCTGGGAGCAAGGTCTCTGCCTGCAGCACACATTCCTGTGCCAAATGAGAAGAGTTGGTTTTAGACAGTGACTTTACATTTGCCCTGGAGTGGGGAACTGCACACAGACAGTGGCTGCAGGGCAGCTCACTCATTACACCATTGTTTTTCCCAGTCTCAGACTTCTCAAAGAGATGACCTGATGTCCCCTTTCCCAGTCCTGACCCAGCGTGTGGCTCTTCCCAGAGCCTGGCTCAGCTCCTTTGCAGAGCAGAAGGGGCAGAGCAAGAACAGAAGGGGCTGAAAGGCAGAGGGGGACAAGGAGAAAAATCTCCAGCTGCACTTGGGAAGATGCTGATGAAAGTGAATGTGTGGACAAGGATGCAATAGCAATTCAGGGTCAAGTGGCAGGGTCTGCTCCCCAGGCCCTCAGCCACCAAGTGAAATGCCCTTACGCATCAGAGTGGTTGAGTATGGTTTCTTCACTGCTTTACTATCTGCAGCTTCCATCCAGCTGTATTCCAGGGCTATATTTCCTGTGTTGTGTATCCTGAAACTGAAAAGCAAGAAGGAGGAATAAAAAAACCAAGTCCAATAAATATAAAGCAAATAGTGCAATAACATTGTCTGATGGACTCCTGGTACCACTTTCTGCTGAGGACCATCTTCTTCTCCAGGCACCTCTACTATGCTCAGACTGCTGTCCTGGGTGGCCCAAAAAGTATTTCCAAGTCTGGAAGTTTAAGAGGAAAGGGCCAACGCGGTGCCCAGGACATTGAAGCTAAGAGGCTTACTCTGCACTTTAGGTCTTGGCTTGACTGCAAACTTATTCTTGAGCAGATGAGGACAAGTGACATGCAGTAAAAACAAACCCATGGCTGGTCTCAGCAGAAAGATATGGCAGCACTGAACCTCTGCTGACCACCGTCTCCTGCTTGGCTTTGTATGCACATAAATGGGCTTGTGCTGGTTTTGGCTGGGGTAGAGTTCGGGGAAGCGGGCACTGGCTCAGCCCTGGCAAAGGCAGCTCCCGCTCACAGGGCCCTGCTGGCCTCCAGCACTCACATGTCTTTCCTTGTCTGGTTGGGCAAGGTATCCTTGAGCTGAACCACTATCAGGTTCCGTTTGAACTCAGTGTAGCCAACAACAGCACTGAGGTACACCTTGGCCTCCTGGATGCTCTCATCCACAGTGTAAGCCGGTGCTGGTTCTGGTTCTGGGGCTGTCTGGACCATCTGCAAACAGAGGAGGGAAGAATCACTGAGCAGAGCCCAGAAAGTCAGGCTGACAAGGGAATCTCTTGGCCCCCAAGATCAGCCTCACAGAGGGACTAGAAAGGACCATTCACTTCTACTTTCCTGGAAAGATGACAAGACTGGGACTGATCCGCTACAGTAGTTGTTCCTACCTGTTGATCAAAGCAGTCACTACCACAGCTGTTAATATATCCATGGAGACTATAGCTGCATTCCAGTCCCTGTACTTCAACCTTGTAAGAGGGACTGGCTTTTTTCCTGGTCCCCTACAAATCCAGCAGGTCTCACAATTAGGATTAAGTTTGCCTGCTGGAGCTCTGTGGATGGAGAACCCCAGGACTGAAGACCTCTAGAAAGCGCCTTTTTCTTCTTGTCTTAAGAGCAAGTGCTCTCCAGATGTCATGTGTGGAGCAACAGCCACACTGCTGGGAGCTGGGAGTGGGCACTTTGGGAAGTGAAAGATCTCAGTAGCAAAGTCTCCAACTGCAGATGTGCTGATAGAAAAGAGGATGGTTTAGAGGCCTTAAAATGGTCCAGAAACTCAGACAGGACTTTCACCCAAGATGAGTATGTTTGGTAATAATGACAATAAAAGCAGGAGTCTCTGGAGATGATCCTTCTCCAGACTCCTCCATTCTGTCATACAGTGCCTGGGCTACTCCATGATGAGATATCCCACACAATACAGAGACCACAACCATACTCTGGTATCCATGCAGACAAAACTCGGAGTTCACCAGTATGTGCAGCAGAAGTGTATTTCTCTCCACTTCAAAAGAAGAGACATGGTGCAAGAGACTTAACTGCTCGTTGGTGAAAAGGCACCTAATGAGATGAAGAGATTTCTAACACCATAAAATGGGATAAAATCATATAACGTTGTCTCCCATTCAACATGGGCTGCAACACTTGTGCTTGTGGCACAGACTGATAGTTTGTGTGTGGCTAAAGGTCTCTTGTCAAAAGGCTCTTGTGTGATTGTATCTGGTCACTGTGCATCTCCCCTAGAATGCACTGCTGCTGAACCCCACGGCTGCCCAATGTCCAGAGGAAGCAGGAGCTGCTCAGCCAGCAGTGATGGTGTTATGGTGGTCTTTTTGTAAAAGCTAGGTTGGCTTTTTGCTGTTTTGCTCCTTACCTTCTCTTTCTCAGGCCAGCTGGCTGACATGTCCTTCCTGGTGGTATCCTCCATTGTGACAATGCACATTCGGTCCTCCCAATCCTGAACCATCCTTTGTGGTAGCTCAGAGTTGGTCTTGATCACCTTACATTTCACAGGGTGCCTCCTGAAGGTGGCTGGAACATCTGATTTCAAGGTGACTGTGATGTCCTTGGCATAGCCAGGATGGAGGTGTCCCATCTAGGGAGAATCAGGCAGTCAAGACCAAACTGGAAGGAAGCACTGCCAAGGGCAGGACTGACAGCAAAAGGGACTGATGTGGTGAGGTGCTGTGCCAGGAATCTGCACCTCGGTGTGGATTTATGTGAACTCTGATAGACAAAAGTGTGAACAGAAGGTGCCACCTCCCATAACGTGAAGCCTTTTCTGCAAGGCTGGCAGCCTTGGCCCAGCCAAGCCAGGGACTGCATCTCCTACATGGATGGCACTGGAAGTGGCTATCACTGCTATGTCAGGACTCCCTGCCAGCGCCCAGGAACAGCAGGGCAGGGCTTGAGCAATGGGGAAAGGGAGAGCAGTCCACGCTCACCTTGGGGGAGAACTGGAATGCGGCGTCTGCCTCCCACTCAAAGCGCATGACCTTCATACTGGTATGGTTGGTGATGGTGAAGGTCCTGCGGTAGGGCCTCCCGACAGGACAGTCCCCAAACTGGATGTGATTCAATCTGACAGCTGTTAAGGAGGAGAGCAAGAGATCTCAGTATGCAGGGAGCTCCACCCGCCCCTTTCACGTGCACAGACAGCTGTATGTTCAATGCTTCCTTGCTCCAAGCCTTCCTCCCCGTGGGAGGGAGTTCCCCAGGCCTCTCCCCATCCCACCACTTTCAGAGAAACACTCTGACACATCCCTAAGCCAGCGACATGCAGCACGGCACACGCTGCTCTGCATGCATGGCTACCACAGCCACAGGCCACCAAGTCCCGTGGCTGACAGCCCAGGCCTGGCTAGAGAAAGGACACACTTGATCAGATATTTTCTTCTTCCTTGCTCCACCTAGGCAGCCTCTCCTCTCTTACCATCAATAATGTCTTTCTTCAGACTGCGCTTAGCTCTCCTCTCATCTGTGTCTTCCTCTAGTCCATCAAGGGTGAATTCATCCTTGTGGCCTTCACCCACCAGCTCTATTAGGGTCTTCTTAGAGTAGATGTCTTCCAGTAACACACAAATCTTCCCTTCCAGATGTTGAGTCAAGGTGGGTTTGAAAATGACGTCAATATTTGTTGATTGCCCATGATGCAGAAAGAAGAAAGGCTTCTCTGGGGGCTTGCTCTCTGCACAGCAATGGAAATCAAAGTGATACAGCTCTACAGAGGAAATACTTCCATAGGATATATGAAGAAGAAGAGGTTGAAACCAGCTGCCCTCTACGCACAGCTTCTACCCCAGTGGTTCCAAACCCTCTTCCTATGTTCACGAGACTGCCACCTCCAGACACATCAGCACTTAGAGCAGCTGAACCTCACGTTGATGCCCAGCTGTCATTCCATCCGCTTCCAGCCAGTTCCAGCCATATGGAAAGCTGAGCCAGAGAGTGCTTTTGGCTTCTGCTGGCTGTTTGTGTGCTCAGGGGCTGCATCTGTTCCAGCTGGTACCTTCCCAATGCAGCAAATACCTCAGAGGGTCCACTGAGGTAGTGACAGTCCCCCACAGCTCAACCCACCGTGTCTAGAAGAACTGAACAACTTCTCACAACTTTCTAGGAGGAAACCCTGCAAAAGGTCCCCAAGAAAAGCTGGGGGGACAGAGAGCCCAAGGAAAGAAACTGTGTCTAACATCTGGCTGCTGCTCAGAGAAGCCAAGAGCAGGGCACACGTTTTCCCTCTGTGCATGATCACGCTTCATGGTTAATAAATTTACCATTTCCAACGCAGTCCTCTTCCACATCTTCAGTGTAGAATCTCTCGAGTGTGGAGCCCCTGCCTTTCAAGAAGAACGCTCCGTGCTCATCCTCCAGGTGTAACATAAACTGAGAAAAGGGAACAGAGAGCACAGTGATACTGGTGTGAGTACAGGATGGCACAGGGACTGACACCGCAGTGCTGCTGGTCCCGCAGGGGAACCCAGCACCTCTCCCACTGCAAACAGCCCTTAGCACAATAGGTTAAGTCAAACCAGCCAGGAAAAAAAGGGTCTTCAGAGACATCTGGATACCACTAACACAGAACCAAACGGGACAGAAAGTAATGAGCAGATTGTATTTAAACCACAACTAAGTTTGCTTGAAATGTAGTAAACTAGAATCAAATGCAATCTAATGGAACTGGGAAATCACACATCACCGTGAGAACAAAAGGTGACGAGAGACAGGGGGGAAAATACTCCATCACCACTCCACCTGTGTTTAACTTAAAGAAGAAAGACTGGATGGAAAATTCCCAAGAACTCCCTTCTTGGATGTCAGTCACTTGCTTAAAATTAATTTCTCACACCTCTTCTTAGGTGTGCCATGTTTTCTGGGACCCTCCCCCTGTGCCACAGGCATGTGTTCCCAAACCAAGCCATTCCTTGTGCAGGTTCTCACCTTGACAGGTACGATGCCATTGTTATGGATGACCAGGGGGAGCATCTCTGAATCCCCCACCCGGAGTCTCTTGAAGCGCAGCACAGCATTTCCCCTCTTGCTGCGAGCACTTGGGCACACGACTGTCACCTGTGGCTCATGCCCCTTCCCACTGATGGTGAAGGTCAGGGTTTGGGGCTTAATTTGCACAGAGCTGCAGGAGAGGCACAGAAACAATTTCAGCTGGCACTAACCCATTTCTCTCTGGGCAAGTGAAGCAGCAAGCGCCACCCACAATGTTTTCCCTGCCTGGTGCCCCTGTACCCCACAACACAGCCCCCCACCAGCCTCTTCCCAATCCATGCAGGGCCATTCACAAGAGGAATCTGCTCCAAAGAACCAGAGCCTTCCACAATAACAGTTAATAATTTCACTTAATTGAATCATGCAGTACAGCAGGTAAATAATGAGGCACTAGATGAGATATGGCAAATCCCCTGGCTGCAGGGAGATGAGACATCTGCAACAAGCAAAAGCACAGCAGGAAAGCAATATAAAAGCAAGGAGGCAAAAGTAAATCATCACCATCAATAAAGATAATTTCCAAGAACAGTAAAATAGCAATTTTGTATTAGGAATGAGACTTCTCTTGTTCCAATTCAGCCACTAAAGGGTTGAGGAAGAACAGGTCAAAGCCCCACTAGAGAGGTCCCAGGGCAGAGGAACTGGGCTCCTCTTTCAAACCAGCTCCAATCACTCACATAAAACCGCTTAATGAATGCCAGGGAACCACAGAGGATCACTTAATTTTACAGAATCTAAGAGGAAATTTTGACTGCTGACTTGCTGGCACCAAACTGTTCATCTCAGCCTTTGTCCTTGGAAACCCGCAGCTCAGCTGCAGCACATCTCAGTAACTTCCAGTTGGCTACCTAATATTTCTGTGTCTTCATAGTTCCTCCTCCAGGCTAAACCATCAGCCTCATTTTTCTGCTCTTTCTAACAGCTACTGCCTCCCAGATCAACTCATGCCAAGTACTCTGCCTAAGGCTACTGAAAGCATTAGAGCTAACAAGAGATCTGTGCCTTCCCAGTGGAGAGGCAGTTTTCAGTGAGGCCACCCCCAGTATTCCACTGGCAATTTACCTTTTTGGGATGACAAGGGAAGCCTTGAAAGTACAGCTGTAGTTCTGCTTCTCTGGTGGGGTGAAGGTCACCGTAGCAACGGCATTGGATGAGCCAGGAATGGACATCATGTCAGGATACAACTTGAAAATGTTATTGATAGGGCTTTTTTCCTTGGGGAAACCCAGAGAGAAAAGTTAGGAGAAAGCACCTTTCAACATGACACAGTTTTATTCATAAATGCATTACTGAGAACAGCCCCAGACAGTGTGTCATCCTTCCTGCTTCCCGAGGCAGGCTCCTGCTCTCCCAGGGAATGCTGACCTCGTGCTAAAGCATTGTGTGTTTTGAGTGCTGGCAGCTGCCCCAGCATATATGGAAGGTGGGCGCTGCATGGAAAAACCCTGCAAATAACCTAGAACTGGCCTTCAAAGAGAAGGAAAGGCCAGGGAGCCCGAGGAAATGCTCTGCTTTGAGCCCTGGCATGTCAGTTCATAACAGCCCCTCTCTGAGTGTGCTTCCCACTGAAGACCCAGAGGTGTGAGCCAAAACCTTGCTTGGGACATGCAAAATTCAACACAGCTGTTCCCTGGCTCTGCTGCTCTCCCTTGCACTTTAACCTGCACTAAGCTAGACTAGTCTGGGCCACAGGAAGCAATCCATCTGGAGAACAAAACAAACTCTCACAAGGCCTTTAGAGGGCAGCCATCACCTTGGCCTCTTGATCTTACCTTTCCAGGCAGGGGTTTGTTGGAGAGGACCACGTCACATGGCAGACCACTTGTATTGTAGACACTGAAATGAGCTTCAGCCTCTTGCCCAACCAGAACCTTGGTGAAGACAAATTTGTTCTCTTCTCTGACAAACAGACCCGTGCCTTTGACTGACCGCAGCTTGCAGCTGAGGTTGGTGCTGCTGCAGATCGGGTACTCCTCAAAGGTTAACATGACATCCTCAACAAGTGCTGTGGACAGACAAAAGGAATGAGCGTGGAAAAGCCTCCCTGATGAATTTATCCGCACCCTGCTGGCCTCTCAGAAGGCTTGATGAGCCCCTTCTGCCGATGTGACTGCTAAACCCAAGCTTGGGTGGGGGAGCTGGCTGTGAGGATGGAGCTCAGTCATCCTCAGTCTTAGAGAGCATTGCTTTCCTTTTATCCTTCCGTGCATCCCTCTCAGCCTGGGAGGGATGAGTCCACTGGTGGACTTGAAGAGGGCTGGAACCTCTTCAAGGATTTTAAGGTGGGACACCAGGGTTAGTGTGCCTCTCTATCCTAGCAGCAAGTTGAGGTGCTGATCAGCAGCAGGTGTGACCAAGGCAACCTATGGACAGGATGTACCTGGGAGGCAGGATTCGGCAATCAGGGTAAAGGGAATGCCCACGGGATTGTCCTTGGGGTCTCTGCCCATGATGTCAATGTAGAGCTGCTCCTCACATGTCCCCTCCTGCCCTGCGAGGCATTCCACTGTGATCTTCTGCTGGCCCCATGGAGCAACAGAGCCGGAGCAGGGGGACACCGTGAACATGCCAAGACTGAGGTAACCCTGCAGAAAAAGTTCCAAGAGAGGCTGATGGCTAATAGCTGTGCCCTGAGCACCCCAACAAAGAGTATGTCCTGCCTTGGCCTCCAGCTGGGGCCAAGTACCCAGTCCCAGGGCAGGGAAGGATGAATCCATGGCCCAAAGGCAGCTCCAGGCTGAGACCAACCAGCCAAGAGGAGCTGCAAGCCTGTCACAAGTGACAGAGAGAAAGGAGTTTGTGTGTAAAGAATGAAGGTGGTAGCTGTGATCCTTCAACCTCCAGAGGTAACACAGGACAGTAGAAATGGCTGTGAGAAATGATGGGAGAGAGGTAAGGGACTGGGAAGAAGAAAAAGCAATGTGTTCTGAGCTCTGTGGACTGGGATTTTAGTGGGGGATGTTTTTGCTTCTGTGGTGTTCACACACCTATGCTGGCTAGCAGCTGTCAAACACAGGACCTGCTCCCCTCTCTTGACCCCACAGCTCCAGGTCTGAGCCAGAGTACAGGACTGTCAGTGGGACTGAGCACATCCTGGACTCCATCCTGAAGACTACATCCCACCCTGTGGTGATCAGCCCCCAGCCTGGGCACAGCAGCATGTTCTCACATCCCCTGCAACAGCACTGCTGGGGAGCAGGAGTCACCCACCTGTGTCAAGGAGCTTGATTTCAGCTTTGTTCCTGATGGAGAGGATTCCTCTTGCTTTGAGCTGAGGAAGGAGAAAGCAGAGGTGTCTGTCATGCTGAGCTCCCCTGCCTTTCTCTGAGGTCAAAGCTGGCTTTCCTCCCCACAGAGGAAAGCCTTCCTGCTGCTGATGGCTCCCAGAGAGCAGCCTGCAGCACCCAGTGCTGCAGAGAGCAGCTCTACCACCAGCTTCATAGTACACATGGGGATACCAAGGTGATGTTTTGCTCCCTCTCCCCAAGCTAGGGATGCAGATGGATGATAGCCCAGGTCTCCTGGCTGCCTGCCACATACCAGCCATGGGGTGGTGCCTCCTCAGACAGGAAGGGTGGTGCAGGGCTTCTCATACCTTTTGCTTTCCAATGCAGATGCATCCTCGGGTGCTTGGAGGATGTGGAATTTGAAGTTGAGCATGCCTCTGTTCTCTAGCACGACAGTCTGGGTCTTCTTGGTGCCCTTGAGCATGGCCCCAAAGTTGATGGGTGAGGCAGGCTCAATACTGTACTTGCTGTACACAGCTTTTGCCGACACCCTCACTGGGATGGTGGCAACAGTCTGGCTTCCTTCCCCTGAGCTGGCATCTGTCACCTGTGTGCACAGGAAGGGGTGGTAAACAAAGCCAAGAGGCCAGCTTGCTCTACCCCAGTCGCCAGCCTCCACCCCAGGCCTCCATCAATTTACCCTCCCTGTTTAAGCACCTCCTCCAGAGTCAGATTCTCACCTCCACTTAGGAAGCCTCCCAATGGTTTTGAAAGACTTTGTGTATGTAGGAAAGAGGATTCTCCAGTTAAAGCCTTCCTTCCTTTAGATACCTATCCTGTTGATGCTCCCAAAACACCGTGTGATAACAGAGCCTGGCCCAGGGGGCTCACCTGGCAGTACAGGATGGGTTTGTTCTTGACGACCATTTCCCTTGTGGGGTGGAAGAGCATCTCAACATTCACACCAGGCTGGGAGGCAATCAGCATGCCCGACTGAGGCTCAATAGTGAAGTGGGATGCCAAATCTTGCATCCTGGGACCTGCATTCTTCAGCACAAAACTGAAGGGGAGAAAGGGAAGGAATGGAGATCTCTGCAGTAAAAAGTATACATCCCACCAGCACAGCCAGGACTTTGTATAGGATTAGGGAAAAAAAAGAAAAGGGAGAGTCCAACTCTGCTCAGGGAATCCTGGATCTTGACAGAGAGTGCAGGCAATCACGAGGTTACTGCAAGAACCCTTGACACCAAAATTTTTCATTCACTTCTTTACAGAGTTTCAGAAAGAGAAAGGAGGTGACCATCAAAGAAAGGCAATGAATCTCAGCATTTCAGTGGCTGACATTTCGGGAACTCTCTTTTGGGTTCCTCTTGGGCTGTGGAAAACTGCTGGTTTATGGCTGGGTTCTTTGGTAAAATAGTTGAGATTAGAGAGCCCAGGTTTTGCATTTATCAAGAGGTAGCCAGCATTGAAACACGTTCTAGCCATTGACAGAGGCAGAAGGCAGGCCTGGCAACCCCAGGAAATGTTCACTACCAGGTAGCTGGACTCACCGGTACTCAATGTTGTACATCCCTTTGTTCTTTAGACTCAGGACTTTCTTCACATTTTCCAGGACATGAATGGTTCCAAATTCCAAGCTTCCATCTGGACCTGCAGAAAACCCGCAGAACAAGGTCAAACACGGTATTTGTGAGCTGCTGCAGAATACACCAGGTCACAAGCTACATGGAGGTCTTGGCACAAAACCCTTTTCAGCAAGTTTCTGTTCTTGAAAGTGTTTTCCAGCTACTTGTCTGCCCATTCTCTTCTTACTCAAAATATCTGCAAGCTTAGTAGCTAAGCCTTAGGAGCTTGGCTTCCATTTCCTCACTTCCAAGCACAAATCCAATTACTTTATATGCTGTGCTGAGCCTGTGGCAGTTGCCAACTGCCTGTTCACATCTCTGTGGTTTCAAAGCCCCCAAATCCAATCTGCACGTGAAGCTGTACACTTCAAAGGTCAGAGGGGAGAGACTTAAGGCTGTCAGTGCCCTGATGAGGTTTTATTACACACAGCTTGCAGGGTATGTGCTTTATGTATCCATCCCATCCCATCCCATCCCATCCCATCCCATCCCATCCCATCCCATCCCATCCCATCCCAAGTGCTTTGGTCTCCCACCTCCCAAGGCAGTGCAGTGCACCTGGACTGCTTTCTTTGGGAGGCATCCACTGACCTTCAGGCATGTCGATACTCAGAGAAACATCACAGACCTCTGCAGAGATCTCAATGTCTTCAGCCTGAACAATCCCCAGGATGTTTCCTGTATCTGAAACCTGAAGCAGCAAGAAACAAACATTGTTCAGATGATTCTTTTAGTAGACAGCCTGTAAGTCCTTGTCTCTGCTGGCAGCTTCCTCTGTGGCCTCCTTGGCTTCACAAATGTTGGTGGACTCCCATGCTTTGTTCACCTGCCCCAGTGGGATTCTGCTGCAGAAAAAAGCCCTATCAGTCTGTGCTCCTACAGCAGGGAATGCTGCTGCCAAAGCATCCTTGAGAGGCACAGGGATGTAAGAACAACCACAAGAACTGTGAGGTGTCTCAGAGCAGATGGCATTGACATGCCTCTCCAATCACCTAGCACCCTCTCTGAAACGCAGCCCCTAAACCACGGGGAACAAAATCCCAGCGGGAGTGTTTGTTGCACTATGCAAGAGGTTCAGACAAAGTCCAAGAGGAATGTAGAGATAACACTGCAGTCTGTACAACCAAACAACAGCCTTCAACCACTCACAGGGACAAAGTGGTTGTGGTACAGGCTCAGGATGCAGTGTCTGGTTATCTGGGGGGATGTGGATGCACTGCACGTCCTGGCAAACGCAGTGTAGAGGCAGAGGTTGGGGTCACAGCACCCTTGAATCTGTCAGGTGCAGCTCTTCCTGAGTCCACCCTTAAGAGCACACAGCTGCAGGGCAGGGCCCAGTCCCTCTCACCTCTAGTCGCAGGGTCTTCTTAATGCTGCCAATCTGCTCGGCCTTGAAATTCAGGGTCACTTCAAACTCTGAGTGGGGATCAATGATGCCGTTATCTTGTGACAAGGAGAAGGCCTCAACAAGGTCATCCAGCCCAGTGAGCTGCCAGGCCATGGGCAGTAGGGTGTTGTTTTTCAGGACCAAGGTCCTGCTGTCAGTCCTGCAGAGACAGGAAGGCACTTGGCATCAGCTGCTGGACGGTCACACCAGCCTCACCACTGAATGCAACTTGCAGCAGCTCCATCCATGCCCTGGAAACCAGGTCAAACATTTTCTCTTTGTCACAAGTCCTGGAGTGCTTGTGGGAGGACTGACCTGTGCAGAAGCAGCTTGTCAAAAGACAGCTCCAGGGGGCTGACCTCCAGCATCACGTGCACCCCATGGCAGCACAGGCTGAAAACCACTGGGTCTGGGTTCTTCTCAATGCAGCAGATGAGTTTGTCTTCCAGGAAGCCAGGGGAAGTGGGGTATGCCCAAATGGTCAGCTCCTAGACCCGGCCCCACAGAAAGAAATAGAAAGAGCACTGTGTGTGAGCAGGAGGAGCAGCTCCTGGGCACTTGTACAGTGCCAGCTCTACCTGCCCTCCTCCTACCTGCTTCTCCTTTGGTTTGAGTGTCATGCTGGGAGGGTCCAAAAGGAATGTCACTGCTTTCCCATCATTCTCAAAGGAGAACTGGACCTCTGCATCCACAGGGGAGTTGTTGAGGATGGTTAAATTCTCTGAGTTGCCGGGACAGTTCCGGGCCTTGTACCTGTCCACAAAAGGGGAAAAGGCTGCAGAGGAGACTGTTGCCTTTGCCACACGTCGAGGAGAGCTCCATGTGCACCCAAAGAAGCGGTGCTGGAAGACCCAGTTCTAACAAACAAGTGAGGGAAATGGATCCCAGTCAGGGGCATGGACGTGTGCTCATCCTTGCCTTACTTTGATGCCTTCCCCTGGACTTGGTGCCTCCACCCCAGAAGCCTGATGATGCTCAGGCCACTTCAAGAGTTTTTAATACAATGTAAATTCAAGGGTGCCTAGAAAAGCAACAGTACACCAGGCACATGGGTTCTTTCCCCTTCTTGGGGTGCCTTCCCTGCTGAGTACAAAGAAAGAAAACTCTTTCTTTAAACTCTTCTCTTTTGGAAAAAAGTTTAGCTAATCTCTTTCATAAAAGTCATAAAAATCCTTTGGATTTCATGCGTTAGCTCAACATCTGAGAAGGAAATTTAAAGCATCAATTCCCAAGAGGAATGCAAATAGATAACAAGGACCCTTCTCTCAGGTGTGGAAATGACTTTGGAGTGAAAGGGTTAAAGAGGCAAAGAGAAATCCCAGATTATCCATCAACCTGGCTAAAGATTGTCTGGTTTTTTAAACTATTTTGATTTCATTTCCTTACATTGGCAAAATAGACCTAGCCCTCCAGATCTCCCATGGAGACAAGAATTTAATGTTAAATAGTATTTAAAAAAAAAAGTGACAGTAAAAGTAGAAATACACAATAGCTTCAATGACAGCGTGTTTAGGCAGACTTTACCTAGCAGTGAGGATGCAATGTCATCACAGGAAAATGTACATGATGCTGTACATTACCCCTGACACCCATTGGCAGGTGAACCATAAATCTTATTATTAATTACAGATTAATGAAAGGTTCACAAAACCATCTACAGAAGAATTGCTCAATCAGGCTACCTGCAGAGCTCAAAGCACCTCTAAAACCACCATACAGTTCATTCCCTACAGGGTGAAGCTGAGATGTGGAGGGGGACAGAAGTTGCCCCCCAAGTCTCCTTTGGTCTGGCAGCAGCATGCGGCTCTGGCCACCAAGGCGGCCACCAAGACACCCACCGGGTAGGCAGAGCAGCTCCTCCAAGGCCCATTTGCCTCTTATCTGCTCAAGTTCACACATCTGTGGTCCTTCAATCCCATGTGTCTCCCAGGACTCTGCTGGGGACTGCCCTGGATTGTGCCAGCAGGACAGCATGTCTCTCCAAGCATGTCCAGGAAAGAACAAGGCCCAGCAGGGAGCACATACCACTCTCTTGATTTCCCACACAGCAGAGGTCCAAAGTGGAATTGCTTTGTGCTCTCAACATATTCCTTGAAGATGATTTCATCTGCCTCCATGGTCTCCCTCCACTGTGGAAACACCAGCCTGGGCAGAGAAAGTGGGGAAGAAGGAATTACGAGATGCTCCAAGTAGGAAATGTAGTCAGAAAGCCATAACCCTTCCTGGTGGCTGAGGCACCATCTGCCTTCCCAGCTCCCAGCACAGGAAGAGATGCTGGGTGACCTCAAGCAGCACCACCTGCCCAGGCCAGAAGCACCAAGGGGCAGCCCTGGCTGTGAGTTCAGGGGGCAGCAGTGTGGGAGGCTGCCAAGGGCCAGCCTTACCGCGGGTTCTGGCTGATGCTGGGGTACACGCCCGTGCCACTGCAGGGCAGCTCGTACTGGCGCTTTGTCTCCACGAGCTCAAACCTCAGTGTGTGCTCAAACTTCCCTGGCCTTTTGGTGGAGAAGTGGACCTTCAGTTCCACCTCACCGTGGCCAGGCACTATCCATCGGTACCGTTTCAGCCTGGCAATTAAAGAGGAGGCTTCAGACATTGCTAAGGAGCAAATGAAACAAGGAGGGTGCACTGGCCATCCCGTGGAGGCACTGGCACAGGGTCACTGTGGAGCTGGGGATGACGGACCTTGTTTGGCAAGAGGACCAAGAAGCAGAGGCATCACCTCTTCCCATGTGGCTCACCTGTGGAATTCTGTGGGGGTTGAGGCTCTTTTCAGCACACTGTTGGATCTGGTTGCAGAGGAATCCTGGGGACTTTCTGTTCTGTGTGTGGAGATATGGTTCTCCTTTGGAGAGTTGTCTCTGCTGGCTGCTTTATGTGTCTTTGGTTGGCCCTCGGCAGAACTGCCCTTGGCATCTGGGGCCTTGGCCTAAGGGGAGAGAGAAAAGGGAGGGACAGGTGAGCCCTAAGACATCCCCATCCTGGAAAGCAAAGCAGGTATTTCTCAACCAATGGAAGAGAGAATAAATAAACAAATAAGTCCACCTGCCCAGGGTCTTGGTCTTCCTTACTGGTGTTTGTTTTACCTAGGACACCCCTTCTCACTTCAGGACCCTGTTCTCAAAGGAAGTTGACAGTTTTAGGTGATTTTTTTTCCCTCTTGTCTTACAGAACTGCTCTGTCTCCCGCAGAGCTGTCGCTTTTGTCCCATCCCTGACAGAAAGGAGACCTGCAGACATGGGGCCCCATCACATCTTCACTACCTCTCCACAGTGATCCTTCTCCATCCAACCTGTCCCCCATGCCCCCATCTAGCCTGGTCCCTGCCCTGGCACCTTCAGTGCCAGCACCACTGGAGCACCCACCTGATTGTCTTCCATAGCAGCACCTTCCGGTGCAACAATGGTGAAGGGCTTCACACACTCTGCAGAACCCAACCACTCCTCTGGGTAGTTGACTATGGAGAAGACAGCAGCAGGGGGCAGGGGAGGCCCTTCGGGATGCAGTCCCAGATGTCTCAGCATCTAAAACAGAACAGAAAATCCTGCTTATACTTCTCTTACCTTCATCCTCACAGCTCCTTCTTTAAAGGCACTGATCTTTTAGCAATGGGGTTTTTGATTTATCTGAAGTATACAAGTGCTTTGTTATGCCCAGTGGGGTGAGCAGGCTCCAGAGCAGAGGCAAGAGCTACAAGCAGGACTGGGACAGAAACCTCTCCCAAGTGACTCAGCTGAAGAAAACAATGACCATGAGCTGCCCTGTCCTGGGACCATTTCTAATGATTTCCAGGCTGGGAAACTCTGAACAGATGGGATACTTGTGCACAGAGCACTCCCACTTTCTCCCCACTGTGGGATGGATGGTGATAACCTCCCCATCCACACAGATGCTACGGAGTCATTGTGGAACATCATCAGGGGCCTGGACAAGGCTCTGTGCCATTATCACCTGGGGGGACACAATACTCCAGGACCCAAGACCACAGCATGCTCAAAATCTGAGCCTTGCAAGGTTTTACCTCATCTTTTGTTGGCATCCTCCCATCCCTCAGGATCTCCCTAATCATGGCCTTTGGATCTGTGACCTGGATGTCCAAGCACCACACCCCGACATGCTCATCTCTGACTGCCCCTTCTGCAACTTCACTTTGTGTCTCCAGCTGTGATGACTGAAGACTCCTTTGGCCTCCACCTTTTTGTTCAGGCTTCTTCTCCACCTTCTCCTGAGGCTTTATGGTCTTGTGAAGCTTGTTTTCAGCTGAAGGCTGGGATGTGTTTCCATTTTGGATCACAGGTAACTGTACAGAACCCTGAACCTTGTCACAGGAGGAGAAAACCTGTGCGTTGTCCTGCTGCGATGACTCATAGATCTGAAACCTCTTCTCCATCTCAGCTGAGTACTCTAGGATTTTGGTTTCCCCCTCCTCTGGGGCTTTGGGTTCCCCCTTTCCAAGGGCTTTGGGTTCCCCCTTCTCTGTGATTATGCTTTTCCACATCTTTGGGGCTTTGTATTTCCACTGTTCTGGGATTATGGTTCCCTCCCTCTCTAGGATTTTGATTTTCTTCCTGTCTGGTAATTTGGTTTCCTTTTTCTCTGGGGATTTGCTTTCCTTCCTCTCTGGGGTTTTGCTTTCTTTCATCTCTCGGTGTTTGCTTTCCTTCCTCTCCGGTGATTTGCTTTCCTTCCTCTCCGGTGATTTGCTTTCCTTCTTCAATCGTATTTTGGTTTCCTTCTTCTCTGGGGGTTTGCTTTCCTCCCTCACGGGGGGATTGCTTTCCTTCCATTCTTGGGGTTTGCTTTCCTTCCTCTCTGGGGGTTTACTTTCCTTCTTCACTGGTATTTTGGTTTCCTTCCTCTCTGGTGATTTTCTTTCCTTCCTCTCTCGGGGTTTGCTTTCCTTGCTCTCTGGGGGTTTACCTTCCTTCCTCTCTGGGGGTTTACCTTCCTTCCTCTCTGGGGGTTTACCTTCCTTCCTCTCTGGTATTTTGGTCTCCTTCTTCTCTCGGGGTTTGCTTTCCTTCCTCTCTGGGGGTTTGCTTTCCTTCCTCTCTGGGGGTTTGCTTTCCTTGCTCTCTGGGGGCTTGCTTTCCTTGATCTCTGGGGATCTGCTTTCCTTCCTCTCTGGGGGTTTACCTTCCTTCCTCTCTGGGGGTTTACTTTCCTTCTTCTCTGGTATTTTGGTCTCCTTCTTCTCTCGGGGTTTGCTTTCCTTACTCTCTGGGGGATTGCTTTCCTTACTCTCTGGGGGATTGCTATCCTTCTCTAGCAGTTTGCTTTCCTTCCTATCTGGGGGTTTGCTTTTCTTCTTCTCTGGGGATTTCCTTAATTTCTTCCCTGTTTTTGCAGGCTGCTTCCCCAAGGAGAAATCCTTCTTTTCCTTCTTCCACTTCTCTTCCTCCTTCCGCTTCTCTTCCTCCTCTAAGGCTTTTGCTTCCTCCTCAAGCATTTGAGCCAGCCGCTTCAGCTCCCTTCAGCAAACAAAATAGAAAACATCTCTGAGAGTCACCACCACAAACCTGCGCTCATCTCTGAGAGTCACCACCACAAACCTAGGCTCACTAGTCCTGGCTGGCCCTGCACTTTACTGCTTGACCCTGAGGCCAGGCAGAAGCACAATCTTCCTCCACCCACACAGATTGGGAACATCCCAAGTGAGGGGAATGGTGGAAGAGGCCCTCCAGCACCAGCCAAACCTAAGCCTTGCCATCGTAAGGTCTCGACTGTGCAACCTCCCTCTTAAGGCACACCCAGACACCCCCAGCCCACTGCCAAAGGCTGATCCACCAGCTCTCTGCACTGATGACTGAAAGCGCCCTTCGTCCCTTGATTTCCCAGTTTAAACCACTTCACAAATTGCTAACATCTGCTTGTCCCTCCTACAATTCTAACTCAATTCATTCACCCCACTTCTCTCTGGGCATAGCCTGCTCCTTAATGAGAATAATCCTATCAGTCAGAAAGCAAAGGCTGCAGGAATTCCTCTCCTGCAAGACATGCTCTTGTCAGACAGATTTCCTGCTAGAACCCAGCAAACTGGTGCTATCTGCCATGGAAACTATTTGAAGCGGCCTCGTCCGTCTCTTCCCCATGAAACCAACTTCAGCCTGAGCTGAAAGAAGACCTGATACACAGGCTTGCTTTAAGCAGCCTCCCCTCCCAGCTCCACACTTTTCCTGTGTGACGTGACCTGACCTGGGCTACCTTGCTGGAGCAGAGCTTCTCCTGGGTTTGCCTACTGCTGCAGCTGCAGGGGAGTCTAAAGGACATGAGCTTTTATGGATGGTGTCCCACCATAAGGAGAACCCTGGCAGATCAGCATTGCAAGGACCTCATCTGTGGCAAGACCAGCACCAAGGGTTTGTCTGGGCCCCACACCTACCCATACCACAATCCCACTGTATGGGTGAAGAAGAGGGATGATGAAGAAGGTGTAAATCAACATCATAGACTTAAAGACACTTCTACAGGTAGTGCCAAGGCAAACCCAGAGCCCAGCTCCCTGCAGGCAGCATCTAAACTGGGAGAGCTCACCACTAAAATAGAGAAGATGTTCTATCTCAGCAGAAGAAGATCCTTCCTCTCTTGGGAGCCAGGGAGCTAAGAGTGGCCATCCTGTGTTGCTGCTGGCCTTTGCTATCAAACACCTCTGAGCTCAGAGTCTTTGGAGCAGGGAAACCCTGCAGGGACACTACCCTGAGCAGTAACCCATGGAAGGCTTACTCACCTCTCTCTCTGTATACACTTCCTTTCTGGTATTATTTTGTCCACTAGAGCTTTCTTCTCAGGAAGGGCATCATCCTCATCCTCATCCATTTGCAAGACATATTCTGTGCTCCTCTGAATAGGTTTTTTCCTCTGCCATTCTTTAGCACAAACCAGAAGAGTAACCATGAGTGACCAGAAGCAGAGCTGAGTGCTCTGGGTCAGCCACAAGGATTCACAGCTTTTCCCAACCCAGCCTATCATACCAGGAGATGCTGGGGAGCTCATAACCCTGCTCCAAAATTCAAACAATCACCCAAACTATGGCCGGGCAGTGAGTTCCTGTGCTTTGCCTGGCTTAAGCGCACCAAGGCTGAGGACAGTCTTTTGTCACTGATCTACAGCAGCTTGCACTTGTGCCCAAGCTTTAATGTTAGAGATTAGGGTGAGTCTTAAAACCTCAGATCTCCTGCAACTCTGAGATGAGTGCTGGTTACACTGAGGTAGAAGGCAGAAAGATGAATAAAAACATTTCTTACAAGCTCTGGCTGCAAACCCAGATGCACAGAGATAAGGTTGAGGGCTTGAGAGAGAAGCTTTGAGAGGGACAGATATATCTCACCTTCCTTCTCTCTTTCAGCTTCCTCCTTGGCTTTCCAGGAAGCATAATCCTGATGCAGGTTCACCATGTAGATATGATGACGATTGTTGACAGCTTTGAATACACAGAGCAGAGAAGATTCCAGGCTGCTTGTGAAGAGGCTCTCCAAGCCATCAAAGACCACTCCCTTGGAGCAGTCTTCATGCTGCAAATAAGGGGAAGAACAAGTCAGCCATTGCACACAGGGGGCTCACAGCTGGACAGTTAAGAGATGTCACAGGGTACCAGCTATCCTTGTTCCAAGGGCATTAGCTAAGAACAGCTTGGATCTGTCCTTAGGCTCTGCCAACTAGGGGCATCTGCGGCTTCCCCCAAGGTTCCCTGCACACAGTCCAGGATCCTCCAGCAGCACGTATGGACCTCCTCCTCCTCCTCCTCCTCTCCAAGTCATACCCCTCTGCCTGTCTCTCCAGAGCAGGATCGTCTCCTTTTACCCCACCCCACACACCTTCAGCCTCTCACAGAGGATGTCCACCAGCAGGTCCTCGGGCAGCACACAGCTCAAGCAGTTCAGCTCTTCCCCATGACTGCTGATGATGTTCAGCTGCTGTGGTGCAGGAGCAGTGGAAACTGTGAACTGTAATGTGGAGCATTGTTAGGAAAATAAACCACGGTGGAAAGCCCTGAACAATTCCCACTGCTGGGCTTGGAGCTGGGGGTTCACACTAGTGGAGAGTAGAACAACCCTGCAGTGCAGGCTGGAGCTCCAGGTGAAGGGCCCATCTCTTGGCCAGCAGGGACCTGAGTCTGCAAGCCCCCAGTGCAGCCTCCCAGCACTTTGCTTACTGCCTGCAGCCATACTTGCCAGTAAACCATTGAGAACCAGTGGAGTTTGTTGCGGTGCGTATTTGTTTCATTCAGTTCATTGTTAAAGTTGTCATAATGGCTTGTTCTTACTTTTCCGTGTCGTTTTCTGTGTTTTCCCCAAGTTGGTTTATCCCTAAGTTCTACCCGCCCCTGAAACTACCTTGTTTGACATTCCCCACCCCTTGTTCCCAAACCTTCCCTGTCATTCTGAGAATACCCTGGGCCAATCCCTTGTTGCTCTGCCCCCCTGGAAATCCCCTAATACTCGATGCCCCATTGGCCCCATTGGCCCCATTGGCCCATGTCACCCTTTCTCCCTCCCCCCCGGCTTCCCTCATTGGTTTGTACTTTGTTAGACCCTGCCATTCACTCGTCCCCTAAGAATTCCTTATTGGTTGATCGTTTGTACCCACCCCCCCAGTGGGTACAAATCCCGGGCACAGCAGTGCTTGGGGCTCTATTGCTCCTGCTCCCTTCAGGCCTAATAAGCCTTTTGTTGGAACCTCAGCAGCTGAGAGCCTTCCCTTTTCTCCTTTGCCTGACCTCTGATGCTATTATACCGTTTGAGCAAGTGGCACATAAGGTTCTGCCTGCAGTAAACCCACACTGAGGCAGTTCCCCGCACCTTTTGTGGTGCCAGTGTTTCTCTTGAGCTAGCCCGGACTCCAGTAGCCGTGTCAGAGTTGTCTGCCAGAGCACATTCTCAGCCCAAGTCATCCCCAGCCTGCCAGCTGGGCTTGGCACTATGGACCCACATAAGAGCCCCCGCCCATCTCAAAGACAATGCAAAGGTCCCAGGGCAGGTCATGTTTACCTTGGTGTCCTTTTTGTTGGGTTTGCTGGCTGGCTCCTTCTTTTGTGCTGCAGGGTTCTTGCCTTTGGGATTCTTCTTCTTCATGTTGTTTTTTTCTCCAGAGGCTTGTTTGTTCTTGCTCTGAGCAGTAAGCAGAGGCTTTTTACCTGCACAAGGGACAGATGGTTGAGGAGGACTTTGAAAAACAATTAGGTACCTTTCCCCACAATGGGCATAACCTTGGGCCCTTGAAGGAATGTGGCACTTTTTCCCCAGTCTGTTGGGCACTGGCAGCACTGTTTCCCAGAAGCAGCTCCTTCCCTCCTTCTCCTAACAGCATGATAAAATATGCCATCCCATATTTGATTTTAAAGCCAGCACTATGTCCCTCCTAACAACTGTGCGTGCAAGTGACACTGCTTGCATAGCAGTTGCCCTGCAGATGAAAGCCAAAGACTGGTCCTCCATGACTGTTTTTCCATACACGGCACCCATCCTGCATTCTCATGTGGAGACCTGCAGCCCTACCCTACTTGTATCATCTGTCTCCACTGAAATTAAATCCTCCTTGTGGGAAAAACCCAGCTGGAACCCAGACTTTTCTTCCTTCCACCAGCTTCCAACCCAGCCAGGTTCAAAACTGAGCAATGCAAAACTTCCCCCTGCACCAAGCCACGTCTGCCTCACCCTGCAGAGCTCAGGGTACACACTTCCCAGTAAATTTCATTAAAGTCTTCAGTCTCACATGGAGAAGAGCCCAGCATGCATGAGCTGTGTGCCCTGACAGTGGGTATAGGTAAATCTCTGGAAAAAAGAGCTCATCTGTAGCATGTCTCATTGGAAATTCCTCTGGGAGGTTGTCCTTCCCTTCCTCTCCTTTGCAAGGTTAAACCCATAGTCAGTCCTCTTGTGCTTAATGAGCCACCTCAGAAGGCTTTTTCCTTGTTAAAGTGGGCAGCAGTTCTGCCTGCTGCCCATGAGGAGCAAGCTTGATTCAGCTTTGAGGGAATATAAAATATTTGGGAAAGAAACAGACGTGCTTCACCACCCGCAGAAAAATGAACATGTGCCAAGAACGGCAGCAAAGCAGGCTATGAAAGAACCCCTGACTGAGCCCTTGTAATTGGTTTCTTTCTTTTTTTTTTTTTTTTTTTTTTTAAAGACAAGCTACAGATGCATTTCACTCACATTCCCAGACAGTCATGGAGGGTTTTTCAAGCACTGGCTCTGGGTCCAGCATTTCTCCTTACCAGCATCATCTTGGTCTTCGCCTTTCAGCTCCATGGCAGCCTTGGTGCAAAGCTCCCGGGCGCGGCGCCCTGCTTGGCTCTGATCATTGGCGATGGCCTCTTTCACCATGGTGTCAATGGACAAGTGAGCAGTGTCATAATAGTGACACAGGGCCACCACTATCTCTGTCTTTCCTGAGAGAGAGGAGGACTGCTTGGTGACACTTGCATACGAGGCATTACAGGGACAGGCCTTGGAAGAACCTCAAACAAGATGTCGAAGTAAAAAGGACAGTGGGAAAGCAAGTGTCCCTCTGGGGAGGCCATGAGGGAGGCAGCTGGAGTGTGGGTACAAGCTCTGAATTCTAGAGCCAAGAGGATCATCTCCACCTCCTGTTCAGCTGAGGACTTTGCCTTAAGCACCATGGTCCACCAGGATGTGTTCCTCCTGCCTGCCCCTCTCCCTGCAGCCCAGGGCTGCAGCTCACATACCTGCCCGGGGTGGCCCATGGACAATAACAACAATCCCTCTGTCCTGCTGTGCTTCACAACTCTCTGAAGATGGGTCGATGCCCAGGTGGCGCATGACAGCCTGAGAGATAGGGCTCCCAGTCACTTCCACCATGGGCTCAGGAGAGGGTGTGACAGCCCCATGATATGCTGCAGTGCAAAACCAGGGGGAAAAGTCAGCCTCCCGCCCTCCTTTGATCCTCATCATCCTCCCCATCTCCTCAGATCCCACGAAAGGAGACTTGGTGAAAGCAACATGAGCTTGTTCTTTTGTTGCTCGGAAGGTGCAAATATAAAAGAGCCAGGGATATTAGACCTGGTCCTACTGGCTGAAGAACTCATCCAATCCTAGTCTTTGTGGCTAAGGGACACAAGGGAATATCCTGATTTTATCCCCAGTCTATAGCAGCAGAGAGGAGCTTCCTTTGGTGACATTCAGGGTAGAGAGAGGATGCCCCAGCCCTTCACCCAAGAGTTCCTCCACCAAGCTGGGGAACAGGCAGCTGCTAAAAGCATGGGCTTTCCCTGGAGAACAAGGTGACAGACAGTTCAGGGTGTATGGGCTGGACTCCCTGCTGTGGCCACAATCAAGACAGACATGGCCAAACCCTCACTGTTTTTCTGACCTGGTGCTGCCTTGTCTATGGCCTCAGCCATGTCCTTGGCCTCTGCCATGGCCTTGAGCTCTGCCTGTTGAGCCTTCGGCCTCTTCTGTGCTTCACAGTCCTCCAGCACCTCTGGGGGCAGCATCCCACCCACGGTGCGTGGAGGCATTAGAAAGTTCTTTTGGTACTCAGACCCTGCTGCCATCCACAGGATCTGTGCAGGTAGGGAAGAGAAACCATACACAACGTTCCTTTTCTCGCCTCTCTTCACACACACTCAACAAACCCATTTTCTGTCTCCTCCCATCCTCCCTCAACACAAACTAGTTAAGTCCTCCCACAGCACATCAGCAGACTTGGCTTTACTCTGGGGATTGCCTCCATCTCCCTGGCAAAAGCCTGGGAATGCTGGAGTGCTGTGAAGCTTGGGCAGCATGTACATGGGGACCACACCTGCCTTCTCACCTTCTCTTCCTCAAGGTACTGCTCATCAAAATCCAGTGAGTAAAACTCAACAGGGAAGTTGCATGGGTTCTTCACCACCACTGTGGCATCCACCCCATCACTGTCCACCAGCACCCATCCCATCTTGAGTGCTGGGGGGCTAAACTCCAACCGTGGCTCTAGACCTTGTCCTGAGAGGTGCAGCTTTAAGTGATTGCTGCTTCCACAAATGTTAAGCTTCAGCTCATTCTTGTAAGACCTCTGAAAAGAGAAAAGTGCAGAAAACTCATCCACAGAGTCCCGGGTGACAGGACCCCAAATACAACGCTTGCCCCAAGGTCAGGGTGTTACCAGTCCCTCCAAGGTGAATGGAAACCAGGTATTTACTTATGCTAGATACTACAGCCTCTGTGTCCTGGGTCTGAGTAACTGGGATGAATCCTGGTGTGCATTCTAACTGCGTGTTTGGGTATCAGATGGAAGTACAATGGACTGTCAGGCGTTTCCACCTAGTCATGCAGGAGTGCAGTGCTCATGAGAAGGGCCCTCGGGGTTACAGTGTCCAGACACAGTCCTGGCACTGCCAAGTCAGGCAAACACCAGCTCCAGGAGAGAAGCAAATGAGCTCTCACTGGCTAGAAATAAGGGTCATCTTCTCTGCTTAGTGTCTGGCTCTGGTCATAGCCAGACACAAGATGGTTACATCTCTCGAGCAAATAAAGACCCCTGCGACTGTTAGCGGGCACAGAAGCACTTGTGTCCATACTGGTACACACTGTCAGTTTCCAAGAGCCAGCAGCCACAGGCAAACTGCTCTTGGGAATACTCCATCCTTTAAGTTGAATCCCCAGCTGCATAGGAATGAGCAGGCAGGCCAGAGCCCTGGCTACTGCTGGCAGCACACCAGTACAGGTGATTGTCCTGCCATGCCCAGGAAGGTGTCTGGTGACTGTTTTGTCTGTCAGTTCTGCAGCAGGACGAGCCTAGACTGGCCATTCCAGGACTGTCCTCTGCAAGCGTGCAGCTGCAAATACAGCCAGGCAAGAGGGAGGCACAAGGGGAGTTGGGCACATCCCCCTCCTTGTGCCAGGAGGCAGCCACAGAGCCCTGATGCTCTCTCTCTGTGCAAGCTCCCTGTGGGCATTTCGAAGCACATCTCGCAGGAGTACTCTTGGGGTGAACTGAGCCATGCTGAGAACGGGGCTTGCAGAAAGCTCCCTGTGAAGGCACAGCTCATACCTCTGCACCAGGCCCTCATTTCCAGATAGCCCTGACAGGCCTCCTGGGCTGACACCTGCCAATCTCACCTCCTGCTTGGGTGCAAACTGGATTTGTAAGTTCTGCCACCTTCCTGGATTGAGGGTTCCTTTGGAGGGCGTCACTTCAAAGGGACAGGGCTCATCCTCCAGCACCTGCTGCTTCTGACGCATGGCTGGTATAATGCGTTTGCGTTGATTGTCCTGGGCACAGAAACCAATTGTGTGAGGTCTCCTCAGTGTGTGAGGACAGAGCCTCAGTTCTTGTAGTGCTCTGAGACACTGATGATACTGTGCTCAGAGTACCCACAGCCAAACCAAGTGTGGCCCCCATAGCCTGGAGCTGCAGCAAAAACCTGTGAACTGGGCAGGCAGATAGGGAACTACTGTCCTGAGAGGAGGAGGAAGGGGTGAAGATGGCAGAGAAGCAAAGCATCAGATAATGGAACAGGTCCAGGCAAAACAGTCTTGATTTAGACCCTCAGAAGCTTCCTCAGACACACTGTAGATCCAAGTGCTCAGGCAGCCACAGGAGCAGAAAGGGCAAGAGACACAAAGAAAACCCAACCAAGAAGTTACATGTTCGACGTCGCCTGTGCTTTACCTTCCTGACAGGCTTGATGGCAGTAATGAACCACTTGCAGGGTATTTGGAACCAGTTGTAGAGCTGGACTGTCTCAATCTGGCACTGCCCAACGAGGGTATCAGAGAACTGCAGCATGTTCTTGGAGAGGTTGAGCGACAGTCCCAACACAGTGGCATGGAGGTGGATGTTATACGTGGGGCCTTTTGCCACCTGGAGAAGGACAGAGAAGTCAGCGGAGGGTGCAGGTGACATCTGCTGCTGCACCCAGCCTGCTGCATGCCCCAAGAGCTCTGGTACCTCTATGGGCAGCAGCACATCCACATCACCCCATGGCCGGCGGGTGCTTTCAAAGCACACCTCAAACATTATGGTGTGTCTGTGAGGCAGACCCTGCATCTGGTCCAGATTCACTCTGAAACCTTGAACAGATGAAAACAAAGCAGCTGAGATACTCAAGAACCACAAAATGTGTCTTAAGCACGTTAAGGTCTTACAGGTGCCCTGGCTGAGAAGTCTGGGAAAAACCCCATGCCATGGTGTGACCTGGACAAAAAAGAGTGCACCTGAACACCCCTCAGACACAGTGAGCCCTTGTGTGATGGAAACACAGCCCTGCCTCAAGGCCTCTTTTGGAAGACTCTTTTGATCCACCAGAGGATGTCACAGGCTGTTTCCTCAATAAAGGCTGAATACAAGTGCTGTGACAGTGTGGACTCCAACCAAAGCACTTCCAAAACACAGCAGAGTCTGCTGGTTTGCAAAACAAGCCCACTGAGTGCCCAGAGAGACTTGATGCTTGTGAGAGCCAAGGGCAGAAGATGCTGAGAGGTGATCAGGGTGATGAGCCCTTCTGGCCTCTGCACTGAAGCATTAGGGCAGTCACAGACAGCCCAGGTCCCCTGGGCATGGCTGGCCAGGAGAATTCTGCCTCTAAAGCTCCCAGCAGGGGCACTGAGAAGAAAAAGCTCAAAAACCTCACCAAGTTCAGTGGCTTAAGCTAATCTGTCTGAGACACCTCCTTCAAGCCCACAGGAAGTGTCTCCAGCACTGCTTACCTGTGTCCTGCAGGGCAGATACATCGACCTGGAAGGACACTGGGATCTGCCCAGGGTTGGTGATCACCAGAGTGCGTCTCTCAGTGTAACCCTTACGTACAGTGCCCATGTCCAGCACATATTCAGGCAGCTCAACTCTGCAAGGAGGAATAAGGACAGTCCTTAAACCACAGCCTGGCTGCATGTCCAAGTGGATGGGGGATACAAATAAAGTGGCTAGTTCTTTATTCTCTGCTGTAAAAACTCAGCTCAAGCCCATGAAATCCATGGCCTGATCACCTGACAATGACTTTGGGAAGTCAGGAGTACAGGTCCTAGGTTTTATCAGCTACTAATGGTACGTGAAAATGAAATTAGTTTTAAATGGACACCTGCCACAGCTCCTCTGCCATGAAAAGCCAGTATAGGTGAGTACACTGGGCCTTCACTGATCTCAGTGAAACTGCTTAGCCTGTGTATAGCCTGAGCCTGAAATTGCTTTGGGGCCTAGCAATAAGTTTGGCCTGCACAGGAGATCTTCATTGTTCTGCAACCAGATTACATGATCTGCTCTGCAGAGAATCTTCTTCCTGAATTGAAGCATCCTGTACTTGTGCTGCATCATGGTGGTGTAAAGGGACAGACCAAGTTACCTAGATAAGCCCTGCCTGCCCACCAGGATTCAAGCCATCTGATTTTGGGTTTTAAAGGGTTTGCTGACATGTGCAGTTCCCTTCCCTTCTCTTTCTTTTTTGTTTTGTTTTGTTATTGTTGTTGTTTTTGTTTTTGTTTAGTGTGCTCTGCTACTTGGAACCAAGACATCAGCTGGGAGTTGTCTCTTTCAGAGCTAGTCAGCAGGGACAGAATTTGTGCTGTCTGGAAGGCCTTGAAGGTCTGCACTGGGTCCCCTCAGCTCAAGGGACAGAACCCCACACCTGTGGGGAGCTGAGCAGTCCAAAGCTCAGCACGGTGCTGGGGAAAAGAGGACACTCCACTGCTCACATGGAGAGTGTCACAGCCACCAGGACCACATCCTGTCTGAAGTCCAGGCTATTCCCAGCTCTGCAGACACAAGGAGCTCTCAGGACAAGGGGACATTGCTGGGTGTTCCCCACGAGGCACCTGGTGATGGGGATGGGAGTCCCTACTCACTTGACAAGACTCTGGCGCATCTTTTTGTCAGGGAACCTGCTGTATGGGGGATGGGATGGGAGCTTTTCCTGCAGCTCCAGGGCAGCCTCCTCTATCAGCATCATCACCGTCTCTATCTGCAGCTCAGTGTTTGGCTGAGGAAAGGGAAGACAGTGCCTGGTTAGCAAAGGTCTTTCCCAACGTTGGCATCTGAGAAAGGATCCCACCCTGCTCTTATGGACAGGGGGTGTGGGGTCCTCCTGTCTGGCTGCTCAGTGTCAGTGACACCTCCTGCTCTCTTAGCCAGGACCTCATCTCCACAGCAGTTAACTCCAGCATCTTCACCTGCCCAGCCCCTGTTAGCAAAGTTTGCCTCATCTGGCCAGGCAGACAAGCCAGGAACCTTCCAGAGCTCCAGAGACTTGCCTGCCCCCAGCCAGTACCAAGGCAGCTTGGACAAAACCTGTCTTGAAAGGGAACTGGGACCAAGCTCATCTTGGAGGTGAGCACTACCAGCACAGTCCCAGGGCACAGTCAAGCAGCTGCTGTTCAGGTCTGTAAATCTAGCAGGGCTTGGGTTGGGACCAACAGACTCCCCAGCAATGACCTGCATCTCCTTTAAAGCACCATCAATTCCATCCCTTGAGCATGGCCTTCAGGATCTCTCCCTGGGGTAGCCAGGAATCTGGTGCAACCCCAGAAGAGAGCATGAGCAGAGTGGAAGCCCTAGGGGCAATGCTGTGGTGACACATGCTTGTAAGTGGGCAGGGAGGTCCCAGGTGCCATCAGGGCACCGGTGGGCTGTAAGGGGCTCGGGTGCCATGGAGAGGGTGGCATGTGCCAAACGGGGCTGCAGCTGCTCTTACTACAGTGCCAAAGCCAGGTGCGTGGGGCTTCAGGTTCTGAGTCTTCAGGGTCTGAGTCTTTGGAGTCTGAAACTTCAAGGCCTTAGTCTTCGGACTCTGAGTCTTCTGAACAACTGATTGATTCCTCTGACTGAATTGTTGCAGGGGTTTTATGAGCTTCTCATATTTTTCATTTCCTGAAGGAAGAAAACGTCCACAAAGTGAAGTGTGAGCAATGTGCCAATCCCATTTAAGCTGGGAAGTCCCCACCTCTCAACACTGGTTTCTTCCAGAAAGAAATCCCTCCAGCCATCTATGGAAGGTGGATGCTGCTGTTCCTCTCTGAATCCTCATTTTATTTGCTCCCACCCATCAAGTTTGTCCATCCCCACAGAGGAGCATCTCATTGCCTGCAATGTCACGCAAATCCAACCCTGTCAGAAGCCCTGCCATCCTCTCTTACAGTTTTCCCAAGCCTTTCAGTCTAGCCATCATCCTTCAGGACCCTGCCAGATGTGCAGGCAAGCTCTGCAGGATGGCTTCTGGGACAAAGCCCACGTGGGATCCTCTGCTCAAGACTCATGAAGCAGTCAGAGGGCTTGAGTTGGTCCGGGAGTCCTGTAACCCTCAGGCTTGGTGGAGCTGAGCATGAGATACCCTATGTGCATATGGTAGGGAACAAAACCAGAGGGACCCTTCCTAGGGGCAGACAAGCAGTGCCCACCTTCGATGTTCCAGGGCAGGTTCACACTGATCACAGGAAAGAATGCTTCTCCTTTCAGGCAGATATTCTCTGGGTCCAGGTCACCCACTTTAAGCTGGAAAGTCCTGCTGAAGGCTCCTGGTACTCCTGGCATGTAAGAGAATTTCAGCACTTGCTTCTCACCAGGTGCAACGGAGCCCTGCAGGGATGGGAGAGGAGGGAGGGAATGCATCAGAGTGTTTGATGGGGGGATGGCTCAGGGGACAGACAGGCTGAGAGGACAGGTCCTCATCTAGAAGAAACCATCAGACCACATCACCTTCATGATAGACGTATTACAGTCTTGGCTTTGGCGATTGTTAAAGTGAATATTACGTGTTTCATAATGTTTTCTTTTGTAAAAGATGTTTTGCTAAAGTTTAGAGTTCTTTCAATGTGAATGTTATCTTGCATTGCAATACCAATGTTGGTGAAGAGTTGATGCAACATTAACATTTAACCAGTGGAGGAATGGAAACCTGTTGAATGTGCTGAAGAGTGACAAATGACCAGGACTAGGACAACTGCACGTGCTCCAAAAAGGTGGGACGGAGGAGGAACTATGTTAAAATATTTCAATACATATAACCATTTGTAAATATGTATGAGGCTGTTGCAATACCCAGGGTATATAAGGGGTCTTGATGTGTGGTGTGGTGTGCCTCTGGCTGCAGCTAAGCACCCAAGTCAAGCACCCAGTGCTGTGACTTGATTTATTGACTTTGTCCCCTGTTGTCTCTTACTTAATTTTCTTTAAATTTTAACTGAGGCATGGGCTTCGCTTCTCACACCTTCTACATCCCTTGTGCCCATAAGGTCGAGCCTCCAGCCGCAGGGTGCAGTGTGTTTTCCCAAGGGCTCATAAGGCTGCAGCCTCAGCACAGCCTGATATAAACACAGCTCTGCTGCCAATGGGGTTTGCCCTCTGCCAGCAAGAGCCCACCTCAACAAAAAAAAAAAAAAAACAAACCAAAAATAACAAACCAAAAAAAAAAGGCTCTTTTGCTGCTGCTGTGGAAGAGAAATCCCTGCACTCAGCAGGGCCAGCAGCTCCTCTCATCCCTTGTAGGAGACAGGCATGAAGAAATGGGAACGCCATCGGCTTCCTCCTCCCGCTGCAAGGAGGGACAAAGGCAGGAGTGCTGCTTCGGCTGGGAGACATCCAGGCAGGACTGAGAAGCTTGGACAGTGGTGGGATGCTGCTAATTTTTCTCCTTGCTCTTCCAGCCCTGCTGCTCCCTAGCTCCCTCACTGCCCCACAAAGCCGCTGCACAGCAGCAGAGCTGCAGGAGGCAGGGAGCAGCAAGCCTAGGAAGGGATATGGAAGTGCTGCTTAGCGCTGGCAGCAGGGAGGCAGGGCCAAGGGCTATGTCCTGTGTGATCACACAGCCTGGCTAAGGTGACCCTCAGCAACGCTCCAGTGCCAGCACAGCCTGAGATCTCAGCTATCAGAGTCCCAGAGTGACTGTGAGGAACCAGTTAAATTTTAGTTTATGCCTCAATATATGTTAAGAAGACACTTTCTGATACGGGGTGAAAAATTACTATGGGGGCTGTACCCTAACCCTTAACACCCTCCACGAGGAAAAGAAGTTGCGAGGAGAAAATGCATGCAGGCTCCACCTCTGGGGGGCTGCGAGCAGACTCCAAAGCCCAGGAGAATTTTGCCTGTCTGAACAATAGTCTTCCTAAAAGGGCTGAATTACAGGAGGAATCTTTCCATATGAAAGCAGTCAACGCTGCCAGTTTTTCCCTGCCGTTTTTGGCTTTTTGTTGGGCTGGGAACAGCTGGAGGGTCCGGCTCCCGGCAGAGCCACTCCCCGCTCGCCGCGGCACCCTGGTGCTCGGCTGTTTGCCCGCGGGCCAGCCGCGCCTGCTGCCGGCTGCGGGTGGTGGCCAGCACTGCGGCAGGCGTGCCCGCTCGGGGCGGCTGGCCGCACACAGCTCCATCTGCCGAGCGGCACACGGACAGAGCGCCCCAGGGTTACAGCAGCACCGCTCTGTGCCTGCCAACTGTTACTTTGCGTTTCTCACTTTCTCTCTCCGCTGTTTTATCCCCTTCTGGTTGGGACCGCACACTTTCTTCATCAAAAAACAGTTTTCAGATATAATACTTGTTTTGTTTACACTTTGTTTTCATCTGAGAAATCTAGCAAGTAGAATTGTTCTCTATTCCCCTTACAGCAGCACAAGACAATAACTGTGAAGGGCAACCAGCCTGCTACTGGCACTGTACCACTTCAGCTCTGGAGAGGCAGAAGCAGGCAAGGAGAAACGCCCCTCCAGGCTGGGGTGAGAAGTGCCTCCCTCCCAGAGGCCTTTGCAGGCACATGTTAATATCTTGAGTTCTCTTGGTTTGTACAGTTGTTCCACCCCTGTTCACCTTGGATGTACCCTTTCTGGAAAGTTCTTCCTTTCCTTGATGCCCCTTGGCTATAGTTTGCCCTATTGCTCCATCCCTGTTACCCTATTGGTTCCCCTGGTTGGCTGCCCCTCCTCTGCACCGCTTTTCCCTGTCCCTATAGGACCTTGATCCTCAGGACTCGCCTCTTTCATCCCATATTTAACCCTGTGCCCTCAACCCAGTTTTGTCTTTGTCCCTGGATTCCCTTCCAGACCCAATAAAGCTTCACTCAGATTTCCATACAAAGACCTGCCCTTCACCTGTTTTGTCAGCCACTTCTTGTTTTTAGCAAGTGTGCTCGGGGCTCCAAAAGCACAGCTCGTTCTCAGAGGAACCCAGTGAAGCGCATCACTTGAGGTGACCAACAGACTTGTGCCTCCTCCCACTGGTGTGTGCCCTGTGACAGCAGAGCCACCCACCAGCCAAGGCCATGAGGGAGTCTGTCAGGAGAGCACTTGCTTCTCTGCACCCAGCAGAAACAGCAGAAATTACTTACAGCCCTCTCTCTCTAACAGCTGGGTTTGGGATTTTCCCCTCTGATTTTTTTCCCACTTCCACCTCTTCTTTTTTCCCTTTAACACTCTCCTGGGCCACTTGACACAGGACTGGGGTCGGTCACTTGTGGTACTTACAGTGGGGGGGATGACCAGAAACACGCCAGGCAGATGTTGCTCTGCAGTGCTAGGATTTAGCACCCAGTTGAATTTAATCTTGCCAGTGTTCGCCAGGGTGACTGTGCTGTGACGAATTTCATTAAATATCTGGAGAGAAGGCATAGGAGTGGGAAGTTACAGACCCAGGCCTGCTGCTGGGAATCTCCTTCCTCTCTCCTGGGGCTGAAAGCAGACACATAATGGGAGCAGGGACCACGGAGGAGATACAGGCACGGGGGGACCTAAGGAACTCCCAGGCACAGGGCACCTGCACAGGAGCAGGGAGCTCTGGCAGCACACAGAGGTGTGGTAAACAACCATGTGAGGGCCAGTAATAAAGGAACCAGGGGACCCAGGCCCTCTGCACTGTGAGGGTTCACCAACAGCCAGGAGAAACAGAAACAGCACTGAGGCATCCCAGAAGAAAAGGCACCTGCATTCAAGTATTGGCAAGCAACATACATGCAACAAGGGAGTCACACAGGGCAAAACAGACAGGGCCAGCAGCTGGAAATATCTGTGTGCTTTCAACTGAAAAAGAGTGAAGTGGGAGTTATTCTGGGACAGTCTCACCAACTAGAGCAACTGGAAGCCCAACTTGTTCCCTTGATTATTGTGTGGATTAAGCAAGACCTTTAGACAAGAGCATGTCCTTGGGAGATCAGTCTTTAGGAGTGGATCAGCAAAGGGATGTCTCAAGACATGTCCCTCCGAGCATCCCCCCTGGGGCCCTGCCTGCCCCAGGAAGCAGTGTTAGGTACCCTGAAAAAGAGGCATTCCCAGCCTTTTGGAGAGGGTTAGAGATGGCCATTTCAAACCAGCTTGGATGCCAGATGTGTTCCTCAAAGGTTGCAATTCCAAGCCCCAGAGCCAACAAAGGGGCTGGGAAGGGGGAGGAGCCCTGGACTGAGGTGGGCAGGAACCCATCGGCCATGGTTCAAAGGCAAGGAGCTGTGCCAGGGCACACGTGTGGTACCTGAAAGCCGCAGTTGATCTCCTGGAGGCTCAGGGCGTAGCTGATGCATGAGGCCTCCCCGGTCAGCTCCACCTCGTAGGTGGGGCCTCCCTCTACATGGCACAGCGCCGTGACACTGGCGATGGTGTTGAGGTGGCCAAAGAAGCTGAAGGAGACCTTCTGTCTCTCTCCTGGCTGCAGCACACCCGACTGCGGCAGGATACTGAAAACCTGGAGGACAGGAACGATTGAGATGTTCAGTGTGGAAATGGATGCAGAAGAGCACCTTGGAGCAAACTGCAGCTGTAGCTGGAGGTGCCTATTCCTCAAGCACAGCCAGAATCATCCTGATCTCATCCTGTGTCCATGCCACTGACCAGTGGAGAGACCACAGGGAAGATCTTTTCCCATACTCACAGATCAATGCATTAATTGTACATTCAAGTGAACTGGGATATCTCCTGGCAGTAGAAATTCCCTCTGATGCACAACTTGCCTTTAAAAAGCGTTTCCTACTGCTTTTAGAAAAGGAGGAGACTCAGAGTGAGAGCTCTTGGAGCTCAGGGATCTCAGTGAAGGACTCCAGCCCAGCTGCTCTGACTCCTGAGGCTTTTCCCCTTGCTCTCTGATTTATATGCTGCATTCTCAAGGTGCTACAGCAAAAGGCCCTGCAAAAATGCCCTATGGACCACCTGATGAGCTCCAGGGGGAACAATGCCCTCCATAGGTGCTGCACAGTGTCCTTGGGCAGCCCTATGACATGCCCTGCACGGCCTCTCCAACAACCAGTTGCTTCAGCAGCGCTTTGTGATGGGTCTAGAGGGATGTGAGGCCCCTCTGTGGGCAATGCTGAGGGCTGCCAACGGGACTGGGAGCTACAGCTCTGCTTGCCATACCGAAAATGTGGAAGTGAGACAGATTCCCTCTTACATTCTCCACTTTGAGGGGAGTGTGCAGTATGTCCGTGGATAACCTGAATCCCCCCCCCCAAGCCTAGTGGGATGTAATACTTTTCACAAGTATATGGCAGCACCTGAAAAACAAGCCATTTTCTATGCTAGGAGGAAGAGACAGCCACTTTGCAAAGTCTCAGTTTATAAGACAGCTTCAGGGCCACCACTGCAATACCAGCTCTTGGGTAAAAGCAGAGACCTGAAAACAGTTGGTTTTGGCTGGGTTGGGAAGAGGGTACATGGAGATCAGCACTCATCACAGCTTGCTCTGGGAAGGAAGCTGGAGGTCTTATCATCATGATGCAGATAAAAGCCTCATCTTATCTTTGTGAAGAAAACATGGCCACAAAGTCCCACACTCCGCACAGGTCTGTAGGATCTCAGCAGGCTTCTCCAAAGAAAACTCTCTCCCTCCCACACACCCCATGTCCAGCCACTGGCCCTGCTGCCCAGCGCACTCTCGGGGCACAGGACAGTAGGGCAGCAAAAAGGGAGGACAGCAGGAGCATGACTTGGTGGTGGTAAGCTGGGGAGGCAACACAAGCAGTAGGTGTACAAGAAAATCTACCTCTGCTCCTAAAGACTGGACAGGATCCCACGATTCTCTGAGGGCTGTGTCTGGGTCCTCCCCATTTCTAATCTTGAAGCGTCTCCTTTGAGATGCCGAGTAATCCAAGCAGGTTCTCTTCTCCTTTGGTGGTTGGGGTTTGAACTTAGGTGGGCAACGCTCATGCCTGGAAAATAATGTAACTATGAACAGGGACCTGCCATGGGAGGAAGGGACACCTGCACGAATAGCTCCTGGTCAGGATGCAGCTGCTGGGTGGGTGCTGGTGCGTTGAACTGAGAAAGGCTTTGATCCAGCCCTTCTCAATCCAGGCTGGAGCAGCTCTGTTCTAAAGACAGCCCAGGGATGATACTGGTAGCAGTGGTGCAGGCAGCTGCAACTGCTTGCATTGAGGAACTCCAGAGGATGGGGATTAACACCTTGTGGGGATGCAAAAAGCACAGTGGGAGAGGAAAAGACAGAGAAGGCAAGCCAAGAAGGTGAGATCTGAGGCACCAAGGGGCACACCTGGCCAGTGATGAGCCAGCACAGCCCCCTCCCCAGTGCCCAACGTCAGAAACTCTGCAGCTCTACCAGGTATTTATCAGGGATGTTTCCCTGACACTCTTGGGGGGTTGGATGATATTTTCCAACACTCCCAGGTGACTCAGGTCACATTCCCCATTTTAAATTGAAGCAGGTGCTCAGGGTAACTCTGCTTGTGTTTCTAATGCCACGTCAGAGACACAGTTGAGCCATGCCTGCCTGTCACCCTGCCGAGCTGCAAGTGCTCCCCACACAGTCAAACACAACCTGGATGTTCCATTCCCAGACCGGCATTCAGTGCCTATAATGACCTGCTCCCCAAAGAAGCCCTGTCTTTAGCTTTGTAGCTTGTTATCTAAAGCTGGGTTTTATTTCTGGATGAGGGGCTCTCTCATCATAACCCCCAAGAGCCCCCTAATCATCTGTTCTACTGTCTTTAGTTTTAATGAATGGTTTGAGGCAACTTCTCAGGACCATGGTGCCCAGACAATGACATTTTTCACTCTAAAGTAGAAACTCTCTCGGAGGCAGGGATAGGAGATGATGTGATGAACAAGTCCTGCTGTCAAGCAGTACAGTCCCCATAAGGGACATGTTGCAGTGGGGAAAAGTTAAAAATAGTAATAAGTGTCACCAAAAAAAGGGAGTGGAGAATCCAAGGTGTCCACTGAAAGCGGAGCCCTGTGAAAGAAATCATCCTGACACTAAAGGAGTTGCTTCAGAAAAGAAGGAAAGGGAAGGTAACAAGATGTTCAGCATCAGCCCAGGCTCTAAGTAGCTCTTTCTCTGGTGTTGGGACTTTCTGGGCATCCTCCAGCACAATGCAAGGGAGGAAGATAAGGAGCAGACAGGAGCTCCTGCAAAGAGAACCCATCCCAAAGCAGAGGGGTCAAAAGGGCCCCCCAGAAGCACTGTGGGAGCTGGGACTAGGGGCCCTTCATCAAGGTGGACATTGCCTCAGGCCACAGAGGTCTGAGAAAGCAGCTTTCAGCCCAGCTTTAGCTTTCCTTCCCAAGGGAAACCACTACGGGTTTGCCCCAGGAAGTATAAAATTGGTGGAAAACCAATTCCCTGAGCATCCAGCTTGACCACGGCTGGTCACTGCTACTTACAAAAGGAAAAGTCAGAAGCAGTCTGTCAGATCCTAGGCAAACAGCTTTGTTCTTTGCAAAGCAGAAACAGGACACCAGGAAGAAGAGCTTCAAGGAGAGAGCAAAGGTGCACATACCTCAGCCTGTTCACCTGGCCGTCTGAATGGAATGACCAGTGGTACTGGACAGGCCGTGGGCTGCAGTTGGTTATCTCCAGAGAACGCCCTTCTGCAGTGCCAGCCAGGATGCAGCCAAACTCCAGGGTGCAGGGCTGGATTTGGAGATTGGGGAAGTGGACTTCTCCTTGAAGGGTGATACACTCCACATAAGGATGGCCGTTGACCATGTTTATCTTCAGAACCTTCTCTTCCTTCCAGCTATGAAAATCCAGTTTATAAGATGGGTCAAATGCAATGTAGAGATGACAGGTCTGTCCTACATCCACTGTCACAGGCTGCAAGGAGATGAACAGTAATTAATCACCCGTGTGATGACGTCCCAAGGTCTCACAGCTGAAACAGTAAATGCTTGAAGTGTGATTCGCAGCATGGGCTTCTTGGTTCATTGTGCATTTCTTTACAGCAACACTGTGACTGCAGCCACAGCAGTCTAGTCCAGGATTCCCTCAAGCCCATGTTTCTGTGCTCAGCAGCAAGACAAGGGGGTGGCTGCTGGAGAGCTGGGATGCTTTCCAGGAGACACCTTTACTGCATGGCTGGCCCAGACCTAGTTGCCTGCTCCTTCTCCTTGTGCCTTAAAGCCAGGATGGACCTTCTCAATTCAGATAAGATTTTGATTCCTTCAGCAGCTCTGCTGATGCAGCTCAGGCCAATCCACTGCTGACACTACAGAATAAACTTCTTGACTCAAGGCTCTCCCAACAGAAAGGCACCACCACATCCCTCCTCTTCAGACCCCACTGGAGGAGTCCAGGGCTGCTCACCTGGCCATCCGGGAGGGGCTGCTGGTCCGCATCGCAGAGCAGAAACGGCTGCTCCAAGTCCAGCATAAGGTCGAGTGGCAGCAAGCAGGTGTTCTTTAAAGCCAAAGGCTTGTACTGCAGAGTCAGGACATCATCACTGGGTTTCTATGGAAACGGGAGACAAGGAAAAAGAAGCCTCAGCTAGCCACAGACCTCCTTCTGCTTCTGCTGCATCTCACAGTTTTCAGCCCCAGAAGTGCATACATCTCTATTTCCCCCTTCTATTTGTTTCTACCCTTCCAGGAGATTTTTCTTTAAAGCAGATGCTTTTCATGTTTAGAACCACAGCATTCCCTGGGGGACAGGGAAACACTCCCACACATGGATGAGGGAATAGCCCCCTGAGAGGAGGCAACTGCTTAAACAAGATCTAAATCAGAAAAGTTAATCCAGACCATTTGTCTCCAGTTTTGTCTCTCTGTTGGGCAGAACAGCAGTAGATGGTCATCACTCACATACAGACATTTCTTGCAACCTTAATGGCTCTAGCAGCCTCATCAAAGCAGTTCATCTGCAACATGTGTCCTGCAGCCCCTGCTACAGGGACACAGTGTCTGGTCTCAAAGCTATGAGCAGCCTAGGCTCCTCCTTCCTCTCTATCCATAGTGATGGGCTTCCTGCACGGTTTACAGAAACCAGAGAGTTTGGGAAACTAGTTCTGCATGTACTGATATCAGGCAGGTGCTGTGCCATGGCATGCAATGAATCAGTTTGTGTGTGTGGCATCAAGCAGAAGCCAGGCAGAATCAGGGAGAGCTGAAAAGCTTCTAGTTACACCTGAACTGCCTGTTCCAGGGATTCTGTACTTCAGTGGAAGCCTAGGAATTGGAAGAGAGGCCTGAAACTACAGACACCAAATAATGAAACATCCTCTCTTTTTCAGACAACTGTCAGGAGAGGAAAAGGTGATGCTGGAGTTGGGATCCAGAGACTAAAGGACACCTGCTCTGCCTCAGTGTTATCATCGCTGCAGCTGCAGGATGTCTGGGGGTCCTTTGAAGCAGGTGAGGCTCAGGGAAATGCACAGAGCTATACCAAATAGCTATATCATAAAGCATCCATGCCAACAGCAGAGAAGGCAAAGAGACACAGGAGATGATGGGTTTTTCCTTGTCAGCCTGAGGAATTCACAGGAATCTCCATTTTTCCCAGCCTCCCTACAGCATCGGGGTACAGACATCCCTGTGCCTTGGAGGTTCCTGAAAAACCTCCCTTTACACTGAGCAGAGAGACTGGCATTTCTCTGGAAGTGGCCACAATCCCCAATGGCAGTGAAGCTGTAACTGCAATTTTACGTTGGGGAAGTTAAATACCACTCTCATCCCTAAAAGTATCTTCACTCACTTCACAAAGTGCCTCAGGAAGGGTAAAGAGGGGCTTTAACACAAGCACACACACACACCCCCCCCCCCTCAGCCATGCTGTTAAATGTCAGGATGCAATCCAGAAACTTACCTTCTCCACCCAGAAAGAGAATTGTCTGGCTGATATTTCTATGGAGGGATCAATAAACTTGCAGGTAATGGTTGTTTCTATTATCTTCTCTGTCCTGCTGGCTGTCCCAGTGACAGCTTCACACATCACATAAACCTGCACCTCCTGCATGCAAGGGTCTCTTGTCATTGCTGGGTGGTGGCAGAGCATCCAGACAATGCCCTGCCCTGGCTCAGCACCCACCACCCACCACAGGCCCTATTGTTGCCTTAGAGTTATGGCCACTGTGCCTTTTTCTTGCTGTGAAGTAGCTTCTTTATTCTCCACTCAGTTGTCCCTAACAGTGCACTCAAAAACCACAAAAGGCACCTGTGAGAAACTCCCTCCCTTTACACGGCTTAATTTTTATTCTGCTTTTACCCCAGATAAACCGCTTGGCACTTTTTTAATTCACTTTCTTTTTGGGCTCCTAGTCTAACTGTAAGTTATTTCTCTGCCCTTCTTTGCTGACTAAGCATGAAACACTGTTTGCCTCAAAAGGGCAACATTTCCTTCCGCCCCTGCTTTGGGATCAGCCCTGGGTTTTGTAGCTGTGGAATCACAAGAAAGCCTTAGCTGGTCTGATGGTGGCCAGCAAGGAAAGCAACTGGTGCTGCCACAGGAACGTGTGGCCTTAAACCAGTTTCTTGAAGGCCCCTGCTCATTTCCCCAGGCAAGTGTCAAGGAATGTGGAACAAGCCCAGGGGAGGGCATCTGATGGCTCCCCAGGCTCAGCCCTTGGTGGGGACCTCACCTGCTCGATGGGGGAGAAGCCTCGCAGCACCATGTCCACAGACTCGCCCGGCTGCAGCTCCATCGACAGTGGCTCCAGCCCAAACACGGGGCTGGTGCCTTTGGGGCTCTGGCAATCATCTTCGGCCAGGGGGCTACTGAGGGCTGGGATGCTCTGGCCCTTCTTCTTAGGGGGGCTGTGACATTCCACACTCCAGAAGAGCCGATGGAAATGGTGGCCCCTGTTTGTTACTTTGAACCGACAAATACAGGGAACGAGCCTAGAATAGAGGCCAGGATGGAAAACAGTATGGGAGTAGCTATTTCCTTGGTCAACAGAGTGCTCCCAGTGAGCAGTCTGAGGTGTTAATAGCTTGGAGACTGTCTGCATTTCCAACTCTTAATGTGGATCAGAAACAGTGTCTGATAAGGTGCCCTTCAGGACCTGGTTTTTCCTCCAAAATGCTTGTTCTGGGGTGCTTCATACTGTGACTGTATATTGTATAATTGTATTCTACATCCAAAACCGTTACTGAATCTTTGAGATCCTGCACTTGGGGACCTTTTGTGTGTGGGGGTGTGATTGCAGGCATTTTTAAAAGCCAGCTCAGAGGCACTTTCTGGATGATCCCAGCAAGCTGGTAAAAATGATCTGCCTGCTCCAGGACCGGAAACCAGGGCAGCAGGGACTCTCCTCCAGGTTCATAGCACCTTTGGATTGCACTGGTAGCCATTTGTAGAAACTTTTGCACTGGTATGCATTTCGCAATTAGAAGCTGTTTTAAAGTGAACTTTGCAAACTCTGCTGGCAGCAAAAAACCAAGCGAGGTCCTGGGCAGAGCAGGGCAGCAGCAGAGCCCACGAACAACACGAGGAAGCGGCAGCAGCGGTGCTGTGGACCCCACACAAACCAGCAAGTTTCCATCTGCCTCTGGAACTGCTCTGAGAGCTCCTGCCCTCCTGCTGGGGGTTCTCACCCTCTTTCTTGTCTCTTTGTTCCCAGGGCCCCTGCTTGCCTGAGAGGCACCATTTTGGAAGGGAAGGCTGTGATGCCATCTTCCCTTGGTCCCTCAGCCACATGGAGGGACGGCCTCATCCGGGCACCATTTCAGAACCTTTTGTTCTGGGGAGCCTGTGAGAGCATTACTTGGTCAAGTCAGGACAATGTATGAGAACTAAAGACAATTCACTGGCCATTTAGCAACTGGTTTCCCTTTCAGTGGCTTTTGAGGGTATCTAACAACATTCAACTGGCCATCCCATGTTTCTAAAGGAGTCTCTGCCTTTGGGGAAGGTGTCAGGGCTTGTAAACTGAAGAAGATCTTTTCTGAAGAACTACAGCAAAACTGCTCCTTGTTGAGACAGGAGGAGAGGTGGCAGTGGAGAGATCTCCTACCTGAACTGGTGTCCCAAGCTGAGCTCTGGGACGAATGGTTTGTCCATGACAATTGTGGTGCCGGTGCCCACAGCCAGCAACATGAAGGTGGTCCAAAGGCTGTTCCCAATGAAAAGCTGAATAGTGTCAGCAAAAATCCCAGTGTCATCCAAGGTTGCTGTGATGGTCACAGGAATATCACCCGTAGCGGGGATCACTCCTTCTCTGGGTTCAATGACATAGCAGTGGGGTTTGCAGGCCTGTAAGAAAAGCATATTACGCATTTAGGATGGAAATGACACACCCTGGTGTTCTGGGGGATATAAGAAAAGGAAAGAATAAAGAGGGGAGGATAAAAAATCGTAAGGGCTTAATTTCCCTAAATTTAAGCTATAGTATCGGGAAAGAGCAGAGCTTATACAACCTGTATTTCCCCCTCCTTTAACAGACTCTCCTAATTATCCCAGTTTTGCCCGACCGACGGGACACTCCTCCACAGGAGACTGTTCCTTCCCCAGTCTTTCTCTGCACTATGTGCCAAGGAAAGCTGCTTTGTCTCTCGTGGCTTCTTACGAAGGCTCGAGGCCAGAGGAAGCCAGGACTGCTCAAATCCCACTCCAGAAACCACAGAGCTGGAGGATACTGCGGAGAGCCTGAAGAATTAACTCCGCAAAACCAGTTCAGCAAAACCCCAGCACCAAACTGTTCTTTCCCAAGGGGCCATCAGTGCTTCTCAACATCCCCTGAAGGACTGAAGCCCTCACTTCCCACTTATCATCAGCTGTAGAGAGGCGCCCCAGTGCCCTCTGCTTTGGAAAAGTCACCTCTGAATGGTTACAGCAGGGCAGAAAAGCAGGAAGCAAAAAGGAAACTGGATAACATGCGCCGTGTGGACATGGCCCACTCTTCCCACCACTCTTCTCTTCATCTGCTTTCTCATGGACTTCATGGATTGGGCAAGAGAGTGGGAAGCTGCCCCAGGCAGGGCGGAAAGGCCTTGCAGCAGCACAGCTGCACGGACACAGCTCTGCAGGTCCGGCCCTGGTACGAGCTTGTGAAACCCATCCTTGACACGCCAGGCCCACCCAGCCAAGGTGCATTGCTCCCTGCACAGGCTGAAAGCAGAATTTCATTGTGGAGCTAGAGAAAGCTGTCCTGGAAAAATCCCTCACTTTAAGGTTACATTTATCCCCAAACAGCTGGAAAAGCAGCAAGAGGAAAGTTCACGGCCCTCCTCCTTGGCCCAGGAGGCTGAGCCTGGACTCTCCCACACGGCCTGATGCTTTATCCACAGACTCAAACAAGTCCGTAGTATCAGGTTTTAACCAGCTCCACAAGTTCAACACACCCAACGTGAAGAAGAACAAATCTCAACCCCCTCACAGATCACCCCCTCCATCAGTCATCCCCCCAGTCCCAGCCCCAGCCTACAAGCCCTCCACTGGCTGCACCAGCCCTGCTCCCCCTGCCTGGGGAGTAGCCCCAGCTCCTTCTGCCCAATGCAACCTCCACATATTGAGGAGCTGCCTTTCTCTGCAGCTGGTCCCCAAAGATGCTCTTCAGCGGCACATGTTGCGGTGTGTTTTTTCTTTAATGGTTTGCCCCTGTTCCCCCCTCTATTGCTGGTCTAGTCCAAGTTGTACCCTCCTACCCAGTTGTCAATCTTCCCTAAGACCTCCCCTTTGTTACAGAATGTTCTCTGTCCCTCCTCCTCCTGAATTGTCAATCCCACATTGTACCTGCCCCTTGCTGTGGAATGTTCTTTGCCCTTCCCCCTGCCAAGCTGTCAATCCCTCCTTGTGCCAAGCCCCTGCTTTGGAAATCCCCTTGGGCAATCCCCTAAGCTTTGAAGCCCCATGGGTTTGTTTGAATTGCTCCCTCTCCCTGTGTTTCCTCATTGGTTAAAGCATTGTAAACCCTGCCTTGTGCTCCTCCCCAATCTTCCCCCTATTGCTTGAGGATTTGTACCCTCCCCTAGAACCTCCCCTGTATAAAAGTTCCTGCACACTCAGTGTCTGTGTCTATTGTGCCTGGGCCTTCCTTGGAATAGGCTGCCTTGGGTTCCACAGGGAAGATCCCTGTCTTCTCTTTGCCTCTGTCCTCCACGCTTCCACGTATCTGCGTGCTGTAGAGAGCAAGCCCTGCCCTCCTGCTACCCAGCCCAGCGTTGGTCGGGGAGCAGCCACTCTGGGCATGGGCTCGGGAGCTGGCTGAGCAGCTCTGGCACCGTGTCAGGCACAGAGACCATAGGATGTGGGGGTGCACAACCCCCAGACATGTCTTTGTGTGGACAGCCCAACTGGCTCGACCCACAGGAGCTGTGAAAATTGCCTCCCCGCAAGCAGTCTGAGGACAGACCTTGTAGCCTGCCCTCCTCTAGTAACAGCAGTTTGGCACAAAGCAAATGGATAGATGGAACCCCTAGGGAAATGTAGGGAAACCATTACGGCGATCCATGCGCTCCGGGGAGCAAAGGACCACAGGTTTCTCTTGATCTCAGAGCTCCAAAACTGTGACACATCCAGCTAAAGGCCTTCCGTAAAATTAAGGGAGAACTTGTCAACACAACCCAGACTAATTTGTGCTCCAGCATCTCTGCCCCTGATTTCACTGAGCGGTGCCCCAGCTAAAACCTCCAGAGCCAGGTTTCTCTTGCCTCGCTCAGATGGAATATTGGAGTATCTTGCCTCCTCTCACACAGGGCGATCTAGCTTGCATCTACAAACCAAGTAATGGCTGCTACTGACCAGTCAATTTCCCTGGAAAACAGCCCCACAGATACTTACTATCTCTGCCCTGAAGTCTGTAGGGACAAGACGTTTGTTGAAGAGGGTAAAAGTTTGTGAATTAGGCTGTAGTGCTGGGATCATGCCAAACTCTATCAGCCTTGGACTCGGGTAGATGTCTGCCAGCTGTCCAGTGCTCTGTAATTCTTGTCTCTGTTCCAGGAAGCAAGCAAGAAAGATTTTTTGAAAAACCAAAACAAACCTCAACAGGGAAACCTAGAAAAGCTTAAGCAGCTCAACACTGCCTAAGTTACTTCTTTAGGGACAGCTACCACTCTCCTGCTGAAATGCTGGGCTTTTGGAAAAGAAAACAAAGTTACACATTCACCTCCTAATTCAAAAGGGTCAAGGTAAAGACAAACCTTCGAAGTACAAATTATTGGCCCCAAGGGAAAAGCTTTGGAAGAAATGTCAGGTTAAGACCAGGCAGACAGTTGAACAACTAGTTATTGTGGTGGGGAGAGACTCAGCTTAAAAGGTAAGCAGCCTGAGAGTTGAAACAACTGTTTTGTCCAACTTCAGGTTCACTGGCACAGCCTGCACTGCCAGTCCTTCCTGGTGACTGATTTCTGTGCAGGGCCACAGTGGCCCAGGTTCAGATGATTGGTGCCATCCAGGGAATTTGGCATCCTCATTTGCATAGGTTTTAATGGAAGTTGAAATCCTTGCAACAACTCTTCAAATGTCACATTTCCTTTCTTTCAGAGAAAGCTCAAGGTTCCCAGAAGTCTTCTGACATCTTCTTTTGTGCTCAGAGAGATGACAAGACATTTTATAACAGATGTTTCCAAAGTTACTAGCATTTTAAAGGTTAATTAACTAGAATTATCCTCGATTCCAGCTTAGATGAGCTACTTTCTGTGTCAGACACTGAGATTACCACCTATAAGGCATGAGCTGTTTATGCCACCAATCCCTCCTGTCCTCCAAAGCAGCCTGTGCCTGGTTTCCCCAGAACAATCCCCATACCCTTTGCAGCCTGCCAGGACGAGTTGCACAAAGGCACACATCTCCCCTTGCACTCACCCGTGGGTTTCTCTCATCCCCAAACACGCTGATAAGAACACTGGTGCGATGCTCGCCCAATGTTTGGACTTCGATTGTAACTGGAATCTCTGCGATGCTGTGAGGCTGGACAATCCCACAGGGTTTGGGGCTGGAGTAGAACACAGGAGTGTCCTCCTTGCGTTTCTAGAAGGGACAGAATCAAATGCAATTTAGGAGGGACCTCTGAAGAAATTTCAAACTCCTTAACATCCACCACAACGGCAACTTACACACATTTTTAAAAATCCCCAGGGCAAAGATAAAAGGCAGAAACAAGATGCAAGAATTGTAGGCTTAGCATCCTCAGGGGGACCTGCAAGGAGGCTGCCAACACAGGCATGGGTGTCTGTGTGTGCAGCAGCTTTTCACAGCCCTCTAAGGTGTCCCACAAGAAAAGACCCTGAAGACTAAAACATAAACTGTTTCCTCAGGAGATTACACTGCATCCTAAAGTTTACATTCAGGTAGGATCCTGCTCTCAGCAGATCTTTAAGACTGAATAGAAACCAGCAAGGACTTATCCAAACCCTTTTCCCCTGCAATAATCTCCTCAGTAATATTTGCAAGAAGGAGGCGCATGTGATGCCAAACCTGGGGAATAAGCCCGTAGCAGCCAGGAAGGTCGGTGTTATTCACAACGAGGAACTTCCTCTCGTAGGGCACCTTGAGGCGGCACTCGTCGTACAGCAGGACGTGAGGGTACACTCGCAGCTCAGGAACGAGACATCTGGGCAATGAGATGACCCCAGGGGAATCAGAGATACTGAGAGGATGGGGAACGTTTACCCTCGAAGATTGTGAAATGGAGCATAACACGTTTGTCACTGTCAAATAGACGTTTAACAGCCCGACACTGATAAATTGCCTTCAAAGTCTTCCCACTCAAACATGTCCTGTCAAGGAGGGGCAAATCCTGAGAGGCAGCACCCAGAGACTGCCAAGTGCCCCAAGCAGAGCACAGCTGTCCCACAGCTGCCTCAGCCCCTCCTTTACCCAAGAAGGCTTACAAGGACTCCTGTAACAGTTCCAGTGATCCATGAGCTCTGGGGGAACCTTCCCAACAAGGAGCAGTGCTCACCAAGGCTCAAGGAACACACGACTCTAGTGTCTCAATAAAAATGACTCCCTTCTCTCCCTTGGCACTGTTGCCCTGCCTGAGAACTCAACAATTTGCCCTAACCTTGGAGGGCATGAGACACCACCTGTCCTGCAGAGTGGGTGATCACCCCTTCCCAGTTCCTACATCTCCCTCAGTCCTTCAGTCCACAGGTCTATGCCTGTTTCCAGTTGCACGTGCTTAAAAAAAATGCAGCCCAGGCATTGACTGGATGGCTCTGCCTGGGAGAGGGAACAGCACCAGGGAACTGCATCTCTCTTGTCATTAAACTGACGCCTGCGGCAGCATAGCAGAATGGAATGCAGCTGCAGCAAGAACAACTTTTGGTTTTAGTCTGAGAACATTAACGCTCAAAATGGGAAGCAGAGGCAAGGAGAAAAACAAGAGCTGGCCTGTCACTTCAAGGGCTGTTTCCCCCTTGTAAGATCCTGCCCTCACCACTCTTGCTGTGAGCCACTTCCCCACGGTCACGTGCCCTCATTAACAGAAGCAGGCCCTGACTCTCAGCAAGCTGCTTGGTGTGTCCCAAACCAGTGCAGGTTGGTTACAACCCAGCACAACTCCACCTCTTGCAGGAAGGACGAGAGGAGTCCCCCGGGAAATTTCTTCCACTTCAAGCACCAAAAACCAGGCCAATAAATCACATCATTCCTGGTCCCTTTAGAAAAAGGCCCAGGACCATGCTGGGCTGTGAGCAGGGGTGCTTTTCAGCACAGGCTGCTTTCCAAGCACTGCTGTTCTCTCATCCGGCTGGGCAGAACATGAGGTCATTAAACAACACGTCTCCTTGGCAGCTCCAGCCAGAAAATCCAGGTCAAGGCAGCGTGCTGGGGGAGGCCAGGGAAGTGCTGGTACCTGGCCATGATGGTCACTGATGCCACTCCATTGCCAATACCCTCCAGGTCCACCAGCATTCTCCGGCAGAAATCCATCACGGTGTTGGAACACAGGGTCACCTGGTGGGAGAGGAGAGGAGAGGAGAGGAGAGGAGAGGAGAGGAGAGGAGAGGAGAGGAGAGGAGAGGAGAGGAGAGGAGAGGAGAGGAGAGGAGAGGAGAGGAGAGGAGAGGAGAGGAGAGGAGAGGAGAGGAGAGGAGAGGAGAGGAGTAAATTCCTCCATACAAAAGCTCGTTACCCACGTGTGATATCCTCCAGTTCTTTTTTCATGCTAAAGGAGAGGGAGGATTTTGCCTTAATTCTTCTGCTGGTCCATGTGTAGAGCACAGTCTCTGAGAGTAACAAAAGACTCCTGGCGATACCAGATTTGTTAAACACACCTTGCTATCAGGGTATAGGTCAAATAAATTAAAACATTAGACGAAAGCTCTACACACCACTGTATTCAAATTAAGGGGCCAATTTTTCATCTCACTACAATGACATAAATGCAGAGGAAATCTGCTGACTTGCACAGAATCAGATTTACAGCAGGAAGTTGAGGGCAAAGTGTGGCCCAGCAGGTGCTGGGCAGTTCATAGCTGCAGAGTTTTTTGTTTGTATGTGATCTCGGCGTACGATTTTGGAAACAAAACAGTGCTTCTTCAGGAGCGTCCCGATTAACCCAGCTAACAGAGGCCTCACGCCAGTGCAGATCTCACTCACACGATGCTCAAAGCTGGCAGCAGAGCTAAAGCCCTCCCACACTGCAGTGAAGCTTCAGCTGGATTCTTCCCATACCTTGATATCCTGGTGTCCCTGGGGAGCGATGGTCCCTTGGCTGGGATTCATTGTAAACTCCCTTGGCTCCACATAAAAATGAATTCCCTGCCTCCAGGATGGGTCACTCTGCTTTTGTATTTGATCAAAGCTACTAACAGCAGGCTGAGTGCCATCGTCAGACATGCGGAGCTTGAACCTCAGGGATGCTGGGGAGGGGTTAGTGAGGCGACAGGTCATGGTGTAGGGAAAGCCTAGGAAAAGGACATAAAATTCCATTTAGGCACCAGTTATGTCATGACTCCTGGTGTGCATATCCTGGTAGGATTAAAGTGTCATTGGAGTTCAGCTCTTTATTGTCTGAACTACAGCTCACCGAGAAGCTGCATGAGAAATTAATTGTCATTTAGTTCTCTTTGATGCTGATTCCAGACTGCAGCCTTGAAAATGCCCACTCTTAGCCCTGCTGAGTATTGCAAGCTTCTCTCTGATGGGGAGGAGCTCCCTCACCTGCCCCAAACCGGCACCAGTTATTTCCCACTGATGAGTGTGCACCCACACCAAGCATTTACTCTGAAAATCCAAGCTGTAAAATTCCCTGTTAAGTCTGCCAACACTCTCACAATTTTTAAGATACATAAACAGTGAGTCGTCATTGAGAGAAGCTACATCAAAGAAAGTGAGGATGGAATCAGGAACTAGAATATGATGCAAAGCACCCTAATGCAGTTTCTCTCTGCAGGATCCTTAAGGCATCTCTTGGTTTGGGCCAAACACACTGAGCACGTGACATCTCAGAGCCCACTCAGCTGGAGGCAAACCCGAGCCTTGCTTTGAGATTAGCAATTAGTAACATGTCCCACCTCATCCCAAAAAACCCGGACATCACACCCGTGCTGCTCCCTGTGATTGCTGCCTGCAAGTGTTTACCCCGCTTTAGCTCTGAGATTTGCTTTCCCTGCTGGAAAGCCAGAGATACAGCCACACATGGTGAAGCGTGGAGACCCAGGGGCCTGCCAGGGAGATACCAATCTCCATGCCCTGGAAGGAAAGACAAGGAGACGTCTAAAGGGCATTTAACCCAGGGTGACAAAAAGGGATTCTCCCCACAATTCTTTGCTCCTCTATGTTAATGTACCCCAGTTATGTCATCCCTAATGTCCTCCCCAGTTCTGCAAAGTTCTCCTTTCCCTCTTTACCCATTGGCCCAAATTTTCCACAGTGTTCCACCCCCATTTCTTTGTTGGTTGTTGCCCTTTGCCCCACCTTTGTACCGCCCCTGTGCTCTCAGCCCCTTGGACCCTCGTGTTCTACTCTGCCCCCTCTTGCCTTGTACTTAAGCCTCGACCCTCCTTTTTTCTGGCTCTTCTGCTCCTGGACCCCTTTGGTGTGTGGCTACAATAAACCTCCATCAGAACTCCATACAGAGGATCCCTCTCGTCTTTTCTCCGTGGGCTCCTTTCTGCTCCTTGCGGCCGTGTGGACTTAGTGTGTGTTTGTGTGCCTGCCTGACCGCCTTCTACTAAAGGCACTTTTCAGGAAGGTAGCGGCACTTCACCCTCTAGTGCACGCTGCTACGGTGAGGATGTCCTGCAGAGCCCGGACACCAGCCACAACCTGCTCTGCAGTGGACGTCTGGCTTGCCTGGCCAGCTCGGTGGGGAGGAGACTTCTCTCCAGGCCTGCTCACCAAGAGTCATTTGAACACAGATGGGGGGGATAAACAACTGCGGGCACAGCCCAGGGCTTCTCTGTGCACATCAACAGTGATCAGTGCCAGCTCCAGCAGTGACTCCAGCAGGGAGACAAGAGAGGCCACAAGAAGGACAAACACAGATTTCAAAACCTCCAATGAGACTGAGGTCACCACATGCAGACAGCAATCAACAGTTAAAAAGAAGCAAAACTACAACAGCTGCCTTCAGCTGAAGAGACCTCAGGAATGAAATCGGATTAAGCAGCAAGAATCTGCTATTACAGAACCTGTTGCCTTTCTTGCTTCATTGATTCAAAAAGCAACTTAACAAGTGCCTCAGGGGTGATGTAGAGTCGGGAATAAGCAGCTCAAGAAAGGCAATTAGTTTTCTTGAAAAGTTCATGAACTTCATTGTTATGGGTTTAGCCTTTGTAGTGAATTTCCCTCTCGGTCTGGGAAGGGGATAGGGGTTTGGGGGGTTTTGGCTGTGGGGGGGTGGGTTTTTCTGTTCATGGTTTTTTGGGAGTTATGGCATGATGCCATGGGCAGTTTTGAAGTGGGACCTGAGGTTTTGCAGGGAGCGGACCTTTCCTTCCTTCCACTCGGGGATGGGGAAGCTCAGCCGTGTGGTGCTGTGGGAGGTTGAGTGCTTGTCCCCAGCACTTCACTAGGCTGCAGCTCAGCACCATCATCAAACTCGCCTGCCTTCCCTGCTTCTGCCTGCTGCTGTTTGGCACTGCGGAGATCCCCTGCTGCCCGTGAGTTTGCACAGTTCCTTCCTTCTTCCCTTCCTTCTTCCCTTCCCTTCCCTTCCCTTCCCTTCCCTTCCCTTCCCTTCCCTTCCCTTCCCACACCTTCCCTTCCCACACCTTCCCTTCCCTTCCCTTCCCTTCCCTTCCCTTCCCTTCCCTTCCCTTCCCTTCCCTTCCCTTCCCTTCCCTTCCCTTCCCTTCCCTTCCCTTCCCTTCCCTTCCCTTCCCTTCCCTTCCCTTCCCTTCCCTTCCCTTCCCTTCCCTTCCCTTCCCTTCCCTTCCCTTCCCTTCCCTTCCCTTCCCTTCCCTTCCCTTCCCTTCCCTTCCCTTCCCTTCCCTTCCCGGAACTTCCCTTCCCTTCCCTTCCCTTCCCTTCCCTTCCCTTCCCTTCCCTTCCCTTCCCTTCCCACACCTTCCCACACCTTCCCACACCTTCCCACACCTTCCCACACCTTCCCTTCCCACACCTTCCCTGCCAGCTGGGAGGGGATCACTGCCCTGCCAGATCCCACAGCTCCTCCTGCCTGTGATCGTAACTACACCAAAGGGGAAAAACAGTACTTGGCAGGTTGGAAACTTCTGTTACTGCCTTGTTGTTTGTGCTGTTCTGCTATATTCTAGTAAAGAACTGTCATTCCTTTTCCCATAGTTTTGCCTGGAAGCCCTGGAATTCCACAGGTACAATAATTTGGAGGGAGGGAGTCATCTTCCCATTCAGCAAGATTCCCTCCTTTCTTGGCAGACATCTTGTCTTTTACACCAGGATGGAGACACCAGAAAATAATGCCTTTCTATTCCCTGGTACTATTTGATCTCACAATGGCAAAATGCTACCTGAGGCACAAGCAGCCCTGGAGTTCACACCCTGAAGATGCTGCTGCAGTGGCAGAACATGAGTGACGGATGCCTTCACGTTCAAGTGGTCCACTTTGGAATGCACAGATCCCTCATGCTGTGTCTAAGCCCAGGGAACACTCACCAAAGGAAATGTCACCGAAGTCGAGCTCATCGACGTTGAAGTGTACAGTCGGTTCACAGACATGTCCCCTGCAATGAGGAGGAAATGGCTTGGTTAAAGGCAATTGCAAAGTGTCTGGCTGTAGTGGCTTGGGGGCAGAAAACCTAGTCGGGGGCACTGTGGGTTTCAGATCAACACACCACCATGTGCTCAGCACAGTGTCATGTGGACAGGAGGCAGCTAAAGCCCAAGTGGCTAGCAGCCACAGCCACGGATGGGGTTCGGGCACAGGGCAGGCAGGAAAAGCCCCCAAGTTGCTGGTGGTCCCATGAAGGACCCTGAACACACACCCAGACATGGCTCTGTGCCTCAGTTTCCCCATCTGTAAGATGACAGACATAAAGGTGTCCCCACAAACTTCTGTAACCAGCCTTTCCAGCCACAGGTTCCCTGCTTTGCTGCTTCTTAACTGTAACTGGTGTTCCCATGGAGGAACTTTCTCAGCAGATTTTAACCTACACAATCATTACAGAGTTTTGAGACATGGAGTCAAGGGAGCCTCAAGAATTCTCTGGAAACAGCAGCAACAATTCTACCCAGTCAACAGATGAATCCTAGAGGAAAGCACGGAGGCTCAGGAGCCAGCCACTGGGGCTGTACCGCTTCAGCTCTGGAGGGGCAGGAGCAGGCAGGGAGAAACACCCCTCCAGGCTGGGGTGAGAAGTACCTCCCTCCCATTGGCCTTTGCAGGCACATGCTGATGTCTGAAGTTCTCTTGGCTTGTAGAGTTGTTCCACCCCTGTCCAGCCCCTGTTCACCTCATTGCTATTCCTCCTAGAATGTTCTCCCTTCTCCTGATCGCTATTGCTCCTGATATGCCCATATTGCTCCAGCCCTGTTACCCTGTTGGTTCCCCTGGTTGGCTGCCCCTCCTCTGCACTGCTTTTCCCTGTCCCTATAGGACCTTGATCCTCAGGACGTGCCTCTTTCGTCCCATAGTTAACCCTTTGCCTTCAACCCAGTTTTGTCTTTGTCCCTGGACTGCCTTCAAGACCCAATAAAACTTTCCTCGGATTTCCATACAAAGACCTGCCCTTCGCCTGTTTTGTCAGCAACTTTTTGTTTTTAGCAAGTGTGCTCGGGGCTCCAAAAAGCACAGCTCGTTCTCAGAGGAGCCCAGTGAAGTGCATCGCTTCAGGAAAGGATCAGCTTGTCACAAGTGCACCAGCTGGCACAGCCAACAGCTACTGCACTTCATCCGTTCAGGACGTGGATGTCCTGAATCTACCACACCACCTCAGCTGTGCTTGAACTCAGCAGACAGGCCCCAACATCCACTGAAATCAGCACTTGAAGCTGCACAACACTCACGAGTTTATTTCATGGCTGATGCCAATCAATGCCCACTCGGCCTTTGGTTAAAAATCCAGGACCAGTGAACTGTGCCTTCTGTTGTGTTCACGGGACTGCCACTGGCTCTGCTCTACACACCTCAACAGGGCACACCTGCCCTTGCTCAAGGAGAAAGCTGCTTATGCAATAACATCCTGTGACCACTTTGGGGGAGGGACAGAGGAGAATCAATCATTTGATGGTGGATGGTTCCCTCTTAATTTCCAAAATAAAAAAGCAGTACTCCAAAGACAAAGCCAGCATAATTGTTTCTCTACTGTGGGAAGACCTACTCACCACTTTTCTCTTGCTAAGTGATCACTTGCTTGTCCTTTTTTATCCATCTCCCTTATCTCATTGGTATAATGGACTGCAGATTGTTTTTGTTTCTTTGCTGCCTTGATCCAGGGCCTCCCAACAGCAACAGCCCAGCTCCAAAGCTCCAGTGCAGCCAGCATCAGCTTTCCTGCTTACACTACATCATCCTTCCAGCACATGGCTCGGGCTAGCAGGGACAAGCCCTCATGCTGCTGTGGTCCTGAGGACTGAGCTCGGCCTCCCCTGTTATCACCCCTTCTCCCTTCTACTGGACCAGGATTATCTCTTGCAATGGCACCAGCCCACGGGATCAGCCCTTTCCTGGCTGTGGAAAGGAGGTACCAGAGCACTCTCTGCACAGGAGTTGGGAGCACAGATTGTCCCCCACAGCATGACCATGAGAGGTGAGGCTGCTGCTGCCCATTTGGGATGGATTATTCACAGAAGTTTTTAAAATCACTGCTGCTGGTGCAGAATCACCCAGGCTGGCCCATCTCCAAAGCCCTGGGAGCCTTGCTGGGTGTTCAGGTGGGACATCCCAGAGCAGCTACTGCCCAAAGCTGATCCCTCCCACTGCCTGCTATGGCCCAAGGCAGAGGGAGATCCCTGCAGGGAGGTGTCATTCCAGCTCTCAGGTAGCACACAGGGCAGCAGGCACCTCCCCCCTAAGGCAATGCCACAATCAGAGGAGAGATGAGGACCTCAGGCAGCACTTTTCTTCTCTTCCTGACCCCAAAATGAGGTCGGTGGGGGATGTCCCAGAGACAGCTACAGATGTGCCCAGCAAGCTCCCAGAGTCCTTACTTGATTGTCAGGATTGCAGGCGTAGGAGATCCAGCCACACTGAACTGGAATTCTTCCTCAAACCTCCCCAGTACGGTGGCATTGAAGGAGATCTGGATGGTCTGGATCCCACCTGGTGCAATGATGCCCTCCTCAGGTGCAAACTTGAAGCAGTAGCCCACGTTTGCAGTTGTACAGATATAGGTGAAGGGAGCATCAATAGGTGCTTGGTTAATCAGTTTCACCTGCAGCAGCAAGAAAGCAAAACGGAAATGCACGTGCAGTCTTCCCTTTGTGTGAATTGTTGTCTAATGACACAATTAACACCCAGAAAAAGCAGCAGAAGATGCTTTGTGATGCTGAATGGCAGAAATCAAAAAAATACAACAGGACAAGTTCTGCCTTTGGGTTTGCATGCAAAGCAGTGGTAACTCCACATAACCAGAGTCACTCTGGGGCTATCCCATGGACACAGAGCAGTCCACCTCTGGTCAGCATCAGCAAGCTCATTCAGACCTGGCCCTGAGAGCAGCATGGGGTGATTGCAGCTGCACAGTGAATCACCACAGAGCTGCTGCTGCTGCCCCAGTTAACAGAGCTCCAGCAGTACCATCTACTCATTCACCTTGTCCCATATCATGAAAACAATACATTGAAAATGAGGCATCAGCATCAAAATGTATAGACAGCACCATCTTTTGGTAAGAAAACTCAGCATGTCTTTCTCTTCCACAGCCAAGCTCTTGAAAGTGTCTAGCATGATGTAGTGCCTCATTTTTTACCTCTTTTAGTTGTTCTCCGTTTTCTTTTGCAAACTTGACACTACTGTGGCGGGGAGGGGGAAGGCAAATAGGTAGAAAAATCCTTTGCTTTATTCCTAGGAACACTCTTCTCTTTCTAGAGTCAGAGATGCACCAAGGCTGAAGTGTGGTGCGGGACTGGTCAGCAAGGGAAGAACTGCCAAGCCCTTTGAAAGGGCCAGCACTGAGCCAGAGGGCTGGATGGCTTTCCTGTGACTTCCAGGAATAAGCAGGAGACACCTGACTGAAAATCGTTTGCAATGGACCGAAGCTCAAACGTAGCCAGTTTGTTCCAGCTGCTTCTGAACAGCTCAGTACAAAGGTGCCTTGTGTCTGGAGCTGCCACAAAAGCCTCTGAACATGCAGCTTTTTGAACCCAGTGCTGGTTTCATATGCCAGGGGGCTGTTTTGCAGGAAGCCTCCCAGCTGATCCCCAAGGAAGGCCACACAAAAGCAGGGATTGGGGTTTCATGAACAACAGACACACCTTCCTGACCTCCCAGATTTGACCAGTACATCAAATATTCCCTGCTCACAACTAGCCAGGTTGGCAGGAATTCCACAGATCCACCAGGCTTGCTGCTGCCTCAGGAGCCATCAGGATCCATCCCTAGGCCTGCTGCTCACCTCATAGACGTAGGGGGTGTTGACAAAAATGTTCCCAAGGTTCAGTGTATGAGAGCTGAGTTCAACGAAGGGTCCTTGGCCTTCCCCTATGAGGTGCAGGGGCAGCCTGCTCTCTCGGCCTGGGGAGAGATGTCCATTTCAGTACAATAATTCTCTCTGTTATACTGCATTTTCCAGGCTGCCTCAATGCTAGTCCCTGACTCTGAGCTAGATGCAACCAGCTCCTGTTGCTACAGGAGAAGATCTGGATTCTTCTCTTCCCTTGTGAGATATTCCTTGGGGCTGACTTCCAATTTCTAAGCCATTCCTTGGGCTGCTTTCCAATTTTAGCCACCCATCTGCCGAGTTTAAAACATCCCTGATGTCTTGTAGTGACAGGCCAAGAAGTAATGGGGAAAATTGAAAGAAAGGAAGTTTAGGTTAGATATTAGGAAGAAATTTTGTACTGTGAGGGTGGGGAGACACTGGAGCAGGTTCCCCAGGAGAGTTGTGGAGGTTCCAGCCCCAAAGTGTTCAAAGCCAGGCTGGATGGGGCTTGGAGCTACTTGGTCTTGCCACTAAGGTCCATTCCATCCTTAATATCATTAACTTACTAAGATTCTATGCTTTCCTTCTCATGCACTTAGAGGAGCTTTGAAATCCATTCAATGAAGGCACAAAGCTCATGGTTTGGCAACTGCCAAACTGTCTAGCCCAGTAGCACACAACTTTGTTGCCAAAGCCCTCAACTTCTGACACTCGGCACTCTGTTCTATTTCCACAGACAGAGCTGCAAGGCGACAATTCCCACACAGGGAGAGAAGAAGCTGCTGGCTGAGGGTGGTCCTTCTACAAACACCCTGGGCTCAGCAGGGCTCAGCCACCTCTGGTCTGCTGGTGTCTGGGCAGTGGGATGTGATCCAGGGGCAGGGAGCACATTTCTAACTCAGCTCCTACTGCCTGATGATGGATCCATGTCAAATGGACCCATCCTGGAGGTCAGTGGTCTAGAGGGGCTTAGTGCTGGTTCACTAAAGCTGTTCTGCTCTGTAGCTCTTTGGCCTTTGTGGAAATGCTGGCAAAGTCATGGCATGAAAACGTCTCCCTGCACTGCCTGGCTTGTTCTGGGATCAGTAATCCAGACACAGGTGTTCTGAGCCCTGGCCTTGCACGAGAGACTCCCTGGAAGCTGCAGGGACAGTGGGAATGTGCCAGCTCTGCCTTGCTGAGCAGGGACTCTTCCCAGCAGTTACAGGGGAGCCCAGCGGGCTCAGGCTTGCACCATGGCTTCACTGTGGGTGAGACAAGCAGGGGAAAGGAGCTGTACCTGAGATGTTGCAGTAAGCCACACTTCGATACTCCAGTGCTTCTACAGGTTTAAAGGTCACCTTGATTTTGGTGCAACAGTTCGGCCCAATTTCTCCCTCCTAAGGCACAAAGAGACAGCAAAACGTTAATCTTCCAACTTCACATTTCTTGTTTTCAACCTCAGTCCTCTAAGCCTTTATTTAGAGCATCAATGATGAATGAACAACACAAGGAGCCCAAGGAAACACTCCAAACCCAGCTCAACACAGTGCTGGAAGTGTGTGTTAATGCTCAGCTGATCAGCTCCCACTCTCCACAACAATCCTACTGCTCTGACACAAGCTCTTGGTCACATCATGCTGCTGTCAGCTACAGCAGTGTGGAACTGCCATTGTGCACTGGTGGCTCTTCTCAAGAAGAGAACATGATCCCCTTCCTTGGAAATAAAAAGAATAGTTTCACGTGTTCTGAAAGAAAGCGGAGGTTGGCATTATTCTAGGGTTTACTCCAGGATGAGAAGGGATTTTGCACTGTGCAGGCACCAGGCATTCATCATCTCTCACAATACCAATACTCAGAATCAGGGCTCTGGCAGATGGGAGGACATGGGGGTTTGCTTGCACAAACAGGAAAGGCTTTCTGTCCCTGTGTGCAAGAGAACTCAAAAGGCCCATTTAGACCTTCCAGCCTTGAGTCCAGGCTCACAGATGACACAGGAAGGGAGACTCAGAAATAGTGCAAGTCATGGATGCAGGAAGGGATTGGCATTTCTAGGATTAACCTTGGGCTGAATTTGGCCTCCTTTTCCCAGCAAACCATTGCATGCTTCAGGTCAAGATGGGAACTGGCAGAGCTCCAACACCCTCTGCTAAACCCTGCACACCACGTACCTACAAGAACTGGACCCTGTGGACAGTGCAAGGACACGCAACGAGTGCCCTTGAGCTGGAGCCCTGGCAGCAGAGCTCAGCCTTGTCAGGCTCCCTGCCTTGAGCCTGCAGGGCAGAACTGCTTTTAGCAGCGAGCTCTGCAGCCACACCAGAGACTTGATGTCTTTCCTCCCAGCACATGGATCCACCTGAGGATCTGCTGAGTGAGTGCATCGGCATCCAGGAGGATTGGGAGGGAGGGTGGGAGGAGGAAGAGAGGGAGGAGGAAGAGGAGGAAAATGCTATCACTTACCACTGGTTCAATGGAAAAAATGTCATCGGAGAACAGCATGGGGTCTTCTTTCACCTTTGCCATCTCCTCCTGGACTGTGTGGCTCACAAGGGCAGTGTTATCTTCACAATAGCCCTTCTCCTGCTCTATATTCTTCTCCTCAATGAAGTTTTCCAGCGATACCTCTGTCAGTGGCTGCAGAAAATAGCACTGCCTGCAGCCACAGGGAGAGACAAAGCCAGCAGATCATTTAATAAACCACGCATTTGCAGAGAGAAGTCTGAGTGCAGGAGAGCAAAGCACTTGGGGAGGAGCAGCAGCAGCTCCCCAGCAAGTGCTGACCCCAAACCACGGGGGTCCCAAATCAATGAGAGGATAACTTGTTCACTGGCACAGCAGGTAGTTTTACTGTACACTTGCAAGCTCAGGAGAGTTTTGGAAAGCCAGCACCCCTCAGAAGAACCCCCTGGCTCAAAGCCTCTGCCAAAACTGAGGGAGAATCCACCAGGCACCTCAACTGGCTTTTCCTACCCCTGAGCTGCTGTGGGGAGGCAGATAAAGATCACGGAGTGCCCACTGCAGGACTTCCCTGGGAAGGGGAGACAATGCTGGTTTGCAGCTACGTGTTACCAGCATCACTCTTTGTTTCTTCCATTTTGGACCTGGCCTGTTCCCTACTCTGTCTTTCACAAGAGCATCCCAGAGCACTTCCAAAGGAAATCAATTAATTGAGACACCGAACCCCTTCAGTGACATTCAAGGTTTTATATGGATGAAAAGAGAGGCTCTGAGAGAGCGAGGGACTTTGTTGTGCAGGAGGGAGACAGCAAACTCCTGGAGAGACCTTTTCATGATCCAGAGCTTTTTGGGTCCCATGCCAGTACATGGTAGTAGAATGTCCTGAGAGGGAAAGGATCTTGCACTACCTCCTCTCATAAACAAGTCCTCTCTGCTCTGAGATCTCAGAAGCTTCTGTGACAGCAGGACAGTGGTCTTGGAGATAAAACCATCCCTAAGATGGAGGGAAGGAAGGAAGGAAGGAAGGAAGGAAGGAAGGAAGGAAGGAAGGAAGGAAGGAAGGAAGGAAGGAAGGAAGGAAGGAAGGAAGGAAGGAAGGAAGGAAGGAAGGAAGGAAGGAAGGAAGGAAGGAAGGAAGGAAGGAAGGAAGGAAGGAAGGAAGGAAGGAAGGAAGGAAGGAAGGAAGGAAGGAAGGAAGGAAGGAAGGAAGGAAGGAAGGAAGGAAGGAGAAAATGTCCTGGTGATAGTTTAACTAGCATGTGGACAGATGTAACTGGGAAAAAAACCCACAAAACCAAAACCAGTTGGAAATTTACCCTGGGGAAACCTAGTTGCTTCAGAGGGAAAAGTGGATCAACTGGCATTCAGGCTGAGGCAGCCAAATGAGAAAAAATGGAAATCAACAGCCCAGGAAAGTAGCCAGAGAAGGTAAGAGGATTTTCTTTTAGCACGGGGAGCTTGTATGGAAGTGAGATGCTGTCTAAGTAGATAGAGAACAGTGGAAAACCAAGAAGTCCAGGGCACTAAAGGATCCTCTTGCCAGCCATTCAAGTGGGTGAGGGTCCATCTCCTGGTGCTTTGGAGGCAATTTTAAATTACTCTGGGGAGTGTGAGCAACCTGACCCAAAGGAAACTGGAGCTTGGCAATTTGGACATGGCAGTTCTGGCACAACAGTTCTGCCAAGGCAGTTTTGGGCATGGCAGTTTTTTGGCATGGCAGTTTTGGCACAGCAGTTTTTACATGGCAGTTTTGGCACAGCAGTTTGTGTGGTGTTTTTTCAATTTTGCACTTCAGTTCATGCAAGCAGCTGAGCAGAAAGGGTGCAGCCATCCACCCTCGTTGTGTAGTGGGTTGTGTCTTTTGGCTGGTTGAGAGGTGATTGCCTTTTTCTTTCTTTCTTTCTTTCTTTCTTTCTTTCTTTCTTTCTTTCTTTCTTTCTTTCTTTCTTTCTTTCTTTCTTTCTTTCTTTCTTTCTTTCTTTCTTTCTTTCTTTCTTTCTTTCTTTCTTTCTTTCTTTCTTTCTTTCTTTCTTTCTTTTCTTTCTTTCTTTCTTTCTTTCTTTCTTTCTTTCTTTCTTTCTTTCTTTCTTTCTTTCTTTCTTTCTTTCTTTCTTTCTTTCTTTCTTTCTTTCTTTCTTTCTTTCTTTCTTTCTTTCTTTCTTTCTTTCTTCTTTTTCTTCCCCCCCCTCCCCCCCCAGCAATGGTTTACAAATGATCAAAAGCCATTGCTGCTTCTGCCAGCAAGAGTGTACTAACTCAAACAGAACCCCCCAGGAAGGACTCAGCTGTCCAGCCCCTGGCTGCAAGGAGGGTCTGAGCCTGGTGTTAATATCAGAGGATAGTGCAAAAGACACCTGCGTGCAGTGTCAGCAGGTGAATGATCTGCTCTGTCTGGAGGCAAAGCTTTAGGAGGAAGTGCAAAGGCTGAGGAGCATTAGGGAGAGCAAAACAGAAATTAACTGGTGGAGTTACACCCTTCCAACCCTGAGAGAAGCTCAGCAGGAGTCAGAGGAGCCTTGCCCTTGTTGCAATCAGGCAGAAGGAGGAGACCTAGGAGACAGTGGGGAATGGAAATGGCTCTCTATTGGAGAGGCAATAAAATTATATCCTGACCCCTATCACCTACCCAGTGCCCTGACAGAATAGGTATGAGGCCCTGCATCCAGAGGGTCAGGCAAATGACACTAAAGAAAAAATTCTGTCTGGAGAATGTCCCAGTTGCACTTTGTCTGTCAGCCAGATCACAGCCTCAAGTATTAAGAAGAAAAGAAGGGTAGTGGGTGACTCCCCTGTAAGGGGAACTGAGGGCCCTGTGTATTGACCAGATCCATTCCACAGGGAAGTCTGCTGCCTCCCTGGGACCCAGGTACTGGATATCAGCAGGAGATTCCCTAAGAACTAATGAACTTCATCTGTTCACCACTGTCTGGTGTACAGTGACTGTGAAAGAGTTCTCAATATTCAGTGAAACAAGGAGAGGCATCAACAAAACTTCCACTCTGGACTTCTGGAGGGCAGACTTCAGCCTGTTCAAGAGACGGGTTTGGAGAGTACCTTGGGAAACAGCCCTTAAAAGCAAAGGGGTCCAGGAAGGATAGACATACTTCAAGAAAGAAGTCTTGGAGGCACAGGAACAGACTGTCCCTGTGTGCTGAAAGATGAGCTGACAGGGAACACAACCAGCCTGGATGGGCAAGGAACTTTTGAAGGAACTAAGCGGGGGGGGGGGGGGTGGAAGTAGGTGTATCACCTTTGGAAAGAGGGGCTGGCAACTCAGGAAATGTTTAAGGATGTTGCCAAATCATGTGGGAAGAAGATTAGAGTCAAAAGCCCAATCAGAACTTCAGGAAATCCAGTCACTGCAATCAACCTTTCCTTCCCAAAATGCTATCCTTAGCTGGAGTATAAATGGAAATGGAATGCTGAGTGCTGAGCTCCTGAAGCCCAAGACACACATCCTAATGCCAGGGATGGTTTACTTGGCCTAAACCATTCAAAAGCACCAACACCCCCCTGAGGCCATACGTTAGATTTAGTCTTGGGCGATGTATCTCTCTGAAATGCATCTTTCAAACCAACCTTCTCTTCAGTTTATTCTCATCTTCCTCAGTAGGAAAAGTCTTCCACTGGAAGTGGGCTGTGATGTTACTCCTGTTTTCGATGAGCACGGTTGTGTAGTTTGATGTGGTGATGAAAGTGTTCTCAACCTTCACGGAATTGGCGCTCAACCCAACGTTGACATCTACAGCTTCTCCGTGAAGGTTTGTGCAGATACCTTTTTCACCTGGAACAAAGCAAAGAGGAGTCTTTGCTCAGCTCAGTTGCTGATGGAAGCACAAGGAGCTGAGCAAACCACAGTTTGCACAAGGAAGTGTCACAGTTTTTAGCTGAATGACCATTCTATGGATCAGTACATTTATCACATCCTGACAGCTCTGTGTGTACAGCGTGAGGATGTCCTGGGCACCTCCTCAAACACCTTATTTCTCACTGTGTTGGTAGAGGTTTGGCACCAAGGTGACAGTATGAACAGTGAGATTGGGCAGATGTGCTCAGGTGACCCACTCAGATCACCAGGATTTCTGCATCAAAGCCCTCCAGGTGACGCTGAGGAGCCCTGTTCAGTCTGGCCTTGCCCAGGGTCTCCCCTGGGCATCCCACGAGACTCCTGTCTCTCCTGATCCCTTGGACCCCTTGTTGCTGACAAGCAAATATGCCTGGGGGCATGTGGGCAGAAAAAGGAGGCCCAGAGGAACCAGTGAAGTGACAGCCCACAGCAGGAGGGGACACAGGTGAGGAAACACAACCAGCCCGGCTCTGCAAGATGACAAACCTCTACAAAATGAACACCATGAAAATCATCATCATCATTATCTCCCTGTCCAAACCCACAGCCACATCAGTCTTGAAATATTTTGTATTGTTCTGATCTCAAGACCCATTTAAAATTAAATTTAAAAGGGACAAAAGAAATATTAATAAGTACAGAGCAGCGTCTATATGAAGAATGAATGGGATTTCTCAGTCTACAAATCAAATGGGAGATAGATGTGAGAAATTTGCAACATCCATGAGCGGCCTAGGAAATGGGGACGTGGAAAAATTTGTCTTGATTTGTCACCAAACAGGAACTCGAGGGCCTGAAAATGTTATTGGACAGAAACTAGATATGTGTGTAGAGGCCAAAACAGAAAAAGGGTCCGTGCCAATGGAGAAGCAGCAGATGGGGACAGAGGTGTGCAAGGAATACATTGCATTGGAGAGACTGTGCTGGAGACCTCACGCCTCACATACAGCACTGCCCAACAATAAAATAATTTAACTGCACCCAGGCATAGCCACACAATAGGGGAGAATCAGGATTCCTCCTTCCTCTACTCAGCAACTCCCAGCAAAACAGGATTCCAAAAATCCCAGCCCTGTTAGAGGGGATCCACTTTATCAACCCCCTAAACACCAATGAGTTCTCAGTTTTCTTTGGGGTAAAGCTGTAACAGGGGTGGTGGTACACCTAGAGGGAATCGAGGGGGATGGGACAACAGGGAGTGATGGTGGAGAACTGTCCTGTGCCCCATGCAGTGCCCAGCACTCACCTGTGTTGCAGCACACTACCAGGGACCCGGAATGGTCACCGACCGTCAGCGGGTGAAATCCCACTGTCACCTGCATGGTGTCACCAGCGGCCAGAGTTCCCCTGTCTGGAACCACGCAGAAAGGACTGCAACACAAAGACAGGGATCAGGACTCAGGGCCACATCTGGGGATGATACTCCTTCTGCAGTGCAGGTCACTTCAGCTCACTTGGGCAAGCAGGGAGCAAACAGATCACAGTCAACAGAAGACAGACAGAACAGACAGGATCAGGAACAGCTACTGACCCACTTCTGAGGAGATCCAGCCCTCAAAAGATCCTGTGGGATAAAATGACCTTATGTCCCCCGTACTCTGAATTCAGCCCCCTGCAAGGAGACTCAAGGGTCTGACTGCCAGCAATCCCATCAGAGAATGGTTTGTGAAAAGCACAGAGAAGTTTAAGAGCTATTTGCATGCACAACTTGACACCGACTGCCTCAGGAATTTCCCTTTTCCTGCTGCCTATAAACCTCATTTCAAGAGATGCAAATGTTAGGGCATTACCTGTCCTGTGAGATTACAGCCTAGGAATCAGACAGGGAGAATTAACTTTTCCTTGAAGAGCAAGGAATAATTACTGTGAATTTATAGTGTGGTTCTTTGGTTTATTTTACCTTGATAACATCCCGATTTAGCCTAGAAAGGGCAAATTTTATCAGCATTTCAATGGAAGCTGCTCTAAGAAAAGGAGCAGTCCACACTCTGAAACAGAGGGCAAATGCAGAGAATACAGTGACTTTGGAAACAAGACCCAAAAGGAGGATGCCATGTACAGTGTGAAGGATCCAATCACAGCTAAATGTAGCATCCTTATCAGGAGCACATCAAGGAAGCAGAACAGGAGCTTTCTGAGTATTTACCAGCAATGCAGTCTGGGACTCTGGGTTGTCATCCAGGCTGGTAACTGTTTGTTTGGCCCACCAGACAAACTCTGTGCAATGTGTTGGAAATAATTATGCAGATGTGTTGGTGCACTTTGGATTTAACAGGAGCAATTAGGATTGGTCACCAGGTCAACAGCTCTTGCCTGACAAACACAAGGCTCCGTACTTTGATGCTCAGGGACAGCTCAGGTGAAATGTGCTTCTGCCCAGCAGCTACTGGGCTTTGTGCTCTTCTACAGTCCCACCGAGGAAACAAAAGTTCCTGGCCTCGGTGATTTGTTGGTGGTCAATCTGTCACTTAAGAGTGTGTTCTGTGGAGTTAGGTGATGCATGCATCGCATGCAAAAATAAGGAGAACATCTGGCAAGCTGAAGTTTATTCATGTGAGCAGTGACAGCTGATGAACTTGCTTGAGGTTGTGCTCATTAAGGACCTCTTGCTGCAGTTATGGGCCTGAGCTGTTCCCATTACCACCAGTGAGAACATCACTACTGGCTGAGGGAGAAGCCTTGGGCCAGCACTGTTCATATGCTGGACGAGAGACTTTGGAAAGAGGGGAGGGAAGACAAGACCCCACCAGCCCCAGAGCTGGATTACTGTACGTGCTCCTGCATCTGCCCCAGGAGTGATGCCAGGACTGCTGCAGGTCTCTGCTGGGGCTTGATGTGGGCAAGGCACAGGACTTTTTCCTTATTCTTTTGCCAAAAATTTCACCAGAACAGAGATTCTACCAGTTAAGGGAATTTCTGGCCACACTTCAGCACTACTTTCTATGCCATGCCATGCCATGCCATGCCATGCCATGCCATGCCATGCCATGCCATGCCATGCCATGCCATGCCATGCCATGCCATGCCATGCCATGCCATCCCATCTCAATCCATCCCATTTCCACTCTTGCCCCATGTTACATACTCCTGCCCTCAGATGACAGGATGGGAATAACAGTCCTGGGGGTGACTTCAGAAGTCACCTGAGAAAGAGGGGATCTTCTTATTTTCAAATGATCAAGAGAAGAGGATACAGCCAAGTTCAGGACTCAATTGTCAGGACTAAAAACTGAGCGCAAATCAGCCCCTGCATCTCCTACATCCCACCCCAGGCTGTACCCAGCAGACTCCCCTGTTAGTGCTGTAGCAGTCATCTCTCACATAGACCTGGCTCCCCAAGACCCAAGGACACAAGCTCTGCAGTTAATTCCTCTGAATTTCAGCCAACATCACGAAGCTGTTCCCTGAGCCCACAGATAGAAGAGCTGTGAAGAAGACATCGCTGACACTGCTAGAACCAAAAGAAACCACTACCAAGAGATGGGGCTGGCAGGCTAAATTTTGGCCTTTTGTCTGTTAATTGTGAGCTGTTCCTTAAGATAGTTCTCATCCTGATCTAGATCTAGATCTACCCTTTCAATGAATCACTACTGCACCCAACAGGCAGAAAAGAGAAGGTAGGGAGGGAGTTTTTAATGGGTTGTTTTCTTCTGCTTTTTAACTAGGTCCATTTGTATGTTTGTTTTCTTGTATGGCATCTGAAGGCGGGTCCAGATCTCCCAATGGAACCTTGCAATCCCCAGACACCGGTGTTGCTTTGAGCAGTGGGTCTGCTCAGATGATTTCCAGAGGTCCCATCCAGCAGAAGTTATTCTGTACTTCTATACTTCTATCTTCTAAATCAGCCCAATTGCTTTTCACATATTCACTAAATATCTTGTATTTCCTACACACCTGTGCATGTTCCTAAGGGCATGTGGTATGTTGACAGGCATTAGAGGAGCTCACCCTTTATGAAGGTTCCCAAGGAAGAATTCATGATCTTTTGGCAAACATTGTACACAAACTAAAATGAAAACCCAGCAGAAATACAGGAACTTCAGAGTATTTAAAAAGAAATCTCAAAGAATGGGGGCAAGACCTTATTCAGAGATTTAAATCATCTGTTTGAAAATTTAAACTGGCTTGCAAAGGCTTGTCATAGAACAGAAGAGGTGACTGATGCCCTCAGCTGACAAGGGAAATCAGATCAGCTTTAAGTGACAGGAATGGCACCAGCTCCCTGTAACACAGCTCATGTTGGGCATTTGATGCAGGGACCACAGGAAAGCCACATGCCTCTGGCCTCCCAGAGAACGGGTCTGTTTGGCTGACAGTGCTGAGTAACCATTTCAGAAGCTGCTTGTGCCCAGGAGGGTTCCAGCAGCCTCCAGAAAATCTGGGACACAGAAAACTCAAAGGCTGCATCCTGCTTAAAACATGAGAAGCACCAGCAAACCCCACACATCCTGCCCATTTCCAGCCAGGCCTGCAGGGCAGCAGCTCCCATGCTCTGGTTCTCTTGTTGCTCTTTACCAGCTCTGTTATCACCTCAAGGTGTTTTGCACAAGGACACGTGAGCTGCCTCACCTCTGGGTGCTCAGCTGGTAATGAGCTTCCACGTTACCAACATTGCGAACCAGCAGAGTCTTCTGGCTGCTGTACTTGACTGGGCACTCTGAGAAGTCCAGCTGGTCAGGGAAGTCCAGGATAGCTTGGGCAGCAATGGCCTGAATAGGCACAACTATCCTGTCCCTTGCAGTGAGACAGATGAGTTCGTGGGAATAATCCTGCAGGAAAAGAAACTGTCTCAGCACAGGGCATTTAGTGCCATCCCCATGGCAGAAGAAAAGCCATTTCCTATAACCCTTCGAGGGCATCAATTTACCTCTTCCACCCCAAAATGAATGCTTAAGTTGTACTAAACTGTCACATTTTAAAGGCAGCAGTGCACTTTGCAAAACCTGTCTCAGTGGCACTAAAATCTTGTGTCACTTGGATCATACAGAGAACTGCTCTAGGCCACCACAATTTTTACTCTAAATTTTCATGATGTTAAGTAATTCCTAAGTTCCTTCTAAGGAACATGGGGTTAGGGAACACAGGACATTCCTCTTTAGGTTTCTATCCCCGCTATTTGAGAATAGGACAAAGTGTTAAAGTGACTCTAAGCAGCAAAAGGAAGATGAGAAAACAGTTGTACCCAAAGAGCTCCTGCACCTCTGGCCTGGTGTAGAAACATCACTTGGCTCAGAACTGCACTCTAACTTTGCCTCTCCAACCAAGTCAGGAGAATAACAGTGTTAAGAGGCAGCAGGATGCTACTGGAAAGAGCCTGTCTTTGTTTCCCTCCTCCCTTCCATGCCATGTCCTAAACCCTTCTGCATGAACAAGCCTCCAGATCACAGCGCTGAGATCAGACTTGCCAGGGCCTCAGCACTGGTATTCAAACCTCCACACAAAAGCATGCTTGGCATGGAATGGGTTCCAGTTAACAGAGCAACCACAGTGACAGGCATGAAGACAGAGCTGCAGCAGTGTCACTGCCACAGGCTCTGGGGTCACAGGTCTGCCTGCAGGTTGTACCTGTGCTACACGAGCTCTTTCAGGCAGGTGTCCAAGTCCCCTGCAGCTCAGCAACCTGCTGCTGACTAAGGGCCCCTAGAGTTCAGTGTGCCTGTGCCAGGCTGGGCTCACAGGCATAGCACATGCTCTGGCCTGGCCTTGCAGCTGTGTCATGGTCACTTGTGCTCTGGGACAGCACAGCTGCAAGGCTGGAGAACAGAGGGTGTGAAAAAGCACCATCTTTGCTGCAGCCCAGGGTGAGGCAGGGAAGCTGTTGCCAGCCAGGAAGGAGGAAAGCTCTTTGTTCCGCTACTGTTTTCCATCTAATTAAACCCTTTCCAATGTACCTAGAGATGGCTGAATATCCATCAACACCCCTCTGTTATTTTCAGACTGCTCCCTGTGCATCTTCCCTCGGGAATGCTCAGCAATGTGCAAGGAGGGCAGGCAGAGCCCGTCAGGCCTGGCTGCAGTGCCTGACAGCACATGCCAAGGTGTGACTGGCTGCAGGCTGCCTGTCCCCAGCCTGGAGCCAAGCTCACAGCATGGAGTGGGCCGTACCCAGAGTGCAGGGAAAACAATGGCATTGGAGATAATTCTGTGTTTTGGCTCCTCCAGTCTCACCTTGGTCTCGTCGGGGGTGAAGCGGATGCGCACATGGGAAGATGTGCCTGGTGGGATGATGCGGTATGCATCATTGGGGCACAACAGCTCAAAATAAGGTGATCTCTCCATGTAGACCTTCACCAGCCGAGTAAACTGCAGGAAAGACATGAAACAATGATTTTGCCGCTTGTGGAAACAGATCAAGAGGAGACCTGTCCATGTCCTGGTGACATCCTTCCCTGACCCCTTTTCCAAAGCACTTGCAGCTGTGGAGGTACAGGCGCATAATTCACAAGGGTGAACTTGAACCCCTTCTGTCTGGGTGCAGCATTTTGGCCAGGGGCAGTAGGGCAATGTCTGGTGGGAAGGAAGGGCTGAGCAGGTCAGCACCAGAAGGATGGGGACAGAGCCCCTGAACCAAGTGATCTGCATCTTCAACAAGGCCAAAACACCTGCTGGCTTCTGCCTGCACACAGCCATGCTGTCGTGTTCCAGAGGGGGGATGTGCTACCGGAAAGCAAAACAGCACATTGTCCTGAGGGAAGGAAGAAATTCCCTTCTAGCAGGTCAGGTTTGGGTAAGGCAGTTCTGGGGATACGGCCATGCAGGCAGACCAGCAAGAGAGGAGACCAAATATTGTGGCCTTATTGGGAATGGAAGCAAACTGAAAAGCAAAAGAAGGAACACAGCAAGACAATCCCTAAAACAAGGAGCTGGCAAAGAGCATTTAAATTGGCAGTAAAGTAGCAAGGAAGAATCACAAAATGATGAGAGCAATCAGCTTGTTAAAGGTGACAGAAACACAGCCAGGCTGTGCCCATCGACTATGGGCTACAAAGGCATTTTCTTCCTGGAGAAACATGACCCGCACTGACTCACACTCTGGTTCCAGTATTAAAAGCCAGTCTTGGCTCTCCAGGGGTTCCTGCTGCCTGTGCAGGCAAGCTGGGCTCCTGGGCATTCCTGACAGGTCCTGCCCTCTGGGAACCACAGACACAGCAAACGTGCATTTTGCAGCACTTAGATAATCAACCCTGAGCACCTGTAACATGCTCTCAAAAAGTCAAAACCAGGTGATTTTGAGACCCTCCTGTCTCTTCCCACCAGCCCACCCTTGGCACAAGCTTCATTTGAGAAAATGTTTCCCTGACTGAAATTCAAATGGTCTCAGTTTTCCTCTTTACAGTGGAACACAACTGCTGACATTTTCACCTTTTTCCCATTCAGCTCTCTTGGGAAACTGCAAAACAATCTCAACTTCTTCAAGCGAAGATGAAAACCTCTAGGACCATGTGGCTTTGGATGTGCTGTGGTTTCTCCAAAAGGAAAGCAGAGCGCCATGTTGCTTTTGGAAAACCTGAGTGGAGCTGGATGAAGCTTAGCAGGAGCCTGAAGTGGCACCTAAAGGCCTCCTCCTGCTTCTGCTACATCAGTCTGATTGCAGGGATGTCTCAGAACACATTTCCTGCAGTGCCAATGCCATAGAGAAGTGATTCCAGCATAAATTGGAGAAGACTCAGCCTCTGGGCTTTGACTGTGAGCTGCACAAAGGGAGCCAAACAGGCTGAGAGAGGCAGAGAGTCCTCCCAGGAACCCAGATTAGCCAAGGAGACACAGGATGTGGCATACACTCAAGACAAAGCATGAGAGCAGGTAAGAGCTGTACAGCCCCCAGCATTCCTATCAATCCAGAGCTTTCAAGAGAAGGAAACTCCTTTGAAGTGGATACCATCAATGCATGGCCAAAGTCAGTGGAGAATTCCCAGCACACAAAGATTTCCACCTGCGACATTTTCTTCTGCATGTGCTGCAGCAGATAACTCGCTTTGCTGTACACTGTGGGAATTACACCACTCTCCTCATTCAGCACAGTCTTGAAGCTCCACGTCCCAGCACTTACCTTGTCCTTGTTTGTGAGAGACAGTACCATTTCCGAGACCTCATGAGCGATGAATTTCTGAAATACCATCTCTGGTGGGGAAACTTGGAGCAAGCTCTCTATCGGAGGAACTGGCAACAACTGGAGAGGCAAGAGAGAGCAGGGAGAGGTTCAGCTGCTGGGAGGAAGGTTCATGAAGGAGAATTTTACACTGATCCCCACTGAAGTACACACTCTGGGTGAGCACATGTGCCCCGGACACATTGGGGAAACAGTAGCTCACCCACCTCCGCTCTGAGCTGATCAAGAGCTGCTGGGCCACACAGAGCAGGTTCAAGCCAAGCTGCTCTTTTGGCATGTATTTCTCCAGGTTTCCTCTCCAGAATGCCAGGCAGCACTTACCTTACGCACAGCTCTGTGCCCATGTGATCACACAGGTCTGGGGCACTGACTGAGCACTCATGGAGTCAGTAAAACCCGCAAATTTACATCAGACCCTTGGGAAACAATTTTGGGATGTCCTTTACTCTGAGAAACCGAGGCCAACGCAGTTGCAAATATCTTTTTTGATCTAGAACTTAGACATCAGTAAGAAGAGAACAGTACCAGAGGAGGTGTGAGAGATGAGGTGATATTTTGCTGAAGCCAAAAGGTTATTAAGTGAAAGAATGAAAGTTGTTGGTTCTATGTGTTGTTTGTGGTTTGGATTGTTCTGGTTGGTTGGTTGGTTATTGCTGTGAGCTGGGAGAGGGATGGGCTTGAAGACCTGACCAAAAGGAAGTAGGATGAGAGGGGAGGGCACAGGAAAGTTGGCGGTCTGGAGAGTACGTGAGTTCCCCAGTACCCATCCACTGGCAAAGAGGACAGGGAGTGCCCTGGACAGGTATAAAGGGTATAGAAAGATTGCCATTTTACTTGAGGGTGTGTTTGTCTCAGCGGTGAGGGAGACACGCCTGCCTCAGCTGAAACATTACTAATAAACAGTTTTCTTTTGCTTCAATGATTTTGTCCCCTTGTATTTAAGCGTCAGTGCGTTCCTAACATAGGTAAAGGCAAAAGTAAAGTAATAGAGAAGTTGGGAAAAAGACAAATGAAGTGAATGCTGAATGATGATAAGGTTCAGTTCTTTTCTCAGCAACTTGGGTAAGAGTAGAGTTGGTATCTCCTTTTTCCATGAACTTTAAATGGGTGCTTTCTTGTAATCTATTATTGCTGTCTTATTTGATATCATTGCAGAGGCATGTCTGGAATGACACAACAGCAGCAAATGTTTCTGGAGCAGACATTACTTTGAGAAAACTCTCCCCTGCTTTGTCTGCCTTCTCCAGCTGCACTGCTGTCAGTGCAGAGACACAAGCAGGTCTCCTGTGTGCCTTCACAGCAGACACAATCTGCTGAAGGGAATGGCTGCAGCACACTTGTCCCTTAGTTGTGCCCCTCTCTGAGGTGTTCCTAAGGCCCTTCTCCAGGGCAATCCTTAACCCATGTATTACATGTCTCTTGCTGCCAATTTCCTGCTCAACAGCCCACCTCGGTCACCTACCTGTTTGGACAGTGCTTTATACTGAGCCAGTCCTGCAAGAAAGGCAGCTTTAAACACACCTCTCTATGTAGGCACTGATCCAGATAAAGCACATCCATTGCCTCTGCCCAGGGGGAGTCCCCTGTACATCTGGCAGCCTGCAAAATCAAACACCCCATCCGGGTCCCAACACATTGTTCCAACCCAAAACATTAACACATTAAGTTTTGTTAAATCTGAAGGAATTACTGCAGGTCCTCGGCCTTCAAAGGCCAACACTGCCACTCTGGAGGGAATCCTATGACCCCAAGCATTTGATGGTGACCACACCAAAGCAAGAGGTGGCTATTTCAGCAGGAGAATGGCAAATGGCAATTTTGTGTCTTTGTGTCCCCAGCCTTTCCCCCCTTGTTTTAGCAATGGCAGCTACATTCCAGTAAACACCAGCAGCTTCAGCAGAGGTTATTTGTGTTGGCTTGGTGCAGATCAGGACTCCAAGTCCACCACTACCAGCAGTTGGCAATGACAACAGGACCTGGACACTGAAGTATTTTGCTGGAGACAAGCCTGTCACAAGCACATGCCCTCTTCCAACTTTGCATCAAACAGAATAGAAAAGAGCAGGAAAAGGCTACCTTTTGACAAGTCTCACTCATGTGTCGAAATGGGCCAATTTTGGGCAGAAAACTCGCCCCAGTGCTGGCCACCTCCTTCACATTGAGAAACTTCTCCTTCAGGAACTTAGAAGGAAGCAGCTGAAAGGCAAAAAAAAAAAAAAAAAAAAAAAAAAAATAAAAAAAGAAAAAAAAAAGAAAAAAGTTAGCTAGAACCTCAGAGATGCACTTGTTCAGAAAGGCTTTCCTTGAACAAGTGGCACCGGTGAATAATTTGTGACCCCATCATCTAGGATAGTTCTGGAAGCCCTGGAAGTTACCTGCTGAAATACTTAGCACCAGTAAATTCATAATGCACATGCTCCAAACACATGGCTCTGTGCCATTAGCTTCTCTGTGATTAGATGTGACATGTTTGGGGATTTCTGCTCTTTGGGCATCTGTTTCCTCTTTTCTGTCATTGGACTGAGGCAGTGACCTTTTCAGAGAGTGGGGAGGAACTCTCAGAACTCCCCTAACTCCATCCCTGCACAACAGTCAAAACTCACAGCGTGGATAGAACACCGCTGGGTGAGTCCAAGAGACACAAGAAAGCCAAGTTGTACCAAGAGTGAGGTGCACAGGAGTGTGTCCAAGTTTTAGTTCTCTCTGTTAATTAGCATTTGTGTTCTCTGTCTGGGCTCACAGATGCCTCCACAGAAGAAACCAAAGGGATCTCCTTGACAGAACCTCAGCACTGGGGCATCTTCAGTCAAGTGAGCTCCAGCCAGCCATGGGACTTCTGTGGCCCTGACTCCTCCTCTGCTGTCTGCAGGGCTGGATCTGTGCCCCACACAGGAGATGAGACAGAGCAGCTGGTGTGGAAGCTCCCCCAGCTGGGACCAGCCGTGTCTCTCAAGGCTTTGGGCAGAGTTTGAGCTTCCCCCCCCCCCCCCCCTCCTCACATGCCCAGGAGCAGGTTGGTCAGAGCAGCACAGGTGAGTGTCCAGCCTGACAGAAGGAATCACCGTGGGAAATGGAAAGGGAAAGAAGCACATGCTCAGGGCTTCAGCTTTACATTGGCTGAACCTGGCTTAACTTGGCTGTGGTGGCACAGCCAGGCAAGACACTGGACTGTTCCTGAAGAAACACACGATGTTCCCTACTGCACCAGGACAGCCCCCAGCCACAGGAACACGGCACAGAGAGGTGGGGAGGGGTTCTGCAGCTTCACAGTGCTGCTGCACAACAGGCAGGGCAGGGAGAGGAGGGACACGAGGGGGGTTTCCAGCCTCAACACAGCCCCAGTGGGTACTTACAGTAATAGACTTCAGTCTTTCCCTGGAGAAAAGACGAGGTGTCGACGTCTTTTTTGGGGATGCAGAAGCCATTGTGGAGGCAGGATGTCGCAGATGAACGATAATGCCTCAACAAAACTGGAAGGAGCAACAATGGAACTCTGAAAACCCAGAACCCAATTCATGGCAGACTCAAAGGATACAGGTGCTAAAAATTTTATATTATTTGAAAGTAGCTAAGTGCTTGTCTGAAGTAAGTAGCTAGTATTGTTAGGCCTCTAGTTGGACTTTAAATATATGGCTATGTTCTGCAATGCAAAGATGGATCATACTGAAAAGCAGAGCTAAAAATCTGAAAATTAATAATAGTTAAAAGAGACAAAGCTGTAGCTAAAATACTACTTTAAAATAGGTAGAGTGGACCTCCTCTTCTTTAGGCTAAACAACCCCTGCTCTCTCAGCTGCTCCTCACAGGACTTGTGAGAGACTGGAATGCTATGCCGAATGGCTTAAATATTGTTTTAAAGGACTTTTTGCCCATTGTGACAAAACTGTATGAAGAAGCTGTGACCACTGAAGCTCACCCCTCGCTGAAAATGCCTCCTGGCTGGAACTTTGGACTGTGAGCTAAGCTGCCTAAAGGAACTTGAGACAAGGTACAGGCAACACTATTGTCCTATTATCTCATGTCTGGGGAGATGTAAACAAGGCTGAGGGAGAAAAATGTATCTACAACAAAGCCAAACGCAGCAGCTGTCCAGAAAATCAGCTCTGTCTGGGTTCAGGGTGGGGAAGTCATAGCCACAGGCTCCTCTGCTGAGGCCAGGTTTGCACACAAACCTCCCGTCAAGAGAGGGAGGAGGAGGAGGAAATTTTGGGTGTGGTGTAACCTCTGGCAATAGGCAGTGGACACCCATCCTCCCTCACACAAACTGGCTTGGCTCTAAAACTCCCCACTCCCACGAGACCACATCCAGAGGACGTTCCCACGGGGGCAGCTGAGGGGGTGTCATAGCCCACCAAAGTGCCCCCAGACCCACGCCTGAGGCCTTGCACCAGATGACTGCATGAGATGCAAAGTAACACAACAGATCTGAAAATCCAGAGCCCAGTTCATGGCAGACTCGAAGGATGTACTGGTGCTAAAGATTCTATATTATTCAAAAGTACCAAGAGACAAGAGTCAAACTTGCCCCACCCCAGGGAGGTATGGTGATATTTTCTACTTAATCGTCTCTGACACTCTTTGTCCCCCCCCTTCCCAAACGCCTTTCACCCTCCCTCCCTTTTTCTACTTGTTTTTCTCTCTCTCTTCCTCCCATTTCCATGAAATGCAGATTCTTTACTTTGGCATATGGTCTCATTTACTCCTTAATTCAGGAGTGTCTCCCTAATAATTTTAGTAACCAGATGGTAACAACTCACTGAAACTTGAACAGAACTCGTTCACCTTTAGGCAGTGTAAGTAGTCACTATAGGGAAACCAATGTATGGACTAGTATACTTCGGAAAAGTTGCATGTCTTCAGTGAAAAAAAGCCCAATCAGTAGACCATATGTTGTTCATCCACTCAGCCCCTGTTCAGTACATGCCACTGAACTGCTGCACCCGAAGACTGGCATTACCACATCCTGTATTTCCCTTCGGCATTCTCTTTCAGAGCACAGATGTGACAAAACCAAAAAGTGCAACTTTAGTCAACCTTTACCTTCAAACCTAATTCAGCATCGGCTCGCAGGGCCCGAGCAAAGCTCTGCGAGTTCAGTTCTCGCCCTCAGAGACCAAAGCTCTGAGAACAATTCACTTGGCCACTGGCGCAGTGTGGCCGCCCGCACACGCTCAGGCTGCGACCAGCGGGCCAGGAGCGCGTTCAGCGGGTGCTGAGGCCACAAAGCCGCCGCAGACGCAGGGGCCGCGTTCGCGGTTACCGGGCAACCGCGGCACCCGACAGGCGGGGCGGGGCCGGCCCGGGGGCGGCGGAGCCGGCCGGGCCTCGCTCCCTCCTTCGGTCCCGTCTCGTTCCCCCCCTCGATCCCCGCTCGGTCCCCGCCTGTTCCAGCCTTGGTGCCCCTCGGTCCCCGGGCCGAGCGGGAGCGATCCGCTCCGGGGCCCGGAACGTGACGGGCACGGCGGCAGCGCTCGGTACCGCCAGAGCCTCGCACCCAGCTCCGCGCCGCCCGTCAGAACGGGAAAACCCAGGGTCTCAACAGTTTGTGTTCGGCGCATCGTGCAAGTGCCAGTCAGCGAGCTGCAGGTCCTGGGCACTAGCGTGCAGCTTCCCGTTCTTCTTAGGGACACACAAGCAGCAGAAGTAATTTCCTGGTGTCATGGTTCAGCACCTAATCAGCAGCCAGGAATTGGTGCTCCAGAAGACTGGCATTACCACATCCTGTATTTATTTCTCTTTGTTATTGTCTTTCAGAATAAAGATGTGCTAAAAGAAAAACCAAAAAGTACAATATTTATCAACCTCTATCTTCGAATGAAATGCAAGACTGATTTTCAGTTTGTATTACCAGCATTGCAGTTAAAACGCGCTGGAACCATAATGGTTCCAAGTTTCCTACTTGCAGTAAACTTGGGGTTTTAATATTCTTTCCAAGTTTATCTGTAATACATAGGTTTATATATTTTAAAGAACTTAGGTTTGTTAAATAACTGCATACTCCTTCATGCTGTTGAGCAATAGCACAGATGGTTTGTGTCTTCAGAAGTGGTTTGTCTTAGTAAAAAGACCTTGAAGTGAAACACTTTCCAAGTTCCCCAGAATTTTAGAAGTACTTTTGAAAACAAAGGAGGGGGAAGAAAACCCATCAAGCCTATTAATTTAGGATGTTTCCGGGTCTACTACTCTGTGCAGCCTAAGGAAGCTGTAATGGAACAAGGGAAGAAGGATCTTACAGCCGTGTTATCCCTCAGTGTACAGAAAACCTTCACACGGAGCTCCTGCGTGGCTGCTTTAAAGACTGGTGACAGAAGAGCAACATGGGATTGAACTAAGACAGACAAACATCCAGTTAAAGTCACATTACAAGTTATTTTCTTTTCAGATGGGGCTGCAGACTGTATGCTGCTCAACAGCCTGGGCGCTCCGAATGTCCTGCAGCATAGCTGAGCCATGAGACTTGTGCAGTAGAATTAGAAAAAGGTGAAGCACAAACATTTCTTATGCACCTACATTGCATTACCAACTTGTCACTTTAAAAGTGGTTTTGCTCTTTCAGTGGAAGTTTCTAGCTGGGATTGAAGGGTTTTTAATTGTTGAAAAGCTCTGAGTAGAAGCAAATATTCTCCCTGGGTACCTGTGGTAGGTAGGTACCTGGCACCTGGCAGTGGAGGAATGTGCATGTACTTCCATCTAGATCTCTGAAGTATTCATTATAGTCAAGAGCATACCCAACCACAAATTTATCTGGAATTTCAAAGCCTGTATCTGTAAGAAAATACAGTTCTTTTTATACTTCAGTGGTGTAAGTAGCTTTTAAGTGCACAGTTTCTATTCAACACATACTCGAGCTAAGAGTAATAGGCATCATCTCTTTCAGGATGCTCCCTTAAGAATCTGAGCTGTGAACTGATGGCAGAGGTTAGAATTTGAACTATTCCCTTTACTCAGTGAGATAATTAAGGTGCTAAATGAATGATTTTTATTAACAAAGTAGTTGTTTAAAACCTAGTTATGAGTTAGAACTAGGAGAGGAGACAAGGAGCGAGATTTTACTTGAGTGACGGTAGATGAACTGTGATTGAGTAGGACTTTTCAGTTTGGGAATAAGGCAGGTTTAATAATGCAGAATCAAAACATATGCCCTCGAGGGTCAAAGCAAAGCAAAAGAGATAAGGTTTGATTCTGTTTCTGCTATCTAAATAGTTAAATTTGTATATCAAATAGCTACAGCTGTGCTCAGGCCAAGCAGAGGAAAAAAAGAAGGTGGTCATGAGGTGTCTCAGGATGGAATAGCTGGTCATTAGTTCACAGGTTTTTATGTCCTTTCTCCCCATTTCTCTTGGCCTTCATTAAACTTATGTGCCAGTTGTCAGATGTGCTGCCTGAAATGAAATTGTAAGACTGTGTTTGGGAAAATACAGAAAAAAGATACTAGGAAAACACAATACTTACAGTCTTGTGTGTAACCTGGACCCTGACATATCCTTTAAACAAGCTGGCTGTAAGGCAGAGCAGAGCAGGTTGGTTATTAAAATACCTCTTGCTCTAAGCTGTAGACTTCCCTTCTGCCACGCCTCCCCATAGGCTTCTAGAATCATGCTTTTAAGTCAAAACAGGGAGATTATTGCAGAGAAGGAAGTAGTGCTCAGCCTTGGAGTGGAGGGAGAAGCAAAGGCTCTGATCTAAGTCCATTCTCTATATCCAAGTGGCTCTACGTTGTTCCCTCCAGTTCCCTCCAGTCCTGTGTCTCAGATCACTTCCCTTCCATGTAGCAATGCCCCAGGACACTAGAATAGCACAGAGGGGGAAGCATGTCCAAATGGCTGGTAATGATTTCAGTGGGTAGGGAGGAAGGGAGGGAGAAAAAGACAATTTCTTCTGCAAAATAATTTCTATTCTTGGTTTGCCTGTGCACTTCAGAAGAAACTGAGAACGTCCTGGACAGTCACTAGAAGTACTGTCTGAATAACTGCTGCATAAAGCAATGTTTTTTTCTAAAGCATTGTAGTTACTTGACAGACTCAGGGATATTCCACAAAATTTTGTTTTAGTGATCTACTAAAAGTAGATCTAGAATGCTACTTGACGTCAACTTCCAAGTGCTGACAGACACTTAAATTCTGGAAACTTCTACAGTTAAGGATATTAGAAAATATCCGGGGTCTTGTCATTAGAAAATCTATGGAAAGGGATGAATTTCCTTGAAACATGAAGTAAGAAACAGGGAATCCATCAGACATCATGGACTACACAGAAGAGCCATAAAACCTTTTTTTATTAATTTGAGCAGTGGAGATGGTGGTGCATGGGTGAATTTCCCAGTTTAAGCAACTTAATTTTTAAGCAGCTGGATAAGGATCACATCCTGCATTTGCTTCCTCCCCCCCAAACTTGAAGTTAAACAAGCACCTGTCAGCATACACTGAGTATTCACCCAGATGATTTGAATATGTTAGTGAGTGTCTATATCCTTGCACCTTACAACTTCTACCATCCTTGGTTCCTTGTGTTTTATTTTTGAAAGCAATGCTTTCATTGTTCCACTGTTGTAGCCTGGCTAGCTGTTAATATGGTGGAAGGTAAAGAGGTGGCAAGGGCCTTTGAATGGGTTCCACAGAGATGTTTATTTCAGCCACACACGTGGATACTCCAGGGTCAAAGGCAAGGCAAAAGCCTCATGGTGAGGGTCTAGGTTCAAGCATATGGGTGGTCGGGGCAGGGAGAGCATCAGAGATCAATTATCAGGGGACATAGGGGTGGCACAAAGGTGGAGTTTGGGTATGGGAGCCGATGGGGAAACAGTGTGGGAGTGACTGAAAGACTGAGGGACAGGGAGGGGGCACAGGGCTGACTGAGGGAACAAAACAGGGCTACATTGGCATAACAGAGCAGCGTCTAGAGAAGCCTCTTGGGTCTCCCTAACTAGGGAACGCCTCTCAGGGTGTCCACATTCTACCAGTCTCAATAATGTCCTGAAAGGTTAAAAAAATTAAGTTATCCTTCACATTTGAAAAGAAAACCAGATTGTCAGTGGATTAAATTAGAGGACACTAACCTGGCAGCCCAGTAACACAATTAATTATTGTTATATGTAAGATGTATTAATTTGAAACGAAGGGAGAAAAATATCTGTGGCATTTCACCCCTCCTTCAGTCATTACTTTCCTCTACTACTAACACATGCTGGAATAGGGAAGGGAAGGGAAGGTGTGGGAAGGGAAGGTGTGGGAAGGTGTGGGAAGGGAAGGTGAAGGGAAGGTGTGGGAAGGTGTGGGAAGGGAAGGGAAGGTGTGGGAAGGTGTGGGAAGGTGTGGGAAGGTGTGGGAAGGGAAGGGAAGGGAAGGGAAGGGAAGGGAAGGGAAGGGAAGGGAAGGGAAGGGAAGGGAAGGGAAGGGAAGGGAAGGGAAGGGAAGGGAAGGGAAGGGAAGGGAAGGGAAGGGAAGGGAAGGGAAGGGAAGGGAAGGGAAGGGAAGGGAAGGGAAGGGAAGGGAAGGGAAGGGAAGGGAAGGGAAGGGAAGGGGTGTGGAGGTCCAGGGGCCTGCCACTAGGGCCATATGCTGCAGTCCTGCAGAAGCAGAAGCAGGCAAGGAGAAGCACCCCTCTAAGGTTATGGTGACAGGTGCCTCCCTCCCATAGGCCTTTGCAGGCACAGCTACCAAAACCCAGGGCTGATCCCAAAGTAGGGGTGGATGGAAATGTTGCTCTTTTGAGGCAAACCGTGTTTCATGCTTAGTCAGCAAAGAAGAGCAGAGAGATAATTTAGACTAGAAGCCCAGAAAGGAACTGAATTAAAAAAGTGCCAAGCGGTTTATCTGGGGTAAGAACGGAATAAAACATAAGCTGTGTGAAGGGATGGAGTTTCTCCCAGGTGCCTTTTGTGGTTTTTGGGTGCACTGTTACGGACAACTGAGTGGAGAATAAAGAAGCTGCATCACAAGAAGAAAAAGGCACAGTGGCCATAACTCTAAGGCAACAATAGGGCCTGTGGTGGGTGGTGGGTGCTGAGCCAGGGCAGGGCATTGTCTGGATGCTCTGCCACCACCCAGCAGTGACAAGAGACCCTTGCATGCAGGAGGTGCAGGATTATGTGATGTGTGAAGCTGTCACTGGGACAGCCAGCAGGACAGAGAAGATAATGGAAACAACCATTACCTGCAAGTTTATTGATCCCTCCATCGAAATATCAGCCAGACAATTCTCTTTCTGGGTGGAGAAGGTAAGTTTCTGGATTGCATCCTGACATTTAACAGCATGGCTGAGGGGGGGTGTGTGCTTGTGTTAAAGCCCCTCTTTACCTTTCCTGAGGCACTTTGTGAAGTGAGTGAAGATGCTTTTAGGGATGAGAGTGGTATTTAACTTCCCCAATGTAAAATTGCAGTTACAGCTTCACTGCCAAGGGGGATTGTGGCCACTTCCAGAGAAATGCCAGTCTCTCTGCTCAGTGTAAAGGGAGGTTTTTCAGGATCCTCCAAGGCACAGGGATGTCTGTACCCCGATGCTGTAGGGAGGCTGGGAAAAATGGAGATTCCTGTGAATTCCTCAGGCTGACAAGGAAAAACCCATCATCTCCTGTGTCTCTTTGCCTTCTCTGCTATTGGCATGGATGCTTTATGATATAGCTATATGGTATAGCTCTGTGCATTTCCCTGAGCCTCACCTGCTTCAAAGGACCCCCAGACATCCTGCAGCTGCAGCGATGATAACACTGAGGCAGAGCAGGTGTCCTTTAGTCTCTGGATCCCAACTCCAGCATCATCTTCTCCTCTCCTGCCAGTTGTCTGAAAAAGAGAGGATGTTTCCTTATTTGGTGTCTGTAGTTTCAGGCCTCTCTTCCAATTCCTAGGCTTCCACTGAAGTACAGAATCCCTGGAACAGGCAGTTCAGGTGTAACTAGAAGCTTTTCAGCTCTCCCTGATTCTGCCTGGCTTCTGCTTGATGCCACACACACAAACTGATTCATTGCATGCCATGGCACAGCACCTGCCTGATATCAGTACATGCAGAACTAGTTTCCCAAACCCTCTGGTTTCTGCAAACCGTGCAGGAAGCCCATCACAATGGATAGAGAGGAAGGAGGAGCCTAGGCTGCTCATAGCTTTGAGACCAGACACTGTGTCCCTGTAGCAGGGGCTGCAGGACACATGTTGCAGATGAACTGCTTTGATGAGGCTGCTAGAGCCATTAAGGTTGTAAGAAATGTCTGTATGTGAGTGATGACCATCTACTGCTGTTCTGCCCAACAGAGAGACAAAACTGGAGACAAATGGTCTGGATTGACTTTTGTGATTTAGATCTTGTTTAAGCAATTGCCTCCTCTCAGGGGGCTATTCCCTCATCCATGTGTGGGAGTGTTTCCCTGTCCCCCAGGGAATGCTGTGGTTCTAAACATGAAAAGCATCTGCTTTAAAGACAAATGTCCTGGAAGGGTAGAAACAAATAGAAAGGGTAAATAGGGATGTATGCACTTCTGGGGCTGAAAATTGTGAGATGCAGCAGAAGCAGAAGGAGGTCTGTGGCTAGCTGAGGCTTCTTTTTCCTTGTCTCCCGTTTCCATAGAAACCCAGTGATGATGTCCTGACTCTGCAGTACAAGCCTTTGGCTTTAAAGAACACCTGCTTGCTGCCACTCGACCTTATGCTGGACTTGGAGCAGCCGTTTCTGCTCTGCGATGCGGACCAGCAGCCCCTCCCGGATGGCCAGGTGAGCAGCCCTGGACTCCTCCAGTGGAGTCTGAAGAGGAGGGATGTGGTGGTGCCTTTCTGTTGGGAGAGCCTTGAGTCAAGAAGTTTATTCTGTAGTGTCAGCAGTGGATTGGCCTGAGCTGCATCAGCAGAGCTGCTGAAGGAATCAAAATCTTATCTGAATTGAGAAGGTCCATCCTGGCTTTAAGGCACAAGGAGAAGGAGCAGGCAACTAGGTCTGGGCCAGCCATGCAGTAAAGGTGTCTCCTGGAAAGCATCCCAGCTCTCCAGCAGCCACCCCCTTGTCTTGCTGCTGAGCACAGAAACATGGGCTTGAGGGAATCCTGGACTAGACTGCTGTGGCTGCAGTCACACCCTTGCTGTAAAGAAATGCACGATGAACCAAGAAGCCCATGCTGGGAATCACACTTCAAGCATTTACTGTTTCAGCTGTGAGACCTTGGGACGTCATCACACGGGTGATTAATTACTGTTCATCTCCTTGCAGCCTGTGACAGTGGATGTAGGACAGACCTGTCATCTCTACATTGCATTTGACCCATCTTATAAACTGGATTTTCATAGCTGGAAGGAAGAGAAGGTTCTGAAGATAAACATGGTCAACGGCCATCCTTATGTGGAGTGTATCACCCTTCAAGGAGAAGTCCACTTCCCCAATCTCCAAATCCAGCGCAGCACCCTGGAGTTTGGCTGCATCCTGGCTGGCACTGCAGAAGGGCATTCTCTGGAGATAACCAACTGCAGCCCACTGCCTGTCCAGTATCACTGGTCATTCCATTCAGACGGCCAGGTGAACAGGCTGAGGTATGTGCACCTTTGCTCTCTCCTTGAAGCTCTTCTTCCTGGTGTCCTGTTTCTGCTTTGCAAAGAACAAAGCTGTTTGCCTAGGATCTGACAGACTGCTTCTGACTTTTCCTTTTGTAAGTAGCAGTGACCAGCCGTGGTCAAGCTGGATGCTCAGGGAATTGGTTTTCCACCAATTTTATACTTCCTGGGGCAAACCCGTAGTGGTTTCCTTGGGAAAGAAAGCTAAAGCTGGGCTGAAAGCTGCTTTCTCAGACCTCTGTGGCCTGAGGCAATGTCCACCTTGATGAAGGGCCCCTAGTCCCAGCTCCCACAGTGCTTCTGGTAGGCCCTTTTGACCCCTCTGCTTTGGGATGGGTTCTCTTTGCAGGAGCTCCTGTCTGCTCCTTATCTTCCTCCCTTGCATTGTGCTGGAGGATGCCCAGAAAGTCCCAACACCAGAGAAAGAGCTACTTAGAGCCTGGGCTGATGCTGAACATCTTGTTACCTTCCCTTTCCTTCTTTTCTGAGGCAACTCTTTTAGTGTCAGGATGATTTCTTTCACAGGGCTCCGCTTTCAGTGGACACCTTGGATTCTTTTTTGGTGACACTTATTACTATTTTTAACTTTTCCCCACTGCAACATGTCCCTTATGGGGACTGTACTGCTTGACAGCAGGACTTGTTCATCACATCATCTCCTATCCCTGCCTCCGAGAGAGTTTCTACTTTAGAGTGAAAAATGTCATTGTCTGGGCACCATGGTCCTGAGAAGTTGCCTCAAACCATTCATTAAAACTAAAGACAGTAGAACAGATGATTAGGGGGCTCTTGGGGGTTATGATGAGAGAGCCCCTCATCCAGAAATAAAACCCAGCTTTAGATAACAAGCTACAAAGCTAAAGACAGGGCTTCTTTGGGGAGCAGGTCATTATAGGCACTGAATGCCGGTCTGGGAATGGAACATCCAGGTTGTGTTTGACTGTGTGGGGAGCACTTGCAGCTCGGCAGGGTGACAGGCAGGCATGGCTCAACTGTGTCTCTGACGTGGCATTAGAAGCACAAGCAGAGTTACCCTGAGCACCTGCTTCAATTTAAAATGGGGAATGTGACCTGAGTCACTTGGGAGTGTTGGAAAATATCATCCAACCCCCCAAGAGTGTCAGGGAAACATCCCTGATAAATACCTGGTAGAGCTGCAGAATTTCTGGCATTGGGCACTGGGGGGGCTGTGCTGGCTCATCACTGGCCAGGTGTGCCCCTTGGTGCCTCAGATCTCACCTTCTTGGCTTGCCTTCTCTGTCTTTTCCTCTCCCACTGTGCTTTTTGCATCCCCACAAGGTGTTAATCCCCATCCTCTGGAGTTCCTCAATGCAAGCAGTTGCAGCTGCCTGCACCACTGCTACCAGTATCATCCCTGGGCTGTCTTTAGAACAGAGCTGCTCCAGCCTGGATTGAGAAGGGCTGGATCAAAGCCTTTCTCAGTTCAACGCACCAGCACCCACCCAGCAGCTGCATCCTGACCAGGAGCTATTCGTGCAGGTGTCCCTTCCTCCCATGGCAGGTCCCTGTTCATAGTTACATTATTTTCCAGGCATGAGCGTTACCCACCTAAGTTCAAACCCCAACCACCAAAGGAGAAGAGAACCTGCTTGGATTACTCGGCATCTCAAAGGAGACGCTTCAAGATTAGAAATGGGGAGGACCCAGACACAGCCCTCAGAGAATCGTGGGTGCCTGTCCAGTCTTTAGGAGCAGAGGTAGATTTTCTTGTACACCTACTGCTTGTGTTGCCTCCCCAGCTTACCACCACCAAGTCATGCTCCTGCTGTCCTCCCTTTTTGCTGCCCTACTGTCCTGTGCCCCGAGAGTGCGCTGGGCAGCAGGGCCAGTGGCTGGACATGGGGTGTGTGGGAGGGAGAGAGTTTTCTTTGGAGAAGCCTGCTGAGATCCTACAGACCTGTGCGGAGTGTGGGACTTTGTGGCCATGTTTTCTTCACAAAGATAAGATGAGGCTTTTATCTGCATTATGATGGTAAGACCTCCAGCTTCCTTCCCAGAGCAAGCTGTGATGAGTGCTGATCTCCATGTACCCTCTTCCCAACCCAGCCAAAACCAACTGTTTTCAGGTCTCTGCTTTTACCCAAGAGCTGGTATTGCAGTGGTGGCCCTGAAGCTGTCTTATAAACTGAGACTTTGCAAAGTGGCTGTCTCTTCCTCCTAGCATAGAAAATGGCTTGTTTTTCAGGTGCTGCCATATATTTGTGAAAAGTATTACATCCCACTAGGCTTGGGGGGGGATTCAGGTTATCCACGGACGTACTGCACACTCCCCTCAAAGTGGAGAATGTAAGAGGGAATCTGTCTCACTTCCACATTTTCGGTATGGCAAGCAGAGCTGTAGCTCCCAGTCCCGTTGGCAGCCCTCAGCATTGCCCACAGAGGGGCCTCACATCCCTCTAGACCTATCACAAAGCGCTGCTGAAGCAACTGGTTGTTGGAGAGGCCGTGCAGGACATGTCATAGGGCTGCCCAAGGACACTGTGCAGCACCTATGGAGGGCATTGTTCCCCCTGGAGCTCATCAGGTGGTCCATAGGACATTTTTGCAGGACCTTTTGCTGTAGCACCTTGTGAATGCAGCATATAAATCAGAGAGCAAGGGGAAAAGCCTCAGGAGTCAGAGCAGCTGGGCTGGAGTCCTTCACTGAGATCCCTGAGCTCCAAGAGCTCTCACTCTGAGTCTCCTCCTTTTCTAAAAGCAGTAGGAAACGCTTTTTAAAGGCAAGTTGTGCATCAGAGGGAATTTCTACTGCCAGGAGATATCCCAGTTCACTTGAATGTACAATTAATGCATTGATCTGTGAGTATGGGAAAAGATCTTCCCTGTGGTCTCTCCACTGGTCAGTGGCATGGACACAGGATGAGATCAGGATGATTCTGGCTGTGCTTGAGGAATAGGCACCTCCAGCTACAGCTGCAGTTTGCTCCAAGGTGCTCTTCTGCATCCATTTCCACACTGAACATCTCAATCGTTCCTGTCCTCCAGGTTTTCAGTGTCCTGCCGCAGTCAGGTGTGCTGCAGCCAGGAGAGAGACAGAAGGTCTCCTTCAGCTTCTTTGGCCACCTCAACACCATCGCCAGTGTCACGGCGCTGTGCCATGTAGAGGGAGGCCCCACCTACGAGGTGGAGCTGACTGGGGAGGCCTCATGCATCAGCTACGCCCTGAGCCTCCAGGAGATCAACTGCGGCTTTCAGGTACCACACGTGTGCCCTGGCACAGCTCCTTGCCTTTGAACCACGGCCGATGGGTTCCTGCCCACCTCAGTCCAGGGCTCCTCCCCCTTCCCAGCCCCTTTGTTGGCTCTGGGGCTTGGAATTGCAACCTTTGAGGAACACATCTGGCATCCAAGCTGGTTTGAAATGGCCATCTCTAACCCTCTCCAAAAGGCTGGGAATGCCTCTTTTTCAGGGTACCTAACACTGCTTCCTGGGGCAGGCAGGGCCCCAGGGGGGATGCTCGGAGGGACATGTCTTGAGACATCCCTTTGCTGATCCACTCCTAAAGACTGATCTCCCAAGGACATGCTCTTGTCTAAAGGTCTTGCTTAATCCACACAATAATCAAGGGAACAAGTTGGGCTTCCAGTTGCTCTAGTTGGAGAGTCTGTCCCAGAATAACTCCCACTTCACTCTTTTTCAGTTGAAAGCACAGAGATATTTCCAGCTGCTGGCCCTGTCTGTTTTGCCCTGTGTGACTCCCTTGTTGCATGTATGTTGCTTGCCAATACTTGCATGCAGGTGCCTTTTCTTCTGGGATGCCTCAGTGCTGTTTCTGTTTCTCCTGGCTGTTGGTGAACCCTCACAGTGCAGAGGGCCTGGGTCCCCTGGTTCCTTTATTACTGGCCCTCACATGGTTGTTTACCACACCTCTGTGTGCTGCCAGAGCTCCCTGCTCCTGTGCAGGTGCCCTGTGCCTGGGAGTTCCTTAGGTCCCCCCGTGCCTGTATCTCCTCCGTGGTCCCTGCTCCCATTATGTGTCTGCTTTCAGCCCCAGGAGAGAGGAAGGAGATTCCCAGCAGCAGGCCTGGGTCTGTAACTTCCCACTCCTATGCCTTCTCTCCAGATATTTAATGAAATTCGTCACAGCACAGTCACCCTGGCGAACACTGGCAACACTGAATTCAACTGGGTGCTAAATCCTAGCACTGCAGAGCAACATCTGCCTGGCGTGTTTCTGGTCATCCCCCCCACTGTAAGTACCACAAGTGACCGACCCCAGTCCTGTGTCAAGTGGCCCAGGAGAGTGTTAAAAGGAAAAAAGAAGGGGGGGAAGGGCGAAAAAAAAAAAACAGAGGGGAAAATCCCAAACCCAGCTGTTAGAGAGAGAGGGCTGTAAGTAATTTCTGCTGTTTCTGCTGGGTGCAGAGAAGCAAGTGCTCTCCTGACAGACTCCCTCATGGCCTTGGCTGGTGGGTGGCTCTGCTGTCACAGGGCACACACCAGTGGGAGGAGGCACAAGTCTGTTGGTCACCTCAAGTGATGCGCTTCACTGGGTTCCTCTGAGAACGAGCTGTGCTTTTGGAGCCCGGAGCACACTTGCTAAAAACAAGAAGTGGCTGACAAAACAGGCGAAGGGCAGGTCTTTGTATGGAAATCTGAGTGAAGCTTTATTGGGTCTGGAAGGGAATCCAGCGACAAAGACAAAACTGGGTTTAGGGCACAGGGTTAAATATGGGACGAAAGAGGCGAGTCCTGAGGATCAAGGTCCTATAGGGACAGGGAAAAGCGGTGCAGAGGAGGGGCAGCCAACCAGGGGAACCAATAGGGTAACAGGGCTGGAGCAATAGGGCAAACTATAGCCAAGGGGCATCAAGGAAAGGAAGAACTTTCCAGAAAGGGTACATCCAAGGTGAACAGGGGTGGAACAACTGTACAAACCAATAGAACTCAAGATATTAACATATGCCTGCAAAGGCCTCTGGGAGGGAGGCACTTCTCACCCCAGCCTGGAGGGGCGTTTCTCCTTGCCTGCTTCTGCCTCTCCAGAGCTGAAGTGGTACAGTGCCAGTAGCAGGCTGGTTGCCCTTCACAGTTATTGTCTTGTGCTGCTGTAAGGGGAACAGAGAACAATTCTACTTGCTAGATTTCTCAGATGAAAACAAAGTGTAAACAAAACAAGTATTATATCTGAAAACTGTTTTTTCATGAAGAAAGTGTGCGGTCCCAACCAGAAGGGGATAAAACAGCGGAGAGAGAAAGTGAGAAACGCAAAGTAACAGTTGGCAGGCACAGAGCGGTGCTGCTGTAACCCTGGGGCGCTCTGTCCGTGTGCCGCTCGGCAGATGGAGCTGTGTGCGGCCAGCCGCCCCGAGCGGGCATGCCTGCCGCAGTGCTGGCCACCACCCGCAGCCGGCAGCAGGCGCGGCTGGCCCGCGGGCAAACAGCCGAGCACCAGGGTGCCGCGGTGAGCGGGGAGTGGCTCTGCCGGGAGCCGGACCCTCCAGCTGTTCCCAGCCCAACAAAAAGCCAAAAACGGCAGGGAAAAACTGGCAGCGTTGACTGCTTTCATATGGAAAGATTCCTCCTGTAATTCAGCCCTTTTAGGAAGACTATTGTTCAGACAGGCAAAATTCTCCTGGGCTTTGGAGTCTGCTCGCAGCCCCCCAGAGGTGGAGCCTGCATGCATTTTCTCCTCGAAACTTCCTTTCCTCGTGGAGGGTGTTAAGGGTTAGGGTACAGCCCCCATAGTAATTTTTCACCCCGTATCAGAAAGTGTCTTCTTAACATATATTGAGGCATAAATTAAAATTTAACTGGTTCCTCACAGTCACTCTGGGACTCTGACAGCTGAGATCTCAGGCTGTGCTGGCACTGGAGCGTTGCTGAGGGTCACCTTAGCCAGGCTGTGAGATCACACAGGACATAGCCCTTGGCCCTGCCTCCCTGCTGCCAGCGCTAAGCAGCACTTCCATATCCCTTCCTAGGCTTGCTGCTCCCTGCCTCCTGCAGCTCTGCTGCTGTGCAGCGGCTTTGTGGGGCAGTGAGGGAGCTAGGGAGCAGCAGGGCTGGAAGAGCAAGGAGAAAAATTGGCAGCATCCCACCACTGTCCAAGCTTCTCAGTCCTGCCTGGATGTCTCCCAGCCGAAGTAGCACTCCTGCCTTTGTCCCTCCTTGCAGCGGGAGGAGGAAGCCGATGGCGTTCCCATTTCTTCATGCCTGTCTCCTACAAGGGATGAGAGGAGCTGCTGGCCCTGCTGAGCGCAGGGATTTCTCTTCCACAGCAGCAGCAAAAGAGCCTTTTTTTTTTGTTTTTTTTTTTTTAATTTTTTTGTTGAGGCGGGCTCTTGCTGGCAGAGGGCAAACCCCATTGGCAGCAGAGCTGTGTTTATATCAGGCTGTGCTGAGGCTGCAGCCTTATGAGCCCTTGGGAAAACACACTGCACCCTGGGGCTGGAGGCTCGACCTTATGGGCACAAGAGACGTAGAAGGTGTGAGAAGCGAAGCCCACTCCTCAGTTAAAATCTAAAGGGGGACAAAATCAATAAAGCAAAAGTAACAGCACTGGGTGCTTGACTTGGGTGCTTAGCTGCAGCCAGAGGCACACCACACCACACATCAAGACCCCTTATATACCCGGGGTATTGCATCAGCCTCATACATATTTACAAATGGTTATATGTATTGAAATATTTTAACATAGTTCCTCCTCCGTCCCACCTTTTTGGAGCACGTGCAGTTGTCCTAGTCCTGGTCATTTGTCACTCTTCAGCACATTCAACAGGTTTCCATTCCTCCACTGGTTAAATGTTAATGTTGCATCAACTCTTCACCAACATTGGTATTGCAATGCAAGATAACATTCACATTGAAAGAACTCTAAACTTTAGCAAAACATCTTTTACAAAAGAAAACATTATGAAACACGTAATATTCACTTTAACAATCGCCAAAGCCAAGACTGTAATACGTCTATCATGAAGGTGATGTGGTCTGATGGTTTCTTCTAGATGAGGACCTGTCCTCTCAGCCTGTCTGTCCCCTGAGCCATCCCCCCATCAAACACTCTGATGCATTCCCTCCCTCCTCTCCCATCCCTGCAGGGCTCCGTTGCACCTGGTGAGAAGCAAGTGCTGAAATTCTCTTACATGCCAGGAGTACCAGGAGCCTTCAGCAGGACTTTCCAGCTTAAAGTGGGTGACCTGGACCCAGAAAATATCTGCCTGAAAGGAGAAGCATTCTTTCCTGTGATCAGTGTGAACCTGCCCTGGAACATCGAAGGTGGGCACTGCCTGTCTGCCCCTAGGAAGGGTCCCTCTGGTTTTGTTCCCTACCATATGCACATAGGGTATCTCATGCTCAGCTCCACCAAGCCTGAGGGTTACAGGACTCCCGGACCAACTCAAGCCCTCTGACTGCTTCATGAGTCTTGAGCAGAGGATCCCACGTGGGCTTTGTCTCAGAAGCCATCCTGCAGAGCTTGCCTGCACATCTGGCAGGGTCCTGAAGGATGATGGCTAGACTGAAAGGCTTGGGAAAACTGTAAGAGAGGCTGGCAGGGCTTCTGACAGGGTTGGATTTGCGTGACATTGCAGGCAATGAGATGCTCCTCTGTGGGGATGGACAAACTTGATGGGTGGGAGCAAATAAAATGAGGATTCAGAGAGGAACAGCAGCATCCACCTTCCATAGATGGCTGGAGGGATTTCTTTCTGGAAGAAACCAGTGTTGAGAGGTGGGGACTTCCCAGCTTAAATGGGATTGGCACATTGCTCACACTTCACTTTGTGGACGTTTTCTTCCTTCAGGAAATGAAAAATATGAGAAGCTCATAAAACCCCTGCAACAATTCAGTCAGAGGAATCAATCAGTTGTTCAGAAGACTCAGAGTCCGAAGACTAAGGCCTTGAAGTTTCAGACTCCAAAGACTCAGACCCTGAAGACTCAGAACCTGAAGCCCCACGCACCTGGCTTTGGCACTGTAGTAAGAGCAGCTGCAGCCCCGTTTGGCACATGCCACCCTCTCCATGGCACCCGAGCCCCTTACAGCCCACCGGTGCCCTGATGGCACCTGGGACCTCCCTGCCCACTTACAAGCATGTGTCACCACAGCATTGCCCCTAGGGCTTCCACTCTGCTCATGCTCTCTTCTGGGGTTGCACCAGATTCCTGGCTACCCCAGGGAGAGATCCTGAAGGCCATGCTCAAGGGATGGAGTTGATGGTGCTTTGAAGGAGATGCAGGTCATTGCTGGGGAGTCTGTTGGTCCCAACCCAAGCCCTGCTAGATTTACAGACCTGAACAGCAGCTGCTTGACTGTGCCCTGGGACTGTGCTGGTGGTGCTCACCTCCAAGATGAGCTTGGTCCCAGTTCCCTTTCAAGACAGGTTTTGTCCAAGCTGCCTTGGTACTGGCTGGGGGCAGGCAAGTCTCTGGAGCTCTGGAAGGTTCCTGGCTTGTCTGCCTGGCCAGATGAGGCAAACTTTGCTAACAGTGGCTGGGCAGGTGAAGATGCTGGAGTTAACTGCTGTGGAGATGAGGTCCTGGCTAAGAGAGCAGGAGGTGTCACCGACACTGAGCAGCCAGACAGGAGGACCCCACACCCCCTGTCCATAAGAGCAGGGTGGGATCCTTTCTCAGATGCCAACGTTGGGAAAGACCTTTGCTAACCAGGCACTGTCTTCCCTTTCCTCAGCCAAACACTGAGCTGCAGATAGAGACGGTGATGATGCTGATAGAGGAGGCTGCCCTGGAGCTGCAGGAAAAGCTCCCATCCCATCCCCCATACAGCAGGTTCCCTGACAAAAAGATGCGCCAGAGTCTTGTCAAGTGAGTAGGGACTCCCATCCCCATCACCAGGTGCCTCGTGGGGAACACCCAGCAATGTCCCCTTGTCCTGAGAGCTCCTTGTGTCTGCAGAGCTGGGAATAGCCTGGACTTGAGACAGGATGTGGTCCTGGTGGCTGTGACACTCTCCATGTGAGCAGCGGAGTGTCCTCTTTTCCCCAGCACTACGCTGAGCTTTGGACTGCTCAGCTCCCCACAGGTGTGGGGTTCTGTCCCTTGAGCTGAGGGGACCCAGTGCAGACCTTCAAGGCCTTCCAGACAGCACAAATTCTGTCCCTGCTGACTAGCTCTGAAAGAGACAACTCCCAGCTGATGTCTTGGTTCCAAGTAACAGAGCACACTAAACAAAAACAAAAACAACAACAATAACAAAACAAAACAAAAAAAAGAGAAGGGAAGGGAACTGCACATGTCAGCAAACCCTTTAAAACCCAAAATCAGATGGCTTGAATCCTGGTGGGCAGGCAGGGCTTATCTAGGTAACTTGGTCTGTCCCTTTACACCACCATGATGCAGCACAAGTACAGGATGCTTCAATTCAGGAAGAAGATTCTCTGCAGAGCAGATCATGTAATCTGGTTGCAGAACAATGAAGATCTGTGCAGGCCAAACTTATTGCTAGGCCCCAAAGCAATTTCAGGCTCAGGCTATACACAGGCTAAGCAGTTTCACTGAGATCAGTGAAGGCCCAGTGTACTCACCTATACTGGCTTTTCATGGCAGAGGAGCTGTGGCAGGTGTCCATTTAAAACTAATTTCATTTTCACGTACCATTAGTAGCTGATAAAACCTAGGACCTGTACTCCTGACTTCCCAAAGTCATTGTCAGGTGATCAGGCCATGGATTTCATGGGCTTGAGCTGAGTTTTTACAGCAGAGAATAAAGAACTAGCCACTTTATTTGTATCCCCCATCCACTTGGACATGCAGCCAGGCTGTGGTTTAAGGACTGTCCTTATTCCTCCTTGCAGAGTTGAGCTGCCTGAATATGTGCTGGACATGGGCACTGTACGTAAGGGTTACACTGAGAGACGCACCCTGGTGATCACCAACCCTGGGCAGATCCCAGTGTCCTTCCAGGTCGATGTATCTGCCCTGCAGGACACAGGTAAGCAGTGCTGGAGACACTTCCTGTGGGCTTGAAGGAGGTGTCTCAGACAGATTAGCTTAAGCCACTGAACTTGGTGAGGTTTTTGAGCTTTTTCTTCTCAGTGCCCCTGCTGGGAGCTTTAGAGGCAGAATTCTCCTGGCCAGCCATGCCCAGGGGACCTGGGCTGTCTGTGACTGCCCTAATGCTTCAGTGCAGAGGCCAGAAGGGCTCATCACCCTGATCACCTCTCAGCATCTTCTGCCCTTGGCTCTCACAAGCATCAAGTCTCTCTGGGCACTCAGTGGGCTTGTTTTGCAAACCAGCAGACTCTGCTGTGTTTTGGAAGTGCTTTGGTTGGAGTCCACACTGTCACAGCACTTGTATTCAGCCTTTATTGAGGAAACAGCCTGTGACATCCTCTGGTGGATCAAAAGAGTCTTCCAAAAGAGGCCTTGAGGCAGGGCTGTGTTTCCATCACACAAGGGCTCACTGTGTCTGAGGGGTGTTCAGGTGCACTCTTTTTTGTCCAGGTCACACCATGGCATGGGGTTTTTCCCAGACTTCTCAGCCAGGGCACCTGTAAGACCTTAACGTGCTTAAGACACATTTTGTGGTTCTTGAGTATCTCAGCTGCTTTGTTTTCATCTGTTCAAGGTTTCAGAGTGAATCTGGACCAGATGCAGGGTCTGCCTCACAGACACACCATAATGTTTGAGGTGTGCTTTGAAAGCACCCGCCGGCCATGGGGTGATGTGGATGTGCTGCTGCCCATAGAGGTACCAGAGCTCTTGGGGCATGCAGCAGGCTGGGTGCAGCAGCAGATGTCACCTGCACCCTCCGCTGACTTCTCTGTCCTTCTCCAGGTGGCAAAAGGCCCCACGTATAACATCCGCCTCCATGCCACTGTGTTGGGACTGTCGCTCAACCTCTCCAAGAACATGCTGCAGTTCTCTGATACCCTCGTTGGGCAGTGCCAGATTGAGACAGTCCAGCTCTACAACTGGTTCCAAATACCCTGCAAGTGGTTCATTACTGCCATCAAGCCTGTCAGGAAGGTAAAGCACAGGCGACGTCGAACATGTAACTTCTTGGTTGGGTTTTCTTTGTGTCTCTTGCCCTTTCTGCTCCTGTGGCTGCCTGAGCACTTGGATCTACAGTGTGTCTGAGGAAGCTTCTGAGGGTCTAAATCAAGACTGTTTTGCCTGGACCTGTTCCATTATCTGATGCTTTGCTTCTCTGCCATCTTCACCCATTCCTTCTCTCAGGACAGTAGCTCCCTATCTGCCTGCCCAGTTCACAGGTTTTTGCTGCAGCTCCAGGCTATGGGGGCCACACTTGGTTTGGCTGTGGGTACTCTGAGCACAGTATCATCAGTGTCTCAGAGCACTACAAGAACTGAGGCTCTGTCCTCACACACTGAGGAGACCTCACACAATTGGTTTCTGTGCCCAGGACAATCAACGCAAACACATTACACCAGCCATGTGTCAGAAGCAGCAGGTGCTGGAGGATGAGCCCTGTCCCTTTGAAGTGACGCCCTCCAAAGGAACCCTCAATCCAGGAAGGTGGCAGAACTTACAAATCCAGTTTACACCCAAGCAGGAGGTGAGATTGGCAGGTGTCAGCCCAGGAGGCCTGTCAGGGCTATCTGGAAATGAGGGCCTGGTGCAGAGGTATGAGCTGTGCCTTCACAGGGAGCTTTCTGCAAGCCCCGTTCTCAGCATGGCTCAGTTCACCCCAAGAGTACTCCTGCGAGATGTGCTTCGAAATGCCCACAGGGAGCTTGCACAGAGAGAGAGCATCAGGGCTCTGTGGCTGCCTCCTGGCACAAGGAGGGGGATGTGCCCAACTCCCCTTGTGCCTCCCTCTTGCCTGGCTGTATTTGCCGCTGCACACTTGCAGAGGACAGTCCTGGAATGGCCAGTCTAGGCTCGTCCTGCTGCAGAACTGACAGACAAAACAGTCACCAGACACCTTCCTGGGCATGGCAGGACAATCACCTGTACTGGTGTGCTGCCAGCAGTAGCCAGGGCTCTGGCCTGCCTGCTCATTCCTATGCAGCTGGGGATTCAACTTAAAGGATGGAGTATTCCCAAGAGCAGTTTGCCTGTGGCTGCTGGCTCTTGGAAACTGACAGTGTGTACCAGTATGGACACAAGTGCTTCTGTGCCCGCTAACAGTCGCAGGGGTCTTTATTTGCTCGAGAGATGTAACCATCTTGTGTTTGGCTATGACCAGAGCCAGACACTAAGCAGAGAAGATGACCCTTATTTCTAGCCAGTGAGAGCTCATTTGCTTCTCTCCTGGAGCTGGTGTTTGCCTGACTTGGCAGTGCCAGGACTGTGTCTGGACACTGTAACCCCGAGGGCCCTTCTCATGAGCACTGCACTCCTGCATGACTAGGTGGAAACGCCTGACAGTCCATTGTACTTCCATCTGATACCCAAACACGCAGTTAGAATGCACACCAGGATTCATCCCAGTTACTCAGACCCAGGACACAGAGGCTGTAGTATCTAGCATAAGTAAATACCTGGTTTCCATTCACCTTGGAGGGACTGGTAACACCCTGACCTTGGGGCAAGCGTTGTATTTGGGGTCCTGTCACCCGGGACTCTGTGGATGAGTTTTCTGCACTTTTCTCTTTTCAGAGGTCTTACAAGAATGAGCTGAAGCTTAACATTTGTGGAAGCAGCAATCACTTAAAGCTGCACCTCTCAGGACAAGGTCTAGAGCCACAGTTGGAGTTTAGCCCCCCAGCACTCAAGATGGGATGGGTGCTGGTGGACAGTGATGGGGTGGATGCCACAGTGGTGGTGAAGAACCCATGCAACTTCCCTGTTGAGTTTTACTCACTGGATTTTGATGAGCAGTACCTTGAGGAGGAGAAGGTGAGAAGGCAGGTCTGGTCCCCATGTACATGCTGCCGAAGCTTCACAGCACTCCAGCATTCCCAGGCTTGTGCCAGGGAGATGGAGGCAATCCCCAGAGTAAAGCCAAGTCTGCTGATGTGCTGTGGGAGGACTTAACTAGTTTGTGTTGTTGGGAGGATGGGAGGAGACAGAAAATGGGTTTGTTGAGTGTGTGTGAAGAGAGGCGAGAAAAGGAACGTTGTGTATGGTTTCTCTTCCCTACCTGCACAGATTCTGTGGATGGCAGCGGGGTCTGAGTACCAAAAGAACTTTCTAATGCCTCCACGCACCGTGGGTGGGATGCTGCCCCCAGAGGTGCTGGAGGACTGTGAAGCACAGAAGAGGCCGAAGGCTCAACAGGCAGAGCTCAAGGCCATGGCAGAGGCCAAGGACATGGCTGAGGCCATAGACAAGGCAGCACCAGGTCAGGAAAACAGTGAGGGTTTGGCCATGTCTGTCTTGATTGTGGCCACAGCAGGGAGTCCAGCCCATACACCCTGAACTGTCTGTCACCTTGTTCTCCAGGGAAAGCCCATGCTTTTAGCAGCTGCCTGTTCCCCAGCTTGGTGGAGGAACTCTTGGGTGAAGGGCTGGGGCATCCTCTCTCTACCCTGAATGTCACCAAAGGAAGCTCCTCTCTGCTGCTATAGACTGGGGATAAAATCAGGATATTCCCTTGTGTCCCTTAGCCACAAAGACTAGGATTGGATGAGTTCTTCAGCCAGTAGGACCAGGTCTAATATCCCTGGCTCTTTTATATTTGCACCTTCCGAGCAACAAAAGAACAAGCTCATGTTGCTTTCACCAAGTCTCCTTTCGTGGGATCTGAGGAGATGGGGAGGATGATGAGGATCAAAGGAGGGCGGGAGGCTGACTTTTCCCCCTGGTTTTGCACTGCAGCATATCATGGGGCTGTCACACCCTCTCCTGAGCCCATGGTGGAAGTGACTGGGAGCCCTATCTCTCAGGCTGTCATGCGCCACCTGGGCATCGACCCATCTTCAGAGAGTTGTGAAGCACAGCAGGACAGAGGGATTGTTGTTATTGTCCATGGGCCACCCCGGGCAGGTATGTGAGCTGCAGCCCTGGGCTGCAGGGAGAGGGGCAGGCAGGAGGAACACATCCTGGTGGACCATGGTGCTTAAGGCAAAGTCCTCAGCTGAACAGGAGGTGGAGATGATCCTCTTGGCTCTAGAATTCAGAGCTTGTACCCACACTCCAGCTGCCTCCCTCATGGCCTCCCCAGAGGGACACTTGCTTTCCCACTGTCCTTTTTACTTCGACATCTTGTTTGAGGTTCTTCCAAGGCCTGTCCCTGTAATTCCTCGTATGCAAGTGTCACCAAGCAGTCCTCCTCTCTCTCAGGAAAGACAGAGATAGTGGCGGCCCTGTGTCACTATTATGACACTGCTCACTTGTCCATTGACACCATGGTGAAAGAGGCCATCGCCAATGATCAGAGCCAAGCAGGGCGCCGCGCCCGGGAGCTTTGCACCAAGGCTGCCATGGAGCTGAAAGGCGAAGACCAAGATGATGCTGGTAAGGAGAAATGCTGGACCCAGAGCCAGTGCTTGAGAAACCTACCATAACTGTCCACTTCTGCTTACTCAGAGCAGCACCTTTTCAGTCCTTGGGTCTCCTAGGGAACATGGGTGAAGTGCATCTCTGGCTTGTCTAAAAAAAAAGAAATAAATTTTAAGAGCTCAGTCAGGGGTTCTTTTATAGCCCCTTTGCTGCCGTTCTTGGCACATAATTGGTACATGTTTATTTTTCTGCGGGTGGTGAAGCACTTCTGTCCCTTTCCCAAATATTTTATATTTCCTCTAAGCTGAGTCAAGCTTGCTCCTCATGGGCAGCAGGCAGAACTGCTGCCCACTTTAACAAGGAAAAAGCCTTCTGAAGTGGCTCATTAAGCACAAGAGGACTGACTATGGGTTTAACCTTGCAAAGGAGAAGAAGGGAAGGACAACCTCCCAGAGGAATTTCCAATGAGAGACATGCTACAGATGAGCTCTTTTCTCCAGAGATTTACCTATGCCCACTGTCAGGGCACACAGCTCATGCATGCTGGGCTGTTCTACGTGTAAGACTGAAGACTTTAATGAAACTTACTGGGAAGTTGGTACCCTGAGCTCTGCAGGGTGAGGCAGACCTGGCTCAGTGCAAGGGGGAAGTTTTGCATTGCTCAGTTTTGAACCTGGCTGGGTTGGGAGCTGGTGGAAGGAAGAAGAGTCTGGGTTCCAGCTGGGATTTTCCCACAAGGAAGATTTCATTTCAGTGGAGACAGGTGATGCAAGTGGGGTAGGGCTTCAGGTCCCCACATGAGAATGCAGGATGGGTGCAGTGTATGGAAAAATGGTCCTGAAGGACAAATCTTTGGCTTGATCTGCAGGGGAGCTGCTGTGCAAGAGTGTCACCTGCATGCACAGTTGTTAGGAGGGACATAGTGCTGGCTTTAAAATCAAATACGGGATGGCATGTTTTACCATGCTGGTAGGAGAAGGAGGGAAGGAGCTGCTTCTGGGAAACAGTGCTGCCAGTGCCCGGCAGACTGGGGAAAAAGTGCCACATTTCTTCAAGGGCCCAAGGTTACGCCCATTGTGGGGAAAGGTACCTAATTGTTTTTCAAAGCCCCCCTGAACCATCTGTCCCCTATGCAGGTAAAAAGCTTACTGCTCGGACCAAGAATAAACAAGCCTCTGGAGAAAAAATCATCAAGAAAAATGCCAAAGGCAAGAACATTCCAGCACAAAAGAAAAAGGAGCCAGCCAGCAAATCCAACAAAAAGGTAAACACAGTCTGCTCTGGTTGATGTCTGGGACCTTTGCATTGTTTTTGAGATGGGCAGGGGCTGCTTACCGTGGAGGCTGTGTGCCAGCCAGGGCCTGTTATGTGGGTCCATAGTGCCAAGCCCAGCTGGCAGGCTGGGTATGACTTGAGCTGGGAATGTGCTCTGGCAGACAGCTATACTGGTTCTAAGTGGTTTGCTGGTGAAGTGCAGTCCTGGCTAGTATGGCTGCAGGCAGTGAGTAAAGTGCTGGAAGGCTGCACTGGGGGCTTGCAAGCTTGGGTCTCTGCTGGCCAAGGCATGGACCCTCCAGGACCATCCCCTGGAGCCTCACATACTGCACTGCAGGGTTGTTCTACTCTCCACTAGTGAGGAACCCCAGCTGCAAGCCCAGCAGTGGGAATTGTTCAGGGCTTTCCACCGTGGTTTATTTTCCTAACAATGCTCCACATTACAGTTCACAGTTTCCACTGCTCCTGCACCACAACAGCTGAACATCATCAGCAGTCATGGGGAAAAGCTGAACTGCTTGAGCTGTGTGCTGCCCGAGGACCTGCTGGTGGACATCCTATGTGAGAGGCTGAAGGTGTGTGGGGTGGGGGAAAAGGAGACATTCCTGCTCTGGAGAGACAGGCAGAGATGTATGACTTGGAGAGGAGGAGGTCTGTACATGCTGCTGGAGGATCCTGGACTGTGTGCAGGGAACCTTGGGGGAAGCTGCAGATGCCCCTAGTTGGCAGAGCCTAAGGACAGATCCAAGCTGTTCTTAGCTAATGCCCTTGGAACAAGGATAGCTGGTGCCCTGTGACATCTCTTAACTGTCCAGCTGTGAGCCCCCTGCGTGCAATGGCTGACTTGTTCTTCCCTTTATTTGCAGCATGAAGACTGCTCCAAGGGAGTGGTCTTTGATGGCTTGGAGAGCCTCTTCACAAGCAGCCTGGAATCTTCTCTGCTCTGTGTACTCAAAGCTGTTAACAATCATCATCATATCTACATAGTGAACCTGCATCAGGATTGTGCTTCTTGGATAACCAAGGAGGAAGATGAAAGAAAAAGGAGGGACGCTAAAAGAGAGAAGGAAGGTAAGATATCTCCCTCCCTCTCAAATCTTTCTCAAGCCCTCAACCTTATCTCTGCGTATCTGGGTTTGCAGCAGAGCTTGTAAGAAACATTTTTATTAATCTTTCCACCTTCTGCCTCAGCATAACCAGAACTCAGAGTTGCAGATCTGAGGTTTTACGATTCACCCTAATCTCTAACATTAAAGTTTGGGCACAAGTGCAAACTGCTGTAGCTCAGTGACAAATGACTGTCCTCAGCCTTGGTGCGCTTAAGCCAGGCAAAGCACAGGAACTCACCGCCCGGCCATAGTTTGGGTGATTGTTTGAATTTTGGAGCAGGGTTATGAGCTCCCCAACATCTCCTGGTATGATAGGCTGGGTTGGGAAAAGCTGTGAATCCTTGCGGCTGACCCAGAGCACCCAGCTCTGCTTCTGGTCACTCATGGTTTCTCTTCTGGTTTGTGCTAAAGAATTGCAGCAGACAAAAGCTTTTCAGAGGAACATGCAACGTATCTTGAAAATGGATGAGGATGAGTATTATGCCCTCCCTGAGGAGAAGCAAGCTCTAGTGGATAAAATAATACAGGGAAGAAAGCATCTACGGAGGGAGAGGTGAGTAAGCCCTCCATGGGTTACTGCTTAGAGTAGTGTCCCTGGAAGGTTTCCCTGCTCCAAGGCCTCTGAGCTCAGTTTGATAGCAAAGGCAAGAAGCAGCACAGGGATGGCCACTCTTAGCTCCCTGGCTCCCAAGAGAGGAAAGACCTTCTTCTACTGAGATAGAATATCTTCTCTATTTTAGTGGTGAGCTCTCCCAGTTTAGATGCTGCCTGCAGGGAGCTGGGCTCAGGGCTTGCCTGTAGAAGTGTATTTCAGTCTATGGTGTTGATTTGCACTTTATTCATCATCTCCCTTCTTCACCAAAACAGTGGGATTGTGGTACGGGCAGGTGTGGGGCACAGACAAACCCTTGGTTTGGGTCCTGGTCCTGCTACAGATGAAATCCTTGCAATGCTGACCTGCCAAGGTTCTCCTTATGGTGGGACACCACCCATAAAAGCCCATGTCCTTTAGGCTCCCCTGAAACTGCAGAAGTAGGCAAGCTCTGCTCCAGCAAGGCAGCCCAGCTCAGGACAAACAGGAAAAGTGTGGAGCTGGGAGGTGAGGCTGCTTAAAGCAAGCCTGTGTATCAGGACTTCTTTCAGCTCAGGCTGAAGTTGGTTTCATGGGGAGGAGACAGACGAGGCTGCTTCAAATTGTTTCCATGGCAGATAGCACAAGTTTGCCTTGGTTACAGCTGGGTTCCAGCAGGAAATCTGGCTGACAAGAGCCTGTCTTGCAGGAGAAGAGTTCCTGCAGCCTTTGCTTTCTGACTGATAGGATTATTCTCATTAAGGAGCAGGCTATGTCCAGGGAGAAGGGGGCTGCATGAATCGAGTAAGAATTGTAGGGAGGGACAAGCAGATGTTAGCAATTTGTGAAGTGGTTTAAACTGGGAAATCAAGAGACGAAGGGCGTTTTCAGTCATCAGTGCAGAGAGCTGGTGGATCAGCCTTTGGCAGTGGGCTGGAGGTGTCTGGGTGTGCCTTAAGAGGGAGGTTGCACAGTCGAGACCTTACAATGGCAATGCTTAGGTTTGGCTGGTCCTGGAGGTCCCCTTCCACAGTTCACTTGGGGTGTTCCCAACCTCTGTGGGTTGAGGAAAATTCAGGGAAATGGTCTCATGGTTATGCCTGGCCTCAGGGTCAAGGAATAAACTGCAGGGCCAGCCAGGACTAGTGAGCCCAGGCTTGTGGTGGTGACTCTCAGAGATGTTTTCTATTTTGTTTGCTGAAGGGAGATGAAGCAGCTGGCTCAAAAGCTTGAGGAGGAGGCAAAAGCCTTAGAGGAAAAAGAGAAGTGGAAGGAGGAAGAGAGGCAGAAGGAGGAAGAGAAGCGGAAGAAGGAAAAGAAGGGTGTCTCCTTGGGGAAGCAGTCTGCGAAACCAGAGAAGAAGGAAACCAAAGCCCTGGAGAAGAAGGAAACCAAAATCCCAGAGAAGAAGGAAATCAAATCTCCAGGGAGGAAGGAGACCAAAAGCCCAGAGAAGAAGGAAATCAAATCTCCAGGGAGGAAGGAGACCAAAAGCCCAGAGAAGGGGGAACCCAAAGCCCCAGAGAAGAAGGAGACCAAAAACCTAGAGGAAAAGATAACCAAAATCCTAGAGGATATGATAACCAAAATCCTAGAGGAGGAAACTGAAATCCTAGAGGAGCGTATATACAAAGGCCAAAGGATCTGGGAAATCACAGAAAAGGAGGAAACCGAATCCCCAGAAAAGGAGGAAACGGAATCCACAGAAAAGGAGGAAACAGAATCCCCAGAAAAGAAGGAACCCAAAGCCCCAGAGAAGGGGGAACCCAAAGCCCCAAAGGGGGAACCCAGAGCCCCAAAGAAGTGGGATACCAAAGCCCCAAAGAAGGGGGAACCCAAAGGCCCAAAGAAGTGGGATACCAAAGCCCCTGGGAAGGGTGAACCCAAAGCCTCAAAGACGGGGGAACCCAAATCCCCAAAGAAGGCGGCTACCAAAGCCCCTGAGAAGGGGGAGCCCAAAGCCCCAAAGAAGGGGGAACCCAAAGCCCCAAAGAAGGGGGATACCAAAGCCCCTGGGAAGGGGGAACCCAAAGCCCCAAAGAAGAGGGAACCCAAATCCCCAAAGAAGGGGGATACCAAAGCCCCTGAGAAGGGGGAACCCAAGGCCCCTGAGAAGGGGGAAACCAAAGCCCCAAAGAAGGGGGAACCCAAACCTCCAAAGAAGTGGGAACCCAAATACTCAAAGAAGGGGGATACCAAAGCCGCAAAGAAGAATGAACCCAAAGCCCCAGAGAAGAGAGAATCCAAATCCCCTGAGAAGGATGAACCCAAATCCCCAGAGAAGGAAGAACCCAAATCCCCTGAGAAGGATGAACCCAAAGCCCAAGAGAAGGAAGAACCCAAAGCCTCTGAGAAGGGTGAACCCAAAGCCCCAGAGAAGGAAGAACCCAAAGCCCAAGGGAAGGAACAACCCAAATCCCCAGAGAAGGGGGAACTCAAGGACGTAGAGAAGGGGGAGCCCAAAGCCCCTGACAAGCAGGATACCAAAGCCCCTGGGATGGGGGAAACCAAAGCCCATGACAAGGGGGAAGCCGAAATCCCAGAGTACCCAGCTGAGATGGATAAGAACTTGATCCAGAGGTTTCAAATCTATGAGTCATCGCAGCAGGACCTCACACAGCTTTTCTCCTACGGTGACAAGGTTCAGGGTTCTTCTGTGCAGTTACCCGTGATCCAAAACAGAAATACATCCCTGCCTTCAGCTGAAAACAAAGGTCAGAAGACCTATAAGTCTCAGGAGAAGGTTGAGAAGAAGCCTGAACAAAAATGTGGAGGCCAAAGGAGTCTTCAGTCATCTCAGCTGGAGACACAAAGTGAAGTTGCAGAAGGGACAGTCAGAGATGAGCATGTCAGGGTGCGGTGCTTGGACATCCAGGTCACAAATCCGAAGGCCATGATTAGGGAGATCCTGAGGGATGGGAGGCTGCCAACAAAAGATGAGGTAAAACCTTGCAAGGCTCAGATTTTGAGCATGCTGTGGTCTTGGATCCTGGAGTATTGTGTCCCCCCAGGTGACAATGGCACAGAGCCTTGTCCAGGCCCCTGATGATGTTCCACAATGACTCCGTAGCATCTGTGTGGATGGGGAGGTTATCACCATCCATCCCTCAGTGGGCAGAAAGTGGGAGTGCTCTGTGTACAAGTATCCCATCTGTTCAGAGTTTCCCAGCCTGGAAATCATTAGAAATGGTCCCAGGACAGGGCAGCTCATGGTCATTGTTTTCTTCAGCTGAGTCACTTGGGAGAGGTTTCTGTCCCAGTCCTGCTTGTAGCTCTTGCCTCTGCTCTGGAGCCTGCTCACCCCACTGGGCATAACAAAGCACTTGTATACTTCAGATAAATCAAAAACCCCATTGCCAAAAGATCAGTGCCTTGAAAGAAGGAGCTGTGAGGATGAAGGCAACAGAAGTATAAGCAGGATTTTCTCTTCTGTTTTAGATGCTGAGACATCTGGGACTGCATCCCGAAGGGCCTCCCCTGCCCCCTGCTGCTGTCTTCTCCGTAGTCAACTACCCAGAGGAGTGGTTGGGTTCTGCAGAGTGTGTGAAGCCCTTCACCATTGTTGCACCGGAAGGTGCTGCTATGGAAGACAATCGGGTGGGTGCTCCAGTGGTGCTGGCACTGAAGGTGCCAGGGCAGGGACCAGGCTAGATGGGGGCATGGGGGACAGGTTGGATGGAGAAGGATCACTGTGGCGAGGTAGTGAAGATGTGATGGGGCCCCGTGTCTGCAGGTCTCCTTTCTGTCAGGGATGGGGCAAAAGCGACAGCTCTGCGGGAGACAGAGCAGTTCTGTAAGACAAGAGGGAAAAAAATCACCTAAAACTGTCAACTTCCTTTGAGAACAGGGTCCTGAAGTGAGAAGGGGTGTCCTAGGTAAAACAAACACCAGTAAGGAAGACCAAGACCCTGGGCAGGTGGACTTATTTGTTTATTTATTCTCTCTTCCATTGGTTGAGAAATACCTGCTTTGCTTTCCAGGATGGGGATGTCTTAGGGCTCACCTGTCCCTCCCTTTTCTCTCTCCCCTTAGGCCAAGGCCCCAGATGCCAAGGGCAGTTCTGCCGAGGGCCAACCAAAGACACATAAAGCAGCCAGCAGAGACAACTCTCCAAAGGAGAACCAGATCTCCACACACAGAACAGAAAGTCCCCAGGATTCCTCTGCAACCAGATCCAAAAGTGTGCTGAAAAGAGCCTCAACCCCCACAGAATTCCACAGGTGAGCCACATGGGAAGAGGTGATGCCTCTGCTTCTTGGTCCTCTTGCCAAACAAGGTCCGTCATCCCCAGCTCCACAGTGACCCTGTGCCAGTGCCTCCACGGGATGGCCAGTGCACCCTCCTTGTTTCATTTGCTCCTTAGCAATGTCTGAAGCCTCCTCTTTAATTGCCAGGCTGAAACGGTACCGATGGATAGTGCCTGGCCACGGTGAGGTGGAACTGAAGGTCCACTTCTCCACCAAAAGGCCAGGGAAGTTTGAGCACACGCTGAGGTTTGAGCTCGTGGAGACAAAGCGCCAGTACGAGCTGCCCTGCAGTGGCACGGGCGTGTACCCCAGCATCAGCCAGAACCCGCGGTAAGGCTGGCCCTTGGCAGCCTCCCACACTGCTGCCCCCTGAACTCACAGCCAGGGCTGCCCCTTGGTGCTTCTGGCCTGGGCAGGTGGTGCTGCTTGAGGTCACCCAGCATCTCTTCCTGTGCTGGGAGCTGGGAAGGCAGATGGTGCCTCAGCCACCAGGAAGGGTTATGGCTTTCTGACTACATTTCCTACTTGGAGCATCTCATAGTTCCTTCTTCCCCACTTTCTCTGCCCAGGCTGGTGTTTCCACAGTGGAGGGAGACCATGGAGGCAGATGAAATCATCTTCAAGGAATATGTTGAGAGCACAAAGCAATTCCACTTTGGACCTCTGCTGTGTGGGGAATCAAGAGAGTGGTATGTGCTCCCTGCTGGGCCTTGTTCTTTCCTGGACATGCTTGGAGAGACATGCTGTCCTGCTGGCACAATCCAGGGCAGTCCCCAGCAGAGTCCTGGGAGACACATGGGATTGAAGGACCACAGATGTGTGAACTTGAGCAGATAAGAGGCAAATGGGCCTTGGAGGAGCTGCTCTGCCTACCCGGTGGGTGTCTTGGTGGCCACCTTGGTGGCCAGAGCCGCATGCTGCTTCCAGACCAAAGGAGACTTGGGGGGCAACTTCTGTCCCCCTCCACATCTCAGCTTCACCCTGTAGGGAATGAACTGTATGGTGGTTTTAGAGGTGCTTTGAGCTCTGCAGGTAGCCTGATTGAGCAATTCTTCTGTAGATGGTTTTGTGAACCTTTCATTAATCTGTAATTAATAATAAGATTTATGGTTCACCTGCCAATGGGTGTCAGGGGGAATGTACAGCATCATGTACATTTTCCTGTGATGACATTGCATCCTCACTGCTAGGTAAAGTCTGCCTAAACATGCTGTCACTGAAGCTGTTGTGTATTTCTACTTTTACTGTCACTTTTTTTTTTTTAAATACTATTTAACATTAAGTTCTTGTCTCCATGGGAGATCTGGAGGGCTAGGTCTATTTTGCCAATGTAAGGAAATGAAATCAAAATAGTTTAAACAACCAGACAATCTTTAGCCAGGTTGATGGATAATCTGGGATTTCTCTTTGCCTCTTTAACCCTTTCACTCCAAAGTCATTTCCACACCTGAGAGAAGGGTCATTTGTTATCTATTTGCATTCCTCTTGGGAATTGATGCTTTAAATTTCCTTCTCAGATGTTGAGCTAACGCATGAAATCCAAGGGATTTTTATGACTTTTATGAAAGAGATTAGCTAAACTTTTTTCCAAAAGAGAAGAGTTTAAAGAAAGAGTTTTCTTTCTTTATACCCTGCAGGGAAGGCACCCCAAGAAGGGGAAAGAACCCATGTGCCTGGTGTACTGTTGCTTTTCTAGGCACCCTTGAATTTACATTGTATTAAAAACTCTTGAAGTGGCCTGAGCATCATCAGGCTTCTGGGGTGGAGGCACCAAGTCCAGGGGAAGGCATCAAAGTAAGGCAAGGATGAGCACACGTCCATGCCCCTGACTGGGATCCATTTCCCTCACTTGTTTGTTAGAACTGGGTCTTCCAGCACCGCTTCTTTGGGTGCACATGGAGCTCTCCTCGACGTGTGGCAAAGGCAACAGTCTCCTCTGCAGCCTTTTCCCCTTTTGTGGACAGGTACAAGGCCCGGAACTGTCCCGGCAACTCAGAGAATTTAACCATCCTCAACAACTCCCCTGTGGATGCAGAGGTCCAGTTCTCCTTTGAGAATGATGGGAAAGCAGAGACATTCCTTTTGGACCCTCCCAGCATGACACTCAAACCAAAGGAGAAGCAGGTAGGAGGAGGGCAGGTAGAGCTGGCACTGTACAAGTGCCCAGGAGCTGCTCCTCCTGCTCACACACAGTGCTCTTTCTATTTCTTTCTGTGGGGCCGGGTCTAGGAGCTGACCATTTGGGCATACCCCACTTCCCCTGGCTTCCTGGAAGACAAACTCATCTGCTGCATTGAGAAGAACCCAGACCCAGTGGTTTTCAGCCTGTGCTGCCATGGGGTGCACGTGATGCTGGAGGTCAGCCCCCTGGAGCTGTCTTTTGACAAGCTGCTTCTGCACAGGTCAGTCCTCCCACAAGCACTCCAGGACTTGTGACAAAGAGAAAATGTTTGACCTGGTTTCCAGGGCATGGATGGAGCTGCTGCAAGTTGCATTCAGTGGTGAGGCTGGTGTGACCGTCCAGCAGCTGATGCCAAGTGCCTTCCTGTCTCTGCAGGACTGACAGCAGGACCTTGGTCCTGAAAAACAACACCCTACTGCCCATGGCCTGGCAGCTCACTGGGCTGGATGACCTTGTTGAGGCCTTCTCCTTGTCACAAGATAACGGCATCATTGATCCCCACTCAGAGTTTGAAGTGACCCTGAATTTCAAGGCTGAGCAGATTGGCAGCATTGAGAAGACCCTGCGACTAGAGGTGAGAGGGACTGGGCCCTGCCCTGCAGCTGTGTGCTCTTAGGGGTGGACTCAGGAAGAGCTGCACCTGACAGATTCAAGGGTGCTGTGACCCCAACCTCTGCCTCTACACTGCGTTTGCCAGGACGTGCAGTGCATCCACATCCCCCCAAATAACCAGACACTGCATCCTGAGCCTGTACCACAACCACTTTGTCCCTGTGAGTGGCTGAAGGCTGTTGTTTGGTTGTACAGACTGCAGTGTTATCTCTACATTCCTCTTGGACTTTGTCTGAACCTCTTGCATAGTGCAACAAACACTCCCGCTGGGATTTTGTTCCCCGTGGTTTAGGGGCTGCGTTTCAGAGAGGGTGCTAGGTGATTGGAGAGGCATGTCAATGCCATCTGCTCTGAGACACCTCACAGTTCTTGTGGTTGTTCTTACATCCCTGTGCCTCTCAAGGATGCTTTGGCAGCAGCATTCCCTGCTGTAGGAGCACAGAGTGATAGGGCTTTTTTCTGCAGCAGAATCCCACTGCAGCAGGTGAACAAAGCATGGGAGTCCACCAACATTTGTGAAGCCAAGGAGGCCACAGAGGAAACCGCCAGCAGAGACAAGGACTTACAGGCTGTCTACTAAAAGAATCATCTGAACAATGTTTGTTTCTTGCTGCTTCAGGTTTCAGATACAGGAAACATCCTGGGGATTGTTCAGGCTGAAGACATTGAGATCTCTGCAGAGGTCTGTGATGTTTCTCTGAGTATCGACATGCCTGAAGGTCAGTGGATGCCTCCCAAAGAAAGCAGTCCAGGTGCACTGCACTGCCTTGGGAGGTGGGAGACCAAAGCACTTGGGATGGGATGGGATGGGATGGGATGGGATGGGATGGGATGGGATGGGATGGGATGGGATGGGATGGGATGGGATGCAGGGATGGGATAGGATGCAGGAATGGGATGGGATGCAGGGATGGGATGGATACATAAAGCACATACCCTGCAAGCTGTGTGTAATAAAACCTCATCAGGGCACTGACAGCCTTAAGTCTCTCCCCTCTGACCTTTCAAGTGTACAGCTTCACGTGCAGATTGGATTTGGGGGCTTTGAAACCACAGAGATGTGAACAGGCAGTTGGCAACTGCCACAGGCTCAGCACAGCATATAAAGTAATTGGATTTGTGCTTGGAAGTGAGGAAATGGAAGCCAAGCTCCTAAGGCTTAGCTACTAAGCTTGCAGATATTTTGAGTAAGAAGAGAATGGGCAGACAAGTAGCTGGAAAACACTTTCAAGAACAGAAACTTGCTGAAAAGGGTTTTGTGCCAAGACCTCCATGTAGCTTGTGACCTGGTGTATTCTGCAGCAGCTCACAAATACCGTGTTTGACCTTGTTCTGCGGGTTTTCTGCAGGTCCAGATGGAAGCTTGGAATTTGGAACCATTCATGTCCTGGAAAATGTGAAGAAAGTCCTGAGTCTAAAGAACAAAGGGATGTACAACATTGAGTACCGGTGAGTCCATCTACCTGGTAGTGAACATTTCCTGGGGTTGCCAGGCCTGCCTTCTGCCTCTGTCAATGGCTAGAACGTGTTTCAATGCTGGCTACCTCTTGATAAATACAAAACCTGGGCTCTCTAATCTCAACTATTTTACCAAAGAACCCAGCCATAAACCAGCAGTTTTCCACAGCCCAAGAGGAACCCAAAAGAGAGTTCCCGAAATGTCAGCCACTGAAATGCTGAGATTCATTGCCTTTCTTTGATGGTCACCTCCTTTCTCTTTCTGAAACTCTGTAAAGAAGTGAATGAAAAATTTTGGTGTCAAGGGTTCTTGCAGTAACCTCGTGATTGCCTGCACTCTCTGACAAGATCCAGGATTCCCTGAGCAGAGTTGGACTCTCCCTTTTCTTTTTTTTCCCTAATCCTATACAAAGTCCTGGCTGTGCTAGTGGGATGTATACTTTTAACTGCAGAGATCTCCATTCCTTCCCTTTCTCCCCTTCAGTTTTGTGCTGAAGAATGCAGGTCCCAGGATGCAAGATTTGGCATCCCACTTCACTATTGAGCCTCAGTCGGGCATGCTGATTGCCTCCCAGCCTGGTGTGAATGTTGAGATGCTCTTCCACCCCACAAGGGAAATGCTCCTCAAGAACAAACCCATCCTGTACTGCCAGGTGAGCCCCCTGGGCCAGGCTCTGTTATCACACAGTGTTTTGGGAGCATCAACAGGATAGGTATCTAAAGGAAGGAAGGCTTTAACTGGAGAATCCTCTTTCCTACATACACAAAGTCTTTCAAAACCATTGGGAGGCTTCCTAAGTGGAGGTGAGAATCTGACTCTGGAGGAGGTGCTTAAACAGGGAGTGGTAAACTGATGGAGGCCTGGGGTGGAGGCTGGCGACTGGGGTAGAGCAAGCTGGCCTCTTGGCTTTGTTTACCACCCCTTCCTGTGCACACAGGTGATAGATGCCAGCTCAGGGGAAGGAAGCCAGACTGTTGCCACCATCCCAGTGAGGGTGTCGGCAAAAGCTGTGTACAGCAAGTACAGTATTGAGCCTGCCTCACCCATCAACTTTGGGGCCATGCTCAAGGGCACCAAGAAGACCCAGACTGTTGTGCTGGAGAACAGAGGCATGCTCAACTTCAAATTCCACATCCTCCAAGCACCCGAGGATGCATCTGCATTGGAAAGCAAAAGGTATGAGAAGCCCTGCACCACCCTTCCTGTCTGAGGAGGCACCACCCCATGGCTGGTATGTGGCAGGCAGCCAGGAGACCTGGGCTATCATCCATCTGCATCCCTGGCTTGGGGAGAGGGAGCAAAACATCACCTTGGTATCCCCATGTGTACTATGAAGCTGGTGGTAGAGCTGCTCTCTGCAGCACTGGGTGCTGCAGGCTGCTCTCTGGGAGCCATCAGCAGCAGGAAGGCTTTCCTCTGTGGGGAGGAAAGCCAGCTTTGACCTCAGAGAAAGGCAGGGGAGCTCAGCATGACAGACACCTCTCCTTTCTCCTTCCTCAGCTCAAAGCAAGAGGAATCCGCTCCACCAGCGACAAAGCTGAAATCAAGCTCCTTGACACAGGTGGGTGACTCCTGCTCCCCAGCAGTGCTGCTGCAGGGGATGTGAGAACATGCTGCTGTGCCCAGGCTGGGGGCTGATCACCACAGGGTGGGATGTAGTCTGCAGGATGGAGTCCAGGATGTGCTCAGTCCCACTGACAGTCCTGTACTCTGGCTCAGACCTGGAGCTGTGGGGTCAACAGAGGGGAGCAGGTCCTGTGTTTGACAGCTGCTAGCCAGCATAGGTGTGTGAACACCACAGAAGCAAAAACATCCCCCACTAAACTCCCAGTCCACAGAGCTCAGAACACATTGCTTTTTCTTCTTCCCAGTCCCTTACCTCTCTCCCATCATTTCTCACAGCCATTTCTACTGTCCTGTGTTACCTCTGGAGGTTGAAGGATCACAGCTACCACCTTCATTCTTTACACACAAACTCCTTTCTCTCTGTCACTTGTGACATGCTTGCAGCTCCTCTTGGCTGGTTGGTCTCAGCCTGGAGCTGCCTTTGGGCCATGGATTCATCCTTCCCTGCCCTGGGACTGGGTACTTGGCCCCAGCTGGAGGCCAAGGCAGGACATACTCTTTGTTGGGGTGCTCAGGGCACAGCTATTAGCCATCAGCCTCTCTTGGAACTTTTTCTGCAGGGTTACCTCAGTCTTGGCATGTTCACGGTGTCCCCCTGCTCCGGCTCTGTTGCTCCATGGGGCCAGCAGAAGATCACAGTGGAATGCCTCGCAGGGCAGGAGGGGACATGTGAGGAGCAGCTCTACATTGACATCATGGGCAGAGACCCCATGGACAATCCCCTGGGCATTCCCTTTACCCTGATTGCCGAATCCTGCCTCCCAGGTACATCCTGTCCATAGGTTCCCTTGGTCACACCTGCTGCTGATCAGCACCTCAACTTGCTGCTAGGATAGAGAGGCACACTAGCCCTGGTGTCCCACCTTAAAATCCTTGAAGAGGTTCCAGCCCTCTTCAAGTCCACCAGTGGACTCATCCCTCCCAGGCTGAGAGGGATGCACGGAAGGATAAAAGGAAAGCAATGCTCTCTGAGACTGAGGATGACTGAGCTCCATCCTCACAGCCAGCTCCCCCACCCAAGCTTGGGTTTAGCAGTCACATCGGCAGAAGGGGCTCATCAAGCCTTCTGAGAGGCCAGCAGGGTGCAGATAAATTCATCAGGGAGGCTTTTCCACGCTCATTCCTCTTGTCTGTCCACAGCACTTGTTGAGGATGTCACGTTAACCTTCGAGGAGTACCCGATCTGCAGCAGCACCAACCTCAGCTGCAAGCTGCGGTCAGTCAAAGGCACGGGTCTGTTTGTCAGAGAAGAGAACAAATTTGTCTTCACCAAGGTTCTGGTTGGGCAAGAGGCTGAAGCTCATTTCAGCATCTACAATACAAGTGGTCTGCCATGTGACGTGGTCCTCTCCAACAAACCCCTGCCTGGAAAGGTAAGATCAAGAGGCCAAGGTGATGGCTGCCCTCTAAAGGCCTTGTGAGAGTTTGTTTTGTTCTCCAGATGGATTGCTTCCTGTGGCCCAGACTAGTCTAGCTTAGTGCAGGTTAAAGTGCAAGGGAGAGCAGCAGAGCCAGGGAACAGCTGTGTTGAATTTTGCATGTCCCAAGCAAGGTTTTGGCTCACACCTCTGGGTCTTCAGTGGGAAGCACACTCAGAGAGGGGCTGTTATGAACTGACATGCCAGGGCTCAAAGCAGAGCATTTCCTCGGGCTCCCTGGCTTTTCCTTCTCTTTGAAGGCCAGTTCTAGGTTATTTGCAGGGTTTTTCCATGCAGCGCCCACCTTCCGTATATGCTGGGGCAGCTGCCAGCACTCAAAACACACAATGCTTTAGCACGAGGTCAGCATTCCCTGGGAGAGAGGGAGCCTGCCTCGGGAAGCAGGAAGGATGACACACTGTCTGGGGCTGTTCTCAGTAATGCATTTATGAATAAAACTGTGTCATGTTGAAAGGTGCTTTCTCCTAACTTTTCTCTCTGGGTTTCCCCAAGGAAAAAAGCCCTATCAATAACATTTTCAAGTTGTATCCTGACATGATGTCCATTCCTGGCTCATCCAATGCCATTGCTACGGTGACCTTCACCCCACCAGAGAAGCAGAACTACAGCTGTACTTTCAAGGCTTCCCTTGTCATCCCAAAAAGGTAAATTGCCAGTGGAATACTGGGGGAGGCCTCACTGAAAACTGCCTCTCCACTGGGAAGGCACAGATCTCTTGTTAGCTCTAATGCTTTCAGTAGCCTTAGGCAGAGTACTTGGCATGAGTTGATCTGGGAGGCAGTAGCTGTTAGAAAGAGCAGAAAAATGAGGCTGATGGTTTAGCCTGGAGGAGGAACTATGAAGACACAGAAATACTAGGTAGCCAACTGGAAGTTACTGAGATGTGCTGCAGCTGAGCTGCAGGTTTCCAAGGACAAAGGCTGAGATGAACAGTTTGGTGCCAGCAAGTCAGCAGTCAAAATTTCCTCTTAGATTCTGTAAAATTAAGTGATCCTCTGTGGTTCCCTGGCATTCATTAAGCGGTTTTATGTGAGTGATTGGAGCTGGTTTGAAAGAGGAGCCCAGTTCCTCTGCCCTGGGACCTCTCTAGTGGGGCTTTGACCTGTTCTTCCTCAACCCTTTAGTGGCTGAATTGGAACAAGAGAAGTCTCATTCCTAATACAAAATTGCTATTTTACTGTTCTTGGAAATTATCTTTATTGATGGTGATGATTTACTTTTGCCTCCTTGCTTTTATATTGCTTTCCTGCTGTGCTTTTGCTTGTTGCAGATGTCTCATCTCCCTGCAGCCAGGGGATTTGCCATATCTCATCTAGTGCCTCATTATTTACCTGCTGTACTGCATGATTCAATTAAGTGAAATTATTAACTGTTATTGTGGAAGGCTCTGGTTCTTTGGAGCAGATTCCTCTTGTGAATGGCCCTGCGTGGATTGGGAAGAGGCTGGTGGGGGGCTGTGTTGTGGGGTACAGGGGCACCAGGCAGGGAAAACATTGTGGGTGGCGCTTGCTGCTTCCCTTGCCCAGAGAGAAATGGGTTAGTGCCAGCTGAAATTGTTTCTGTGCCTCTCCTGCAGCTCTGTGCAAATTAAGCCCCAAACCCTGACCTTCACCATCAGTGGGAAGGGGCATGAGCCACAGGTGACAGTCGTGTGCCCAAGTGCTCGCAGCAAGAGGGGAAATGCTGTGCTGCGCTTCAAGAGACTCCGGGTGGGGGATTCAGAGATGCTCCCCCTGGTCATCCATAACAATGGCATCGTACCTGTCAAGGTGAGAACCTGCTCAAGGAATGGTCTGATTTGGGAACAAATGCCTGTGGCACAGGGGAAGGGTCCCAGAAAACATGGCACACCTAAGAAGAGGTGTGAGAAATTAATTTTAAGCAAGTGACTGACATCCAAGAAGGGAGTTCTTGGGAATTTTCCATCCAGTCTTTCTTCTTTAAGTTAAACACAGGTGGAGTGGTGATGGAGTGTTTTCCCCCCTGTCTCTCGTCACCTTTTGTTCTCACGGTGATGTGTGATTTCCCAGTTCCATTAGATTGCATTTGATCCTAGTTTACTACATTTCAAGCAAACTTAGTTGTGGTTTAAATACAATCTGCTCATTACTTTCTGTCCCGTTTGGTTCTGTGTTAGTGGTATCCAGATGTCTCTGAAGACCCTTTTTTTCCTGGCTGGTTTGCCTTAACCTATTGTGCTAAGGGCTGTTTGTAGTGGGAGTGGTGCTGGGTTCCCCTGCGGGACCAGCAGCACTGCGGTGTCAGTCCCTGTGCCATCCTGTACTCACACCAGTATCACTGTGCTCTCTGTTCCCTTTTCTCAGTTTATGTTACACCTGGAGGATGAGCACGGAGCGTTCTTCTTGAAAGGCAGGGGCTCCACACTCGAGAGATTCTACACTGAAGATGTGGAAGAGGACTGCGTTGGAAATGGTAAATTTATTAACCATGAAGCGTGATCATGCACAGAGGGAAAACATGTGCCCTGCCCTTGGCTTCTCTGAGCAGCAGCCAGATGTTAGACACAGTTTCTTTCCTTGGGCTCTCTGTCCCCCCAGCTTTTCTTGGGGACCTTTTGCAGGGTTTCCTCCTAGAAAGTTGTGAGAAGTTGTTCAGTTCTTCTAGACACGGTGGGTTGAGCTGTGGGGGACTGTCACTACCTCAGTGGACCCTCTGAGGTATTTGCTGCATTGGGAAGGTACCAGCTGGAACAGATGCAGCCCCTGAGCACACAAACAGCCAGCAGAAGCCAAAAGCACTCTCTGGCTCAGCTTTCCATATGGCTGGAACTGGCTGGAAGCAGATGGAATGACAGCTGGGCATCAACGTGAGGTTCAGCTGCTCTAAGTGCTGATGTGTCTGGAGGTGGCAGTCTCGTGAACATAGGAAGAGGGTTTGGAACCACTGGGGTAGAACCTGTGCTTAGAGGGCAGCTGGTTTCAACCTCTTCTTCCTCATATATCCTATGGAAGTATTTCCTCTGTAGAGCTGTATCACTTAACTCTGATTTCCATTGCTGTGCAGAGAGCAAGCCCCCAGAGAAGCCTTTCTTCCTTCTGCATCATGGGCAATCGACAAATATTGACGTCATTTTCAAACCCACCTTGACTCAACATCTGGAAGGGAAGATTTGTGTGTTACTGGAAGACATCTACTCTAAGAAGACCCTAATAGAGCTGGTGGGTGAAGGCCACAAGGATGAATTCACCCTTGATGGACTAGAGGAAGACACAGATGAGAGGAGAGCTAAGCGCAGTCTGAAGAAAGACATTATTGATGGTAAGAGAGGAGAGGCTGCCAAGGTGGAGCAAGGAAGAAGAAAGTATCTGATCAAGTGTGTCCTTTCTCTAGCCAGGCCTGGGCTGTCAGCCACGGGACTTGGTGGCCCATGGCTGTGGCAGCCATGCATGCAGAGCAGCATGTGCTGTGCTGCATGTCGCTGGCTTAGGGATGTGTCAGAGTGTTTCTCTGAAAGTGGTGGGATGGGGAGAGGCCTGGGGAACTCCCTCCCACGGGGAGGAAGGCTTGGAGCAAGGAAGCATTGAACATACAGCTGTCTGTGCACATGAAAGGGGCGGGTGGAGCTCCCTGCATACTGAGATCTCTTGCTCTCCTCCTTAACAGCTGTCAGATTGAATCACATCCAGTTTGGGGACTGTCCTGTCGGGAGGCCCTACCGCAGGACCTTCACCATCACCAACCATACCAGTACGAAGGTCATGCGCTTTGAGTGGGAGGCAGACGCCGCATTCCAGTTCTCCCCCAAGGTGAGCGTGGACTGCTCTCCCTTTCCCCATTGCTCAAGCCCTGCCCTGCTGTTCCTGGGCGCTGGCAGGGAGTCCTGACATAGCAGTGATAGCCACTTCCAGTGCCATCCATGTAGGAGATGCAGTCCCTGGCTTGGCTGGGCCAAGGCTGCCAGCCTTGCAGAAAAGGCTTCACGTTATGGGAGGTGGCACCTTCTGTTCACACTTTTGTCTATCAGAGTTCACATAAATCCACACCGAGGTGCAGATTCCTGGCACAGCACCTCACCACATCAGTCCCTTTTGCTGTCAGTCCTGCCCTTGGCAGTGCTTCCTTCCAGTTTGGTCTTGACTGCCTGATTCTCCCTAGATGGGACACCTCCATCCTGGCTATGCCAAGGACATCACAGTCACCTTGAAATCAGATGTCCCAGCCACCTTCAGGAGGCACCCTGTGAAATGTAAGGTGATCAAGACCAACTCTGAGCTACCACAAAGGATGGTTCAGGATTGGGAGGACCGAATGTGCATTGTCACAATGGAGGATACCACCAGGAAGGACATGTCAGCCAGCTGGCCTGAGAAAGAGAAGGTAAGGAGCAAAACAGCAAAAAGCCAACCTAGCTTTTACAAAAAGACCACCCTAACACTATCACTGCTGGCTGAGCAGCTCCTGCTTCCTCTGGACATTGGGCAGCCGTGGGGTTCAGCAGCAGTGCATTCTAGGGGAGATGCACAGTGACCAGATACAATCACACAAGAGCCTTTTGACAAGAGACCTTTAGCCACACACAAACTATCAGTCTGTGCCACAAGCACAAGTGTTGCAGCCCATGTTGAATGGGAGACAACGTTATATGATTTTATCCCATTTAATGGTGTTAGAAATCTCTTCATCTCATTAGGTGCCTTTTCACCAACGAGCAGTTAAGTCTCTTGCACCATGTCTCTTCTTTTGAAGTGGAGAGAAATACACTTCTGCTGCACATACTGGTGAACTCCGAGTTTTGTCTGCATGGATACCAGAGTATGGTTGTGGTCTCTGTATTGTGTGGGATATCTCATCATGGAGTAGCCCAGGCTCAGTATGACAGAATGGAGGAGTCTGGAGAAGGATCATCTCCAGAGACTCCTGCTTTTATTGTCATTATTACCAAACATACTCATCTTGGGTGAAAGTCCTGTCCGAGTATCTGGACCATTTTAAGGCCTCTAAACCATCCTCTTTTCTATCAGCACATCTGCAGTTGGAGACTTTGCTACTGAGATTTTTCACTTCCCAAAGTGCCCACTCCCAGCTCCCAGCAGTGTGGCTGTTGCTCCACACATGACACCTGGAGAGCACTTGCTCTTAAGACAAGAAGAAAAAGGCGCTTTCTAGAGGTCTTCAGTCCTGGGGTTCTCCATCCACAGAGCTCCAGCAGGCAAACTTAATCCTAATTGTGAGACCTGCTGGATTTGTAGGGGACCAGGAAAAAAGCCAGTCCCTCTTACAAGGTTGAAGTACAGGGACTGGAATGCAGCTATAGTCTCCATGGATATATTAACAGCTGTGGTAGTGACTGCTTTGATCAACAGGTAGGAACAACTACTGTAGCGGATCAGTCCCAGTCTTGTCATCTTTCCAGGAAAGTAAAAGTGAATGGTCCTTTCTAGTCCCTCTGTGAGGCTGATCTTGGGGGCCAAGAGATTCCCTTGTCAGCCTGACTTTCTGGGCTCTGCTCAGTGATTCTTCCCTCCTCTGTTTGCAGATGGTCCAGACAGCCCCAGAACCAGAACCGGCACCGGCTTACACTGTGGATGAGAGCATCCAGGAGGCCAAGGTGTACCTCAGTGCTGTTGTTGGCTACACCGAGTTCAAACGGAACCTGATAGTGGTTCAGCTCAAGGATACCTTGCCCAACCAGACAAGGAAAGACATGTGAGTGCTGGAGGCCAGCAGGGCCCTGTGAGCGGGAGCTGCCTTTGCCAGGGCTGAGCCAGTGCCCGCTTCCCCGAACTCTACCCCAGCCAAAACCAGCACAAGCCCATTTATGTGCATACAAAGCCAAGCAGGAGACGGTGGTCAGCAGAGGTTCAGTGCTGCCATATCTTTCTGCTGAGACCAGCCATGGGTTTGTTTTTACTGCATGTCACTTGTCCTCATCTGCTCAAGAATAAGTTTGCAGTCAAGCCAAGACCTAAAGTGCAGAGTAAGCCTCTTAGCTTCAATGTCCTGGGCACCGCGTTGGCCCTTTCCTCTTAAACTTCCAGACTTGGAAATACTTTTTGGGCCACGCAGGACAGCAGTCTGAGCACAGTAGAGTTGCCTGGAGAAGAAGATGGTCCTCAGCAGAAAGTGGTACCAGGAGTCCATCAGACAATGTTATTGCACTATTTGCTTTATATTTATTGGACTTGGTTTTTTTATTCCTCCTTCTTGCTTTTCAGTTTCAGGATACACAACACAGGAAATATAGCCCTGGAATACAGCTGGATGGAAGCTGCAGATAGTAAAGCAGTGAAGAAACCATACTCAACCACTCGGACGGGTAAGGGCATTTCACTTGGTGGCTGAGGGCCTGGGGAGCAGACCCTGCCACTTGACCCTGAATTGCTTTTGCATCCTTGTCCACACGTTCACTTTCATCAGCATCTTCCCAAGTGCAGCTGGAGATTTTTCTCCTTGTCCCCCTCTGCCTTTCAGCCCCTTCTGTTCTTGCTCTGCCCCTTCTGCTCTGCAAAGGAGCTGAGCCAGGCTCTGGGAAGAGCCACACGCTGGGTCAGGACTGGGAAAGGGGACATCAGGTCATCTCTTTGAGAAGTCTGAGACTGGGAAAAACAATGGTGTAATGAGTGAGCTGCCCTGCAGCCACTGTCTGTGTGCAGTTCCCCACTCCAGGGCAAATGTAAAGTCACTGTCTAAAACCAACTCTTCTCATTTGGCACAGGAATGTGTGCTGCAGGCAGAGACCTTGCTCCCAGATGCTCTATTTCCTGCTGAAAGTACTCCGCTAGAGATGTTCCAAGTGCATTCCAGATCTCTTCCAGTTACCTGCAGCAGAAGGCAGATTTGCTGGGAACATAGGATTGGTCTTTGAAAGGTGTTCTCTTCTTCTCTGCAGGTCAGTTCCTCTCCTCCAATCCTCTGAGCCATCACAGAAAGCTGCTGCATCCTTTCTGGTGGCAGCAGGACCATCCTTTTGAGATGCATCCTTCTGGACTGCGGCAGCTTGCCAAGCAACAGCAGGATTCTGAGCAGCAGCAGCATCAGCAGCAGCAGGATTCTGAGCAGCAGCAGCATCAGCAGCATTATTCTCAGCAGCAGCCCAAGCAGAAGGACCACTTCAAGAAGCTACAGCGCTTCAAACAAAAACACCTCTATTTGCAGTGTGTTAGTTCCTCCCTGGAAATCTGCCCAGATGACATCAAAGACCTGCCACTGTTCTCCATCCACCCCTGCCACGGCATCATCCCTCCTGGCCAAAAGCAGGTCTTTCACATGCTGTTCTCCCCAAAGCACGCGGGGAAGTTTAGGACCACCATACTCTTCAGGTGGGCAACGTCTACACACTTGCCCAGAACTCCCGCTTCGGATGGGTATCACTGAGTCACAGGGTGGCATGGGATGGAAAGGACCACAGTAGGTCATCTGGTCCCGCTTCCCTGCTCAAGCAGGGCCATCCCAGAGCACATGACACGGGGTTGTGTCCAGAGGGCTCTGGAATAATTCCAGTGAGGGACACTCCCTCACTGTTGCCTCTCTGGGCAACCTGTCACCTGCACAGGAGAGGAGTTCTTCCTCAGGTTCAAGTGGAATTTCCTGTTCAGATTCTGCCCATTGCCTCCTGTCCTATTGCTGGCCATCACCAAGCACAGCCTGGTTCATCCCTTAAGACCCTCCCTTCAGTCCCTCTGACTGGGATGGGGAGGTGGGCTTGGAGACAGGCAGCCCCAGAGAGGCAGCAAAACACCCAGAGGAGCACAGAAAGATCATCATCTGGCCTTGCTAGGGAGACACTGTGAAAAGACACTCTATGAAACATTAAGCTCCTGGAGGGTTGCAAAATCTGTAACGAGAGATACGGGGACCAGCCAGTCCCTAGCTCTGCTTCCTTTTGGAACAAGCAAGGCCTGCTTCTCCACATGGAACCCCATGTGCTGTGGTTGGTCCCCAGGCACTTAGCTGGTCATGTTGCTGCCCTTGCACCTCTGCAGCCTCCCTGCAGCGAGTGCAGTTGTTTAATTTGCTGCTCACTGCTTGCACAGACAGAGGATGCAACACGGTGTGCAGTGCAAGGAGACAGAAAAGTGGCTGGCTGGAAATGTTCATCTGACTAATACCAGTCCCTTTCTTCCTAGGACTCATAAGCTGAAGCCAGCTCTGAAGAAGGTAGAGGTGATTGTGAAAGGCAGAGCCCAGGAGCAGGAGTGTCTTGATAAACCAAAACGCTCTGCGTTACGGCAGACAGACAAAGGCCAAGGACCCAAGAAGCAGGTGCACTGGAAACTAACACCTGAGTGACAGCGTTTGTGTTAGCTGCAGCATCCAGCAGGAGCCAGCAACATCGTGTCTTCTACTGGCTTCTTCCACCCTTCACCAGAGACCTCTGCAGCTACCCTTGCAAGCTCCAGTGAACACCTTTATCCTATCTTTAATTACCTAAGTTAATTAACTAATTTTTAATTAAACAATTGGCAATAAATTGTTAATTGTCAGCTTGTCTTGCTTGGAAAGACAGGTTTCTGCGGGACCTCTCTGGAATGGAGAATGTGACCCCCTTCCCTCCACATTATTCTAACTTTGAAATTAAAAGGCTTTCCAGCAAAGATACGGGAAAAGGAGTAACAATTCTTTTCTAGGATGTCTAACCAGACAAACAAGCAGCAGCACTGGCAGCAACAACAAACAGAACCAGATACCCAACCACAGCCTTCGCTTGGCTGCAGGCACTTTCCCTGTGGTGTAGTTCCAGTCCCAGCCGGGCAGGGAAGGGAGGCAAATAATGAATGAAGCAATTTCTAGAGAAGTTTTAATTAAGCTACACCAAGGAATACGCTGAAGAAGTCGAGCGCTGTGTCATCAATTCTTAAACACTTATTGCTGTGAGGGAGTCTATAGAGTAGCTAAATAGTGACTGAACAGTGCTTGATTTGTTCAAAGAGAAAGAAGAAAGTGATGAGAATACACCCTAGTGAGGGAAGAGCCCTTAGACCCTTTCAAAATAGGCAAATAGATTACACTGAGTTTCCCAAACTCCAGAGATGGAAGTATCTTCTTGTAATAGCTGATCACCTCGCCCACTGGGTAGAAGGGTTTCCTACTTCAGCTGCAACTACCTCCAAAGTGGCTAAGATGCTATTAGAAGAAATAATTCCCAGACATGGGATCATTGAAAGAATGGACTAAGATAAGGGAACACATTTTACTTGTGCTGCATTAGATGTAAATTGGAAATTTCATACCCCATGGCACCCTCAATGCTCTGGATGTGTGGAGAGAATGAATGCTTTCCTTAAGAACCATATTATCAAATTAATGACTGAAACCAGATTAGCATTATTACAGCTCAGAACTGCTCCAAGAAAGGACAAAGGAGATTCTCCCTAAGAAATGTTACTTGGGTTACCTTATCTGGGAAGGGAGGAAGGGCTGAAACTAATGACTTGTATCTCAGAAATTATTTGCAGGCAATCACACTTTCTCTCACGGACTTCAAAAGAAAAGGGTTGTTACCCCAGGCATCACCTCCAGATTTTCACGTACACCAGGTAGAACCTGGAGATTTGGTTCTAATAAAATCTTGGAAAGATGATACCTCAACACCTGCATGGGAAGATCCTTTTAAGGCACTTTTAACATCTCAAAGCAATTATCAGGACTGCAGAAAAGGAGTGGTCTCACACCTCTCAAGTCAAAGGACCAGTGGAACCTCCTCCCCAAACCTGGACAGTGGTACAAGGAAGTGACCCTTGAAAGTTAATCTTCAAAAGATAATTTAATAGTAAACAGTCAAGGGTAAGACTGGACTGACCTCTGCATTTGCCACCAGCGAGACTTTTGCTCCACTGTGGGCTGAATCGCTCGGGTGTTGAGCAGTGGGAATAGAAATCATACCAGACCTTGACAAAAGAGGAATAGAAAATGATGTTCCAAGACTCTGGAAATTGCTGGGTGGAGTGTCACGGCTTCTGTGCTTCACCTGTATATCCCTACAGCGTGCTGTTCTAGTGCACAGAACTTAGGAAGCAGGTATGGATGAGGAAGGTTATCTTTGTGGCCACAGTTACAATCTGAGCTTTGCTTCATCCGAGCAAGCGCGGATGGAACTGCTGATGGGAGGCACTGCATACAAGTATATCTACAGCTCACTTTACTTGAGTTGGAGGAGAACTACGGACAGCAACGTGAACTGACAAATCAGGAACTTTTAAATAGACTGAATGTAACACCTACCTAATAAAAGACCGATCGATCTTATTTGTAATTGCATCGCAAAAGCAGTCCGTTTATGCTGGTGTCCTGGTTTGAAAGACAGGTGTTTGCCAAGGAAAGCAGAAGCCTCCCTTTGAACTGAAAAATATGATCCTTCCTTCCTTCCTGCAGATTATGATGATTTTGAAATTAAGGGAGCTCTCAGACAAAGATATGGGGGTAGGAATAACAGTTCTTTACTAGTATATCTAACAAGACAAACAAGAACAACAACAGCTATAAAATTGCCCACAAACAGAACAGTAACTCAGTCCCAGTCCCTTTCTGGCTGCAGGCACCTTTTCCCTGAGCTGCAGTTCCCGGCTCTGGGGACGGGCAGGTCCCGCAGAGCTGCAGGAGGGCTGGGGGTGATGGCAGCGCTGTCCCAGGTGGGAGAGAGAGGTGGAGAGAGAGCCCTCCGCTCACGGCGTCGGTCCCGACTCAGCAGAGTGCTGGATGGTGGCAGGTTACAGCGAGAAGGCAGCAGTGCAGGGTCCGACAGCAGTGAGGATGGCTCCCGCCGCTGGGAAGGCAGGAATGGGTCAGAGGCGGCGATCGTCCTTCTCGTCCAAACTCTGCTGGGGAAATGGGGCGAGCCAGAGCCTTCCGCTTCCTCTTCTGGCTGTTTGAATCTCGCAGGGTTTCCCTCTTCTCTCCCCTCCCCCTTGCCATCAGGGCCCAGCCAACAGGTATCTTAGCATGACAATGGGGAAAATTCCACAGAGGGAAAAGGGAAAGAACCAATCCCCAACAGCTGGCCAGACGGGATAATTAAATCAAGGGCTTCAGCAGAAAAGGAGAATAAAAGGAAAGGGTGGATTGTGAGGGATGAGGCGCTATTTTGCTGAAGCCAAAAGGTTATTAGGTTAAAGAATGAAAGTAGTTGATTCTATGTGTTGTTGTTTGGATTGTTTGGACTTGTTCTGTTTGGTTTGATCAGTGTTGCTGTGAACTGGGAGAGGGGTGGGGTTGAAGAAGGGACTAAAAAAGAAGTGGGATGAGAGGGGAGTGGACTGTAATTTGGCAGATGACACCAATCTGGGAGCATCTGTTGGAGGGTAGGAGGGCTCTGTGGAGGACCTGGACAGGCTGGATAGAGGGGCTGAATCCAAGAACATGAAGTTTAACAAGTCCAAGTGCTGAGTCCTGCATCACAGTAGCCTATGCCATTTACTCAAAAAATGACTTAGCTCCAGGTAGAAACTTCCTATCAGTGGCAAATCCAGCTTAATAATGGATTTGTTTACCTTCTCAAAGTGGAGCAAAGGCTCAAAGCAGTATCATGGTCATCTTAATGAAAATAGCCAGCCCTGCTTTCTGTTTAGAGTTACTGATAGCCCCTGTTCCTTTCCTGCTTCCATTAGAGAGGGAGAATTCAGAGAGTTCATCTCCCTTTAGCCTTTCAGAAGTGATAACAGACTTGCATTTCATTTTCCTGCAAATCCAACCCTGCCACAACAGGTAAGAGCTTGCGAGCCTTCCTCACCTCTTTGTCCTACTGCTACCACCCCTCCAGCCTAAAATACAACAAAAATCACCCAAACAAAAGGAAGGCTGTAAAAAAGACTTCACTCTGGAGCTAATTGCATTTCAGAAGAGTTTAATTTAATACACGTTTATGCAATTATACAATATAGGAAGCACAAGGGGTTTAAAACTGTAGGTATACAAGGGTACATCTTGACCTTTCCTGGATCTTTTACTTTTCCAACCTACAGAAGGTACACAAAAGAGTATTTATAAGGCAGCCTCCATTCATTAGATGCAAATAGCACACCTCTGTTGTCCCATCACAAGGCAAGGTGGGAAGACAAGCAACTAGATTTGCTTCAACAAACACCTGGCAAATGTTGCATATACAACAGATTACCTCTTCTCCATCAGTTACAGAAAATAACCCAGTAACATCCCTTCAAACCTCCAAAGCCATTCCCGCAGAAGTGCAGATCTGTCAATGTGTGTGTTCAGCAGCACTAGAGCACATGGCTGGCACGGTCACTAGACCAGGCAGCCTCGGTGGGACTCATCCTTTGGAATCCAGGGACCAAAGCCCGGAGGGGAGAAGTGTGGATTGTTGGCTCCCTATGGAAACCAAAGCCCACAGCAGCAGCTGAGGCCGTGAGGACGCTGCGCTGTGAGCAGGACTTGGGGGTGTCCTGGCCTATTTCAGCTCCCTCCCATCGTCCTCCCTCAGAGGAGCCGTGTGTGATTTACAGCTCATTATCAGAGCTCCACTTTGAAGCCTTAGCAAGCACTCCAACCCGAATATAAAAAAGGAAAAGAACATATCAAAATTTTAAGATTAAAACGGGGGGGGGGGGGGGGGGGGGGGGACGACAGGAAGGCATCAGTCTATAAAGATGAAACGGCAGCTGCATTCTTCTGTGGGAGGGCTGGGGACTCCCGAGGGAGAAAATGGGGCACGGCTCAGGTACCTTTGATCTGGCGGCGCGGGGGGCTCCGGGCAGACCCCGAGGAGAGGCGGGTCTGCGCTGCCGAGTGCTGCCCGCCGGGATAAGGGACAGGATCACCAGGATGAGGGACAGGATCCCCTGGCTGAGGGAAAGGATCCCCGGACTGAGGGGCAGCGGCAGCCCCGCGGAGGGGATCTGAGGGCGGCGCCCGGCCCGGCCCCTCAGGATCCGCCGCAGCCGCTGCGCCGCCCGAGCGCCTCAGGGCGCGGCCACCCTCGGACTCGGGACCGCACTGAGCCTTCCCCTCAGCCCGGCGGGAAGCACTTGGAATGGGAGAAGCGTCAGGGGTGGAAGAGATCTTGAAGAGCGTCAGTTCAAGGTCAGCCCAGCACTGCCACTGCAAACCCGAAACCAATGAACCATTTCCCAGTGTCACATCCAGAGGCCTCTTGAACACCTCCAGGGACAGCAACTCCACCACCTGCCTGGCCAACCTGTTCCTAGGCCTGAACACCTGAACACTGAATTTATGTTTTCCCTAAAATCTAACCTGAATTTCCTCTCTCAGCGTGAGGCCAGTTCCTCTGGATCTCACTGCAGGCCCAGCAGAAGAGACCGGCCCCGCCTCACTGCACGCTCCTGTCAGGGAGTTGGAGAGAGCCCTGGAGCCCCTCCTGAGCCTCTGCTCCAGACTGAACAAACCCAACTCCCTCAGCTGTTCCTCGCAGCACATTTTCTCAACCCTTCATGAGCCTTGCTGCCCTTCTCTGGACACACTCCAGCCCCTCCATGTCCTTTTCCAAGTGAGGGGCCCAGAGCTGGACACAGTACTTGACGTGTGGCCTCACCAGTGCCCAGCACAGAGGGGCAGGCGCTGCCCTGCTCCTGCTGCCCACACCGGTGCTGATACAGACCAGGGGCCATTGGCCTCTTGCCCCCTTGCGCACGCTTTGGCTCACGCTGAGGCGACTGCTGACCTGCAGGATGTGGCACTTGGCCTCGTGGAACCTCACGCCTCTGTGCTTGGCCCATGGATCGAGTCTGTCCCAGTCTCCCTGCAGAGCCTTCCTGGCCTCCAGCAGATCCACACTGCCACCCAACCGGGAGCCTGCAGATCTACTGAGGCTGCTCTCAATCCCCACATCCAGATCGTCGATTAAAGTGTTAACCAGGACCAGCCCCAACACTGAGCCCTGGGGAACACATTTCAATGCAGCTCAGTTTGCATACTCTGCAGCTGGAGGCTGCAGTGCCCCCACAGCAGAAAGAGCTGCCATCCCGTGGCACTGGCCACACACACGGGTGCAGGAAAAAACCCTTTGACTAGGTGAATGTGGCTGACAGAACAGAGCTTTCAGGCACACACTCCTTTCCCCTAAAGACCCCTGAACTCAATAAATGGTATTTCACCTTCCAGCTCTTGGCTCCATTGGATCCTCAGACCATCAGAGATCCATCAGCCCCTCTCACCCTTTTGCACCTTCTCCCCACTCAAGCTGATGAGCAGCTTTTATAAGAAAAAATGCAGTCCTGCTGCCAACAAGGTGAACCAATTTGTAAATGCAACTTACCCTGCCAAAAGCATCTACTGCCCTTTTCTTTCAGAGGTGAGTCATCAGAAGTAATGAGAATGTGTTGCATTTTAAACCAAAGAGGAGAAGAAACGAAAGCACTCACACAGGATTTTGCAAAGCCAATATATGCCAATATGACTTATCCTGTTGGCTGCTCAGTTATTGCAGCCCTTTTCTACTTTGCCGTTTGTCTTGTTCGGACATTGTGCTCAGATGATTCAGTGATGGGTACAACAGAAATTAAAAAAATCACGGCTGATCGCTAAATAATACAGCCTAGGAAAATTTAAATGGATTGTGAAGTATTTCCATCATGGGGATGACAGTTATCACATAGAGACCAAAACAAGCCCTTTTAACAAAACTTCATTTATATCCTTGTTGCTCAAGCCCTACTGTCCATTTGTTTGGCTGACGTAGTATAATGTAAAAATACTGTTCAAGATCTTCTACTGTTTATGCATTCCAACCCTTCCGTTGCGTTTTCTAAACGCTCTGAGTATTTTTTACTTTGAAAACAATTCATAATATTTTGGAAGTAACATTTAAGTTCTCTGTTTCCTTTTGACACTCAACTGCAGAAATGAGAAAACAAAAAGGTCAGAAAAAATTGCAGAGGTGGATAGTAGTTGACAAGGAGCAAACTTATAGGAGATGAGTACATTACTACCGCTACTGCTTAAGAGCATCTCTCACAGAAAACAGACAGGTGACACTGTCCTAACTCCTTCATTTCAACTCTCCATGACTTGTTTCCTGCTTTGTAAAGCTGAGTTGAGCCATTTTTACCTAAGACGAATAACAACTAGTAATACACACTTACAGTTCTCTTGTAATACTGCACCAGCACCAGGTACCCTTAGAATTTTTTAGGGTATTGCAATGCCATCCCTGAATTTAAACAGGTTCAAGTTATTATTTGCAGCTTATTCTTTCAGGCAATTTGTAGCAAAAGTAAAAATGTTACTGCACATGTTGAATCTCCCTTTGTAAGTAGTATTGTCAGTAACTGGACTATTATGTGTATGGGGATGCACACGAGGATTTATCTACTGCTTCATTCTGTGTGACTGCAGGCTTTGAGAAAGAGTAATCCCACTTGGCATTTTGGCTCAATTTGGTCTCAGTGATTATAGATCCAGAGTAAGTTGTTAGAAGTTTATGAAAAAAAAAGTCTCTGAAATTTACAGCAGAGCTGAAGTGTACAGAAGGATGAGACTTCAATGAATACTAAGAATAAGTTTGAAAAGTATATCCAGCTGTCCTACTGGCTATGTCCAGTTGTTATCCACTGTTACAGTACAGTGCACAAACAGCTTTGTTCTTTGCAAAGTACAAACGGGACGCCAGGAAGAAGAGCTTCAAGGAGAGGGCAAAGGTGCACATACCTCAGCCTGCTCACCTGGCCGTCTGAATGGAATGACCAGTGGTACTGGACAGGCAGTGGGCTGCAGTTGGTTATCTCCGGAGAATGCACTTCTTCAGTGCCAGCTGGGATGCAGCCAAACTCCAGGGTGCTGGGCTGGATTTGGAGATTGGGGAAGTGGACTTCTCCTTGAAGGGTGATACACTCCATATAAGGATGGCCGTTGACCATGTTTATCTTCAGAACCTTCTCTTCCTTCCAGCTATGAAAATCCAGTTTATAAGATGGGTCAAATGCAATGTAGAGATGACAGGTCTGTCCTACATCCACTGTCACAGGCTGCAAGGAGATGAACAGTAATTAATCACCCGAGTGATGACGTCCCAAGGTCTCACAGTTGAAACAGTAAATGCTTGAAATGTGATTCCCAGCATGGGCTTCTTGGTTCATCATGCATTTCTTTACAGCAAGGGTGTGACTGCAGCCACAGCAGTCTAGTCCAGAATTCCCTCAAGCCCTTGTTTCTGTGCTCAGCAGCAAGACAAGGGGGTGGCTGCTGGAGAGCTGGGATGCTTTCCAGGAGACACCTTTACTGCATGGCTGGCCCAGACCTAGTTGCCTGCTCCTTCTCCTTGTGCCTTAAAGCCAGGATGGACCTTCTCAATTCAGATAAGATTTTGATTCCTTCAGCAGCTCTGCTGATGCAGCTCAGGCCAATCCACTGCTGACACTACAGAATAAACTTCTTGACTCAAGGCTCTCCCAACAGAAAGGCACCACCACATCCCTCCTCTTCAGACCCCACTGGAGGAGTCCAGGGCTGCTCACCTGGCCATCCGGGAGGGGCTGCTGGTCCGCATCGCAGAGCAGAAACGGCTGCTCCAAGTCCAGCATAAGGTCGAGTGGCAGCAAGCAGGTGTTCTTTAAAGCCAAAGGCTTGTACTGCAGAGTCAGGACATCATCACTGGGTTTCTATGGAAACGGGAGACAAGGAAAAAGAAGCCTCAGCTAGCCACAGACCTCCTTCTGCTTCTGCTGCATCTCACAATTTTCAGCCCTAGAAGTGCATACATCTCTATTTCCCCCTTCTATTTGTTTCTACCCTTCCAGGAGATTTGTCTTTAAAGCAGATGTTTTTCATGTTTAGAACCACAGCATTCCCTGGGGGACAGGGAAACACTCCCACACATGGATGAGGGAATAGCCCCCTGAGAGGAGGCAACTGCTTAAACAAGATCTAAATCAGAAAAGTTAATCCAGACCATTTGTCTCCAGTTTTGTCTCTCTGTTGGGCAGAACAGCAGTAGATGGTCATCACTCACATACAGACATTTCTTACAACCTTAATGGCTCTAGCAGCCTCATCAAAGCAGTTCATCTGAAACATGTGTCCTCTGCTACAGGGACACAGTGTCTGGTCTCAAAGCTATGAGCAGCCTAGGCTCCTCCTTCCTCTCTATCCATAGTGATGGGCTTCCTGCACGGTTTGCAGAAACCAGAGGGTTTGGGAAACTAGTTCTGCATGTACTGATATCAGGCAGGTGCTGTGCCATGGCATGCAATGAATCAGTTTGTGTGTGTGGCATCAAGCAGAAGCCAGGCAGAATCAGGGAGAGCTGAAAAGCTTCTAGTTACACCTGAACTGCCTGTTCCAGGGATTCTGTACTTCAGTGGAAGCCTAGGAATTGGAAGAGAGGCCTGAAACTACAGACACCAAATAAGGAAACATCCTCTCTTTTTCAGACAACTGTCAGGAGAGGAAAAGATGATGCTGGAGTTGGGATCCAGAGACTAAAGGACACCTGCTCTGCCTCAGTGTTATCATCGCTGCAGCTGCAGGATGTCTGGGGGTCCTTTGAAGCAGGTGAGGCTCAGGGAAATGCACAGAGCTATACCATATAGCTATATCATAAAGCATCCATGCCAACAGCAGAGAGGGCAAAGAGACACAGGAGATGATGGGTTTTTCCTTGTCAGCCTGAGGAATTCACAGGAATCTCCATTTTTCCCAGCCTCCCTACAGCATCGGGGTACAGACATCCCTGTGCCTTGGAGGTTCCTGAAAAACCTCCCTTTACAGTGAGCAGAGAGACTGGCATTTCTCTGGAAGTGGCCACAATCCCCCTTGGCAGTGAAACTGTAACTGCAATTTTACATTGGGGAAGTTAAATACCACTCTCATCCCTAAAAGCATCTTCACTCACTTCACAAAGTGCCTCAGGAAAGGTAAAGAGTGGCTTTAACACAAGCACACACCCCGCCTCAGCCATACTGTTAAATGTCAGGATGCAATCCAGAAACTTACCTTCTCCACCCAGAAAGAGAATTGTCTGGCTGATATTTCTATGGAGGGATCAATAAACTTGCAGGTAATGGTTGTTTCCATTATCTTCTCTGTCCTGTTGGCTGTCCCAGTGACAGCTTCACACATCACATAATCCTGCACCTCCTGCATGCAAGGGTCTCTTGTCACTGCTGGGTGGTGGCAGAGCTTCCAGAAAATGCCCTGCCCTGGCTCAGCACCCACCACCCACCACAGGCCCTATTGTTGCCTTAGAGTTATGGCCACTGTGCCTTTATTCTTCCTGTGAGGCAGCTTCTTTATTCTCCACTCAATTGTCCCTAACAGTGCACCCAAAAACCACAAAAGGCACCTGTGAGAAACTCCCTCCCTTCACACAGCTTATGTTTTATTCTGTTCTTACCCCAGATAAACCGCTTGGCACTTTTTAAATTCACTTTCTTTTTGGGCTCCTAGTCTAACTGTAAGTTATTTCTCTGCCCTTCTTTGCTGACTAAGCATGAAACACTGTTTGCCTCAAAAGGGCAACATTTCCTTCCGCCCCTGCTTTGGGATCAGCCCTGGGTTTTGTAGCTGTGGAATCACAAGAAAGCCTTAGCTGATCTGATGGTGGCCAGCAAGGAAAGCAACTGGTGCTGCCACAGGAACATGTGGCCTTAAACCAGTTTCTTGAAGGCCCCTGCTCATCTCCCCAGGCAAGTGTCAAGGAATGTGGAACAAGCCCAGGGGAGGGCATCTGATGGCTCCCCAGGCTCAGCCCTTGGTGGGGACCTCACCTGCTCGATGGGGGAGAAGCCTCGCAGCACCATGTCCACAGACTCGCCCGGCTGCAGCTCCATCGACAGTGGCTCCAGCCCAAACACGGGGCTGGTGCCTTTGGGGCTCTGGCAATCATCTTCGGCCAGGGGGCTACTGAGGGCTGGGATGCTCTGGCCCTTCTTCTTAGGGGGGCTGTGACATTCCACACTCCAGAAGAGCCGATGGAAATGGTGGCCCCTGTTTGTTACTTTGAACTGACAAATACAGGGAACGAGCCTAGAATAGAGGCCAGGATGGAAAACAGTATGGGAGTAGCTATTTCCTTGGTCAACAGAGTGCTCCCAGTGAGCAGTCTGAGGTGTTAATTGCTTGGAGACTGTCTGCATTTCCAACTCTTAATGTGGATCAGAAACAGTGTCTGATAAGGTGCCCTTCAGGCCCTGGTTTTTCCTCCAAAATGCTTGTTCTGGGCTGCTTCATACTGTGACTGAATATTGTATAATTGTATTCTACATCCAAAACCGTTACTGAATCTTTGAGATCCTGCACTTGGGGACCTTTTGTGTGGGGGGGTGTGATTGCAGGCATTTTTAAAAGCCAGCTCAGAGACACTTTCTGAATGATCCCAGCAAGCTGGTAAAAATCATCTGCCTGCTCCAGGACCGGAAACCAGGGCAGCAGGGACTCTCCTCCAGGTTCATAGCACCTTTGGGTTGCACTGGTAGCCATTTGTAGAAACTTTTGCACTGGTATCCATTTCGCAATTAGAGGCTGTTTTAAAGTGAACTTTGCAAACTCTGCTGGCAGCGAAAAACCAAGCGAGGTCCTGGGCAGAGCAGGGCAGCAGCAGAGCCCACGAACAGCACGAGGAAGCGGCAGCAGCGGTGCTGTGGACCCCACACAAACCAGCAAGTTTCCATCTGCCTCTGGAACTGCTCTGAGGGCTCCTGCCCTCCGGCTGGGCGTTATCACCCTCCTGTCTCTTTGTTCCCAGGGCCCCTGCTTGCCTGAGAGGCACCATTTTGGAAGGGAAGGCTGTGATGCCATCTTCCCTTGGTCCCTCAGCCACACGGAGGGACCGCCTCATCCAGGCACCATTTCAGAACCTTTTGTTCTGGGGAGCCTGTGAGAGCATTACTTGGTCAAGTCAGGACAATGTATGAGAACTAAAGACAATTCACTGGCCATTTAGCAACTGGTTTCCCTTTCAGTGGCTTTTGAGGGTATCTAACAACATTCAACTGGCCATCCCATGTTTCTAAAGGAGTCTCTGCCTTTGGGGAAGGTGTCAGGGCTTTGTAAATTGAAGAAGATCTTTTCTGAAGAACTACAGCAAAACTGCTCCTTGTTGAGACAGGAGGAGAGGTGGCAGTGGAGAGATCTCCTACCTGAACTGGTGTCCCAAGCTGAGCTCTGGGATGAATGGTTTGTCCATGGCAATTGCGGTGCCAGTGCCCACAGCCAGCAACATGAAGGTGGTCCAAAGGCTGTTCCCAATGAAAAGCTGAATAGTGTCAGCAAAAATCCCAGTGTCATCCAACGTTGCTGTGATGGTCACAGGAATATCACCCGTAGCGGGGATCACTCCTTCTCTGGGTTCAATGACATAGCAGTGGAGATTGCAGGCCTGTAAGAAAAGCATATTACGCATTTAGGATGGAAATGACACACCCTGGTGTTCTGGGGGATATAAGAAAAGGAAAGACTAAAGGGGGGAGGATAAAAAATCGTAAGGGCTTAATTTCCCTAAATTTAAGCTATAGTATCGGGAAACAGCAGAGCTTATACAACCTGTATTTCCCCCTCCTTTAACAGACTCTCCTAATTATCCCAGTTTTGCCCGACCGACGGGACACTCCTCCACAGGAGACTGTTCCTTCCCCAGTCTTTCTCTGCACTATGTGCCAAGGAAAGCTGCTTTGTCTCTCGTGGCTTCTTACAAAGGCTCGAGGCCAGAGGAAGCCAGGACCGTTCAAATCCCACTCCAGAAACCACAGAGCTGGAGGATACTGCGGAGAGCCTGAAGAATTAACTCCGCAAAACCAGTTCAGCAAAACCCCAACACCAAACTGTTCTTTCCCAAAGGGCCATCAGTGCTTCTCAACATCCCCTGAAGGACTGAAGCCCTCACTTCCCACTTATCATCAGCTGTAGAGAGGCGCCCCAGTGCCCTCTGCTTTGGAAAAGTCACCTCTGAATGGTTACAGCAGGGCAGAAAAGCAGGAAGCAAAAAGGAAACTGGATAACATGCGCCGTGTGGACATGGCCCACTCTTCCCACCACTCTTCTCTTCATCTGCTTTCTCATGGACTTCATGGATTGGGCAAGAGAGTGGGAAGCTGCCCCAGGCAGGGAGGAAAGGCCTTGCAGCAGCACAGCTGCACGGACACAGCTCTGCAGGTCCGGCCCTGGTACGAGCTTGTGAAACCCATCCTTGACACGCCAGGCCCACCCAGCCAAGGTGCATTGCTCCCTGCACAGGCTGAAAGCAGAATTTCATTGTGGAGCTAGAGAAAGCTGTCCTGGAAAAATCCCTCACTTTAAGGTTACATTTATCCCCAAACAGCAGGAAAAGCAGCAAGAGGAAAGTTCACAGCCCTCCTCCTTGGCCCAGGAGGCTGAGCCTGGACTCTCCCACACGGCCTGATGCTTTATCCACAGACTCAAACAAGTCCGTAGTATCAGGTTTTAACCAGCTCCACAAGTTCAACACACCCAACGTGAAGAAGAACAAATCTCAACCCCCTCACAGATCACCCCCTCCATCAGTCATCCCCCCAGTCCCAGCCCCAGCCTACAAGCCCTCCACTGGCTGCACCAGCCCTGCTCCCCCTGCCTGGGGAGTAGCCCCAGCTCCTTCTGCCCAATGCAACCTCCACATATTGAGGAGCTGCCTTTCTCTGCAGCTGGTCCCCAAAGATGCTCTTCAGCGGCACATGTTGCGGTGTGTTTTTTCTTTAATGGTTTGCCCCTGTTCCCCCCTCTATTGCTGGTCTAGTCCAAGTTGTACCCTCCTACCCAGTTGTCAATCTTCCCTAAGACCTCCCCTTTGTTACAGAATGTTCTCTGTCCCTCCTCCTCCTGAATTGTCAATCCCACATTGTACCTGCCCCTTGCTGTGGAATGTTCTTTGCCCTTCCCCCTGCCAAGCTGTCAATCCCTCCTTGTGCCAAGCCCCTGCTTTGGAAATCCCCTTGGGCAATCCCCTAAGCTTTGAAGCTCCATGGGTTTGTTTGAATTGCTCCCTCCCCCTGTGTTTCCTCATTGGTTAAAGCATTGTAAACCCTGCCTTGTGCTCCTCCCCAATCTTCCCCCTATTGCTTGAGGATTGTACCCTCCCCTAGAACCTCCCCTGTATAAAAGTTCCTGCACACTCAGTGTCTGTGTCTATTGTGCCTGGGCCTTCCTTGGAATAGGCTGCCTTGGGTTCCACAGGGAAGATCCCTGTCTTCTCTTTGCCTCTGTCCTCCACGCTTCCACGTATCTGTGTGCTGTAGAGAGCAAGCCCTGCCCTCCTGCTACCCAGCCCAGCGTTGGTCGGGGAGCAGCCACTCTGGGCATGGGGTCGGGAGCTGGCTGAGCAGCTCTGGCACCGTGTCAGGCACAGAGACCATAGGATGTGGGGGTGCACAACCCCCAGACATGTCTTTGTGTGGACAGCCCAACTGGCTCGACCCACAGGAGCTGTGAAAATTGCCTCCCCGCAAGCAGTCTGAGGACAGACCTTGTAGCCTGCCCTCCTCTATTAACAGCAGTTTGGCACAAAGCAAATGGATAGATGGAACCCCTAGGGAAATGTAGGGAAACCATTACGGCGATCCATGCGCTCCGGGGAGCAAAGGACCACAGGTTTCTCTTGATCTCAGAGCTCCAAAACTGTGACACACCCAGCTAAATGCCTTCCGTAAAATTAAGGGAGAACTTGTCAACACAACCCAGACTAATTTGTGCTCCAGCATCTCTGCCCCTGATTTCACTGAGGGGTGCCCCAGCTAAAACCTCCAGAACCAGGTTTCTCTTGCCTCGCTCAGATGGAATATTGGAGTATCTTGCCTCCTCTCACACAGGGCGATCTAGCTTGCATCTACAAACCAAGTAATGGTTGCTACTGACCAGTCAATTTCCCTGGAAAACAGCCCCACAGATACTTACTATCTCTGCCCTGAAGTCTGTAGGGACAAGACGTTTGTTGAAGAGGGTAAAAGTTTGTGAATTAGGCTGTAGTGCTGGGATCATGCCAAACTCTATCAGCCTTGGACTCGGGTAGATGTCTGCCAGCTGTCCAGTGCTCTGTAATTCTTGTCTCTGTTCCAGGAAGCAAGCAAGAAAGATTTTTTGAAAAACCAAAACAAACCTCAACAGGGAAACCTAGAAAAGCTTAAGCAGCTCAACACTGCCTAAGTTACTTTCTTTAGGGACAGCTACCACTCTCCTGCTGAAATGCTGGGCTTTTGGAAAAGAAAACAAAGTTACACATTCACCTCCAAATTCAAAAGGATCAAGGTAAAGACAAACTTTCGAAGTACAAATTATTGGCCCCAAGGGTAAAGCTTTGGAAGAAATGTCAGGTTAAGACCAGGCAGACAGTTGAACAACTAGTTATTGTGGTGGGGAGAGACTCAGCTTAAAAGATAAGCAGCCTGAGAGTTGAAACAACTGTTTTGTCCAACTTCAGGTTCACTGGCACAGCCTGCACTGCCAGTCCTTCCTGGTGACTGATTTCTGTGCAGTGCCACAGTGGCCCAGGTTCAGATGATTGGTGCCATCCAGGGAATTTGGCATCCTCATTTGCATAGGTTTTAATGGAAGTTGAAATCCTTGCAACAACTCTTCAAATGTCACATTTCCTTTCTTTCAGAGAAAGCTCAAGGTTCCCAGAAATCTTCTGACATCTTCTTTTGTGCTCAGAGAGATGACAAGACATTTTATAACAGATGTTTCCAAAGTTACTAGCATTTGAAAGGTTAATTAACTAGAATTATCCTCGATTCCAGCTTAGATGAGCTACTTTCTGTGTCAGACACTGAGATTACCACCTATAAGGCATGAGCTGTTTATGCCACCAATCCCTCCTGTCCTCCAAAGCAGCCTGTGCCTGGTTTCCCCAGAAGAATCCCCATACCCTTTGCAGCCTGCCAGGACGAGTTGCACAAAGGCACACATCTCCCCTTGCACTCACCCGTGGGTTTCTCTCATCCCCAAACACGCTGATAAGAACACTGGTGCGATGCTTGCCCAATGTTTGGACTTCGATTGTAACTGGAATCTCTGCAATGCTGTGAGGCTGGACAATCCCACAGGGTTTGGGGCTGGAGTAGAACACAGGAGTGTCCTCCCTGCGTTTCTAGAAGGGACAGAATCAAATGCAATTTAGGAGGGACCTCTCAAGAAATGTCAAACTCCTTAACATCCACCACAACGGCAACTTACACACATTTTTAAAAATCCCCAGGGCAAAGATAAAAGGCAGAAACAAGATGCAAGAATTGTAGGCATAGCATCCTCAGGGGGACCTGCAAGGAGGCTGACAACACAGGCATGGGTGTCTGTGGGTGCAGCAGCTTTTCACAGCCCTCTAAGGTGTCCCACAAGAAAAGACCCTGAAGACTAAAACATAAACTGTTTCCTCAGGAGATTACACTGCATCCTAAAATTTACATTCAGGTAGGATCCTGTTCTCAGCAACTCTTTAAGACTGAATAGAAACCAGCAAGGACTTATCCAAACCCTTTTCCCCTGGAATAATCTCCTCAGTAATATTTGCAAGAAGGAGGCGCATGTGATGCCAAACCTGGGGAATAAGCCCGTAGCAGCCAGGAAGGTCGGTGTTATTCACAACGAGGAACTTCCTCTCGTAGGGCACCTTGAGGCGGCACTCGTCGTACAGCAGGACGTGAGGGTACACTCGCAGCTCAGGAACGAGACATCTGGGCAATGAGATGACCCCAGGGGAATCAGAGATACTGAGAGGATGGGGAACGTTTACCCTCGAAGATTGTGAAATGGAGCATAACACGTTTGTCACTGTCAAATAGACGTTTAACAGCCAGACACTGATAAATTGCCTTCAAAGTCTTCCCACTCAAACATGTCCTGTCAAGGAGGGGCAAATCCTGAGAGGCAGCACCCAGAGACTGCCAAGTGCCCCAAGCAGAGCACAGCTGTCTCACAGCTGCCTCAGCCCCTCCTTTACCCAAGAAGGCTTACAAGGACTCCTGTAACAGTTCCAGTGATCCATGAGCTCTGGGGGAGCCTTCCCAACAAGGAGCAGTGTTCACCAAGGCTCAAGGAACACACGACTCTAGTGTCTCAATAAAAATGATTCCCTTCTCTCCCTTGGCACTGTTGCCCTGCCTGAGAACTCAACAATTTGCCCTAACCTTGGAGGGCATGAGACACCACCTGTCCTGCAGAGTGGGTGATCACCCCTTCCCAGTTCCTACATCTCCCTCAGTCCTTCAATCCACAGGTCTATGCCTGTTTCCAGTTGCACGTGCTTAAAAAAACTGCAGCCCAGGCACTGACTGGATGGCTCTGCCTGGGAGAGGGAACAGCACCAGGGAACTGCATCTCTCTTGTCATTAAACTGATGCCTGCGGCAGCATAGCAGGATGGAATGCTGCTGCAGCAAGAACAACTTTTGGTTTTAGTCTGAGAACATTAACGCTCAAAATGGGAAGCAGAGGGAAGGAGAAAAACAAGAGCTGGCCTGTCACTTCAAGGGCTGTTTCCCCCTTGTAAGATCCTGCCCTCACCACTCTTGCTGTGAGCCACTTCCCCACGGTCACGTGCCCTCATTAACAGAAGCAGGCCCTGACTCTCAGCAAGCTGCTTGGTGTGTCCCAAACCAGTGCAGGTTGGTTACAACCCAGCACAACTCCACCTCTTGCAGGAAGGAGCAGAGGAGTCCCCCGGGAAATTTCTTCCACTTCAAGCACCAAAAACCAGGCCAATAAATCGCATCATTCCTGGTCCCTTTAGAAAAAGGCCCAGGACCATGCTGGGCTGTGAGCAGGGGTGCTTTTCAGCACAGGCTGCTTTCCAAGCACTGCTGTTCTCTCATCCGGCTGGGCAGAACACGAGGTCATTAAACAACACGTCTCCTTGGCAGCTCCAGCCAGAAAATCCAGGTCAAGGCAGCGTGCTGGGGGAGGCCAGGGAAGTGCTGGTACCTGGCCATGATGGTCACTGATGCCACTCCATTGCCAATACCCTCCAGGTCCACCAGCATTCTCCGGCAGAAATCCATCACGGTGTTGGAACACAGGGTCACCTGGTGGGAGAGGAGAGGAGAGGAGAGGAGAGGAGAGGAGAGGAGAGGAGAGGAGAGGAGAGGAGAGGAGAGGAGAGGAGAGGAGAGGAGAGGAGAGGAGAGGAGAGGAGAGGAGAGGAGAGGAGAGGAGAGGAGAGGAGAGGAGAGGAGAGGAGAGGAGAGGAGAGGAGGGGAGAGGAGGGGAGGGGAGGGGAGGGGAGGGGAGGGGAGGGGAGGGGAGGGGAGGGGAGGGGAGGGGAGGGGAGGGGAGGGGAGGGGAGGGGAGGGGAGGGGAGGGGAGGGGAGGGGAGGGGAGGGGAGGGGAGGGGAGGGGAGGGGAGGGGAGGGGAGGGGAGGGGAGGGGAGGGGAGGGGAGGGGAGAGGAGAGGAGAGGAGAGGAGAGGAGAGGAGAGGAGAGGAGAGGAGAGGAGAGGAGAGGAGAGGAGAGGAGAGGAGAGGAGAGGAGAGGAGAGGAGAGGAGAGGAGAGGAGAGGAGAGGAGAGGAGAGGAGAGGAGAGGAGAGGAGAGGAGAGGAGAGGAGAGGGGAAGGGAGGGGAGGAGAGAGGGGAAGGGAGGGGAGGAGAGAGGGGAGGAGTAAATTCCTCCTTACAAAAGCTCGTTACCCACGTGTGATATCATCCAGTTCTTTCTTCATGCTAAAGGAGAGGGAGGATTTTGCCTTAATTCTTCTGCTGGTCCATGTGTAGAGCACAGTCTCTGAGAGTAACAAAAGACTCCTGGCGATATCAGATTTGTTAAACACACCTTGCTATCAGGGTATAGGTCAACTAAATTAAAACATTAGACGAAAGCTCTACACACCACTGTATTCAAATTAAGGGGCAAATTTTTCATCTCACTACAATGACATAAATGCAGAGGAAATCTGCTGACTTGCACAGAATCAGATTTACAGCAGGAAGTCGAGGGCAAAGTGTGGCCCAGCAGGTGCTGGGCAGTTCATAGCTACAGAGTTTTTTGTTTGTATGTGATCTCGGCGTACGATTTTGGAAACAAAACAGTGCTTCTTCAGGAGTGTCCCGATTAACCCAGCTAACAGAGGCCTCACGCCAGTGCAGATCTCACCCACACGATGCTCAAAGCTGGCAGCAGAGCTAAAGCCCTCCCACACTGCAGTGAAGCTTCAGCTGGATTCTTCCCATACCTTGATATCCTGGTGTCCCTGGGGAGCGATGGTCCCTTGGCTGGGATTCATTGTAAACTCCCTTGGCTCCACATAAAAATGAATTCCCTGCCTCCAGGATGGGTCACTCTGCTTTTGTATTTGATCAAAGCTACTAACAGCAGGCTGAGTGCCATCGTCAGACATGCGGAGCTTGAACCTCAGGGACACTGGGGAGGGGTTAGTGAGGCAACAGGTCATGGTGTAGGGAAAGCCTAGGAAAAGGACATAAAATTCCATTTAGGCACCAGTTATGTCATGACTCCTGGTGTGCATATCCTGGTAGGATTAAAGTGTGATTGGAGTTCAGCACTTTATTGTCTGAACTACAGCTCACCGAGAAGCTGCATGAGAAATTAATTGTCATTTAGTTCTCTTTGATGCTGATTCCAGACTGCAGCCTTGAAAATGCCCACTCTGAGCCCTGCTGAGTATTGCAAGCCTCTCTCTGATGGGGAGAAGCTCCCTCACCTGCCCCAAACCAGCACCAGTTATTTCCCACTGATGAGTGTGCACCCACACCGAGCATTTACTCTGAAAATCCAAGCTGTTAAGTCTGCCAACACTCTCACAATTTTTTGAGTCGTCATTGAGAGAAACTACATCAAAGAAAGTGAGGATGGAATCAGAAACTGGAATATGATGCAAAGCACACTAATGCAGTTTCTCTCTGCAGGATCCTTAAGGCATCTCTTGGTTTGGGCCAAACACACTGAGCACGTGACAGCTCAGAGCCCACTCAGCTGGAGGCAAACCCGAGCCTTGCTTTGAGATTAGCAATTAATAACATGTCCCACCTCACCCAAAAAACCCGGACATCACACCCGTGCTGCTCCCTGTGATTGCTGCCTGCAAGTGTTTACCCCGCTTTAGCTCTGAGATTTGCTTTCCCTGCTGGAAAGCCAGAGATACAGCCACACATGGTGTGGCGTGGAGACCCAGGGGCCTGCCAGGGAGATACCAATCTCCATGCCCTGGAAGGAAAGACAAGGAGACGTCTAAAGGGCATTTAACCCAGGGTGACAAAAAGGGATTCTCCCCACAGTTCTTTGCTCCTCTATGTTAATGTACCCCAGTTATGTCATCCCTAATGTCCTCCCCAGTTCTTCAAAGTTCTCCTTTCCTTCTTTACCCATTGGCCCAAATTTTCCACAGTGTTCCACCCCCATTTCTTTGTTGGTTGTTGCCCTTTGCCCCACCTTTGTATCGCCCCTGTGCTCTCAGCCCCTTGGACCCTCGTGTTCTACTCTGCCCCCTCTTGCCTTGTACTTAAGCCTCGACCCTCCTTTGTTCTGGCTCTTCTGCTCCTGGACCCCTTTGGTGTGTGGCTACAATAAACCTCCATCGGAACTACATACAGAAGATCCCTCTCGTCTTTTCTTCGTGGGCTCCTTTCTGCTCCTTGCGGCCGTGTGGACTTAGTGTGTGTTTGTGTGCCTGCCTGACCGCCTTCTACTAAAGGCACTTTTCAGGAAGGTAGCGGCACTTCACCCTCTAGTGCACGCTGCTACGGTGAGGATGTCCTGCAGAGCCCGGACACCAGCCACAACCTGCTCTGCAGTGGACGTCTGGCTTGCCTGGCCAGCTCGGTGGGGAGGAGACTTCTCTCCAGGCCTGCTCACCAAGAGTCATTTGAACACAGATGGGGGGGAAAAACAACTGCGGGCACAGCCCAGGGCTTCTCTGTGCACATCAACAGTGATCAGTGCCAGCTCCAGCAGTGACTCCAGCAGGGAGACAAGAGAGGCCACAAGAAGGACAAACACAGATTTCAAAACCTCCAATGAGACTGAGGTCACCACATGCAGACAGCAATCAACAGTTAAAAAGAAGCAAAACTACAACAGCTGCCTTCAGCTGAAGAGACCTCAGGAATGAAATCGGATTAAGCAGGATGAATCTGCTATTACAGAACCATAGATCTACCTGTTGCCTTTCTTGCTCCATTGATTCAAAAAGCAACTTAACAAGTGCCTCAGGGGTGATGAAGTGTAGGGAAGAAGCAGCTCAGGAAAGGCAATTAGTTTTCTTTAAAAGTTCATGAACTTCATTGTTATGGGTTTAGGCTTTGTAGTGAATTTCCCTCTCGGTCTGGGAAGGGGATAGGGATTTGGGGGCTTTTGGCTGTGGGGGGGGGTGGGTTTTTCTGTTCAGGGTTTTTTGGGAGTTGTGGCATGATGCCATGGCCAGTTTTGAAGTGGGTCCTGAGGTTTTGCAGGGAGCGGACCTTTCCTTCCTTCCGCTCAGGGATGGGGAAGCTCGGCCATGTTGTGCCGTGGGAGGTTGAGTGCTTGTCCCCAGCACTTCACTAGGCTGCAGCTCAGCACCATCATCAAACTCGCCTGCCTTCCCTGCTTCTGCCTGCTGCTGTTTGGCACTGCCGAGATCCCCTGCTGCCCGTGAGTTTGCACAATTCCTTCCTTCTTCCCTTCCTTCTTCCCTTCCCTTCCCTTCCCTTCCCTTCCCTTCCCTTCCCTTCCCTTCCCGGAACTTCCCTTCCCTTCCCTTCCCTTCCCTTCCCTTCCCTTCCCTTCCCTTCCCTTCCCTTCCCTTCCCTTCCCTTCCCTTCCCTTCCCTTCCCTTCCCTTCCCTTCCCTTCCCTTCCCTTCCCTTCCCTTCCCTTCCCTTCCCTTCCCTTCCCTTCCCTTCCCTTCCCTTCCCTTCCCTTCCCTTCCCTTCCCTTCCCTTCCCTTCCCTTCCCTTCCCTTCCCTTCCCTTCCCTTCCCTTCCCTTCCCTTCCCTTCCCTTCCCTTCCCACACCTTCCCACACCTTCCCACACCTTCCCACACCTTCCCACACCTTCCCACACCTTCCCACACCTTCCCTGCCAGCTGGGAGGGGATCACTGCCCTGCCAGATCCCACAGCTCCTCCTGCCTGTGATCGTAACTACACCAAAGGGGAAAAACAGTACTTGGGAGGTTGGAAACTTCTGCTACTGCCTTGTTGTTTGTGCTGTTCTGCTATATTCTAGTAAAGAACTGTCATTCCTTTTCCCATAGTTTTGCCTGGAAGCCCTGGAATTCCACAGGTACAATAATTTGGAGGGAGGGAGTCATCTTCCCATTCAGCAAGATTCCCTCCTTTCTTGGCAGACATCTTGTCTTTTACACCAGGATGGAGACACCAGAAAATAATGCCTTTCTATTCCCTGGTACTATTTGATCTCACAATGGCAAAATGCTACCTGAGGCACAAGCAGCCCTGGAGTTCACACCCTGAAGAGGCTGCTGCAGTGGTAGAACATGAGTGACGGATGCCTTCACGTTCAAGTGGTCCACTTTGGAATGCACAGATCCCTCATGCTGTGTCTAAGCCCAGGGAACACTCACCAAAGGAAATGTCACCGAAGTCGAGCTCATCGACGTTGAAGTGTACAGTCGGTTCACAGACATGTCCCCTGCGATGAGGAGGAAATGGCTTGGTTAAAGGCAATTGCAAAGTGTCTGGCTGTAGTGGCTTGGGGGCAGAAAACCTAGTCGGGGGCACTGTGGGTTTCAGATCAACACACCACCATGTGCTCAGCACAGTGTCATGTGGACAGGAGGCAGCTAAAGCCCAAGTGGCTAGCAGCCACAGCCACGGATGGGGTTCGGGCACAGGGCAGGCAGGAAAAGCCCCCAAGTTGCTGGTGGTCCCATGAAGGACCCTGAACACACACCCAGACATGGCTCTGTGCCTCAGTTTCCCCATCTGTAAGATGACAGACATAAAGGTGTCCCCACAAACTTCTGTAACCAGCCTTTCCAGCCACAGGTTCCCTGCTTTGCTGCTTCTTAACTGTAACTGGTGTTCCCATGGAGGAACTTTCTCAGCAGATTTTAACCTACACAATCATTACAGAGTTTTGAGACATGGAGTCAAGGGAGCCTCAAGAATTCTCTGGAAACAGCAGCAACAATTCTACCCAGTCAACAGATGAATCCTAGAGGAAAGCATGGAGGCTCAGGAGCCAGCCACTGGGGCTGTACCGCTTCAGCTCTGGAGGGGCAGGAGCAGGCAGGGAGAAACACCCCTCCAGGCTGGGGTGAGAAGTACCTCCCTCCCATTGGCCTTTGCAGGCACATGGTGATGTCTGAAGTTCTCTTGGCTTGTAGAGTTGTTCCACCCCTGTCCAGCCCCTGTTCACCTCATTGCTATTCCTCCTAGAATGTTCTCCCTTCTCCTGATCGCTATTGCTCCTGATATGCCCATATTGCTCCAGCCCTGTTACCCTGTTGGTTCCCCTGGTTGGCTGCCCCTCCTCTGCACTGCTTTTCCCTGTCCCTATAGGACCTTGATCCTCAGGACGCGCCTCTTTCGTCCCATAGTTAACCCTTTGCCTTCAACCCAGTTTTGTCTTTGTCCCTGGACTGCCTTCAAGACCCAATAAAACTTTCCTCGGATTTCCATACAAAGACCTGCCCTTTGCCTGTTTTGTCAGCAACTTTTTGTTTTTAGCAAGTGTGCTCGGGGCTCCAAAAGCACAGCTCGTTCTCAGAGGAGCCCAGTGAAGTGCATCGCTTCAGGAAAGGATCAGCTTGTCACAAGTGCACCAGCTGGCACAGCCAACAGCTACTGCACTTCATCCGTTCAGGACGTGGATGTCCTGAATCTACCACACCACCTCAGCTGTGCTTGAACTCAGCAGACAGGCCCCAACATCCACTGAAATCAGCACTTGAAGCTGCACAACACTCACGAGTTTATTTCATGGCTGATGCCAATCAATGCCCACTCGGCCTTTGGTTAAAAATCCAGGACCAGTGAACTGTGCCTTCTGTTGTGTTCACGGGACTGCCACTGGCTCTGCTCTACACACCTCAACAGGGCACACCTGCCCTTGCTCAAGGAGAAAGCTGCTTATGCAATAACATCCTGTGACCACTTTGGGGGAGGGACAGAGGAGAATCAATCATTTGATGGTGGATGGTTCCCTCTTAATTTCCAAAATAAAAAAGCAGTACTTTTCATCCAAAGACAAAGCCAGCATAATTGTTTCTCTACTATGACAAGATCTACTCACTACTTTTCTCTTGCTAAGTGATCACTTGCTTGTCCTTTCCTATCCATCTCCCTTATCTCATTGGTATAATGGACTGCAGATTGTTTTTGTTTCTTTGCTGCCTTGATCCAGGGCCTCCCAACAGCAACAGCCCAGCTCCAAAGCTCCAGTGCAGCCAGCATCAGCTTTCCTGCTTACACTACATCATCCTTCCAGCACATGGCTCGGGCTAGCAGGGACAAGCCCTCATGCTGCTGTGGTCCTGAGGACTGAGCTCGGCCTCCCCTGTTATCACCCCTTCTCCCTTCTACTGGACCAGGATTATCTCTTGCAATGGCACCAGCCCACGGGATCAGCCCTTTCCTGGCTGTGGAAAGGAGGTACCAGAGCACTCTCTGCACAGGAGTTGGGAGCACAGATTGTCCCCCACAGCATGACCATGAGAGGTGAGGTGAGGCTGCTGCTGCCCATTTGGGATGGATTATTCACAGAAGTTTTTAAAATCACTGCTGCTGGTGCAGAATCACCCAGGCTGGCCCATCTCCAAAGCCCTGGGAGCCTTGCTGGGTGTTCAGGTGGGACATCCCAGAGCAGCTACTGCCCAAAGCTGATCCCTCCCACTGCCTGCTATGGCCCAAGGCAGAGGGAGATCCCTGCAGGGAGGTGTCATTCCAGCTCTCAGGTAGCACACAGGGCAGCAGGCACCTCCCCCCTAAGGCAATGCCACAATCAGAGGAGAGATGAGGACCTCAGGCAGCACTTTTCTTCTCTTCCTGACCCCAAAATGAGGTCGGTGGGGGATGTCCCAGAGACAGCTACAGATGTGCCCAGCAAGCTCCCAGAGTCCTTACTTGATTGTCAGGATTGCAGGCGTAGGAGATCCAGCCACACTGAACTGGAATTCTTCCTCAAACCTCCCCAGTACGGTGGCATTGAAGGAGATCTGGATGGTCTGGATCCCACCTGGTGCAATGATGCCCTCCTCAGGTGCAAACTTGAAGCAGTAGCCCACGTTTGCAGTTGTACAGATATAGGTGAAGGGAGCATCAATAGGTGCTTGGTTAATCAGTTTCACCTGCAGCAGCAAGAAAGCAAAACGGAAATGCACGTGCAGTCTTCCCTTTGTGTGAATTGTTGTCTAATGACACAATTAACACCCAGAAAAGGCAGAAGATGCTTTGTGATGCTGAATGGCAGAAAGCAAAAAAATACAACAGGACAAGTTCTGCCTTTGGGTTTGCATGCAAAGCAGTGTTAACTCCACATAACCGGAGTCACTCTGGGGCTATCCCATGGACACAGAGCAGTCCACCTCTGGTCAGCATCAGCAAGCTCATTCAGACCTGGCCCTGAGAGCAGCATGGGGTGATTGCAGCTGCACAGTGAATCACCACAGAGCTGCTGCTGCTGCCCCAGTTAACACAGCTCCAGCAGTATCATCTACTCATTCACCTTGTCCCATATCATGAAAACAATACATTGAAAATGAGGCATCAGCATCAAAATGTATAGACAGCACCATCTTTTGGTAAGAAAACTCAGCATGTCTTTCTCTTCCACAGCCAAGCTCTTGAAAGTGTCTAGCATGATGTAGTGCCTCATTTTTTACCTCTTTTAGTTGTTCTCCGTTTTCTTTTGCAAACTTGACACTACTGTGGCAGGGAGGGGGAAGGCAAATAGGTAGAAAAATCCTTTGCTTTATTCCTAGGAACACTCTTCTCTTTCTAGAGTCAGAGATGCACCAAGGCTGAAGTGTGGTGCGGGACTGGTCAGCAAGGGAAGAACTGCCAAGCCCTTTGAAAGGGCCAGCACTGAGCCAGAGGGCTGGATGGCTTTCCTGTGACTTCCAGGAATAAGCAGGAGACACCTGACTGAAAATCGTTTGCAATGGACCGAAGCTCAAACGTAGCCAGTTTGTTCCAGCTGCTTCTGAACAGCTCAGTACAAAGGTGCCTTGTGTCTGGAGCTGCCACAAAAGCCTCTGAACATGCAGCTTTTTGAACCCAGTGCTGGTTTCATATGCCAGGGGGCTGTTTTGCAGGAAGCCTCCCAGCTGATCCCCAAGGAAGGCCACACAAAAGCAGGGATTGGGGTTTCATGAACAACAGACACACCTTCCTGACCTCCCAGATTTGACCAGTACATCAAATATTCCCTGCTCACAACTAGCCAGGTTGGCAGGAATTCCACAGATCCACCAGGCTTGCTGCTGCCTCAGGAGCCATCAGGATCCATCCCTAGGCCTGCTGCTCACCTCATAGACGTAGGGGGTGTTGACAAAAATGTTCCCAAGGTTCAGTGTATGAGAGCGGAGTTCAACGAAGGGTCCTTGGCCTTCCCCGATGAGGCGCAGGGGCAGCCTGCTCTCTCGGCCTGGGGAGAGATGTCCATTTCAGTACAATAATTCTCTCTGTTATACTGCATTTTCCAGGCTACCTCAATGCTAGTCCCTGACTCTGAGCTGGATGCAACCAGCTCCTGTTGCTACAGGAGAAGATCTGGACTCTTCTCTTCCCTTGGGAGATATCCCTTGGGGCTGACTTCCAATTTCTAAGCCATTCCTTGGGCTGCTTTCCAATTTTAGCCACCAATCTGCCGAGTTTAAAACATCTCTGATGTCTTGTAGTGACAGGCCAAGAAGTAATGAGGAAAATTGAAAGAAAGGAAGTTTAGGTTAGATAGTAGGAAGAAATTTTGTACTGTGAGGGTGGGGAGACACTGGAGCAGGTTCCCCAGGGGAGTTGTGGAGGTTCCAGCCCCAAAGTGTTCAAAGCCAGGCTGGATGGGGCTTGGAGCTACTTGGTCTTGCCACTAAGGTCCATTCCATCCTTAATATCATTAACTTACTAAGATTCTATGCTTTCCTTCTCATGCACTTAGAGGAGCTTTGAAATCCATTCAATGAAGGCACAAAGCTCATGGTTTGGCAACTGCCAAACTGTCTAGCCCAGTAGCACACAACTTTGTTGCCAAAGCCCTCAACTTCTGACACTCGGCACTCTGTTCCATTTCCACAGACAGAGCTGCAAGGTGACAATTGCCACACAGGGAGAGAAGAAGCTGCTGGCTGAGGGTGGTCCTTCTACAAACACCCTGGGCTCAGCAGGGCTCAGCCACCTCTGGTCTGCTGGTGTCTGGGCAGTGGGATGTGATCCAGGGGCAGGGAGCACATTTCTAACTCAGCTCCTACTGCCTGATGATGGATCCATGTCAAATGGACCCATCCTGGAGGTCAGTGGTCTAGAGGGGCTTAGTGCTGGTTCACTAAAGCTGTTCTGCTCTGTAGCTCTTTGGCCTTTGTGGAAATGCTGGCAAAGTCATGGCATGAAAACGTCTCCCTGCACTGCCTGGCTTGTTCTGGGATCAGTAATCCAGACACAGGTGTTCTGAGCCCTGGCCTTGCACGAGAGACTCCCTGGAAGCTGCAGGGCCAGTGGGAATGTGCCAGCTCTGCCTTGCTGAGCAGGGACTCTTCCCAGCAGTTACAGGGGAGCCCAGCGGGCTCAGGCTTGCACCATGGCTTCACTGTGGGTGAGACAAGCAGGGGAAAGGAGCTGTACCTGAGATGTTGCAGTAAGCCACACTTCGATACTCCAGTGCTTCTACAGGTTTAAAGGTCACCTTGATTTTGGCGCAACAGTTCGGCCCAATTTCTCCCTCCTAAGGCACAAAGAGACAGCAAAACGTTAATCTTCAAACGTCACATTTCTTGTTTTCAACCTCAGTCCGCTAAGCCTTTATTTAGAGCATCAATGATGAATGAACAACACAAGGAGCCCAAGGAAACACTCCAAACCCAGCTCAACACAGTGCTGGAAGTGTGTGTTAATGCTCAGCTGATCAGCTCCCACTCTCCACAACAATCCTACTGCTCTGACACAAGCTCTTGGTCACATCATGCTGCTGTCAGCTACAGCAGTGTGGAACTGCCATTGTGCACTGGTGGCTCTTCTCAAGAAGAGAACATGATCCCCTTCCTTGGAAATAACTAGAATAGTTTCACGTGTTCTGAAAGAAAGTGGATGTTGGCATTATTCTAGGGTTTACTCCAGGATGAGAAGGGATTTTGCACTGTGCAGGCACCAGGCATTCATCATCTCTCACCATACCAATACTCAGAATCAGGGCTCTGGTTGATGGCAGGACATGGGGGTTTGCTTGCACAAACAGGAAAGGCTTTCTGTCCCTGTGTGCAAGAGAACTCAAAAGGCCCATTTAGACCTTCCAGCCTTGAATCCAGGCTCACAGATGACACAGGAAGGGAGACTCAGAAATAGTGCAAGTCATGGATGCAGGAAGGGATTGTCATTTCTAGGATTAACTTTGGGCTGAATTTGGCCTCCTTTTCCCAGCAAACCATTGCATGCTTCAGGTCAAGATGGGAACTGGCAGAGCTCCAACACCCTCTGCTAAACCCTGCACACCACGTACCTACAAGAACTGGTCCCTGTGGACAGTGCAAGGACACGCAACGAGTGCCCTTGAGCTGGAGCCCTGGCAGCAGAGCTCAGCCTTGTCAGGCTCCCTGCCTTGAGCCTGCAGGGCAGAACTGCTTTTAGCAGCGAGCTCTGCAGCCCCACCAGAGACATGATGTCTTTCCTCCCAGCACTTGGATCCACCTGAGGATCTGCTGAGTGAGTGCATCGGCATCCAGGAGGATTGGGAGGGAGGGTGGGAGGAGGAAGAGAGGGAGGAGGAAGAGGAGGAAAATGCTATCACTTACCACTGGTTCAATGGAAAAAATGTCATCGGAGAACAGCATGGGGTCTTCTTTCACCTTTGCCATCTCCTCCTGGACTGTGTGGCTCACAAGGGCAGTGTTATCTTCACAATAGCCCTTCTCCTGCTCTATATTCTTCTCCTCAATTAAGTTTTCCAGCGATACCTCTGTCAGTGGCTGCAGAAAATAGCACTGCCTGCAGCCACAGGGAGAGACAAAGCCAGCAGATCATTTAATAAACCACGCATTTGCAGAGAGAAGTCTGAGTGCAGGAGAGCAAAGCACTTGGGGAGGAGCAGCAGCAGCTCCCCAGCAAGCGCTGACCCCAAGCCACGGGGGTCCCAAATCAATGAGAGGATAACTTGTTCACTGGCACAGCAGGTAGTTTTACTTCACACTTGCAAGCTCAGGAGAGTTTTGGAAAGCCAGCACCCCTCAGAAGAACCCCCTGGCTCAAAGCCTCTGCCAAAACTGAGGGAGAATCCACCAGGCACCTCAACTGTCTTTTCCTACCCCTGAGCTGCTCGGGGGAGGCAGATAAAGATCACGGAGTGTCCACTGCAGGACTTCCCTGGGAAGGGGAGACAATTCTGGGTTGCAGCTACGTGTTACCAGCATCACTCTTTGTTTCTTCCATTTTGGACCTGGCCTGTTCCCTACTCTGTCTTTCACAAGAGCATCCCAGAGCACTTCCAAAGGAAATCAATTAATTGAGACACCGCACCCCTTCAGTGACATTCAAGGTTTTATATGGATGAAAAGAGAGGCTCTGAGAGAGCGAGGGACTTTGTTGTGCAGGAGGGAGACAGCAAACTCCTGGAGAGACCTTTTCATGATCCAGAGCTTTTTGGGTCCCATGCCAGTACATGGTAGTAGAATGTCCTGAGAGGGAAAGGATCTTGCACTACCTCCTCTCATAAACAAGTCCTCTCTGCTCTGAGATCTCAGAAGCTTCTGTGACAGCAGGACAGTGGTCTTGGAGATAAAACCATCCCTAAGATGGAGGGAAGGAAGGAAGGAAAGAAGGGAGGGAGGGAGGAAAGAAGGAAGGAAGGAAGGAAGGAAGGAAGGAAGGAAGGAAGGAAGGAAGGAAGGAAGGAAGGAAGGAAGGAAGGAAGGAAGGAAGGAAGGAAGGAAGGAAGGAAGGAAGGAAGGAAGGAAGGAAGGAAGGAAGGAAGGAAGGAAGGAAGGAAGGAGAAAATGTCCTGGTGACAGTTTAACTAGCATGTGGACGGATGTAACTGGGAAAAAAACCCACAAAACCAAAACCAGTTGGAAATTTACCCTGGGGAAACCTAGTTGCTTCAGAGGGAAAAGTGGATCAACTGGCATTCAGGCTGAGGCAGCCAAATGAGAAAAAATGGAAATCAACAGCCCAGGAAAGTAGCCAGAGAAGGTAAGAGGATTTTCTTTTAGCACAGGGAGCTTGTATGGAAGTGAGATGCTGTCTAAGTAGATAGAGAACAGTGGAAAACCAAGAAGTCCAGGGCACTAAAGGATCCTCTTGCCAGCCATTCAAGTGGGTGAGGGTCCATTTCCTGGTGCTTTGGAGGCAATTTTAAATTACTCTGGGGAGTGTGAGCGACCTGACCCAAAGGAAACTGGAGCTTGGCAATTTGGACATGGCAGTTCTGGCACAACAGTTCTGCCAAGGCAGTTTTGGGCATGGCAGTTTTTTGGCATGGCAGTTTTGGCACAGCAGTTTTTACATGGCAGTTTTGGCACAGCAGTTTGTGTGGTGTTTTTTCAATTTTGCACTTCAGTTCATGCAAGCAGCTGAGCAGAAAGGGTGCAGCCATCCACCCTCGTTGTGTAGTGGGTTGTGTCTTTTGGCTGGTTGAGAGGTGATTGCCTCTTTCTTTCTTTCTTTCTTTCTTTCTTTCTTTCTTTCTTTCTTTCTTTCTTTCTTTCTTTCTTTCTTTCTTTCTTTCTTTCTTTCTTTCTTTCTTTCTTTCTTTCTTTCTTTCTTTCTTTCTTTCTTTCTTTCTTCCCCCCCCAGCAATGGTTTACAAATGATCAAAAGCCATTGCTGCTTCTGCCAGCAAGAGTGTACTAACTCAAACAGAACCCCCCAGGAAGGACTCAGCTGTCCAGCCCCTGGCTGCAAGGAGGGTCTGAGCCTGGTGTTAATATCAGAGGATAGTGCAAAAGACACCTGCGTGCAGTGTCAGCAGGTGAATGACCTGCTCTGTCTGGTGGCAAAGCTTTAGGAGGAAGTGCAAAGGCTGAGGAGCATCAGGGAGAGTGAAACAGAAATTAACTGGTGGAGTTACACCCTTCCAACCCTGAGAGAAGCTCAGCAGGAGTCAGAGGAGCCTTGCCCTTGTTGCAATCAGGCAGAAGGAGGAGACCTAGGAGACAGTGGGGAATGGAAAGGGCTCTATATTGGAGAGGTAACAAAATTCTATCCGACCCCTATCACCTACCCAGTGCCCTGACAGAATAGGTATGAGGCCCTGCATCCAGAGGGTCAGGCAGATGACACTAAAGAAAAAAAATTCTGTCTGGAGAATGTCCCAGTTGCACTTTGTCTGTCAGCCAGATCACAGCCTCAAGTACTAAGAAGAAAAGAAGGGTAGTGGGTGACTCCCCTGTAAGGGGAACTGAGGGCCCTGTGTATTGACCAGATCCATTCCACAGGGAAGTCTGCTGCCTCCCTGGGACCCAAGTACTAGATATCAGCAGGAGATTCCCTAAGAACTAATGAACTTCATCTGTTCACCACTGTCTGGTGTACAGTGACTGTGAAAGAGTTCTCAATATTCAGTGAAACAAGGAGAGGCATCAACAAAACTTCCACTCTGGACTTCTGGAGGGCAGACTTCAGCCTGTTCAAGAGACGGGTTTGGAGAGTACCTTGGGAAACAGCCCTTAAAAGCAAAGGGGTCCAGGAAGGATAGACATACTTCAAGAAAGAAGTCTTGGAGGCACAGGAACAGACTGTCCCTGCGTGCTGAAAGATGAGCTGACAGGGAACACAACCAGCCTGGATGGGCAAGGAACTTTTGAAGGAACTAAGGGGGAAAAAAAAAAAAAATTTGAAATTTTGCCCCCCTTTGGAAAGAGGGGCTGGCAACTCAGGAAATGTTTAAGGATGTTGCCAAATCATGTGGGAAGAAGATTAGAGTCAAAATCCCAATCAGAACTTCAGGAAATCCAGTCACTGCAATCAACCTTTCCTTCCCAAAATGCTATCCTTAGCTGGAGTATAAATGGAAATGGAATGCTGAGTGCTGAGCTCCTGAAGCCCAAGAAACACATCCTAATACCAAAGATGCTTTACTTGGCCTAAACCATTCAAAAGCACCAACACCCCCCTGAGGCCATACGTTAGATTTAGTCTTGGCCCATGTATCTCTCTGAAACACATCTTTCAAACCAACCTTCTCTTCAGTTTATTCTCATCTTCCTCAGTAGGAAAAGTCTTCCACTGGAAGCGGGCTGTGATGTTACTCCTGTTTTTGATGAACACGGTTGTGTAGTTTGATGTGGTGATGAAAGTGTTCTCAACCTTCACGGAATTGGTGCTCAACCCAATGTTGACATCTACAGCTTCTCCGTGAAGGTTTGTGCGGATACCTTTTTCACCTGGAACAAAGCAAAGAGGAGTCTTTGCTCAGCTCAGTTGCTGATGGAAGCACAAGGAGCAGAACAAACCACAGGTTGCACAAGGAAGTGTCACAGTTTTTAGCTGAATGACCATTCTATGGATCAGTACATTTATCACATCCTGACAGCTCTGTGTGTACAGCGTGAGGATGTCCTGGGCACCTCCTCAAACACCTTATTTCTCACTGTGTTGGTAGAGGTTTGGCCCCAAGGTGACAGTATGTACAGTGAGATTGGGCAGATGTGCTCAGGTGACCCACTCAGATCACCAGGATTTCTGCATCAAAGCCCTCCAGGTGACGCTGAGGAGCCCTGTTCAGTCTGGCCTTGCCCAGGGTCTCCCCTGGGCATCCCACGAGACTCCTGTCTCTCCTGATCCCTTGGACCCCTTGTTGCTGACAAGCAAATATGCCTGGGGGCATGTGGGCAGAAAAAGGAGGCCCAGAGGAACCAGTGAAGTGACAGCCCACAGCAGGAGGGGACACAGGTGAGGAAACACAACCAGCCCGGCTCTGCAAGATGACAAAACTCTACAAAATGAACACCATGAAAATCATCATCATCATTATCTCCCTGTCCAAACCCACAGCCACATCAGTCTTGAAATATTTTGTATTGTTCTGATCTCAAGACCCATTTAAAATTAAATTTAAAAGGGACAAAAGAAATATTAATAAGTACAGAGCAGCGTCTATATGAAGAATGAATGGGATTCCTCAGTCTACAAATCAAATGGGAGAGAGATGTGAGAAATTTGCAACATCCATGAGCGGCCTAGGAAATGGGGACGTGGAAAAATTTGTCTTGATTTGTCACCAAACAGGAACTCGAGGGCCTGAAAATGTTATTGGACAGAGACTAGATATGTGTGTAGAAGCCAACACAGAAAAAGGGTCCGTGCCAATGGAGAAGCAGCAGATGGGGACAGAGGTGTGCAAGGAATACATTGCATTGGAGAGACTGTGCTGGAGACCTCACGCCTCACATACAGCACTGCCCAACAATAAAATAATTTAACTGCACCCAGGCATAGCCACACAATAGGGGAGAATCAGGATTCCTCCTTCCTCTACTCAGCAACTCCCAGCAAAACAGGATTCCAAAAATCCCAGCCCTGTTAGAGGGGATCCACTTTATCAACCCCCTAAACACCAATGAGTTCTCAAGATTTCTTTGGGGTAAAGCTGTAACAGGGGTGGTGGTACACCTAGAGGGAATCGAGGGGGATGGGACAACAGGGAGTGATGGTGGAGAACTGTCCTGTGCCCCATGCAGTGCCCAGCACTCACCTGTGTTGCAGCACACTACCAGGGACCCGGAATGGTCACCGACCGTCAGCGGGTGAAATCCCACTGTCACCTGCATGGTGTCACCAGCGGCCAGAGTTTCCCTGTCTGGAACCACGCAGAAAGGACTGCAACACAAAGACAGAGATCAGGACTCAGTGCCACATCTGGGGATGATACTCCTTCTGCAGTGCAGGTCACTTCAGCTCACTTGGGCAAGCAGGGAGCAAACAGATCACAGTCAACAGAAGACAGACAGAACAGACAGGATCAGGAACAGCTACTGACCCACTTCTGAGGAGATCCAGCCCTCAGAAGATCCTGTGGGATAAAATTACCTCATCTCCCCCATACTCTGCATCCAGCCCCCTGCAAGGAGACTCAAGGGTCTGACTGCCAGCAATCCCATCAGAGAATGGTTTGTGAAAAGCACAGAGAAGGCTAAGAGCTATCTGCATGCACAACTTGACACCGACTGCCTCAGGAATTTCCCTTTTCCTGCTGCCTATAAACCTCATTTCAAGAGATGCAAATGTTAGGGCATTACCTGTCCTGTGAGATTACAGCCTAGGAATCAGACGGGGAGAAGAAACTTTTCCTTGGAGAGCAAGGAATAATTACTGTGAATTTATAGTGTGGTTCTTTGGTTTATTTTACCTTGATAACATCCCGATTTAGCCTAGAAAGGGCAAATTTTATCAGCATTTCAATGGAAGCTGCTCTAAGAAAAGGAGCAGTCCACACTCTGAAACAGAGGGCAAATGCAGAGAATACAGTGACTTTGGAAACAAGACCCAAAAGGAGGATGCCATGTACAGTGTGAAGGATCCAATCACAGCTAAATGTAGCATCCTTATCAGGAGCACATCAAGGAAGCAGAACAGGAGGTTTCTGTGTATTTACCAGCAATGCAGTTTGGGACTCTGGGTTGTCATCCAGGCTGGTAACTGTTTGCCTGGCCCACGAGACAAACTCTGTGCAATGTGTTGGAAATAATTATGCAGATGTGTTGGTGCACTTTGGATTTAACAGGAGCAATTAGGATTGGTCACCAGGTCAACAGCTCTTGCCTGACAAACACAAGGCTCCGTACTTTGATGCTCAGGGACAGCTCAGGTGAAATGTGCTTCTGCCCAGCAGCTGCTGGGCTTTGTGCTCTTCTGCAGCACCACTGAGGAAAGAAAAGTTCCTGGCCTCGGTGATTTGTTGGTGGTCAATCTGTCACTTAAGAGTGTGTTCTGGGGAGTTTGGTGATGCATGCATCGCATGCAAAAATAAGGAGAACACCTGACAAGCTGAACTTTATTCATGTGAGCAGTGACAGCTGATGAACTTGCTTGAGGTTGTGCTCATTAAGGACCTCTTGCTGCAGTTATGGGCCTGAGCTGTTCCCATTACCACCAGTGAGAACATCACTACTGGCTGAGGGAGAAGCCTTGGGCCAGCACTGTTCATGTGCTGGATGAGAGACTTTGGAGAGAGGGGAGGGAAGACAAGACCCCACCAGCCCCAGAGCTGGATTACTGTACGTGCTCCTGCATCTGCCCCAGGAGTGATGCCAGGACTGCTGCAGGTCTCTTCTGGGGCGTGGTGTGGGCAAGGCACAGGACTTTTTCCTTATTCTTTCGCCAAAAATTTCACCAGAACAGAGATTCTACCAGTTAAGGGAATTTCTGGCCACACTTCAGCAATACTTTCTATTCCATGCCATGCCATGCCATGCCATGCCATGCCATGCCATGCCATGCCATGCCATGCCATGCCATGCCATGCCATGCCCTCTCATCCCATCTCAATCCATCCCATTCCCACTCTTGCCCCATGTTACATACTCCTGCCCTCAGATGACAGGATGGGAATAACAGTCCTGGGGGTGACTTCAGCAGTCACCTGAGAAAGAGGGGATCTTCTTATTTTCAAATGATCAAGAGAAGAGGATACAGCCAAGTTCAGGACTCAATTGTCAGGACTAAAAACTGAGCGCAAATCAGCCCCTGCATCTCCTACATCCCACCCCAGGCTGTACCCAGCAGACTCCCCTGTTAGGGCTGTAGCAGTCATCTCTCACATAGACCTGGCTCCCCAAGACCCAAGGACACAAGCTCTGCAGTTAATTCCTCTGAATTTCAGCCAACATCACGAAGCTGTTCCCTGAGGCCACAGATAGAAGAGCTGTGAAGGAGACATCACTGACACTGCTAGAACCAAAAGAAACCACTACCAAGAGATGGGGCTGGCAGGCTAAATTTTGGCCTTTTGTCTGTTAATTGTGAGCTGTTCCTTAAGATAGGTCTCATCCTGATCTAGATCTAGATCTACCCTTTCAATGAATCACTACTGCACCCAACAGGCAGAAAAGAGAAGGTAGGGAGGGAGTTTTTAATGGGTTGTTTTCTTCTGCTTTTTAACTAGGTCCATTTGTATGTTTGTTTTCTTGTATGGCATCTGAAGACAGGTCCAGATCTCCCAATGGAACCTTGCAATCCCCAGACACCGGTGTTGCTTTGAGCAGTGGGTCTGCTCAGATGATTTCCAGAGGTCCCATCCAGCAGAAGTTATTCTGTACTTCTATACTTCTATCTTCTAAATCAGCCCAATTGCTTTTCACATATTCACTTAATATCTTGTATTTCCTACACACCTGTGCATGTTCCTAAGGGCATGTGGTATGTTGACAGGCATTAGAGGAGCTCACCCTTTATGAAGGTTCCCAAGGAAGAATTCATGATCTTTTGGCAAACATTGTACACAAACTAAAATGAAAACCCAGCAGAAATACAGGAACTTCAGAATATTTAAAAAGAAATCTCAAAGAATCGGGGCAAGACCTTATTCAGAGATTTAAATCATCTGTTTGAAAATTTAAACTGGCTTGCAAAGGCTTGTCATAGAACAGAAGAGGTGACTGATGCCCTCAGCTGACAAGGGAAATCAGATCAGCTTTAAGTGACAGGAATGGCACCAGCTCCCTGTAACACAGCTCATGTTGGGCATTTGATGCAGGGACCACAGGAAAGCCACATGCCTCTGGCCTCCCAGAGAACGGGTCTGTTTGGCTGACAGTGCTGAGTAACCATTTCAGAAGCTGCTTGTGCCCAGGAGGGTTCCAGCAGCCTCCAGAAAATCTGGGACACAGAAAACTCAAAGGCTGCATCCTGCTTAAAACATGAGAAGCACCAGCAAACCCCACACATCCTGCCCATTTCCAGCCAGGGCTGCAGGGCAGCAGCTCCCATGCTCTGGTTCTTTTGTTGCTCTTTACCAGCTCTGTTATCACCCACAGGTGTTTTGCACAAGGACACGTGAGCTGCCTCACCTCTGGGTGCTCAGCTGGTAATGAGCTTCCACGTTACCAACATTGCGAACCAGCAGAGTCTTCTGGCTGCTGTACTTGACTGGGCACCGTGAGAAGTCCAGCTGGTCAGGGAAGTCCAGGATAGCTTGGGCAGCAATGGCCTGAATAGGCACAACTATCCTGTCCCTTGCAGTGAGGCAGATGAGTTCGTGGGAATAATCCTGCAGGAAAAGAAACTCTCAGCACAGGGCATTTAGTGCCATCCCCATGGCAGAAGAAAAGCCATTTCCTATAACCCTTCGAGGGCATCAATTTACCTCTTCCACCCCAAAATGAATGCTTAAGTTGTACTAAACTGTCACATTTTAAAGGCAGCAGTGCACTTTGCAAAACCTGTCTCAGTGGCACTAAAATCTTGTGTCACTTGGATCATACAGAGAACTGCTCTAGGCCACCACAATTTTTACTCTAAATTTTCATGATATTAAGTAATTCCTAAGTTCCTTCTAAGGAACATGGGGCTAGGGAACACAGGACATTCCTCTTTAGGTTTCTATCCCCGCTACTTGAGAATAGGACAAAGTGTTAAAGTGACTCTAAGCAGCAAAAGGAAGATGAGAAAATAGTTGTACCCAAAGAGCTCCTGCACCTCTGGCCTGGTGTAGAAACATCACTTGGCTCAGAACTCCACTCTAACTTTGCCTCTCCAACCAAGACAGGGGAAGAACAGTGCTAAGAGGTAGCAGGATGCTGTTGGAAAGAGCCTGTCTTTGTTTTCTTGCAAGGCTTCCTCCCTTCCATGCCATGTCCTAAACCCTTCTGCATGAACAAGCCTCCAGATCACAGCGCTGAGATCAGACTTGCCAGGGCCTCAGCACTGGTATTCAAACCTCCACACAAAAGCATGCTTGGCATGGAATGGGTTCCAGTTAACAGAGCAACCACAGTGACAGGCATGAAGACACAGCCACAGCAGTGTCACCGCCACAGGCTCTGGGGTCACAGGTCTGCCTGCAGGTTGTACCTGTGCTACACGAGCTCTTTCAGGCAGGTGTCCAAGTCCCCTGCAGCTCAGCAACCTGCTGCTGACTAAGGGCCCCTAGAGCTCAGTGTGCCTGTGCCAGGCTGGGCTCACAGGAATAGCACGTGCTCTGCCCTGGCCTTGCAGCGGTGTCATGGTCATTTGTGCTCTGGGACAGCACAGCTGCAAGGCTGGAGAACAGAGGGTGTGAAAAAGCACCATCTTTGCTGCAGCCCAGGGTGAGGCAGGGAAGCTGTTGCCAGCCAGGAAGGAGGAAAGCTCTTTGTTCCGCTACTGTTTTCCATCTAATTAAACCCTTTCCAGTGTACCTAGAGATGGCTGAATATCCATCAACACCCCTCTGTTATTTTCAGACTGCTCCCTGTGCATCTTCCCTCGGGAATGCTCAGCAATGTGCAAGGAGGGCAGGCAGAGCCCGTCAGGCCTGGCTGCAGTGCCTGACAGCACATGCCAAGGTGTGACTGGCTGCAGGCTGCCTGTCCCCAGCCTGGAGCCAAGCTCACAGCATGGAGTGGGCCGTACCCAGAGTGCAAGGAAAACAATGGCATTGGAGATAATTCTGTGTTTTGGCTCCTCCAGTCTCACCTTGGTCTTGTCGGGGGTGAAGCGGATGTGCACATGGGAAGATGTGCCTGGTGGGATGATGTGGTATGCATCATTGGGGCACAACAGCTCAAAATAAGGTGATCTCTCCATGTAGACCTTCACCAGCCGAGTAAACTGCAGGAAAGACATGAAACAATGATTTTGCAACTTGTGGAAGCAGGACAAGAGGAGACCTGTCCATGCCCTGGTGACATCCTTCCCTGACCCCTTTTCCAAAGCACTTGCAGCTGTGGAGGTACAGGCACATAATTCACAAGGGTGAACTTGAACCCCTTCTGTCTGGGTGCAGCATTTTGGCCAGGGGCAGTAGGGCAATGTCTGGTGGGAAGGAAGGGCTGAGCAGGTCAGCACCAGAAGGATGGGGACAGAGCCCCTGAACCAAGTCATCTGCATCTTCAACAAGGCCAAAACACCTGCTGGCTTCTGCCTGCACACAGCCATGCTGTTGTGTTCCAGAGGGGGGATGTGCTACTGGAAAGCAAAACAGCACATTGTCCTGAGGGAAGGAAGAAATTCCCTTCTAGCAGATCAGGTTTGGGTAAGGCAGTTCTGGGGATACGGTCATGCAGGCAGAGCAGCAAGAGAGGAGACCAAACACTGTGGCCTTATTGGGAATGGAAGCAAACGGAAAAGCAAAAGAAGGAACACAGCAAGACAATCCCTAAAACAAGGAGATGGCAAAGAGCATTTAAATGGGCAGTAAAGTAGCAAGGAAGAATCACAAAATGATGAGAGCAATCAGCTTGTTAAAGGTGACAGAAACACAGCCAGGCTGTGCCCATCGACTATGGGCTACAAAGGCATTTTCTTCCTGGAGAAACATGACCCGCACTGACTCACACTCTGGTTCCAGTATTAAAAGCCAGTCTTGGCTCTCCAGGGGTTCCTGCTGCCTGTGCAGGCAAGCTGGGCTCCTGGGCATTCCTGACAGGTCCTGCCCTCTGGGAACCACAGACACAGCAAACGTGCATTTTGCAGCACTTAGATAATCAACCCTGAGCACCTGTAACATGCTCTCAAAAAGTCAAAACCAGCTGATTTTGAGACCCTCCTGTCTCTTCCCACCAGCCCACCCTTGGCACAAGCTTCATTTGAGAAAATGTTTCCCTGACTGAAATTCAAATGGTCTCAGTTTTCCTCTTTACAGTGGAACACAACTGCTGACATTTTCACCTTTTTCCCATTCAGCTCTCTTGGGAAACTGCAAAACAATCTCAACTTCTTCAAGCGAAGATGAAAACCTCTAGGACCATGTGGCTTTGGATGTGCTGTGGTTTCTCCAAAGGGAAAGCAGAGCGCCATGTTGCTTTTGGAAAACCTGAGTGGAGCTGGATGAAGCTTAGCAGGAGCCTGAAGTGGCACCTAAAGGCCTCCTCCTGCTTCTGCTACATCAGTCTGATTGCAGGGATGTCTCAGAACACATTTCCTGCAGTGCCAATGCCATAGAGAAGTGATTCCAGCATAAACTGGAGAAGACTCAGCCTCTGGGCTTTGACTGTGAGCTGCACAAAGGGAGCCAAACAGGCTGAGAGAGGCAGAGAGTCCTCCCAGGAACCCAGATTAGCCAAGGAGACACAGGATGTGGCATACACTCAAGACAAAGCATGAGAGCAGGTAAGAGCTGTACAGCCCCCAGCATTCCTATTAATCCAGAGCTTTCAAGAGAAGGAAACTCCTTTGAAGTGGATACCATCAATGCATGGCCAAAGTCAGTGGAGAATTCCCAGCACACAAAGATTTCCACCTGCGACATTTTCTTCTGCATGTGCTGCAGCAGATAACTCGCTTTGCTGTACACTGTGGGAATTACACCACTCTCCTCATTCAGCACAGTCTTGAAGCTCCACGTGCCAGCACTTACCTTGTCCTTGTTTGTGAGAGACAGTACCATTTCCGAGACCTCATGAGCGACGAATTTCTGAAATACCATCTCTGGTGGGGAAACTTGGAGCAAGCTCTCTATCGGGGGAACTGGCAACAACTGGAGAGGCAAGAGAGAGCAGGGAGAGGTTCAGCTGCTGGGAGGAAGGTTCATGAAGGAGAATTTTACACTGATCCCCACTGAAGTACACACTCTGGGTGAGCACATGTGCCCAGGACACATTGGGGAAACAGTAGCTCACCCACCTCCGCTCTGAGCTGATCAAGAGCTGCTGGGCCACACAGAGCAGGTTCAAGCCAAGCTGCTCTTTTGGCATGTATTTCTCCAGGTTTCCTCTCCAGAATGCCAGGCAGCACTTACCTTACGCACAGCTCTGTGCCCATGTGATCACACAGGTCTGGGGCACTGACTGAGCACTCATGGAGTCAGTAAAACCCGCAAATTTACATCAGACCCTTGGGAAACAATTTTGGGATGTCCTTTACTCTGAGAAACCGAGGCCAACGCAGTTGCAAATATCTTTTTTGATCTAGAACTTAGACATCAGTAAGAAGAGAACAGTACCAGAGGAGGTGTGAGAGATGAGGTGATATTTTGCTGAAGCCAAAAGGTTATTAAGTGAAAGAATGAAAGTTGTTGGTTCTATGTGTTGTTTGTGGTTTGGATTGTTCTGGTTGGTTGGTTGGTTATTGCTGTGAGCTGGGAGAGGGATGGGCTTGAAGACCTGACCAAAAGGAAGTAGGATGAGAGGGGAGGGCACAGGAAAGTTGGCGGTCTGGAGAGTACGTGAGTTCCCCAGTACCCATCCACTGGCAAAGAGGACAGGGAGTGCCCTGGACAGGTATAAAGGGTATAGAAAGATTGCCATTTTACTTGAGGGTGTGTTTGTCTCAGCGGTGAGGGAGACACGCCTGCCTCAGCTGAAACATTACTAATAAACAGTTTTCTTTTGCTTCAATGATTTTGTCCCCTTGTATTTAAGCGTCAGTGCGTTCCTAACATAGGTAAAGGCAAAAGTAAAGTAATAGAGAAGTTGGGAAAAAGACAAATGAAGTGAATGCTGAATGATGATAAGGTTCAGTCCTTTCCTCAGCAACTTGGGTAAGAGTAGAGTTGGTATCCCCTTTTTCCATGAGCTTTAAATGGGTGCTTTCTTGTAAATCTATTATTGCTGTCTTATTTGATATCATTGCAGAGGCACGTCTGGAATGACACAACAGCAGCAAATGCTTCTGGAGCAGACATAGCTTTGAGAAAACTCTCCCCTGCTATGTCTGCCTTCTCCAGCTGCACTGCTGTCAGTGCAGAGACACAAGCAGGTCTCCTGTGTTCCTTCACAGGAGACACAATCTGCTGAAGGGAATGGCTGCAGCACACTTGTCCCTTAGTTGTGCCCCTCTCTGAGGTGTCCCTAAGGCCCCTCTCCAGGGCAATCCTTTACCCATGTATTACATGTCTCTTGCTGCCAATTTCCTGCTCAACAGCCCACCTCGGCCACCTACCTGTTTGGACAGTGCTTTATACTGAGCCAGTCCTGCTAGAAAGGCAGCTTTAAACACACCTCTCTATGTAGGCACTGATCCAGATAAAGCACATCCATTGCCTCTGCCCAGGGGGAGTCCCCTGTACATCTGGCAGCCTGCAAAATCGAACACCCCATCAGGGCCCCAACACATTGTTCCAACCCAAAACATTAACACATTAAGTTTTGTTAAATCTGAAGGAATTACTGCAGGTCCTTGGCCTTCAAAGGCCAACACTGCCACTCTGGAGGGAATCCTATGACCCCAAGCATTTGATGGTGACCACACCTAAGCAAGAGGTGGCTATTTCAGCAGGAGAATGGCAAATGGCAATTTTGTGTCTTTGTGTCCCCAGCCTTTCCCCCCTTGTTTTAGCAATGGCAGCTACATTCAGTAAACACCAGCAGCTTCAGCAGAGGTTATTTGTGTTGGCTTGGTGCAGATCAGGACTCCAAGTCCACCACTACCAGCAGTTGGCAATGACAACAGGACCTGGACACTGAAGTATTTTGCTGGAGACAAGCCTGTCACAAGCACATGCCCTCTTCCAACTTTGCATCAAACAGAATAGAAAAGAGCAGGAAAAGGCTACCTTTTGACAAGTCTCACTCACGTGTCGAAATGGGCCAATTCTGGGCAGAAAACTTGCCCCAGTGCTGGCCACCTCCTTCACATTGAGAAACTTCTCCTTCAGGAACTTAGAAGGAAGCAGCTGAAAGGCAAAAAAAAAAAAAAAAAAAAAAAAAAAGAAGAAAAAAAGAAAAAAAAAGAAAAAAGTTAGCTAGAACCTCAGAGATGCACTTGTTCAGAAAGGCTTTCCTTGAACAAGTGGCACCGGTGAATAATTTGTGACCCCATCATCTAGGACAGTTCTGGAAGCCCTGGAAGTTACCTGCTGAAATACTTAGCACCAGTAAATTCATAATGCACATGCTCCAAACACATGGCTCTGTGCCATTAGCTTCTCCGTGATTAGATGTGACATGTTTGGGGATTTCTGCTCTTTGGGCATCTGTTTCCTCTTTTGTGTCATTGGCCTGAGGCAGTGACCTTTTCAGAGAGTGGGGAGGAGCTCTCAGAACTCCCCTAACTCCATCCCTGCACAACAGTCAAAACTCACAGTGTGGAGAGAACACCGCCGGGTGCGTCCAAGAGACACAGAAAGCCAAGTTGTACCAAGAGTGAGGTGCACAGGAGTGTGTCCAAGTTTTAGTTCTCTCTGTTAATTAGCATTTGTGTTCTCTGTCTGGGCTCGCAGATCCCTCCACAGAAGAAACCAAATGGATCTCCTTGACAGAACCTCAGCACTGGGGCATCTTCAGTCAAGTGAGCTCCAGCAGCCATGGGACCTCTGTGGCCCTGACTCCTCCTCTGCTGTCTGCAGGGCTGGATCTGTGCCCCACACAGGAGATGAGACAGAGCAGCTGGTGTGGAAGCTCCCCCAGCTGGGACCAGCCGTGTCTCTCAAGGCTTTGGGCAGAGTTTGAGCTTCCCCCCCCCCATCCTCACATGCCCAGGAGCAGGTTGGTCAGAGCAGCACAGGTGAGTGTCCAGCCTGACAGAAGGAATCACCGTGGGAAATGGAAAGGGAAAGAAGCACATGCTCAGGGCTTCAGCTTTACATTGGCTGAACCTGGCTTAACTTGGCTGCGGTGGCACAGCCAGGCAAGACACTGGGCTGTCCCTGAAGAAACACACGATGTTCCCTACTGCACCAGGACAGCCCCCAGCCACAGGAACACGGCACAGAGAGGTGGGGAGGGGTTCTGCAGCTTCACAGTGCTGCTGCACAACAGGCAGGGCAGGGAGAGGAGGGACACGAGGGGGGTTTCCAGCCTCAACACAGCCCCAGTGGGTACTTACAGTAATAGACTTCAGTCTTTCCCTGGACAAAAGACGAGGTGTCGATGTCTTTTTCGGGGATGCAGAAGCCATTGTGGAGGCAGGATGTCGCAGATGAACGACAATGCCTCAACAAAACTGGAAGGAGCAACAATGGAACTCTGAAAACCCAGAACCCAATTCATGGCAGACTCAAAGGATACTGGTGCTAAAAATTTTATATTATTTGAAAGTAGCTAAGTGCTTGTCTGAGGTAAGTAGCTAGTATTGTTAGGCCTCTAGTTGGACTTTAAATATATGGCTATGTTCTGCAATGCAAAGATGGATCATACTGAAAAGCAGAGCTAAAAATCTGAAAATTAATAATAGTTAAAAGAGACAAAGCTGTAGCTAAAATGCTACTTTAAAATAGGTAGAGTGGACCTCCTCTTCTTTAGGCTAAACAACCCCTGCTCTCTCAGCTGCTCCTCACAGGACTTGTGAGAGACTGGAATGTTATGCCAAATGGCTTAAATATTGTTTTAAAGGACTTTTTGCCCATTGTGACAAAACTGTATGAAGAAGCTGTGACCACTGAAGCTCACCCCTCGCTGAAAATGCCTCCTGGCTGGAACTTTGGACTGTGAGCTAAGCTGCCTAAAGGAACTTGAGACAAGGTACAGGCAACACTATTGTCCTATTATCTCATGTCTGGGGAGAAGTAAACAAGGCTGAGGGAGAAAAATGTATCCACAACAAAGCCAAACGCAGCAGCTGTCCAGAAAATCAGCTCTGTCTGGGTTCAGGGTGGGGAAGTCATAGCCACAGGCTCCTCTGCTGAGGCCAGGTTTGCACACAAACCTCCCGTCAAGAGAGGGAGAAGGAGGAAATTTTGGGTGTGGTGTAACCTCTGGCAATAGGCAGTGGACACCCATCCTCCCTCACACAAACTGGCTTGGCTCTAAAACTCCCCACTCCCACGAGACCACATCCAGAGGACGTTCCCACGGGGGCAGCTGAGGGGGTGTCATAGCCCACCAAAGTGCCCCCAGACCCACGCCTGAGGCCTTTCACCAGATGACTGCATGGGATGCAAAGTAACACAACAGATCTGAAAATCCAGAGCCCAGTTCATGGCAGACTCGAAGGATGCACTGGTGCTAAAGATTTTATATTCTTCGAAAGTACCAAGAGACAAAGAGTCAAACTTGCCCCACCCCAGGGAGGTATGGTGATATTTTCTACTTAATCGTCTCTGACACTCTTTGTCCCCCCCCTTCCCAAACGCCTTTCACCCTCCCTCCCTTTTTCTACTTGTTTTTCTCTCTCTCTTCCTCCCATTTCCATGAAATGCAGATTCTTTACTTTGGCATATGGTCTCATTTACTCCTTAATTCAGGAGTGTCTCCCTAATAATTTTAGTAACCAGATGGTAACAACTCACTGAAACTTGAACAGAACTCGTTCACCTTTAGGCAGTGTAAGTAGTCACTATAGGGAAACCAATGTATGGACTAGTATACTTCGGAAAAGTTGCATGTCTTCAGTGAAAAAAAGGCCAATCAGTAGACCATATGTTGTTCATCCACTCAGCCCCTGTTCAGTACATGCCACTGAACTGCTGCACCCGAAGACTGGCATTACCACATCCTGTATTTCTCTTTGTCATTGTCTTTCAGAATAAAGATGTGCTAAAAGAAAAACCAAAAAGTACAATATTTATCAACCTCTATCTTCGAATGAAATGCAAGACTGATTTTCAGTTGTATTACCAGCATTGCAGTTAAAACGCGCTGGAACCATAATGGTTCCAAGTTTCCTACTTGCAGTAAACTTGGGGTTTTAATATTCTTACCAAGTTTATCTGTAATACATAGGTTTATATATTTTAAAGAACTTAGGTTTGTTAAATTACTGCACACTCCATCATGCTGCTGAGCAATAGCACAGATCATTTGTGTCTTCAGCAGAAGTGGTTTGTCTTAGTAAAAAGACCTTGAAGTGAAACACTTTCCAAGTTCCCCAGAATTTTAGAAGTACTTTTGAAAACAAAGGAGGGGGAAGAAAACCCATCAAGCCTATTAATTTAGGATGTTTCCAGGTCTGCTACTCTGTGCAGCCTAAGGAAGCTGTAATGGAACAAGGGAAGAAGGATCTTACAGCCGTGTTATCCCTCAGTGTACAGAAAACCTTCACACGGAGCTCCTGCGTGGCTGCTTTAAAGACTGGTGACAGAAGAGCAACATGGGATTGAACTAAGACAGACAAACATCCAGTTAAAGTCACATTACAAGTTATTTTATTTTCAGATGGGGCTGCAGACTGTATGCTGCTCAACACCCTGGGTGCTCCGAATGTCCTGCAGCATAGCTGAGCCATGAGACTTGTGCAGTAGAATTAGAAAAAGGTGAAGCACAAACATTTCTTATGCACCTACATTGCATTACCAACTCGTCACTTTAAAAGTGGTTTTGCTCTTTCAGTGGAAGTTTCTAGCTGGGATTGAAGGGTTTTTAATTGTTGAAAAGCTCTGAGTAGAAGCAAATATTCTCCCTGGGTACCTGTGGTAGGTAGGTACCTGGCACCTGGCAGAGGAGGAATGTGCATGTACTTCCATTTAGATCTCTGAAGTATTCATTATAGTCAAGAGCATACCCAACCACAAATTTATCTGGAATTTCAAAGCCTGTATCTGTAAGAAAATACAGTTCTTTTTATACTTCAGTGGTGTAAGTAGCTTTTAAGTGCACAGTTTCTATTCAACACATACTCGAGCAGAGTAATAGGCATCATCTCTTTCAGGATGCTTCCTTAAGAATCTGAGCTGTAAATTGATGGCAGAGGTTAGAATTTGAACTATTCCCTTTACTCAGTGAGATAATTAAGGTGCTAAATGAATGATTTTTATTAACAAAGTAGTTGTTTAAAACCTAGTTATGAGTTAGAACTAGGAGAGGAGACAAGGAGCGAGATTTTACTTGAGTGACGGTAGATGAACTGTGATTGAGTAGGACTTTTCAGTTTGGGAATAAGGCAGGTTTAATAATGCAGAATCAAAACATATGCCCTCAAGGGTCAAAGCAAAAGAGATAAGATTTGATTCTGTTTCTGCTATCTAAATAGTTAAATTTGTATATCAAATAGCTACAGCTGCGCTCAGGCCAAGCAGAGGAAAAAAAGAAGGTGGTCATGAGGTGTCTCAGGATGGCATAGCTGGTCATTAGTTCACAGGTTTTTATGTCCTTTCTCCCCATTTCTCTTGGCCTTCATTAAACTTATGTGCCAGTTGTCAGATGTGCTGCCTGAAATGAAATTGTAAGACTATGTTTGGGAAAATACAGAAAAAAGATACTAGGAAAACACAATACTTACAGTCTTGGGTGTAACCTGGACCCTGACATATCCTTTAAACAAGCTGGCTGTAAGGCAGAGCAGAGCAGGTTGGTTATTAAAATACCTCTTGCTCTAAGCTGTAGACTTCCCTTCTGCCACGCCTCCCCATAGGCTTCTAGAATCATGCTTTTAAGTCAAAACAGGGAGATTATTGCAGAGAAGGAAGTAGTGCTCAGCCTTGGAGTGGAGGGAGAAGCAAAGGCTCTGATCTAAGTCCATTCTCTATATCCAAGTGGCTCTACGTTGTTCCCTCCAGTTCCCTCCAGTCCTGTGTCTCAGATCACTTCCCTTCCATGTAGCAATGCCCCAGGACACTAGAATAGCACAGAGGGGGAAGCATGTCCAAATGGCTGGTAATGATTTCAGTGGGTAGGGAGGAAGGGAGGGAGAAAAGGACAATTTCTTCTGCAAAATAATTTCTATTCTTGGTTTGCCTGTGCACTTCAGAAGAAACTGAGAACCTCCTGGACAGTCACTAGAAGTACTGTCTGAATAACTGCTGCATAAAGCAATGTTTTTTTCTAAAGCATTGTAGTTACTTGACAGACTCAGGGATATTCCACAAAATTTCCTGATAGAGATCTACTAAAAGTAGATCTAGAATGCTACTTGTCGTCAACTTCCAAGTGCTGACAGACACTTAAATTCTGGAAACTTCTACGGTTAAGGATATTAAGAAATATCCGGGGTCTTGTCATTAGAAAATCTATGGAAAGGGATGAATTTCCTTGAAACATGAAGTAAGAAACAGGGAATCCATCAGACATCATGGACTACACAGAAGAGCCATAAAACCTTTTTTTATTAATTTGAGCAGTGGAGATGGTGGTGCATGGGTGAATTTCCCAGTTTAAGCAACTTAATTTTTAAGCAGCTGGATAAGGGTCACATTCTGCATTTGCTTCCTCCCCCCCAAACTTGAAGTTAAACAAGCACCTGTCAGCATACACTGAGTATTCACCCAGATGATTTGAATATGTTAGTGAGTGGCTATATCCTTGCACCTTACAACTTCTACCATCCTTGGTTCCTTGTGTTTTATTTTTGAAAGCAATGCTTTCATTGTTCCACTGTTGTAGCCTGGCTAGCTGTTAATATGGTGGAAGGTAAAGAGGTGGCAAGGGCCTTTGAATGGGTTCCACAGAGATGTTTATTTCAGCCACACACGTGGACACTCCAGGGTCAAAGGCAAGGCAAAAGCCTCATGGTGAGGGTCTAGGTTCAAGCATATGGGTGGTCGGGGCAGGGAGAGCATCAGAGATCAATTATCAGGGGACATAGGGGTGGCACAAAGGTGGAGTTTGGGTATGGGAGCCGATGGGGAAACAGTGTGGGAGTGACTGAAAGACGGAGGGACAGGGAGGGGGCACAGGGCTGACTGAGGGAACAAAACAGGGCTACATTGGCATAACAGAGCAGCGTCTAGAGAAGCCTCTTGGGTCTCCCTAACTAGGGAACGCCTCTCAGGGTGTCCACATTCTACCAGTCTCAATAATGTCCTGAAAGGTTAAAAAAAATAAGTTATCCTTCACATTTGAAAAGAAAACCAGATTGTCAGTGGATTAAATTAGAGGACACTAACCTGGCAGCCCAGTAACACAATTAATTATTGTTATACATAAGATGTATTAATTTGAAACAAAGGGAGAAAAATATCTGTGGCATTTCACCCCTCCTTCAGTCATTACTTTCCTCTACTACTAACACATGCTGGAATAGGGAAGGGAAGGGAAGGGAAGGGAAGGGAAGGGAAGGGAAGGGAAGGGAAGGGAAGGGAAGGGAAGGGAAGGGAAGGGAAGGGAAGGGAAGGGAAGGGAAGGGAAGGGAAGGGAAGGGAAGGGAAGGGAAGGGAAGGGAAGGGAAGGGAAGGGAAGGGAAGGGAAGGGAAGGGAAGGGAAGGGAAGGGAAGGGAAGGGAAGGGAAGGGAAGGGAAGGGAAGGGAAGGGAAGGGAAGGGAAGGGAAGGGAAGGGAAGGGAAGGGAAGGGAAGGGAAGGGAAGGGGTGTGGAGGCCCAGGGGCCTGCCACTAGGGCCATATGCTGCAGTCCTGCAGAATCAGAAGCAGGCAAGGAGAAGCACCCCTCTAAGGTTATGGTGACAGGTGCCTCCCTCCCATAGGCCTTTGCAGGCACAGCTACCAAAACCCAGTGCTGATCCCAAAGTAGGGGTGGATGGAAATGTTGCTCTTTTGAGGCAAACCGTGTTTCATGCTTAGTCAGCAAAGAAGGGCAGAGAGATAATTTAGACTAGAAGCCCAGAAAGAAAGTGAATTTAAAAAGTGCCAAGCACTTTATCTGGGGTAAGAACAGAATAAAACATAAGCTGTGTGAAGGGAGGGAGTTTCTCACAGGTGCCTTTTGTGGTTTTTGGGTGCACTGTTAGGGACAACTGAGTGGAGAATAAAGAAGCTGCCTCACAGGAAGAAAAAGGCACAGTGGCCATAACTCTAAGGCAACAATAGGGCCTGTGGTGGGTGGTGGGTGCTGAGCCAGGGCAGGGCATTGTCTGGATGCTCTGCCACCACCCAGCAGTGACAAGAGACCCTTGCATGCAGGAGGTGCAGGATTATGTGATGTGTGAAGCTGTCACTGGGACAGCCAGCAGGACAGAGAAGATAATGGAAACAACCATTACCTGCAAGTTTATTGATCCCTCCATAGAAATATCAGCCAGACAATTCTCTTTCTGGGTGGAGAAGGTAAGTTTCTGGATTGCATCCTGACATTTAACAGCATGGCTGAGGGGGGGTGTGTGCTTGTGTTAAAGCCCCTCTTTACCTTTCCTGAGGCACTTTGTGAAGTGAGTGAAGATGCTTTTAGGGATGAGAGTGGTATTTAACTTCCCCAATGTAAAATTGCAGTTACAGCTTCACTGCCATGGGGGATTGTGGCCACTTCCAGAGAAATGCCAGTCTCTCTGCTCAGTGTAAAGGGAGGTTTTTCAGGAACCTCCAAGGCACAGGGATGTCTGTACCCCGATGCTGTAGGGAGGCTGGGAAAAATGGAGATTCCTGTGAATTCCTCAGGCTGACCAGGAAAAACCCATCATCTCCTGTGTCTCTTTGCCTTCTCTGCTGTTGGCATGGATGCTTTATGATATAGCTATATGGTATAGCTCTGTGCATTTCCCTGAGCCTCACCTACTTCAAAGGACCCCCAGACATCCTGCAGCTGCAGCGATGATAACACTGAGGCAGAGCAGGTGTCCTTTAGTCTCTGGATCCCAACTCCAGCATCATCTTTTCCTCTCCTGACAGTTGTCTGAAAAAGAGAGGATGTTTCCTTATTTGGTGTCTGTAGTTTCAGGCCTCTCTTCCAATTCCTAGGCTTCCACTGAAGTACAGAATCCCTGGAACAGGCAGTTCAGGTGTAACTAGAAGCTTTTCAGCTCTCCCTGATTCTGCCTGGCTTCTGCTTGATGCCACACACACAAACTGATTCATTGCATGCCATGGCACAGCACCTGCCTGATATCAGTACATGCAGAACTAGTTTCCCAAACTCTCTGGTTTCTGTAAACCGTGCAGGAAGCCCATCACTATGGATAGAGAGGAAGGAGGAGCCTAGGCTGCTCATAGCTTTGAGACCAGACACTGTGTCCCTGTAGCAGGGGCTGCAGGACACATGTTGCAGATGAACTGCTTTCATGAGGCTGCTAGAGCCATTAAGGTTGTAAGAAATGTCTGTATGTGAGTGATGACCATCTACTGCTGTTCTGCCCAACAGAGAGACAAAACTGGAGACAAATGGTCTGGATTGACTTTTTTGATTTAGATCTTGTTTAAGCAATTGCCTCCTCTCAGGGGGCTATTCCCTCATCCATGTGTGGGAGTGTTTCCCTGTCGCCCAGGGAATGCTGTGGTTCTAAACATGAAAAGCATCTGCTTTAAAGAAAAATCTCCTGGAAGTGTAAAAACAAATAGAAAGGGTAAATAGGGATGTACGCACTTCTGGGGCTGAAAACTGTGAGATGCAGCAGAAGCAGAAGGAGGTCTGTGGCTAGCTGAGGCTTCTTTTTCCTTGTCTCCCGTTTCCATAGAAACCCAGTGATGATGTCCTGACTCTGCAGTACAAGCCTTTGGCTTTAAAGAACACCTGCTTGCTGCCACTCGACCTTATGCTGGACTTGGAGCAGCCGTTTCTGCTCTGCGATGCGGACCAGCAGCCCCTCCCGGATGGCCAGGTGAGCAGCCCTGGACTCCTCCAGTGGGGTCTGAAGAGGAGGGATGTGGTGGTGCCTTTCTGTTGGGAGAGCCTTGAGTCAAGAAGTTTATTCTGTAGTGTCAGCAGTGGATTGGCCTGAGCTGCATCAGCAGAGCTGCTGAAGGAATCAAAATCTTATCTGAATTGAGAAGGTCCATCCTGGCTTTAAGGCACAAGGAGAAGGAGCAGATAAGTAGGTCTGGGCCAACCATGCAGTAAAGGTGTCTCCTGGAAAGCATCCCAGCTCTCCAGCAGCCACCCCCTTGTCTTGCTGCTGAGCACAGAAACATGGGCTTGAGGGAATCCTGGACTAGACTGCTGTGGCTGCAGTCACAGTGTTGCTGTAAAAGAAATGCACGATGAACCAAGAAGCCCATGCTGCGAATCACACTTCAAGCATTTACTGTTTCAGCTGTGAGACCTTGGGACGTCATCACACGGGTGATTAATTACTGTTCATCTCCTTGCAGCCTGTGACAGTGGATGTAGGACAGACCTGTCATCTCTACATTGCATTTGACCCATCTTATAAACTGGATTTTCATAGCTGGAAGGAAGAGAAGGTTCTGAAGATAAACATGGTCAACGGCCATCCTTATGTGGAGTGTATCACCCTTCAAGGAGAAGTCCACTTCCCCAATCTCCAAATCCAGCCCAGCACCCTGGAGTTTGGCTGCATCCCAGCTGGCACTGAAGAAGTGCGTTCTCTGGAGATAACCAACTGCAGCCCACGGCCTGTCCAGTACCACTGGTCATTCCATTCAGACGGCCAGGTGGGCAGGCTGAGGTATGTGCACCTTTGCCCTCTCCTTGAAGCTCTTCTTCCTGGCGTCCCGTTTGTACTTTGCAAAGAACAAAGCTGTTTGTGCACTGTACTGTAACAGTGGATAACAACTGGACATAGCCAGTAGGACAGCTGGATATACTTTTCAAACTTATTCTTAGTATTCATTGAAGTCTCATCCTTCTGTACACTTCAGCTCTGCTGTAAATTTCAGAGACTTTTTTTTCACAAACTTCTAACAACTTACTCTGGATCTATAATCACTGAGACCAAATTGAGCCAAAATGCCAAGTGGGATTACTCTTTCTCAAAGCCTGCAGTCACACAGAATGAAGCAGTAGATAAATCCTTGTGTGCATCCCCATACACATAATAGTCCAGTTACTGACAATACTACTTACAAAGGGAGATTCAACATGTGCAATAACTTTTTTACTTTTGCTACAAATTGCCTGAAAGAATAAGCTGCAAATAATAACTTGAACCTGTTTAAATTCAGGGATGGCATTGCAATACCCTAAAAAATTCTAAGGGTACCTGGTGCTGGTGCAGTATTATAAGAGAACTGTAAGTGTGTATTACTAGTTGTTATTCGTCTTAGGTAAAAATGGCTCAACTCAGCTTTACAAAGCAGGAAACAAGTCATGGAGAGTTGAAATGAAGGAGTTGGGACAGTGTCACCTGTCTGTTTTCTGTGAGAGATGCTCTTAAGCAGTAGCGGTAGTAATGTACTCATCTCCTATAAGTTTGATCCTTGTCAACTACTATCCACCTCTGCAATTTTTTCTGACCTTTTTGTTTTCTCATTTCTGCAGTTGAGTGCCGAAAGGAAACAGAGAACTTAAATGTTACTTCCAAAATATTATGAATTGTTTTCAAAGTAAAAAATACTCAGAGCTTTTAGAAAACGCAACGGAAGGGTTGGAATGCATAAACAGTAGAAGATCTTGAACAGTATTTTTACATTATACTACGTCAGCCAAACAAATGGACAGTAGGGCTTGAGCAACAAGGATATAAATGAAGTTTTGTTAAAAGGGCTTGTTTTGGTCTCTATGTGATAACTGTCATCCCCATGATGGAAATACTTCACAATCCATTTAAATTTTCCTAGGCTGTATTATTTAGCGATCAGCCGTGATTTTTTTAATTTCTGTTGTACCCATCACTGAATCATCTGAGCACAATGTCCGAACAAGACAAACGGCAAAGTAGAAAAGGGCTGCAATAACTGAGCAGCCAACAGGATAAGTCATATTGGCATATATTGGCTTTGCAAAATCCTGTGTGAGTGCTTTCGTTTCTTCTCCTCTTTGGTTTAAAATGCAACACATTCTCATTACTTCTGATGACTCACCTCTGAAAGAAAAGGGCCGTAGATGCTTTTGGCAGGGTAAGTTGCATTTACAAATTGGTTCACCTTGTTGGCAGCAGGACTGCATTTTTTCTTATAAAAGCTGCTCATCAGCTTGAGAGGGGAGAAGGTGCAAAAGGGTGAGAGGGGCTGATGGATCTCTGATGGTCTGAGGATCCAATGGAGCCAAGAGCTGGAAGGTGAAATACCATTTATTGAGTTCAGGGGTCTTTAGGGGAAAGGAATATGTGCCTGAAAGCTCTGTTCTGTCAGCCGCATTCACCTAGTCAAAGGGTTTTTTCCTGCACCCGTGTGTGTGGCCAGTGCCACGGGATGGCAGCTCTTTCTGCTGTGGGGGCACTGCAGCCTCCAGCTGCAGAGTATGCAAACTGAGCTGCATTGAAATGTGTTCCCCAGGGCTCAGTGTTGGGGCTGGTCCTGGTTAACACTTTAATCAACGATCTGGATGTGGGGATTGAGAGCAGCCTCAGTAGATCTGCAGGCTCCCGGTTGGGTGGCAGTGTGGATCTGCTGGAGGCCAGGAAGGCTCTGCAGGGAGACTGGGACAGACTCGATCCATGGGCCAAGCACAGAGGCGTGAGGTTCCACGAGGCCAAGTGCCACATCCTGCAGGTCAGCAGTCGCCTCAGCGTGAGCCAAAGCGTGCGCAAGGGGGCAAGAGGCCAATGGCCCCTGGCCTGTATCAGCACCGGTGTGGGCAGCAGGAGCAGGGCAGCGCCTGCCCCTCTGTGCTGGGCACTGGTGAGGCCACACGTCAAGTACTGTGTCCAGCTCTGGGCCCCTCACTTGGAAAAGGACATGGAGGGGCTGGAGTGTGTCCAGAGAAGGGCAGCAAGGCTCATGAAGGGTTGAGAAAATGTGCTGCGAGGAACAGCTGAGGGAGTTGGGTTTGTTCAGTCTGGAGCAGAGGCTCAGGAGGGGCTCCAGGGCTCTCTCCAACTCCCTGACAGGAGCGTGCAGTGAGGCGGGGCCGGTCTCTTCTGCTGGGCCTGCAGTGAGATCCAGAGGAACTGGCCTCACGCTGAGAGAGGAAATTCAGGTTAGATTTTAGGGAAAACATAAATTCAGTGTTCAGGTGTTCAGGCCTAGGAACAGGTTGGCCAGGCAGGTGGTGGAGTTGCTGTCCCTGGAGGTGTTCAAGAGGCCTCTGGATGTGACACTGGGAAATGGTTCATTGGTTTCGGGTTTGCAGTGGCAGTGCTGGGCTGACCTTGAACTGACGCTCTTCAAGATCTCTTCCACCCCTGACGCTTCTCCCATTCCAAGTGCTTCCCACCGGGCTGAGGGGAAGGCTCAGTGCGGTCCCGAGTCCGAGGGTGGCCGCGCCCTGAGGCGCTCGGGCGGCGCAGCGGCTGCGGCGGATCCTGAGGGGCCGGGCCGGGCGCCGCCCTCAGATCCCCTCCGCGGGGCTGCCGCTGCCCCTCAGTCCGGGGATCCTTTCCCTCAGCCAGGGGATCCTGTCCCTCATCCTGGTGATCCTGTCCCTTATCCCGGCGGGCAGCACTCGGCAGCGCAGACCCGCCTCTCCTCGGGGTCTGCCCGGAGCCCCCCGCGCCGCCAGATCAAAGGTACCTGAGCCGTGCCCCATTTTCTCCCTCGGGAGTCCCCAGCCCTCCCACAGAAGAATGCAGCTGCCGTTTCATCTTTATAGACTGATGCCTTCCTGTCGTCCCCCCCCCCCCCCCCACCCCGTTTTAATCTTAAAATTTTGATATGTTCTTTTCCTTTTTTATATTCGGGTTGGAGTGCTTGCTAAGGCTTCAAAGTGGAACTCTGATAATGAGCTGTAAATCACACACGGCTCCTCTGAGGGAGGATGATGGGAGGGAGCTGAAATAGGCCAGGACACCCCCAAGTCCTGCTCACAGCGCAGCGTCCTCACGGCCTCAGCTGCTGCTGTGGGCTTTGGTTTCCATAGGGAGCCAACAATCCACACTTCTCCCCTCCGGGCTTTGGTCCCTGGATTCCAAAGGATGAGTCCCACCGAGGCTGCCTGGTCTAGTGACCGTGCCAGCCATGTGCTCTAGTGCTGCTGAACACACACATTGACAGATCTGCACTTCTGCGGGAATGGCTTTGGAGGTTTGAAGGGATGTTACTGGGTTATTTTCTGTAACTGATGGAGAAGAGGTAATCTGTTGTATATGCAACATTTGCCAGGTGTTTGTTGAAGCAAATCTAGTTGCTTGTCTTCCCACCTTGCCTTGTGATGGGACAACAGAGGTGTGCTATTTGCATCTAATGAATGGAGGCTGCCTTATAAATACTCTTTTGTGTACCTTCTGTAGGTTGGAAAAGTAAAAGATCCAGGAAAGGTCAAGATGTACCCTTGTATACCTACAGTTTTAAACCCCTTGTGCTTCCTATATTGTATAATTGCATAAACGTGTATTAAATTAAACTCTTCTGAAATGCAATTAGCTCCAGAGTGAAGTCTTTTTTACAGCCTTCCTTTTGTTTGGGTGATTTTTGTTGTATTTTAGGCTGGAGGGGTGGTAGCAGTAGGACAAAGAGGTGAGGAAGACTCGCAAGCTCTTACCTGTTGTGGCAGGGTTGGATTTGCAGGAAAACGAAATGAAAGTCTGTTATCACTTCTGAAAGGCTAAAGGGAGATGAACTCTCTGAATTCTCCCTCTCTAATGGAAGCAGGAAAGGAACAGGGGCTATCAGTAACTCTAAACAGAAAGCAGGGCTGGCTATTTTCATTAAGATGACCATGATACTGCTTTGAGCCTTTGCTCCACTTTGAGAAGGTAAACAAATCCATTATTAAGCTGGATTTGCCACTGATAGGAAGTTTCTACCTGGAGCTAAGTCATTTTTTGAGTAAATGGCATAGGCTACTGTGATGCAGGACTCAGCACTTGGACTTGTTAAACTTCATGTTCTTGGATTCAGCCCCTCTATCCAGCCTGTCCAGGTCCTCCACAGAGCCCTCCTACCCTCCAACAGATGCTCCCAGATTGGTGTCATCTGCCAAATTACAGTCCACTCCCCTCTCATCCCACTTCTTTTTTAGTCCCTTCTTCAACCCCACTCCTCTCCCAGTTCACAGCAACACTGATCAAACCAAACAGAACAAGTCCAAACAATCCAAACAACAACACATAGAATCAACTACTTTCATTCTTTAACCTAATAACCTTTTGGCTTCAGCAAAATAGCGCCTCATCCCTCACAATCCACCCTTTCCTTTTATTCTCCTTTTCTGCTGAAGCCCTTGATTTAATTATCCCGTCTGGCCAGCTGTTGGGGATTGGTTCTTTCCCTTTTCCCTCTGTGGAATTTTCCCCATTGTCATGCTAAGATACCTGTTGGCTGGGCCCTGATGGCAAGGGGGAGGGGAGAGAAGAGGGAAACCCTGCGAGATTCAAACAGCCAGAAGAGGAAGCGGAAGGCTCTGGCTCGCCCCATTTCCCCAGCAGAGTTTGGACGAGAAGGACGATCGCCGCCTCTGACCCATTCCTGCCTTCCCAGCGGCGGGAGCCATCCTCACTGCTGTCGGACCCTGCACTGCTGCCTTCTCGCTGTAACCTGCCACCATCCAGCACTCTGCTGAGTCGGGACCGACGCCGTGAGCGGAGGGCTCTCTCTCCATCTCTCTCTCCCACCTGGGACAGCGCTGCCATCACCCCCAGCCCTCCTGCAGCTCTGCGGGACCTGCCCGTCCCCAGAGCCGGGAACTGCAGCTCAGGGAAAAGGTGCCTGCAGCCAGAAAGGGACTGGGACTGAGTTACTGTTCTGTTTGTGGGCAATTTCATAGCTGTTGTTGTTCTTGTTTGTCTTGTTAGATATACTAGTAAAGAACTGTTATTCCTACCCCCATATCTTTGTCTGAGAGCTCCCTTAATTTCAAAATCATCATAATCTGCAGGAAGGAAGGAAGGATCATATTTTTCAGTTCAAAGGGAGGCTTCTGCTTTCCTTGGCAAACACCTGTCTTTCAAACCAGGACACCAGCATAAACGGACTGCTTTTGCGATGCAATTACAAATAAGATCGATCGGTCTTTTATTAGGTAGGTGTTACATTCAGTCTATTTAAAAGTTCCTGATTTGTCAGTTCACGTTGCTGTCCGTAGTTCTCCTCCAACTCAAGTAAAGTGAGCTGTAGATATACTTGTATGCAGTGCCTCCCATCAGCAGTTCCATCCGCGCTTGCTCGGATGAAGCAAAGCTCAGATTGTAACTGTGGCCACAAAGATAACCTTCCTCATCCATACCTGCTTCCTAAGTTCTGTGCACTAGAACAGCACGCTGTAGGGATATAGAGGTGAAGCACAGAAGCCGTGACACTCCACCCAGCAATTTCCAGAGTCTTGGAACATCATTTCCTATTCCTCTTTTGTCAAGGTCTGGTATGATTTCTATTCCCACTGCTCAACACCCGAGCGATTCAGCCCACAGTGGAGCAAAAGTCTCGCTGGTGGCAAATACAGAGGTCAGTCCAGTCTTACCCTTGACTGTTTACTATTAAATCATCTTTTGAAGATTAACTTTCAAGGGTCACTTCCTTGTACCACTGTCCAGGTTTGGGGAGGAGGTTCCACTGGTCCTTTGACTTGAGAGGTGTGAGACCACTCCTTTTCTGCAGTCCTGATAATTGCTTTGAGATGTTAAAAGTGCCTTAAAGGGATCTTCCCATGCAGGTGTTGAGGTATCATCTTTCCAAGATTTTATTAGAACCAAATCTCCAGGTTCTACCTGGTGTACGTGAAAGTCTGGAGGTGATGCCTGGGGTAACAACCCTTTCCTTTGGAATTCCGTGAGAGAAAGTGTGATTGCCTGCAAATAGTTTCTGAGATACAAGTCATTAGTTTCAGCCCTTCCTCCCTTCCCAGATAAGGTAACCCAAGTAACATTTCTTAGGGAGAATCTCCTTTGTCCTTTCTTGGAGCAGTTCTGAGCTGTAATAATGCTAATCTGGTTTCAGTCATTAATTTGATAATATGGTTCTTAAGGAGAGCATTCATTCTCTCCACACATCCAGAGCATTGAGGGTGCCATGGGGTATGAAATTTCCAATTTACATCTAATGCAGCACAAGTAAAATGTGTTCCCTTATCTTAGTCCATTCTTTCAATGATCCCATGTCTGGGAATTATTTCTTCTAATAGCATCTTAGCCACTTTGGAGGTAGTTGCAGCTGAAGTAGGAAACCCTTCTACCCAGTGGGTGAGGTGATCAGCTATTACAAGAAGATACTTCCATCTCTGGAGTTTGGGAAACTCAGTGTAATCTATTTGCCTATTTTGAAAGGGTCTAAGGGCTCTTCCCTCACTAGGGTGTATTCTCATCACTTTCTTCTTTCTCTTTGAACAAATCAAGCACTGTTCAGTCACTATTTAGCTACTCTATAGACTCCCTCACAGCAATAAGTGTTTAAGAATTGATGACACAGCGCTCGACTTCTTCAGCGTATTCCTTGGTGTAGCTTAATTAAAACTTCTCTAGAAATTGCTTTATTCATTATTTGCCTCCCTTCCCTGCCCGGCTGGGACTGGAACTACACCACAGGGAAAGTGCCTGCAGCCAAGCGAAGGCTGTGGGTGGGTATCTGGTTCTGTTTGTTGTTGCTGCCAGTGCTGCTGCTTGTTTGTCTGGTTAGACATCCTAGAAAAGAATTGTTACTCCTTTTCCCGTATCTTTGCTGGAAAGCCTTTTAATTTCAAAGTTAGAATAATGTGGAGGGAAGGGGGTCACATTCTCCATTCCAGAGAGGTCCCGCAGAAACCTGTCTTTCCAAGCAAGACAAGCTGACAATTAACAATTTATTGCCAATTGTTTAATTAAAAATTAGTTAATTAACTTAGGTAATTAAAGATAGGATAAAGGTGTTCACTGGAGCTTGCAAGGGTAGCTGCAGAGGTGTCTGGTGAAGGGTGGAAGAAGCCAGTAGAAGACACGATGTTGCTGGCTCCTGCTGGATGCTGCAGCTAACACAAACGCTGTCACTCAGGTGTTAGTTTCCAGTGCACCTGCTTCTTGGGTCCTTGGCCTTTGTCTGTCTGCCGTAACGCAGAGCGTTTTGGTTTATCAAGACTCTCCTGCTCCTGGGCTCTGCCTTTCACAATCACCTCTACCTTCTTCAGAGCCGGCTCCAGCTTATGAGTCCTAGGAAGAAAGGGACTGGTATTAGTCAGATGAACATTTCCAGCCAGCCACTTTTCTGTCTCCTTGCACTGCACACCGTGTTGCATCCTCTGTCTGTGCAAGCAGTGAGCAGCAAATTAAACAACTGCACTCGCTGCAGGGAGGCTGCAGAGGTGCAAGGGCAGCAACATGACCAGCTAAGTGCCTGGGGACCAGCCACAGCACATGGGGTTCCATGTGGAGAAGCAGGCCTTGCTTGTTCCAAAAGGAAGCAGAGCTAGGGACTGGCTGGTCCCCGTATCTCTCGTTACAGATTTTGCAACCCTCCAGGAGCTTAATGTTTCATAGAGTGTCTTTTCACAGTGTCTCCCTAGCAAGGCCAGATGATGATCTTTCTGTGCTCCTCTGGGTGTTTTGCTGCCTCTCTGGGGCTGCTGTCTCCAAGCCCACCTCCCCATCCCAGTCAGAGGGACTGAAGGGAGGGTCTTAAGGGATGAACCAGGCTGTGCTTGGTGATGGCCAGCAATAGGACAGGAGGCAATGGGCAGAATCTGAACAGGAAATTCCACTTGAACCTGAGGAAGAACTCCTCTCCTGTGCAGGTGACAGGTTGCCCAGAGAGGCAACAGTGAGGGAGTGTCCCTCACTGGAATTATTCCAGAGCCCTCTGGACCCAACCCTGTGTCATGTGCTCTGGGATGGCCCTGCTTGAGCAGGGAAGTGGGACCAGATGACCTACTGTGGTCCTTTCCATCCCATGCCACCCTGTGACTCAGTGATACCCATCCGAAGCGGGAGTTCTGGGCAAGTGTGTAGACGTTGCCCACCTGAAGAGTATGCTGGTCCTAAACTTCCCCGCGTGCTTTGGGGAGAACAGCACGTGAAAGATCTGCTTTTGGCCAGGAGGGATGATGCCGTGGCAGGGGTTGATGTAGAACAGTGGCAGGTCTTTGATGTCATCTGGGCAGATTTCCAGGGAGGAACTAACACACTGCAAATAGAGGTGTTTTTGTTTGAAGCGCTGTAGCTTCTTGGAGTGGTCCTTCTGCTTGGGCTGCTGCTGAGAATAATGCTGCTGCTGCTGCTGCTGCTCAGAATCCTGCTGCTGCTGATGCTGCTGCTGCTCAGAATCCTGCTGTTGCTTGGCAAGCTGCCGCAGTCCAGAAGGATGCATCTCAAAAGGATGGTCCTGCTGCCACCAGAAAGGATGCAGCAGCTTTCTGTGATGGCTCAGAGGATTGGAGGAGAGGAACTGACCTGCAGAGAAGAAGAGAACACCTTTCAAAGACCAATCCTATGTTCCCAGCAAATCTGCCTTCTGCTGCAGGTAACTGGAAGAGATCTGGAATGCACTTGGAACATCTCTAGCCGAGTACTTTCAGCAGGAAATAGAGCATCTGGGAGCAAGGTCTCTGCCTGCAGCACACATTCCTGTGCCAAATGAGAAGAGTTGGTTTTAGACAGTGACTTTACATTTGCCCTGGAGTGGGGAACTGCACACAGACAGTGGCTGCAGGGCAGCTCACTCATTACACCATTGTTTTTCCCAGTCTCAGACTTCTCAAAGAGATGACCTGATGTCCCCTTTCCCAGTCCTGACCCAGCGTGTGGCTCTTCCCAGAGCCTGGCTCAGCTCCTTTGCAGAGCAGAAGGGGCAGAGCAAGAACAGAAGGGGCTGAAAGGCAGAGGGGGACAAGGAGAAAAATCTCCAGCTGCACTTGGGAAGATGCTGATGAAAGTGAATGTGTGGACAAGGATGCAATAGCAATTCAGGGTCAAGTGGCAGGGTCTGCTCCCCAGGCCCTCAGCCACCAAGTGAAATGCCCTTACGCATCAGAGTGGTTGAGTATGGTTTCTTCACTGCTTTACTATCTGCAGCTTCCATCCAGCTGTATTCCAGGGCTATATTTCCTGTGTTGTGTATCCTGAAACTGAAAAGCAAGAAGGAGGAATAAAAAAACCAAGTCCAATAAATATAAAGCAAATAGTGCAATAACATTGTCTGATGGACTCCTGGTACCACTTTCTGCTGAGGACCATCTTCTTCTCCAGGCACCTCTACTATGCTCAGACTGCTGTCCTGGGTGGCCCAAAAAGTATTTCCAAGTCTGGAAGTTTAAGAGGAAAGGGCCAACGCGGTGCCCAGGACATTGAAGCTAAGAGGCTTACTCTGCACTTTAGGTCTTGGCTTGACTGCAAACTTATTCTTGAGCAGATGAGGACAAGTGACATGCAGTAAAAACAAACCCATGGCTGGTCTCAGCAGAAAGATATGGCAGCACTGAACCTCTGCTGACCACCGTCTCCTGCTTGGCTTTGTATGCACATAAATGGGCTTGTGCTGGTTTTGGCTGGGGTAGAGTTCGGGGAAGCGGGCACTGGCTCAGCCCTGGCAAAGGCAGCTCCCGCTCACAGGGCCCTGCTGGCCTCCAGCACTCACATGTCTTTCCTTGTCTGGTTGGGCAAGGTATCCTTGAGCTGAACCACTATCAGGTTCCGTTTGAACTCAGTGTAGCCAACAACAGCACTGAGGTACACCTTGGCCTCCTGGATGCTCTCATCCACAGTGTAAGCCGGTGCTGGTTCTGGTTCTGGGGCTGTCTGGACCATCTGCAAACAGAGGAGGGAAGAATCACTGAGCAGAGCCCAGAAAGTCAGGCTGACAAGGGAATCTCTTGGCCCCCAAGATCAGCCTCACAGAGGGACTAGAAAGGACCATTCACTTCTACTTTCCTGGAAAGATGACAAGACTGGGACTGATCCGCTACAGTAGTTGTTCCTACCTGTTGATCAAAGCAGTCACTACCACAGCTGTTAATATATCCATGGAGACTATAGCTGCATTCCAGTCCCTGTACTTCAACCTTGTAAGAGGGACTGGCTTTTTTCCTGGTCCCCTACAAATCCAGCAGGTCTCACAATTAGGATTAAGTTTGCCTGCTGGAGCTCTGTGGATGGAGAACCCCAGGACTGAAGACCTCTAGAAAGCGCCTTTTTCTTCTTGTCTTAAGAGCAAGTGCTCTCCAGATGTCATGTGTGGAGCAACAGCCACACTGCTGGGAGCTGGGAGTGGGCACTTTGGGAAGTGAAAGATCTCAGTAGCAAAGTCTCCAACTGCAGATGTGCTGATAGAAAAGAGGATGGTTTAGAGGCCTTAAAATGGTCCAGAAACTCAGACAGGACTTTCACCCAAGATGAGTATGTTTGGTAATAATGACAATAAAAGCAGGAGTCTCTGGAGATGATCCTTCTCCAGACTCCTCCATTCTGTCATACAGTGCCTGGGCTACTCCATGATGAGATATCCCACACAATACAGAGACCACAACCATACTCTGGTATCCATGCAGACAAAACTCGGAGTTCACCAGTATGTGCAGCAGAAGTGTATTTCTCTCCACTTCAAAAGAAGAGACATGGTGCAAGAGACTTAACTGCTCGTTGGTGAAAAGGCACCTAATGAGATGAAGAGATTTCTAACACCATAAAATGGGATAAAATCATATAACGTTGTCTCCCATTCAACATGGGCTGCAACACTTGTGCTTGTGGCACAGACTGATAGTTTGTGTGTGGCTAAAGGTCTCTTGTCAAAAGGCTCTTGTGTGATTGTATCTGGTCACTGTGCATCTCCCCTAGAATGCACTGCTGCTGAACCCCACGGCTGCCCAATGTCCAGAGGAAGCAGGAGCTGCTCAGCCAGCAGTGATGGTGTTATGGTGGTCTTTTTGTAAAAGCTAGGTTGGCTTTTTGCTGTTTTGCTCCTTACCTTCTCTTTCTCAGGCCAGCTGGCTGACATGTCCTTCCTGGTGGTATCCTCCATTGTGACAATGCACATTCGGTCCTCCCAATCCTGAACCATCCTTTGTGGTAGCTCAGAGTTGGTCTTGATCACCTTACATTTCACAGGGTGCCTCCTGAAGGTGGCTGGAACATTTGATTTCAAGGTGACTGTGATGTCCTTGGCATAGCCAGGATGGAGGTGTCCCATCTAGGGAGAATCAGGCAGTCAAGACCAAACTGGAAGGAAGCACTGCCAAGGGCAGGACTGACAGCAAAAGGGACTGATGTGGTGAGGTGCTGTGCCAGGAATCTGCACCTCGGTGTGGATTTATGTGAACTCTGATAGACAAAAGTGTGAACAGAAGGTGCCACCTCCCATAACGTGAAGCCTTTTCTGCAAGGCTGGCAGCCTTGGCCCAGCCAAGCCAGGGACTGCATCTCCTACATGGATGGCACTGGAAGTGGCTATCACTGCTATGTCAGGACTCCCTGCCAGCGCCCAGGAACAGCAGGGCAGGGCTTGAGCAATGGGGAAAGGGAGAGCAGTCCACGCTCACCTTGGGGGAGAACTGGAATGTGGCGTCTGCCTCCCACTCAAAGCGCATGACCTTCATACTGGTATGGTTGGTGATGGTGAAGGTCCTGCGGTAGGGCCTCCCGACAGGACAGTCCCCAAACTGGATGTGATTCAATCTGACAGCTGTTAAGGAGGAGAGCAAGAGATCTCAGTATGCAGGGAGCTCCACCCGCCCCTTTCACGTGCACAGACAGCTGTATGTTCAATGCTTCCTTGCTCCAAGCCTTCCTCCCCGTGGGAGGGAGTTCCCCAGGCCTCTCCCCATCCCACCACTTTCAGAGAAACACTCTGACACATCCCTAAGCCAGCGACATGCAGCATGGCACACGCTGCTCTGCATGCATGGCTACCACAGCCACAGGCCACCAAGTCCCGTGGCTGACAGCCCAGGCCTGGCTAGAGAAAGGACACACTTGATCAGATATTTTCTTCTTCCTTGCTCCACCTAGGCAGCCTCTCCTCTCTTACCATCAATAATGTCTTTCTTCAGACTGCGCTTAGCTCTCCTCTCATCTGTGTCTTCCTCTAGTCCATCAAGGGTGAATTCATCCTTGTGGCCTTCACCCACCAGCTCTATTAGGGTCTTCTTAGAGTAGATGTCTTCCAGTAACACACAAATCTTCCCTTCCAGATGTTGAGTCAAGGTGGGTTTGAAAATGACGTCAATATTTGTTGATTGCCCATGATGCAGAAAGAAGAAAGGCTTCTCTGGGGGCTTGCTCTCTGCACAGCAATGGAAATCAAAGTGATACAGCTCTACAGAGGAAATACTTCCATAGGATATATGAAGAAGAAGAGGTTGAAACCAGCTGCCCTCTACGCACAGCTTCTACCCCAGTGGTTCCAAACCCTCTTCCTATGTTCACGAGACTGCCACCTCCAGACACATCAGCACTTAGAGCAGCTGAACCTCACGTTGATGCCCAGCTGTCATTCCATCCGCTTCCAGCCAGTTCCAGCCATATGGAAAGCTGAGCCAGAGAGTGCTTTTGGCTTCTGCTGGCTGTTTGTGTGCTCAGGGGCTGCATCTGTTCCAGCTGGTACCTTCCCAATGCAGCAAATACCTCAGAGGGTCCACTGAGGTAGTGACAGTCCCCCACAGCTCAACCCACCGTGTCTAGAAGAACTGAACAACTTCTCACAACTTTCTAGGAGGAAACCCTGCAAAAGGTCCCCAAGAAAAGCTGGGGGGACAGAGAGCCCAAGGAAAGAAACTGTGTCTAACATCTGGCTGCTGCTCAGAGAAGCCAAGAGCAGGGCACACGTTTTCCCTCTGTGCATGATCACGCTTCATGGTTAATAAATTTACCATTTCCAACGCAGTCCTCTTCCACATCTTCAGTGTAGAATCTCTCGAGTGTGGAGCCCCTGCCTTTCAAGAAGAACGCTCCGTGCTCATCCTCCAGGTGTAACATAAACTGAGAAAAGGGAACAGAGAGCACAGTGATACTGGTGTGAGTACAGGATGGCACAGGGACTGACACCGCAGTGCTGCTGGTCCCGCAGGGGAACCCAGCACCTCTCCCACTGCAAACAGCCCTTAGCACAATAGGTTAAGTCAAACCAGCCAGGAAAAAAAGGGTCTTCAGAGACATCTGGATACCACTAACACAGAACCAAACGGGACAGAAAGTAATGAGCAGATTGTATTTAAACCACAACTAAGTTTGCTTGAAATGTAGTAAACTAGAATCAAATGCAATCTAATGGAACTGGGAAATCACACATCACCGTGAGAACAAAAGGTGACGAGAGACAGGGGGGAAAATACTCCATCACCACTCCACCTGTGTTTAACTTAAAGAAGAAAGACTGGATGGAAAATTCCCAAGAACTCCCTTCTTGGATGTCAGTCACTTGCTTAAAATTAATTTCTCACACCTCTTCTTAGGTGTGCCATGTTTTCTGGGACCCTCCCCCTGTGCCACAGGCATGTGTTCCCAAACCAAGCCATTCCTTGTGCAGGTTCTCACCTTGACAGGTACGATGCCATTGTTATGGATGACCAGGGGGAGCATCTCTGTATCCCCCACCCGGAGTCTCTTGAAGCGCAGCACAGCATTTCCCCTCTTGCTGCGAGCACTTGGGCACACGACTGTCACCTGTGGCTCATGCCCCTTCCCACTGATGGTGAAGGTCAGGGTTTGGGGCTTAATTTGCACAGAGCTGCAGGAGAGGCACAGAAACAATTTCAGCTGGCACTAACCCATTTCTCTCTGGGCAAGGGAAGCAGCAAGCGCCACCCACAATGTTTTCCCTGCCTGGTGCCCCTGTACCCCACAACACAGCCCCCCACCAGCCTCTTCCCAATCCATGCAGGGCCATTCACAAGAGGAATCTGCTCCAAAGAACCAGAGCCTTCCACAATAACAGTTAATAATTTCACTTAATTGAATCATGCAGTACAGCAGGTAAATAATGAGGCACTAGATGAGATATGGCAAATCCCCTGGCTGCAGGGAGATGAGACATCTGCAACAAGCAAAAGCACAGCAGGAAAGCAGTACAAAAGCAAGGAGGCAAAAGTAAATCATCACCATCAATAAAGATAATTTCCAAGAACAGTAAAATAGCAATTTTGTATTAGGAATGAGACTTCTCTTGTTCCAATTCAGCCACTAAAGGGTTGAGGAAGAACAGGTCAAAGCCCCACTAGAGAGGTCCCAGGGCAGAGGAACTGGGCTCCTCTTTCAAACCAGCTCCAATCACTCACATAAAACCGCTTAATGAATGCCAGGGAACCACAGAGGATCACTTAATTTTACAGAATCTAAGAGGAAATTTTGACTGCTGACTTGCTGGCACCAAACTGTTCATCTCAGCCTTTGTCCTTGGAAACCCGCAGCTCAGCTGCAGCACATCTCAGTAACTTCCAGTTGGCTACCTAATATTTCTGTGTCTTCATAGTTCCTCCTCCAGGCTAAACCATCAGCCTCATTTTTCTGCTCTTTCTAACAGCTACTGCCTCCCAGATCAACTCATGCCAAGTACTCTGCCTAAGGCTACTGAAAGCATTAGAGCTAACAAGAGATCTGTGCCTTCCCAGTGGAGAGGCAGTTTTCAGTGAGGCCTCCCCCAGTATTCCACTGGCAATTTACCTTTTTGGGATGACAAGGGAAGCCTTGAAAGTACAGCCGTAGTTCTGCTTCTCTGGTGGGGTGAAGGTCACCGTAGCAACGGCATTGGATGAGCCAGGAATGGACATCATGTCAGGATACAACTTGAAAATGTTATTGATAGGGCTTTTTTCCTTGGGGAAACCCAGAGAGAAAAGTTAGGAGAAAGCACCTTTCAACATGACACAGTTTTATTCATAAATGCATTACTGAGAACAGCCCCAGACAGTGTGTCATCCTTCCTGCTTCCCGAGGCAGGCTCCCTCTCTCCCAGGGAATGCTGACCTCGTGCTAAAGCATTGTGTGTTTTGAGTGCTGGCAGCTGCCCCAGCATATATGGAAGGTGGGCGCTGCATGGAAAAACCCTGCAAATAACCTAGAACTGGCCTTCAAAGAGAAGGAAAAGCCAGGGAGCCCGAGGAAATGCTCTGCTTTGAGCCCTGGCATGTCAGTTCATAACAGCCCCTCTCTGAGTGTGCTTCCCACTGAAGACCCAGAGGTGTGAGCCAAAACCTTGCTTGGGACATGCAAAATTCAACACAGCTGTTCCCTGGCTCTGCTGCTCTCCCTTGCACTTTAACCTGCACTAAGCTAGACTAGTCTGGGCCACAGGAAGCAATCCATCTGGAGAACAAAACAAACTCTCACAAGGCCTTTAGAGGGCAGCCATCACCTTGGCCTCTTGATCTTACCTTTCCAGGCAGGGGTTTGTTGGAGAGGACCACGTCACATGGCAGACCACTTGTATTGTAGACACTGAAATGAGCTTCAGCCTCTTGCCCAACCAGAACCTTGGTGAAGACAAATTTGTTCTCTTCTCTGACAAACAGACCCGTGCCTTTGACTGACCGCAGCTTGCAGCTGAGGTTGGTGCTGCTGCAGATCGGGTACTCCTCAAAGGTTAACATGACATCCTCAACAAGTGCTGTGGACAGACAAAAGGAATGAGCGTGGAAAAGCCTCCCTGATGAATTTATCCGCACCCTGCTGGCCTCTCAGAAGGCTTGATGAGCCCCTTCTGCCGATGTGACTGCTAAACCCAAGCTTGGGTGGGGGAGCTGGCTGTGAGGATGGAGCTCAGTCATCCTCAGTCTTAGAGAGCATTGCTTTCCTTTTATCCTTCCGTGCATCCCTCTCAGCCTGGGAGGGATGAGTCCACTGGTGGACTTGAAGAGGGCTGGAACCTCTTCAAGGATTTTAAGGTGGGACACCAGGGCTAGTGTGCCTCTCTATCCTAGCAGCAAGTTGAGGTGCTGATCAGCAGCAGGTGTGACCAAGGCAACCTATGGACAGGATGTACCTGGGAGGCAGGATTCGGCAATCAGGGTAAAGGGAATGCCCACGGGATTGTCCTTGGGGTCTCTGCCCATGATGTCAATGTAGAGCTGCTCCTCACATGTCCCCTCCTGCCCTGCGAGGCATTCCACTGTGATCTTCTGCTGGCCCCACGGAGCGACAGAGCCGGAGCAGGGGGACACCGTGAACATGCCAAGACTGAGGTAACCCTGCAGAAAAAGTTCCAAGAGAGGCTGATGGCTAATAGCTGTGCCCTGAGCACCCCAGCAAAGAGTATGTCCTGCCTTGGCCTCCAGCTGGGGCCAAGTACCCAGTCCCAGGGCAGGGAAGGATGAATCCATGGCCCAAAGGCAGCTCCAGGCTGAGACCAACCAGCCAAGAGGAGCTGCAAGCCTGTCACAAGTGACAGAGAGAAAGGAGTTTGTGTGTAAAGAATGAAGGTGGTAGCTGTGATCCTTCAACCTCCAGAGGTAACACAGGACAGTAGAAATGGCTGTGAGAAATGATGGGAGAGAGGTAAGGGACTGGGAAAAAGAAAAAGCAATGTGTTCTGAGCTCTGTGGACTGGGAGTTTAGTGGGGGATGTTTTTGCTTCTGTGGTGTTCACACACCTATGCTGGCTAGCAGCTGTCAAACACAGGACCTGCTCCCCTCTGTTGACCCCACAGCTCCAGGTCTGAGCCAGAGTACAGGACTGTCAGTGGGACTGAGCACATCCTGGACTCCATCCTGCAGACTACATCCCACCCTGTGGTGATCAGCCCCCAGCCTGGGCACAGCAGCATGTTCTCACATCCCCTGCAGCAGCACTGCTGGGGAGCAGGAGTCACCCACCTGTGAGGAACTTGATTTCAGCTTTGTAGCCAATACAGCAGATTCCCCTTGGTTTGAACTGTGGAGAAAGCAGAGGTGTCTGTCATGCTGAGCTCCCCTGCCTTTCTCTGAGGTCAAAGCTGGCTTTCCTCCCCACAGAGGAAAGCCTTCCTGCTGCTGATGGCTCCCAGAGAGCAGCCTGCAGCACCCAGTGCTCGACAGAGCAGCTCTACCACCAGCTTCATAGTACACATGGGGATACCAAGGTGATGTTTTGCTCCCTCTCCCCAAGCCAGGGATGCAGATGGATGATAGCCCAGGTCTCCTGGCTGCCTGCCACATACCAGCCATGGGGTGGTGCCTCCTCAGACAGGAAGGGTGGTGCAGGGCTTCTCATACCTTTTGCTTTCCAATGCAGATGCATCCTCGGGTGCTTGGAGGATGTGGAATTTGAAGTTGAGCATGCCTCTGTTCTCCAGCACGACAGTCTGGGTCTTCTTGGTGCCCTTGAGCATGGCCCCAAAGTTGATGGGTGAGGCAGGCTCAATACTGTATTGCTGTACACAGCTTTCGCTGTCACCCTCACTGGGATGGTGGCAACAGTCTGGCTTCCTTCCCCTGAGCTGGCATCTGTCACCTGTGTGCACAGGAAGGGGTGGTAAACAAAGCCAAGAGGCCAGCTTGCTCTACCCCAGTCGCCAGCCTCCACCCCAGGCCTCCATCAATTTACCCTCCCTGTTTAAGCACCTCCTCCAGAGTCAGATTCTCACCTCCACTTAGGAAGCCTCCCAATGGTTTTGAAAGACTTTGTGTATGTAGGAGAGAGGATTTTCCAGTTAAAGCCTTCCTTCCTTTAGATACCTATCCTGTTGATGCTCCCAAAACACCGTGTGATAACAGAGCCTGGCCCAGGGGGCTCACCTGGCAGTACAGGATGGGTTTGTTCTTGACGACCATTTCCCTTGTGGGGTGGACGACCATCTCAATATTCACACCAGCCTGGGAGGCAATCAGCATGCCCGACTGAGGCTCAATAGTGAAGTGGGATGCCAAATCTTGCATCCTGGGACCTGCATTCTTCAGCACAAAACTGAAGGGGAGAAAGGGAAGGAATGGAGATCTCTGCAGTTAAAAGTATACATCCCACCAGCACAGCCAGGACTTTGTATAGGATTAGGGAAAAAAAAGAAAAGGGAGAGTCCAACTCTGCTCAGGGAATCCTGGATCTTGTCAGAGAGTGCAGGCAATCACAAGGTTACTGCAAGAACCCTTGACACCAAAATTTTTCATTCACTTCTTTACAGAGTCTCAGAAAGAGAAAGGAGGTGACCATCAAAGAAAGGCAATGAATCTCAGCATTTCAGTGGCTGACATTTCTGGGACTCTCCTTTGGGTTCCTCCTGGGCCTTGGAGAACTGCTGGTTTATGGCTGGATTCTCTGGTAAAATAGTTGAGATTAGAGAGCCCAGGTTTTTTATTTATCAAGAGGTAGCCAGCATTGAAACACGTTCTAGCCATTGACAGAGGCAGAAGGCAGGCCTGGCAACCCCAGGAAATGTTCACTACCAGGCAGCTGGACTCACCAGTACTCAATGTTGTACATCCCTTTGTTCTTTAGACTCAGGACTTTCTTCACATTATCCAGGACATGAATGGTTCCAAATTCCAAGCTTCCATCTGGACCTGCAGAAAACCCGCAGAACAAGGTCAAACACGGTATTTGTGAGCTGCTGCAGAATACACCAGGTCACAAGCTACATGGAGGTCTTGGCACAAAACCCTTTTCAGCAAGTTTCTGTTCTTGAAAGTGTTTTCCAGCTACTTGTCTGCCCGTTCTCTTCTTACTCAAAATATCTGCAAGCTTAGTAGCTAAGCCTTAGGAGCTTGGCTTCCATTTCCTCACTTCCAAGCACAAATCCAATTACTTTATATGCTGTGCTGAGCCTGTGGCAGTTGCCAACTGCCTGTTCACATCTCTGTGGTTTCAAAGCCCCCAAATCCAATCTGCACGTGAAGCTGTACACTTCAAAGGTCAGAGGGGAGAGACTTAAGGCTGTAAGTGCCCTGATGAGGTTTTATTACACACAGCTTGCAGGGTATGTGCTTTATGTATCCATCCCATCCCTGCATCCCATCCCATCCCTGCATCCCATCCCATCCCATCCCTGCATCCCATCCCATCCCATCCCTGCATCCCATCCCATCCCATCCCATCCCATCCCATCCCATCCCATCCCATCCCATCCCATCCCATCCCATCCCAATTGCTTTGGTCTCCCACCTCCCAAGGCAGTGCAGTGCACCTGGACTGCTTTCTTTGGGAGGCATCCACTGACCTTCAGGCATGTCGATACTCAGAGAAACATCACAGACCTCTGCAGAGATCTCAATGTTTTCAGCCTGAACAATCCCCAGGATGTTTGATGTATCTGAAACCTGAAGCAGCAAGAAACAAACATTGTTCAGATGATTCTTTTAGTAGACAGCCTGTAAGTCCTTGTCTCTGCTGGCTGCTTCCTCTGTGGCCTCCCTGGCTTCACAAATGTTGGTGGACTCCCATGCTTTGTTCACCTGCTGCAGTGGGATTCTGCTGCAGAAAAAAGCCCTATCAGCCCAAGTCTGTTCTCCTACAGCAGGGAATGCTGCTGCCAAAGCATCCTTGAGAGGCACAGGGATGTAAGAACAACCACAAGAACTGTGAGGTGTCTCAGAGCAGATGGCATTGACATGCCTCTCCAATCACCTAGCACCCTCTCTGAAACACAGCCCCTAAACCACGGGGAACAAAATCCCAGCGGGAGTGTTTGTTGCACTATGCAAGAGGTTCAGACAAAATCCAGGAGGAATGTAGAGATAACACTGCAGTCTGTACAACCAAACAACAGCCTTCAACCACTCACAGGGACAAAGTGGTTGTGGTACAGGCTCAGGATGCAGTGTCTGGTTATCTGGGTAGATGTGGATGCACTGCATATCCTGGCAAACGCTGTGTAGAGGCAGAGGTTGGGGTCACAGCACCCTTGTGTCTGGCAGGTGCAGCTCTTCCTGAGTCCACCCCTAAGAGCACACAGCTGCAGGGCAGGGCCCAGTCCCTCTCACCTCTAGTCGCAGGGTCTTTGTTGGGGGTTGGTTCTCTCCCTTTTCCCTCTGTTGAATTTTCCCCATTGTCATGCTATAAGATACCTGTTGACTGGGCCCTGCTGACAAGGGGGAGGAGAGAGAAGAGGGAAACCCTGCGAGATTCAAACAGCCAGAAGAGGAAGCGGAAGGCTCTGGCTCGCCCCATTTCCCCAGCAGAGTTTGGACGAGAAGGACGATCGCCGCCTCTGACCCATTCCTGCCTTCCCAGCGGCGGGAGCCATCCTCACTGCTGTCGGACCCTGCACTGCTGCCTTCTCGCTGTAACCTGCCATCATCCAGCACTCTGCTGAGTCGGGACCCACACCGTGAGCGGAGGGCTCTCTCTCCATCTCTCTCTCCCACCTGGGACAGCGCTGCCATCACCCCCAGCCCTCCTGCAGCTCTGCGGGACCTGCCCGTCCCCAGAGCCGGGAACTGCAGCTCAGGGAAAAGGTGCCTGCAGCCAAAAAACACTGGGACTGAGTTACTGTTCTGTTTGTGGGTAATTTTATAGCTGTTGTTGTTCTTGTTTGTCTTGTTAGATATACTAGTAAAGAACTGTTATTCCTACCCCCATATCTTTGCCTGAGAGCTCTCTTAATTCCAAAATTATAATAATCGGAATAATCACATTTTTTTCAGTCCAAAGGGAAGCTTCTGCTTTCCTTAGTAAACACCTGTCTTTCAAACCAGGACAATGACCAGCTATGTTATCCCCAAGACCTCATGACCATCTATTTTCCCCTGGATGGCCTGAGTTCAGGTTTAGCTACTTGATATACAAATTTAACTATTTAGATAGGAGAAACAGAATCAAACCTTAACTTTGTTTTGCTTTGCTTTGACCCTAGAGGGCATTTGTTTTGACATTTGGCATTATTAAACTTGCCTTGTTTCCAAACTGAGAAGTCCTACTCAATCACAGTTCATCTACTTTCACTCAAGTAAAATCTCACTCCTTGTCTCCTCCACCAGGAGCAACTCATAAGTAGGTTTTAAACAATTACTTTGTTAATAAAAATAATTCTCTTAGCACCCTAATTATATTAGTGACTGATGGAAATGGTTTAGACTCTGTCATCAATTTACAGCTCAGATTCTTAAGGAAGCATCCTGAAAGAGATGATGCCTATTACTCTTAGCTCGAGTATGTGTTGAATAGAAACTGTGCACTTAAAAGCTACTTACACCACTGAAGTATAAAAAGAACTGTATTTTCTTACAGATACAGGCTTTGAAATTCCAGATAAATTTGTGGTTGGGTATGCTCTTGACTATAATGAATACTTCAGAGATCTAGATGGAAGTACATGCACATTCCTCCACTGCCAGGTGCCAGGTACCTACCTACCACAGGTACCCAGGGAGAATATTTGCTTCTACTCAGAGCTTTTCAACAATTAAAAACCCTTCAATCCCAGCTAGAAACTTCCACTGAAAGAGCAAAACCACTTTTAAAGTGACGAGTTGGTAATGCAATGTAGGTGCATAAGAAATGTTTGTGCTTCACCTTTTTCTAATTCTACTGCACAAGTCTCATGGCTCAGCCATGCTGCAGGACATTCTGACCGCCAGGATGGTGAGCAGCATACAGTCTGCAGCCCCATCTGAAAGTAAAGTAATTGCAATTTGACTTTAATTGGATGTTTGTCTGTCTTAGTTCAATCCCATGTTGCTCTTTTGTCACCAGTCTTTAAAGCAGCCACGCAGGAGCTCCGTGTGAAGGTTTTCTGTACACTGAGGGATAACACGGCTGTAAGATCCTTCTTCCCTTGTTCCATTACAGCTTCCTTAGGCTGCACAGAGTAGTAAACTTTGAAACATCATAAAGTAAAAGGGTTGATAATTTTTTCCCTCCTTTATTTTCAAAACTACCTTCTTAATTCTGGTTGACTCAGAAAGTTTTTCACTTCAAAGTTGTTTCACTAAGACAAAACACTTCTGCTGAAGACACAAACAATCTGTGGTATTACTCAGCAGCATGGAGTATGCACTCATTTAACAAACCTAAGTTCTTTAAAATATATAAACCTATGTATTACAGATAAACTTGGAAAGAATATTAAAACCCCAAGTTTACTGCAAGTAGGAAACTTGCAACCATTATGGTTCCAGCGCGTTTTAACTGCAATGCTGGTAATACAACTGAAAATCAGTCTTGCATTTCATTCGAAGACAGAGGTTGATAAATATTGCACTTTTTGGTTTTTCTTTTAGCACATCTTTATTCTGAAATAGAATGACAAAGAGAAATAAATACAGGATGTGGTAATGCCAGTCTTCTGGAGCACCAATTCCTGGCTGCTGATTAGGTGCTGAACCATGACACCAGGAAATTACTTCTGCTGCTTGTGTGTCCCTAAGAAGAACGGGAAGGTGCACGCTAGTGCCCAGGACCTGCAGCTCGCTGACTGGCACTTGCACGATGCGCCGAACACAAACTGTTGAGACCCTGGGTTTTCCCGTTCTGACGGGCGGCGCGGAGCTGGGTGCGAGGCTCTGGCGGTACCGAGCGCTGCCGCCGTGCCCGTCACGTTCCGGGCCCCGGAGCGGATCGCTCCCGCTCGGCCCGGGGACCGAGGGGCACCAAGGCTGGAACAGGCGGGGACCGAGCGGGGATCGAGGGGGGGAACGAGACGGGACCGAAGGAGGGAGCGAGGCCCGGCCGGCTCCGCCGCCCCCGGGCCGGCCCCGCCCCGCCTGTCGGGTGCCGCGGTTGCCCGGTAACCGCGAACGCGGCCCCTGCGTCTGCGGCAGCTTTGTGGCCTCAGCACCCGCTGAACGCGCTCCTGGCCCGCTGGTCGCAGCCTGAGCGTGTGCGGGCGGCCACACTGCGCCAGTGGCCAAGTGAATTGTTCTCAGAGCTTTGGTCTCTGAGGGCGAGAACTGAACTCGCAGAGCTTTGCTCGGGCCCTGCGAGCCGATGCTGAATTAGGTTTGAAGGTAAAGGTTGACTAAAGTTGCACTTTTTGGTTTTGTCACATCTGTGCTCTGAAAGAGAATGCCGAAGGGAAATACAGGATGTGATAATGCCAGTCTTCGGGTGCAGCAGTTCAGTGGCATGTACTGAACAGGGGCTGAGTGGATGAACAACATATGGTCTACTGATTGGGCTTTTTTTCACTGAAGACATGCAACTTTTCCGAAGTATACTAGTCCATACATTGGTTTCCCTATAGTGACTACTTACACTGCCTAAAGGTGAACGAGTTCTGTTCAAGTTTCAGTGAGTTGTTACCATCTGGTTACTAAAATTATTAGGGAGACACTCCTGAATTAAGGAGTAAATGAGACCATATGCCAAAGTAAAGAATCTGCATTTCATGGAAATGGGAGGAAGAGAGAGAGAAAAACAAGTAGAAAAAGGGAGGGAGGGTGAAAGGCGTTTGGGAAGGGGGGGGACAAAGAGTGTCAGAGACGATTAAGTAGAAAATATCACCATACCTCCCTGGGGTGGGGCAAGTTTGACTCTTGTCTCTTGGTACTTTTGAATAATATAGAATCTTTAGCACCAGTACATCCTTCGAGTCTGCCATGAACTGGGCTCTGGATTTTCAGATCTGTTGTGTTACTTTGCATCCCATGCAGTCATCTGGTGCAAGGCCTCAGGCGTGGGTCTGGGGGCACTTTGGTGGGCTATGACACCCCCTCAGCTGCCCCCGTGGGAACGTCCTCTGGATGTGGTCTCGTGGGAGTGGGGAGTTTTAGAGCTAAGCCAGTTTGTGTGATGGAGGATGGGTGTCCACTGCCTATTGCCAGAGGTTACACCACACCCAAAATTTCCTCCTCCTTCTCCCTCTCTTGACGGGAGGTTTGTGTGCAAACCTGGCCTCAGCAGAGGAGCCTGTGGCTATGACTTCCCCACCCTGAACCCAGACAGAGCTGATTTTCTGGACAGCTGCTGCGTTTGGCTTTGTTGTGGATACATTTTTCTCCCTCAGCCTTGTTTACATCTCCCCAGACATGAGATAATAGGACAATAGTGTTGCCTGTACCTTGTCTCAAGTTCCTTTAGGCAGCTTAGCTCACAGTCCAAAGTTCCAGCCAGGAGGCATTTTCAGCGAGGGGTGAGCCTCAGTGGTCACAGCTTCTTCATACAGTTTTGTCACAATGGGCAAAAAGTCCTTTAAAACAATATTTAAGCCATTCGGCATAGCATTCCAGTCTCTCACAAGTTCTGTGAGGAGCAGCTGAGAGAGCAGGGGTTGTTTAGCCTAAAGAAGAGGAGGTCCACTCTACCTATTTTAAAGTAGTATTTTAGCTACAGCTTTGTCTCTTTTAACTATTATTAATTTTCAGATTTTTAGCTCTGCTTTTCAGTATGATCCATCTTTGCATTGCAGAACATAGCCATATATTTAAAGTCCAACTAGAGGCCTAACAATACTAGCTACTTACTTCAGACAAGCACTTAGCTACTTTCAAATAATATAAAATTTTTAGCACCAGTATCCTTTGAGTCTGCCATGAATTGGGTTCTGGGTTTTCAGAGTTCCATTGTTGCTCCTTCCAGTTTTGTTGAGGCATTATCGTTCATCTGCGACATCCTGCCTCCACAATGGCTTCTGCATCCCCAAAAAAGACATCGACACCTCGTCTTTTGTCCAGGGAAAGACTGAAGTCTATTACTGTAAGTACCCACTGGGGCTGTGTTGAGGCTGGAAACCCCCCTCGTGTCCCTCCTCTCCCTGCCCTGCCTGTTGTGCAGCAGCACTGTGAAGCTGCAGAACCCCTCCCCACCTCTCTGTGCCGTGTTCCTGTGGCTGGGGGCTGTCCTGGTGCAGTAGGGAACATCGTGTGTTTCTTCAGGGACAGCCCAGTGTCTTGCCTGGCTGTGCCACCGCAGCCAAGTTAAGCCAGGTTCAGCCAATGTAAAGCTGAAGCCCTGAGCATGTGCTTCTTTCCCTTTCCATTTCCCACGGTGATTCCTTCTGTCAGGCTGGACACTCACCTGTGCTGCTCTGACCAACCTGCTCCTGGGCATGTGAGGATGGGGGGGGGGAAGCTCAAACTCTGCCCAAAGCCTTGAGAGACACAGCTGGTCCCAGCTAGGGGAGCTTCCACACCAGCTGCTCTGTCTCATCTCCTGTGTGGGGCACAGATCCAGCCCTGCAGACAGCAGAGGAGGAGTCAGGGCCACAGAGGTCTCATGGCTGGCTGGAGCTCACTTGACTGAAGATGCCCCAGTGCTGAGGTTCTGTCAAGGAGATCCCTTTGGTTTCTTCTGTGGAGGCATCTGTGAGCCCAGACAGAGAACACAAATGCTAATTAACAGAGAGAACTAAAACTTGGACACACTCCTGTGCACCTCACTCTTGGTACAACTTGGCTTTCTTGTGTCTCTTGGACTCACCCAGCAGTGTTCTCTCCACGCTGTGAGTTTTGACTGTTGTGCAGGGATGGAGTTAGGGGAGTTCTGAGAGCTCCTCCCAACTCTCTGAAAAGGTCACTGCCTCAGTCCAATGACACAAAAGAGGAAACAGATGCCCAAAGAGCAGAAATCCCCAAACATGTCACATCTAATCACAGAGAAGCTAATGGCACAGAGCCATGTGTTTGGAGCATGTGCATTATGAATTTACTGATGCTAAGTATTTCAGCAGGTAACTTCCAGGGCTTCCAGAACTATCCTAGATGATGGGGTCACAAATTATTCACCGGTGCCACTTGTTCAAGGAAAGCCTTTCTGAACAAGTGCATCTCTGAGGTTCTAGCTAACTTTTTTCTTTTTTTTTTCTTTTTTTCTTTTTTTTTTTTTTTTTTTTTTTTTTTTTTTGCCTTTCAGCTGCTTCCTTCTAAGTTCCTGAAGGAGAAGTTTCTCAATGTGAAGAAGGTGGCCAGCACTGGGGCGAGTTTTCTGCCCAAAATTGGCCCATTTCGACACATGAGTGAGACTTGTCAAAAGGTAGCCTTTTCCTGCTCTTTTCTATTCTGTTTGATGCAAAGTTGGAAGAGGGCGTGTGCTTGTGACAGGCTTGTCTCCAGCAAAATACTTCAGTGTCCAGGTCCTGTTGTCATTGCCAACTGCTGGTAGTGGTGGACTTGGAGTCCTGATCTGCACCAAGCCAACACAAATAACCTCTGCTGAAGCTGCTGGGGTTTGCTTGAGTGTAGCTGCCATTGCTAAAACAAGGGGGGAAAGGCTGGGGACACAAAGACACAAAATTGCCATTTGCCATTCTCCTGCTGAAATAGCCACCTCTTGCTTTGGTGTGGTCACCATCAAATGCTTGGGGTCTTAGGATTCCCTCCAGAGTGGCAGTGTTGGCCTTTGAAGGCCGAGGACCTGCAGTAATTCCTTCAGATTTAACAAAACTTAATGTGTTAATGTTTTGGGTTGGAACAATGTGTTGGGACCCGGATGGGGTGTTTGATTTTGCAGGCTGCCAGATGTACAGGGGACTCCCCCTGGGCAGAGGCAATGGATGTGCTTTATCTGGATCAGTGCCTACATAGAGAGGTGTGTTTAAAGCTGCCTTTCTTGCAGGACTGGCTCAGTATAAAGCACTGTCCAAACAGGTAGGTGACCGAGGTGGGCTGTTGAGCAGGAAATTGGCAGCAAGAGACATGTAATACATGGGTTAAGGATTGCCCTGGAGAAGGGCCTTAGGAACACCTCAGAGAGGGGCACAACTAAGGGACAAGTGTGCTGCAGCCATTCCCTTCAGCAGATTGTGTCTGCTGTGAAGGCACACAGGAGACCTGCTTGTGTCTCTGCACTGACAGCAGTGCAGCTGGAGAAGGCAGACAAAGCAGGGGAGAGTTTTCTCAAAGCTATGTCTGCTCCAGAAGCATTTGCTGCTGTTGTGGCATTCCAGACGTGCCTCTGCAATGATATCAAATAAGACAGCAATAATAGATTACAAGAAAGCACCCATTTAAAGCTCATGGAAAAAGGAGATACCAACTCTACTCTTACCCAAGTTGCTGAGAAAAGAACTGAACCTTATCATCATTCAGCATTCACTTCATTTGTCTTTTTCCCAACTTCTCTATTACTTTACTTTTGCCTTTACCTATGTTAGGAACGCACTGACGCTTAAATACAAGGGGACAAAATCATTGAAGCAAAAGAAAACTGTTTATTAGTAATGTTTCAGCTGAGGCAGGCGTGTCTCCCTCACCGCTGAGACAAACACACCCTCAAGTAAAATGGCAATCTTTCTATACCCTTTATACCTGTCCAGGGCACTCCCTGTCCTCTTTGCCAGTGGATGGGTACTGGGGAACTCACGTACTCTCCAGACTGCCAAATTTCCTGTGCCCTCCCCTCTCATCCTACTTCCTTTTGGTCAGGTCTTCAAGCCCATCCCTCTCCCAGCTCACAGCAATAACCAACCAACCAACCAGAACAATCCAAACCACAAACAACACATAGAACCAACAACTTTCATTCTTTCACTTAATAACCTTTTGGCTTCAGCAAAATATCACCTCATCTCTCACACCTCCTCTGGTACTGTTCTCTTCTTACTGATGTCTAAGTTCTAGATCAAAAAAGATATTTGCAACTGCGTTGGCCTCGGTTTCTCAGAGTAAAGGACATCCCAAAATTGTTTCCCAAGGGTCTGATGTAAATTTGCGGGTTTTACTGACTCCATGAGTGCTCAGTCAGTGCCCCAGACCTGTGTGATCACATGGGCACAGAGCTGTGCGTAAGGTAAGTGCTGCCTGGCATTCTGGAGAGGAAACCTGGAGAAATGCATGCCAAAAGAGCAGCTTGGCTTGAACCTGCTCTGTGTGGCCCAGCAGCTCTTGATCAACTCAGAGCGGAGGTGGGTGAGCTACTGTTTCCCCAATGTGTCCTGGGCACATGTGCTCACCCAGTGTCTGTACTTCAGTGGGGATCAGTGTAAAATTCTCCTTCATGAACCTTCCTCCCAGCAGCTGAACCTCTCCCTGCTCTCTCTTGCCTCTCCAGTTGTTGCCAGTTCCTCCGATAGAGAGCTTGCTCCAAGTTTCCCCACCAGAGATGGTATTTCAGAAATTCATCGCTCATGAGGTCTCGGAAATGGTACTGTCTCTCACAAACAAGGACAAGGTAAGTGCTGGCACGTGGAGCTTCAAGACTGTGCTGAATGAGGAGAGTGGTGTAATTCCCACAGTGTACAGCAAAGCGAGTTATCTGCTGCAGCACATGCAGAAGAAAATGTCGCAGGTGGAAATCTTTGTGTGCTGGGAATTCTCCACTGACTTTGGCCATGCATTGATGGTATCCACTTCAAAGGAGTTTCCTTCTCTTGAAAGCTCTGGATTGATAGGAATGCTGGGGGCTGTACAGCTCTTACCTGCTCTCATGCTTTGTCTTGAGTGTATGCCACATCCTGTGTCTCCTTGGCTAATCTGGGTTCCTGGGAGGACTCTCTGCCTCTCTCAGCCTGTTTGGCTCCCTTTGTGCAGCTCACAGTCAAAGCCCAGAGGCTGAGTCTTCTCCAATTTATGCTGGAATCACTTCTTATTAATGGCATTGGCACTGCAGGATATGTGTTCTGAGACATCCCTGCAATCAGACTGATGTAGCAGAAGCAGGAGGAGGCCTTTAGGTGCCACTTCAGGCTCCTGCTAAGCTTCATCCAGCTCCACTCAGGTTTTCCAAAAGCAACATGGCGCTCTGCTTTCCCTTTGGAGAAACCACAGCACATCCAAAGCCACATGGTCCTAGAGGTTTTCATCTTCGCTTGAAGAAGTTGAGATTGTTTTGCAGTTTCCCAAGAGAGCTGAATGGGAAAAAGGTGAAAATGTCAGCAGTTGTGTTCCACTGTAAAGAGGAAAACTGAGACCATTTGAATTTCAGTCAGGGAAACATTTTCTCAAATGAAGCTTGTGCCAAGGGTGGGCTGGTGGGAAGAGACAGGAGGGTCTCAAAATCAGCTGGTTTTGACTTTTTGAGAGCATGTTACAGGTGCTCAGGGTTGATTATCTAAGTGCTGCAAAATGCACGTTTGCTGTGTCTGTGGTTCCCAGAGGGCAGGACCTGTCAGGAATGCCCAGGAGCCCAGCTTGCCTGCACAGGCAGCAGGAACCCCTGGAGAGCCAAGACTGGCTTTTAATACTGGAACCAGAGTGTGAGTCAGTGCTGGTCATGTTTCTCCAGGAAGAAAATGCCTTTGTAGCCCATAGTTGATGGGCACAGCCTGGCTGTGTTTCTGTCACCTTTAACAAGCTGATTGCTCTCATCATTTTGTGATTCTTCCTTGCTACTTTACTGCCCATTTAAATGCTCTTTGCCATCTCCTTGTTTTAGGGATTGTCTTGCTGTGTTCCTTCTTTTGCTTTTCAGTTTGCTTCCATTCCCAATAAGGCCACAATATTTGGTCTCCTCTCTTGCTGGTCTGCCTGCATGGCCGTATCCCCAGAACTGCCTTACCCAAACCTGATCTGCTAGAAGGGAATTTCTTCCTTCCCTCAGGACAATGTGCTGTTTTGCTTTCCGGTAGCACATCCCCCCTCTGGAACACGACAGCATGGCTGTGTGCAGGCAGAAGCCAGCAGGTGTTTTGGCCTTGTTGAAGATGCAGATCACTTGGTTCAGGGGCTCTGTCCCCATCCTGCTGGTGCTGACCTGCTCAGCCCTTCCTTCCCACCAGACATTGCCCTACTGCCCCTGGCCAAAATGCTGCACCCAGACAGAAGGGGTTCAAGTTCACCCTTGTGAATTATGCGCCTGTACCTCCACAGCTGCAAGTGCTTTGGAAAAGGGGTCAGGGAAGGATGTCACCAGGACATGGACAGGTCTCCTCTTGATCTGTTTCCACAAGCGGCAAAATCATTGTTTCATGTCTTTCCTGCAGTTTACTCGGCTGGTGAAGGTCTACATGGAGAGATCACCTTATTTTGAGCTGTTGTGCCCCAATGATGCATACCGCATCATCCCACCAGGCACATCTTCCCATGTGCGCATCCGCTTCACCCCCGACGAGACCAAGGTGAGACTGGAGGAGCCAAAACACAGAATTATCTCCAATGCCATTGTTTTCCCTGCACTCTGGGTACGGCCCACTCCATGCTGTGAGCTTGGCTCCAGGCTGGGGACAGGCAGCCTGCAGCCAGTCACACCTTGGCATGTGCTGTCAGGCACTGCAGCCAGGCCTGACGGGCTCTGCCTGCCCTCCTTGCACATTGCTGAGCATTCCCGAGGGAAGATGCACAGGGAGCAGTCTGAAAATAACAGAGGGGTGTTGATGGATATTCAGCCATCTCTAGGTACATTGGAAAGGGTTTAATTAGATGGAAAACAGTAGCGGAACAAAGAGCTTTCCTCCTTCCTGGCTGGCAACAGCTTCCCTGCCTCACCCTGGGCTGCAGCAAAGATGGTGCTTTTTCACACCCTCTGTTCTCCAGCCTTGCAGCTGTGCTGTCCCAGAGCACAAGTGACCATGACACAGCTGCAAGGCCAGGCCAGAGCATGTGCTATGCCTGTGAGCCCAGCCTGGCACAGGCACACTGAGCTCTAGGGGCCCTTAGTCAGCAGCAGGTTGCTGAGCTGCAGGGGACTTGGACACCTGCCTGAAAGAGCTCGTGTAGCACAGGTACAACCTGCGGGCAGACCTGTGACCCCAGAGCCTGTGGCGGTGACACTGCTGTGGCTCTGTCTTCATGCCTGTCACTGTGGTTGCTCTGTTAACTGGAACCCATTCCATGCCAAGCATGCTTTTGTGTGGAGGTTTGAATACCAGTGCTGAGGCCCTGGCAAGTCTGATCTCAGCGCTGTGATCTGGAGGCTTGTTCATGCAGAAGGGTTTAGGACATGGCATGGAAGGGAGGAGGGAAACAAAGACAGGCTCTTTCCAGTAGCATCCTGCTGCCTCTTAACACTGTTCTTCTCCTGACTTGGTTGGAGAGGCAAAGTTAGAGTGCAGTTCTGAGCCAAGTGATGTTTCTACACCAGGCCAGAGGTGCAGGAGCTCTTTGGGTACAACTGTTTTCTCATCTTCCTTTTGCTGCTTAGAGTCACTTTAACACTTTGTCCTATTCTCAAATAGCGGGGATAGAAACCTAAAGAGGAATGTCCTGTGTTCCCTAGCCCCATGTTCCTTAGAAGGAACTTAGGAATTACTTAACATCACGAAAATTTAGAGTAAAAATTGTGGTGGCCTAGAGCAGTTCTCTGTATGATCCAAGTGGCACAAGATTTTAGTGCCACTGAGACAGGTTTTGCAAAGTGCACTGCTGCCTTTAAAACGTGACAGTTTAGTACAACTTAAGCATTCATTTTGGGGTGGAAGAGGTAAATTGATGCCCTCGAAGGGTTATAGGAAATGGCTTTTCTTCTGCCATGGGGATGGCACTAAATGCCCTGTGCTGAGACAGTTTCTTTTCCTGCAGGATTATTCCCACGAACTCATCTGTCTCACTGCAAGGGACAGGATAGTTGTGCCTATTCAGGCCATTGCTGCCCAAGCTATCCTGGACTTCCCTGACCAGCTGGACTTCTCAGAGTGCCCAGTCAAGTACAGCAGCCAGAAGACTCTGCTGGTTCGCAATGTTGGTAACGTGGAAGCTCATTACCAGCTGAGCACCCAGAGGTGAGGCAGCTCATCTGTCCTTGTGCAAAACACCTGTGGGTGATAACAGAGCTGGAAAAGAGCAACAAAAGAACCAGAGCATGGGAGCTGCTGCCCTGCAGCCCTGGCTGGAAATGGGCAGGATGTGTGGGGTTTGCTGGTGCTTCTCATGTTTTAAGCAGGATGCAGCCTTTGAGTTTTCTGTGTCCCAGATTTTCTGGAGGCTGCTGGAACCCTCCTGGGCACAAGCAGCTTCTGAAATGGTTACTCAGCACTGTCAGCCAAACAGACCCGTTCTCTGGGAGGCCAGAGGCATGTGGCTTTCCTGTGGTCCCTGCATCAAATGCCCAACATGAGCTGTGTTACAGGGAGCTGGTGCCATTCCTGTCACTTAAAGCTGATCTGATTTCCCTTGTCAGCTGAGGGCATCAGTCACCTCTTCTGTTCTATGACAAGCCTTTGCAAGCCAGTTTAAATTTTCAAACAGATGATTTAAATCTCTGAATAAGGTCTTGCCCCCATTCTTTGAGATTTCTTTTTAAATACTCTGAAGTTCCTGTATTTCTGCTGGGTTTTCATTTTAGTTTGTGTACAATGTTTGCCAAAAGATCATGAATTCTTCCTTGGGAACCTTCATAAAGGGTGAGCTCCTCTAATGCCTGTCAACATACCACATGCCCTTAGGAACATGCACAGGTGTGTAGGAAATACAAGATATTTAGTGAATATGTGAAAAGCAATTGGGCTGATTTAGAAGATAGAAGTATAGAAGTACAGAATAACTTCTGCTGGATGGGACCTCTGGAAATCATCTGAGCAGACCCACTGCTCAAAGCAACACCGGTGTCTGGGGATTGCAAGGTTCCATTGGGAGATCTGGACCTGTCTTTAGATGCCATACAAGAAAACAAGCATACAAATGGACCTAGTTAAAAAGCAGAAGAAAACAACCCATTAAAAACTCCCTCCCTACCTTCTCTTTTCTGCCTTTTGGGTGCAGTAGTGATTCATTGAAAGGGTAGATCTAGATCTAGATCAGGATGAGAACTATCTTAAGGAACAGATCACAATTAACAGATAAAAGGCCAAAATTTAGCCTGCCAGCCCCATCTCTTGGTAGTGGTTTCTTTTGGTTCTATCAGTGTCAGCGATGTCTTCTTCACAGCTCTTCTATCTGTGGCCTCAGGGAACAGCTTCGTGATGTTGGCTGAAATTCAGAGGAATTAACTGCAGAGCTTGTGTCCTTGGGTCTTGGGGAGCCAGGTCTATGTGAGAGATGACTGCTACAGCACTAACAGGGGAGTCTGCTGGGTACAGCCTGGGGTGGGATGTAGGAGATGCAGGGGCTGATTTGCGCTCAGTTTTTAGTCCTGACAATTGAGTCCTGAACTTGGCTGTATCCTCTTCTCTTGATCATTTGAAAATAAGAAGATCCCCTCTTTCTCAGGTGACTGCTGAAGTCACCCCCAGGACTGTTATTCCCATCCTGTCATCTGAGGGCAGGAGTATGTAACATGGGGCAAGAGTGGAAATGGGATGGATTGAGATGGGATGGCATGGCATGGCATGGCATGGCATGGCATGGCATGGCATGGCATGGCATGGCATGGCATAGAAAGTAGTGCTGAAGTGTGGCCAGAAATTCCCTTAACTGGTAGAATCTCTGTTCTGGTGAAATTTTTGGCGAAAGAATAAGGAAAAAGTCCTGTGCCTTGCCCACATCAAGCCCCAGCAGAGACCTGCAGCAGTCCTGGCATCACTCCTGGGGCAGATGCAGGAGCACGTACAGTAATCTAGCTCTGGGGCTGGTGGGGTCTTGTCTTCCCTCCCCTCTTTCCAAAGTCTCTCGTCCAGCATATGAACAGTGCTGGCCCAAGGCTTCTCCCTCAGCCAGTAGTGATGTTCTCACTGGTGGTAATGGGAACAGCTCAGGCCCATAACTGCAGCAAGAGGTCCTTAATGAGCACAACCTCAAGCAAGTTCATCAGCTGTCACTGCTCACATGAATAAAGTTCAGCTTGCCAGATGTTCTCCTTATTTTTGCATGCGATGCATGCATCACCTAACTCCACAGAACACACTCTTAAGTGACAGATTGACCACCAACAAATCACCGAGGCCAGGAACTTTTGTTTCCTCAGTGGTGCTGCAGAAGAGCACAAAGCCCAGTAGCTGCTGGGCAGAAGCACATTTCACCTGAGCTGTCCCTGAGCATCAAAGTACGGAGCCTTGTGTTTGTCAGGCAAGAGCTGTTGACCTGGTGACCAATCCTAATTGCTCCTGTTAAATCCAAAGTGCACCAACACATCTGCATAATTATTTCCAACACATTGCACAGAGTTTGTCTGGTGGGCCAAACAAACAGTTACCAGCCTGGATGACAACCCAGAGTCCCAGACTGCATTGCTGGTAAATACTCAGAAAGCTCCTGTTCTGCTTCCTTGATGTGCTCCTGATAAGGATGCTACATTTAGCTGTGATTGGATCCTTCACACTGTACATGGCATCCTCCTTTTGGGTCTTGTTTCCAAAGTCACTGTATTCTCTGCATTTGCCCTCTGTTTCAGAGTGTGGACTGCTCCTTTTCTTAGAGCAGCTTCCATTGAAATGCTGATAAAATTTGCCCTTTCTAGGCTAAATCGGGATGTTATCAAGGTAAAATAAACCAAAGAACCACACTATAAATTCACAGTAATTATTCCTTGCTCTTCAAGGAAAAGTTAATTCTCCCTGTCTGATTCCTAGGCTGTAATCTCACAGGACAGGTAATGCCCTAACATTTGCATCTCTTGAAATGAGGTTTATAGGCAGCAGGAAAAGGGAAATTCCTGAGGCAGTCGGTGTCAAGTTGTGCATGCAAATAGCTCTTAAACTTCTCTGTGCTTTTCACAAACCATTCTCTGATGGGATTGCTGGCAGTCAGACCCTTGAGTCTCCTTGCAGGGGGCTGGATGCAGAGTACGGGGAACATGAGGTCATTTTATCCCACAGGATCTTCTGAGGGCTGGATCTTCTCAGAAGTGGGTCAGTAGCTGTTCCTGATCCTGTCTGTTCTGTCTGTCTTCTGTTGACTGTGATCTGTTTGCTCCCTGCTTGCCCAAGTGAGCTGAAGTGACCTGCACTGCAGAAGGAGTATCATCCCCAGATGTGGCACTGAGTCCTGATCTCTGTCTTTGTGTTGCAGTCCTTTCTGCGTGGTTCCAGACAGGGGAACTCTGGCCGCTGGTGACACCATGCAGGTGACAGTGGGATTTCACCCGCTGACGGTCGGTGACCATTCCGGGTCCCTGGTAGTGTGCTGCAACACAGGTGAGTGCTGGGCACTGCATGGGGCACAGGACAGTTCTCCACCATCACTCCCTGTTGTCCCATCCCCCTCGATTCCCTCTAGGTGTACCACCACCCCTGTTACAGCTTTACCCCAAAGAAAACTGAGAACTCATTGGTGTTTAGGGGGTTGATAAAGTGGATCCCCTCTAACAGGGCAAAGATTTTTGGAATCCTGTTTTGCTGGGAGTTGCTGAGTAGAGGAAGGAGGAATCCTGATTCTCCACTATTGTGTGGCTATGCCTGGGTGCAGTTAAATTATTTTATTGTTGGGCAGTGCTGTATGTGAGGCGTGAGGTCTCCAGCACAGTCTCTCCAATGCAATGTATTCCTTGCACACCTCTGTCCCCATCTGCTGCTTCTCCATTGGCACGGACCCTTTTTCTGTTTTGGCCTCTACACACATATCTAGTTTCTGTCCAATAACATTTTCAGGCCCTCGAGTTCCTGTTTGGTGACAAATCAAGACAAATTTTTCCACATCCCCATTTCCTAGGCTGCTCATGGATGTTGCAAATTTCTCACATCTATCTCCCATTTGATTTGTAGACTGAGAAATCCCATTCATTCTTCATATAGACGCTGCTCTGTACTTATTAATATTTCTTTTGTCCCTTTTAAATTTAATTTTAAATGGGTCTTGAGATCAGAACAATACAAAATATTTCAAGACTGATGTGGCTGTGGGTTTGGACAGGGAGATAATGATGATGATGATTTTCATGGTGTTCATTTTGTAGAGTTTTGTCATCTTGCAGAGCCGGGCTGGTTGTGTTTCCTCACCTGTGTCCCCTCCTGCTGTGGGCTGTCATTTCACTGGTTCCTCTGGGCCTCCTTTTTCTGCCCACATGCCCCCAGGCATATTTGCTTGTCAGCAACAAGGGGTCCAAGGGATCAGGAGAGACAGGAGTCTCGTGGGATGCCCAGGGGAGACCCTGGGCAAGGCCAGACTGAACAGGGCTCCTCAGCGTCACCTGGAGGGCTTTGATGCAGAAATCCTGGTGATCTGAGTGGGTCACCTGAGCACATCTGCCCAATCTCACTGTACATACTGTCACCTTGGGGCCAAACCTCTACCAACACAGTGAGAAATAAGGTGTTTGAGGAGGTGCCCAGGACATCCTCACGCTGTACACACAGAGCTCTCAGGATGTGATAAATGTACTGATCCATAGAATGGTCATTCAGCTAAAAACTGTGACACTTCCTTGTGCAAACTGTGGTTTGCTCAGCTCCTTGTGCTTCCATCAGCAACTGAGCTGAGCAAAGACTCCTCTTTGCTTTGTTCCAGGTGAAAAAGGTATCTGCACAAACCTTCACGGAGAAGCTGTAGATGTCAACATTGGGTTGAGCACCAATTCCGTGAAGGTTGAGAACACTTTCATCACCACATCAAACTACACAACCGTGCTCATCGAAAACAGGAGTAACATCACAGCCCACTTCCAGTGGAAGACTTTTCCTACTGAGGAAGATGAGAATAAACTGAAGAGAAGGTTGGTTTGAAAGATGCATTTCAGAGAGATACATGGCCCAAGACTAAATCTAACGTATGGCCTCAGGGGGGTGTTGGTGCTTTTGAATGGTTTAGGCCAAGTAAAGCATCTTTGGTATTAGGATGTGTGTCTTGGGCTTCAGGAGCTCAGCACTCAGCATTCCATTTCCATTTGTACTCCAGCTAAGGATAGCATTTTGGGAAGGGAAGGTTGATTGCAGTGACTGGATTTCCTGAAGTTCTGATTGGGCTTTTGACTCTAATCTTCTTCCCACATGATTTGGCAACATCCTTAAACATTTCCTGAGTTGCCAGCCCCTCTTTCCAAAGGTGATACACCTACTACCACCCCCCCCCCCCCCCCCCCCCTTAGTTCCTTCAAAAGTTCCTTGCCCATCCAGGCTGGTTGTGTTCCCTGTCAGCTCATCTTTCAGCACGCAGGGACAGTCTGTTCCTGTGCCTCCAAGACTTCTTTCTTGAAGTATGTCTATCCTTCCTGGACCCCTTTGCTTTTAAGGGCTGTTTCCCAAGGTACTCTCCAAACCCGTCTCTTGAACAGGCTGAAGTCTGCCCTCCAGAAGTCCAGAGTGGAAGTTTTGTTGATGCCTCTCCTTGTTTCACTGAATATTGAGAACTCTTTCACAGTCACTGTACACCAGACAGTGGTGAACAGATGAAGTTCATTAGTTCTTAGGGAATCTCCTGCTGATATCCAGTACCTGGGTCCCAGGGAGGCAGCAGACTTCCCTGTGGAATGGATCTGGTCAATACACAGGGCCCTCAGTTCCCCTTACAGGGGAGTCACCCACTACCACTACCCTTCTTTTCTTTTTCTTTTCTTCTTAGTACTTGAGGCTGTGATCTGGCTGACAGACAAAGTGCAACTGGGACATTCTCCAGACAGAATTTTTTCTTTAGTGTCATTTGCCTGACCCTCTGGATGCAGGGCCTCATACCTATTCTGTCAGGGCACTGGGTAGGTGATAGGGGTCAGGATATAATTTTATTGCCTCTCCAATAGAGAGCCATTTCCATTCCCCACTGTCTCCTAGGTCTCCTCCTTCTGCCTGATTGCAACAAGGGCAAGGCTCCTCTGACTCCTGCTGAGCTTCTCTCAGGGTTGGAAGGGTGTAACTCCACCAGTTAATTTCTGTTTTGCTCTCCCTAATGCTCCTCAGCCTTTGCACTTCCTCCTAAAGCTTTGCCTCCAGACAGAGCAGATCATTCACCTGCTGACACTGCACGCAGGTGTCTTTTGCACTATCCTCTGATATTAACACCAGGCTCAGACCCTCCTTGCAGCCAGGGGCTGGACAGCTGAGTCCTTCCTGGGGGGTTCTGTTTGAGTTAGTACACTCTTGCTGGCAGAAGCAGCAATGGCTTTTGATCATTTGTAAACCATTGCTGGGGGGGGGAGGGGGGGGGAAGAAAAAGAAGAAAGAAAGAAAGAAAGAAAGAGAGAAAGAAAGAAAGAAAGAAAGAAAGAAAGAAAGAAAGAAAGAAAGAAAAGAAAGAAAGAAAGAAAGAAAGAAAGAAAGAAAGAAAGAAAGAAAGAAAGAAAGAAAGAAAGAAAGAAAGAAAGAAAGAAAGAAAGAAAGAAAGAAAGAAAGAAAGAAAGAAAGAAAGAAAGAAAAAGGCAATCACCTCTCAACCAGCCAAAAGACACAATCCACTACACAACGAGGGTGGCTGGCTACACCCTTTCTGCTCAGCTGCTTGCATGAACTGAAGTGCAAAATTGAAAAAACACCACACAAACTGCTGTGCCAAAACTGCCATGTAAAAACTGCTGTGCCAAAACTGCCATGCCAAAAAACTGCCATGCCCAAAACTGCCTTGGCAGAACTGTTGTGCCAGAACTGCCATGTCCAAATTGCCAAGCTCCAGTTTCCTTTGGGTCAGGTCGCTCACACTCCCCAGAGTAATTTAAAATTGCCTCCAAAGCACCAGGAGATGGACCCTCACCCACTTGAATGGCTGGCAAGAGGATCCTTTAGTGCCCTGGACTTCTTGGTTTTCCACTGTTCTCTATCTACTTAGACAGCATCTCACTTCCATACAAGCTCCCCGTGCTAAAAGAAAATCCTCTTACCTTCTCTGGCTACTTTCCTGGGCTGTTGATTTCCATTTTTTCTCATTTGGCTGCCTCAGCCTGAATGCCAGTTGATCCACTTTTCCCTCTGAAGCAACTAGGTTTCCCCAGGGTAAATTTCCAACTGGTTTTGGTTTTGTGGGTTTTTTTCCCAGTTACATCTGTCCACATGCTAGTTAAACTATCACCAGGACATTTTCTCCTTCCTTCCTTCCTTCCTTCCTTCCTTCCTTCCTTCCTTCCTTCCTTCCTTCCTTCCTTCCTTCCTTCCTTCCTTCCTTCCTTCCTTCCTTCCTTCCTTCCTTCCTTCCTTCCTTCCTTCCTTCCTTCCTTCCTTCCTTCCTTCCTCCCTCCCTCCCTCCCTCCCTCCCTTCCTTCTTTCCTTCCTTCCTTCCTTCCTTCCTTCCTTCCCTCCATCTTAGGGATGGTTTTATCTCCAAGACCACTGTCCTGCTGTCACAGAAGCTTCTGAGATCTCAGAGCAGAGAGGACTTGTTTATGAGAGGAGGTAGTGCAAGATCCTTTCCCTCTCAGGACATTCTACTACCATGTACTGGCATGGGACCCAAAAAGCTCTGGATCATGAAAAGGTCTCTCCAGGAGTTTGCTGTCTCCCTCCTGCACAACAAAGTCCCTCGCTCTCTCAGAGCCTCTCTTTTCATCCATATAAAACCTTGAATGTCACTGAAGGGGTTCGGTGTCTCAATTAATTGATTTCCTTTGGAAGTGCTCTGGGATGCTCTTGTGAAAGACAGAGTAGGGAACAGGCCAGGTCCAAAATGGAAGAAACAAAGAGTGATGCTGGTAACACGTAGCTGCAAACCAGCATTGTCTCCCCTTCCCAGGGAAGTCCTGCAGTGGACACTCCGTGATCTTTATCTGCCTCCCCCGAGCAGCTCAGGGGTAGGAAAACACAGTTGAGGTGCCTGGGGGATTCTCCCTCAGTTTTGGCAGAGGCTTTGAGCCAGGGGGTTCTTCTGAGGGGTGCTGGCTTTCCAAAACTCTCCTGAGCTTGCAAGTGTGAAGTAAAACTACCTGCTGTGCCAGTGAACAAGTTATCCTCTCATTGATTTGGGACCCCCGTGGCTTGGGGTCAGCACTTGCTGGGGAGCTGCTGCTGCTCCTCCCCAAGTGCTTTGCTCTCCTGCACTCAGACTTCTCTCTGCAAATGCGTGGTTTATTAAATGATCTGCTGGCTTTGTCTCTCCCTGTGGATGCAGGCAGTGCTATTTTCTGCAGCCACTGACAGAGGTATCGCTGGAAAACTTCATTGAGGAGAAGAATATAGAGCAGGAGAAGGGCTATTGTGAAGATAAAACTGCCCTTGTGAGCCACACAGTCCAGGAGGAGATGGCAAAGGTGCAAGAAGACCCCATGCTGTTCTCCGATGACATTTTTTCCATTGAACCAGTGGTAAGTGATAGCATTTTCCTCCTCTTCCTCCTCCCTCTCTTCCTCCTCCCACCCTCCCTCCCCATCCTCCTGGATGCCGATGCACTCACTCAGCAGATCCTCAGGTGGATCCATGTGCTGGGAGGAAAGACATCATGTCTCTGGTGTGGCTGCAGAGCTCGCTGCTAAAAGCAGTTCTGCCCTGCAGGCTCAAGGCAGGGAGCCTGACAAGGCTGAGCTCTGCTGCCAGGGCTCCAGCTCAAGGGCACTCGTTGCGTGTCCTTGCACTGTCCACAGGGACCAGTTCTTGTAGGTACGTGGTGTGCAGGGTTTAGCAGAGGGTGTTGGAGCTCTGCCAGTTCCCATCTTGACCTGAAGCATGCAATGGTTTGCTGGGAAAAGGAGGCCAAATTCAGCCCAAGGTTAATCCTAGAAATGCCAATCCCTTCCTGCATCCATGACTTGCACTATTTCTGAGTCTCCCTTCCTGTGTCATCTGTGAGCCTGGACTCAAGGCTGGAAGGTCTAAATGGGCCTTTTGAGTTCTCTTGCACACAGGGACAGAAAGCCTTTCCTGTTTGTGCAAGCAAACCCCCATGTCCTGCCATCAACCAGAGCCCTGATTCTGAGTATTGGTATTGTGAGAGATGATGAATGCCTGGTGCCTGCACAGTGCAAAATCCCTTCTCATCCTGGAGTAAACCCTAGAATAATGCCAACCTCCGCTTTCTTTCAGAACACGGGAAACTATTCTTTTTATTTCCAAGGAAGGGGATCATGTTCTCTTCTTGAGAAGAGCCACCAGTGCACAATGGCAGTTCCACACTGCTGTAGCTGACAGCAGCATGATGTGACAAAGAGCTTGCTGTGTCAGAGCAGTAGGATTGTTGTGGAGAGTGGGAGCTGATCAGCTGAGCATTAACACACACTTCCAGCACTGTGTTGAGCTGGGTTTGGAGTGTTTCCTTGGGCTCCTTGTGTTGTTCATTCATCATTGATGCTCTAAATAAAGGCTTAGAGGACTGAGGTTGAAAACAAGAAATGTGAAGTTGGAAGATTAACGTTTTGCTGTCTCTTTGTGCCTTAGGAGGGAGAAATTGGGCCGAACTGTTGCACCAAAATCAAGGTGACCTTTAAACCTGTAGAAGCACTGGAGTATCGAAGTGTGGCTTACTGCAACATCTCAGGTACAGCTCCTTTCCCCTGCTTGTCTCACCCACAGTGAAGCCATGGTGCAAGCCTGAGCCCGCTGGGCTCCCCTGTAACTGCTCGGAAGAGTCCCTGCTCAGCAAGGCAGAGCTGGCACATTCCCACTGTCCCTGCAGCTTCCAGGGAGTCTCTCGTGCAAGGCCAGGGCTCAGAACACCTGTGTCTGGATTACTGATCCCAGAACAAGCCAGGCAGTGCAGGGAGACGTTTTCATGCCATGACTTTGCCAGCATTTCCACAAAGGGCAAAGAGCTACAGAGCAGAACAGCTTTAGTGAACCAGCACTAAGCCCCTCTAGACCACTGACCTCCAGGATGGGTCCATTTGACATGGATCCATCATCAGGCAGTAGGAGCTGAGTTAGAAATGTGCTCCCTGCCCCTGGATCACATCCCACTGCCCAGACACCAGCAGACCAGAGGTGGCTGAGCCCTGCTGAGCCCAGGGTGTTTGTAGAAGGACCACCCTCAGCCAGCAGCTTCTTCTCTCCCTGTGTGGCAATTGTCGCCTTGCAGCTCTGTCTGTGGAAATGGAACAGAGTGCCGAGTGTCAGAAGTTGAGGGCTTTGGCAACAAAGTCGTGTGCTACTGGGCTAGACAGTTTGGCAGTTGCCAAACCATGAGCTTTGTGCCTTCATTGAATGGATTTCAAAGCTCCTCTAAGCGCATAGGAAAGAAGCCATAGAATCATAGTAAGTTAATGATATTAAGGATGGAATGGACCTTAGTGGCAAGACCAGGTAGCTCCAAGCCCCATCCAGCCTGGCTTTGAACACTTTGGGGCTGGAACCTCCACAACTCTCCTGGGGAACCTGCTCCAGTGTCTCCCCACCCTCACAGTACAAAATTTCTTCCTAATATCTAACCTAAACTTCCTTTCTTTCAATTTTCCCCATTACTTCTTGGCCTGTCACTACAAGACATCAGGGATGTTTTAAACTCGGCAGATGGGTGGCTAAAATTGGAAAGCAGCCCAAGGAATGGCTTAGAAATTGGAAGTCAGCCCCAAGGAATATCTCCCAAGGGAAGAGAAGAGTCCAGATCTTCTCCTGTAGCAACAGGAGCTGGTTGCATCTAGCTCAGAGTCAGGGACTAGCATTGAGGCAGCCTGGAAAATGCAGTATAACAGAGAGAATTATTGTACTGAAATGGACATCTCTCCCCAGGCCGAGAGAGCAGGCTGCCCCTGCACCTCATAGGGGAAGGCCAAGGACCCTTCGTTGAACTCAGCTCTCATACACTGAACCTTGGGAACATTTTTGTCAACACCCCCTACGTCTATGAGGTGAGCAGCAGGCCTAGGGATGGATCCTGATGGCTCCTGAGGCAGCAGCAAGCCTGGTGGATCTGTGGAATTCCTGCCAACCTGGCTAGTTGTGAGCAGGGAATATTTGATGTACTGGTCAAATCTGGGAGGTCAGGAAGGTGTGTCTGTTGTTCATGAAACCCCAATCCCTGCTTTTGTGTGGCCTTCCTTGGGGATCAGCTGGGAGGCTTCCTGCAAAACAGCCCCCTGGCATATGAAACCAGCACTGGGTTCAAAAAGCTGCATGTTCAGAGGCTTTTGTGGCAGCTCCAGACACAAGGCACCTTTGTACTGAGCTGTTCAGAAGCAGCTGGAACAAACTGGCTACGTTTGAGCTTCGGTCCATTGCAAACGATTTTCAGTCAGGTGTCTCCTGCTTATTCCTGGAAGTCACAGGAAAGCCATCCAGCCCTCTGGCTCAGTGCTGGCCCTTTCAAAGGGCTTGGCAGTTCTTCCCTTGCTGACCAGTCCCGCACCACACTTCAGCCTTGGTGCATCTCTGACTCTAGAAAGAGAAGAGTGTTCCTAGGAATAAAGCAAAGGATTTTTCTACCTATTTGCCTTCCCCCTCCCCGCCACAGTAGTGTCAAGTTTGCAAAAGAAAACGGAGAACAACTAAAAGAGGTAAAAAATGAGGCACTACATCATGCCAGACACTTTCAAGAGCTTGGCTGTGGAAGGGAAAGACATGCTGAGTTTTCTTACCAAAAGATGGTGCTGTCTATACATTTTGATGCTGATGCCTCATTTTCAATGTATTGTTTTCATGATATGGGACAAGGTGAATGAGTAGATGGTACTGCTGGAGCTCTGTTAACTGGGGCAGCAGCAGCAGCTCTGTGGTGATTCACTGTGCAGCTGCAATCACCCCATGCTGCTCTCAGGGCCAGGTCTGAATGAGCTTGCTGATGCTGACCAGAGGTGGACTGCTCTGTGTCCATGGGATAGCCCCAGAGTGACTCTGGTTATGTGGAGTTAACACTGCTTTGCATGCAAACCCAAAGGCAGAATTTGTCCTGTTGTATTTTTTTGATTTCTGCCATTCAGCATCACAAAGCATCTTCTGCTGCTTTTTCTGGGTGTTAATTGTGTCACTAGACAACAATTCACACAAAGGGAAGACTGCACGTGCATTTCCGTTTTGCTTTCTTGCTGCTGCAGGTGAAACTGATTAACCAAGCACCTATTGATGCTCCCTTCACCTATATCTGTACAACTGCAAACGTGGGCTACTGCTTCAAGTTTGCACCTGAGGAGGGCATCATTGCACCAGGTGGGATCCAGACCATCCAGATCTCCTTCAATGCCACCGTACTGGGGAGGTTTGAGGAAGAATTCCAGTTCAGTGTGGCTGGATCTCCTACGCCTGCAATCCTGACAATCAAGTAAGGACTCTGGGAGCTTGCTGGGCACATCTGTAGCTGTCTCTGGGACATCCCCCACCGACCTCATTTTGGGGTTAAGAAGAGAAGAAAGGTGCTGCCTGAGGTCCTCATCTCTCCTCTGATTGTGGCATTGCCTTAGGGGGGAGGTGCCTGCTGCCCTGTGTGCTACCTGAGAGCTGGAATGACACCTCCCTGCAGGGATCTCCCTCTGCCTTGGGCCATAGCAGGCAGTGGGAGGGATCAGCTTTGGGCAGTAGCTGCTCTGGGATGTCCCACCTGAACACCCAGCAAGGCTCCCAGGGCTTTGGAGATGGGCCAGCCTGGGTGATTCTGCACCAGCAGCAGTGATTTTAAAAACTTCTGTGAATAATCCATCCCAAATGGGCAGCAGCAGCCTCACCTCACCTCTCATGGCCATGCTGTGGGGGACAATCTGTGCTCCCAACTCCTGTGCAGAGAGTGCTCTGGTACCTCCTTTCCACAGCCAGGAAAGGGCTGATCCCGTGGGCTGGTGCCATTGCAAGAGATAATCCTGGTCCAGTAGAAGGGAGAAGGGGTGATAACAGGGGAGGCCGAGCTCAGTCCTCAGGACCACAGCAGCATGAGGGCTTGTCCCTGCTAGCCCGAGCCATGTGCTGGAAGGATGATGTAGTGTAAGCAGGAAAGCTGATGCTGGCTGCACTGGAGCTTTGGAGCTGGGCTGTTGCTGTTGGGAGGCCCTGGATCAAGGCAGCAAAGAAACAAAAACAATCTGCAGTCCATTATACCAATGAGATAAGGGAGATGGATAAAAAAGGACAAGCAAGTGATCACTTAGCAAGAGAAAAGTGGTGAGTAGGTCTTCCCACAGTAGAGAAACAATTATGCTGGCTTTGTCTTTGGAGTACTGCTTTTTTATTTTGGAAATTAAGAGGGAACCATCCACCATCAAATGATTGATTCTCCTCTGTCCCTTCCCCAAAGTGGTCACAGGATGTTATTGCATAAGCAGCTTTCTCCTTGAGCAAGGGCAGGTGTGCCCTGTTGAGGTGTGTAGAGCAGAGCCAGTGGCAGTCCCGTGAACACAACAGAAGGCACAGTTCACAGGTCCTGGATGTTTAACCAAAGGCCGAGTGGGCATTGATTGGCATCAGCCATGAAATAAACTCGTGAGTGTTGTGCAGCTTCAAGTGCTGATTTCAGTGGATGTTGGGGCCTGTCTGCTGAGTTCAAGCACAGCTGAGGTGGTGTGGTAGATTCAGGACATCCACGTCCTGAACGGATGAAGTGCAGTAGCTGTTGGCTGTGCCAGCTGGTGCACTTGTGACAAGCTGATCCTTTCCTGAAGCGATGCACTTCACTGGGCTCCTCTGAGAACGAGCTGTGCTTTTGGAGCCCCGAGCACACTTGCTAAAAACAAAAAGTTGCTGACAAAACAGGCAAAGGGCAGGTCTTTGTATGGAAATCCGAGGGAAGGTTTATTGGGTCTTGAAGGCAGTCCAGGGACAAAGACAAAACTGGGTTGAGGGCAAAGGGTTAACTATGGGACGAAAGAGGCGCGTCCTGAGGATCAAGGTCCTATAGGGACAGGGAAAAGCAGTGCAGAGGAGGGGCAGCCAACCAGGGGAACCAATAAGGTAACAGGGCTGGAGCAATATGGGCATATCAGGAGCAATAGCGATCAGGAGAAGGGAGAACATTCTAGGAGGAATAGCAATGAGGTGAACAGGGGCTGGACAGGGGTGGAACAACTCTACAAGCCAAGAGAACTTCAGACATCAGCATGTGCCTGCAAAGGCCTATGGGAGGGAGGCACTTCTCACCCCAGCCTGGAGGGGTGTTTCTCCCTGCCTGCTCCTGCTCCTCCAGAGCTGAAGCGGCACAGCCCCAGTGGCTGGCTCCTGAGCCTCCGTGCTTTCCTCTAGGATTCATCTGTTGACTGGGTAGAATTGTTGCTGCTGTTTCCAGAGAATTCTTGAGGCTCCCTTGACTCCATGTCTCAAAATTCTGTAATGATTGTGTGGGTTAAAATCTGCTGAGAAAGTTCCTCCATGGGAACACCAGTTACAGTTAAGAAGCAGCAAAGCAGGGAACCTGTGGCTGGAAAGGCTGGTTACAGAAATTTGTGGGGACACCTTTATGTCTGTCATCTTACAGATGGGGAAACTGAGGCACAGAGCCATGTCTGGGTGTGTGTTCAGGGTCCTTCATGGGACCACCAGCAACTTGGGGGCTTTTCCTGCCTGCCCTGTGCCCGAACCCCATCTGTGGCTGTGGCTGCTAGCCACTTGGGCTTTAGCTGCCTCCTGTCCACATGACACTGTGCTGAGCACATGGTGGTGTGTTGATCTGAAACCCACAGTGCCCCCGACTAGGTTTTCTGCCCCCAAGCCACTACAGCCAGACACTTTGCAATTGCCTTTAACCAAGCCATTTCCTCCTCATCGCAGGGGACATGTCTGTGAACCGACTGTACACTTCAACGTCGATGAGCTCGACTTCGGTGACATTTCCTTTGGTGAGTGTTCCCTGGGCTTAGACACAGCATGAGGGATCTGTGCATTCCAAAGTGGAACGCTTGAACGTGAAGGCATCCGTCACTCATGTTCTGCCACTGCAGCAGCATCTTCAGGGTGTGAACTCCAGGGCTGCTTGTGCCTCAGGTAGCATTTTGCCATTGTGAGATCAAATAGTACCAGCTAATAGAAAGGCAGTATTTTCTGGTGTCTCCGTCCTGGTTTAAAAGACAAGATGTCTGCCAAGAAAGGAGGGAATCTTGCTGAATGGGAAGATGACTCCCTCCCTCCAAATTATTGTACCTGTGGAATTCCAGGGGTTCCAGGCAAAACTATGGGAAAAGGAATGACAGTTCTTTACTAGAATATAGCAGAACAGCACAAACAACAAGGCAGTAACAGAAGTTTCTAACCTGCCAAGTACTGTTTTTCCCCTTTGGTGTAGTTACGATCACAGGCAGGAGGAGCTGTGGGATCTGGCAGGGCAGTGATCCCCTCCCAGCTGGCAGGGAAGGTGTGGGAAGGGAAGGTGTGGGAAGGTGTGGGAAGGTGTGGGAAGGTGTGGGAAGGTGTGGGAAGGTGTGGGAAGGTGTGGGAAGGGAAGGGAAGTTCCGGGAAGGGAAGGGAAGTTCCGGGAAGGGAAGGGAAGTTCCGGGAAGGGAAGTTCCGGGAAGGGAAGTTCCGGGAAGGGAAGTTCCGGGAAGGGAAGGGAAGGGAAGGGAAGGGAAGGGAAGGGAAGGGAAGGGAAGGGAAGGGAAGGGAAGGGAAGGGAAGGGAAGGGAAGGGAAGGGAAGGGAAGGGAAGGGAAGGGAAGGGAAGGGAAGGGAAGGGAAGGGAAGGGAAGGGAAGGGAAGGGAAGGGAAGGGAAGGGAAGGGAAGGGAAGGGAAGGGAAGGGAAGGGAAGGGAAGGGAAGGGAAGGGAAGGGAAGGGAAGGGAAGGGAAGTTCCGGGAAGGGAAGGGAAGGGAAGGGAAGGGAAGGGAAGGGAAGGGAAGGGAAGGGAAGGGAAAAGGGAAGGGAAAAGGGAAGGGAAGGGAAAAGGGAAGGGAAGGGAAAAGGGAAGGGAAGGGAAGGGAAGGGAAGGGAAGGGAAGGGAAGGGAAGGGAAGGGAAGGGAAGGGAAGGGAAGGGAAGGGAAGGGAAGGGAAGGGAAGGGAAGGGAAGGGAAGGGAAGGGAAGGGAAGGGAAGGGAAGGGAAGGGAAGGGAAGGGAAGGGAAGGGAAGGGAAGGAGGAAGGGAAGAAGGAAGGGAAGGGAAGAAGGAAGGGAAGAAGGAAGGGAAGGGAAGAAGGAAGGGAAGGGAAGGGAAGGGAAGGGAAGGGAAGGGAAGGGAAGGGAAGGGAAGGGAAGGGAAGGGAAGGGAAGGGAAGGGAAGGGAAGGGAAGGGAAGGGAAGGGAAGGGAAGGGAAGGGAAGGGAAGGGAAGGGAAGGGAAGGGAAGGGAAGGGAAGGGAAGGGAAGGGAAGGGAAGGGAAGGGAAGGGAAGGGAAGGGAAGGGAAGGGAAGGGAAGGGAAGGGAAGGGAAGGGAAGGGAAGAAGGAAGGAACTGTGCAAACTCACGGGCAGCAGGGGATCTCGGCAGTGCCAAACAGCAGCAGGCAGAAGCAGGGAGGGCAGGCGAGTTTGATGATGGTGCTGAGCTGCAGCCTAGTGAAGTGCTGGGGACAAGCACTCAACCTCCCACAGCACCACACGGCCGAGCTTCCCCATCCCCGAGTGGAAGGAAGGAAAGGTCCGCTCCCTGCAAAACCTCAGGTCCCACTTCAAAACTGCCCATGGCATCATGCCATAACTCCCAAAAAACCATGAACAGAAAAACCCACCCCCCCACAGCCAAAACCCCCCAAACCCCTATCCCCTTCCCAGACTGAGAGGGAAATTCACTACAAAGGCTAAACCCATAACAATGAAGTTCATGAACTTTTCAAGAAAACTAATTGCCTTTCTTGAGCTGCTTATTCCCGACTCTACATCACCCCTGAGGCACTTGTTAAGTTGCTTTTTGAATCAATGAAGCAAGAAAGGCAACAGGTTCTGTAATAGCAGATTCTTGCTGCTTAATCCGATTTCATTCCTGAGGTCTCTTCAGCTGAAGGCAGCTGTTGTAGTTTTGCTTCTTTTTAACTGTTGATTGCTGTCTGCATGTGGTGACCTCAGTCTCATTGGAGGTTTTGAAATCTGTGTTTGTCCTTCTTGTGGCCTCTCTTGCCTCCCTGCTGGAGTCACTGCTGGAGCTGGCACTGATCACTGTTGATGTGCACAAAGAAGCCCTGGGCTGTGCCCGCAGTTGTTTTTTCCCCCCATCTGTGTTCAAATGACTCTTGGTGAGCAGGCCTGGAGAGAAGTCTCCTCCCCACCGAGCTGGCCAGCCAAGCCAGATGTCCACTGCAGAGCAGGTTGTGGCTGGTGTCCGGGCTCTGCAGGACATCCTCACCGTAGCAGCGTGCACTAGAGGGTGAAGTGCCGCTACCTTCCTGAAAAGTGCCTTTAGTAGAAGGCGGTCAGGCAGGCACACAAACACACACTAAGTCCACACGGCCGCAAGGAGCAGAAAGGAGCCCACAGAGAAAAGACGAGAGGGATCCTCTGTATGGAGTTCTGATGGAGGTTTATTGTAGCCACACACCAAAGGGGTCCAGGAGCAGAAGAGCCAGAAAAAAGGAGGGTCGAGGCTTAAGTACAAGGCAAGAGGGGGCAGAGTAGAACACGAGGGTCCAAGGGGCTGAGAGCACAGGGGCGATACAAAGGTGCGGCAAAGGGCAACAACCAACAAAGAAATGGGGGTGGAACACTGTGGAAAATTTGGGCCAGTTGGTAAAGAGGGAAAGGAGAACTTTGCAGAACTGGGGAGGACATTAGGGATGACATAACTGGGGTACATTAACATAGAGGAGCAAAGAATTGTGGGGAGAATCCCTTTTTGTCACCCTGGGTTAAATGCCCTTTAGACGTCTCCTTGTCTTTCCTTCCAGGGCATGGAGATTGGTATCTCCCTGGCAGGCCCCTGGGTCTCCACGCTTCACCATGTGTGGCTGTATCTCTGGCTTTCCAGCAGGGAAAGCAAATCTCAGAGCTAAAGCGGGGTAAACACTTGCAGGCAGCAATCACAGGGAGCAGCACGGGTGTGATGTCCGGGTTTTTTGGGTGAGGTGGGACATGTTATTAATTGCTAATCTCAAAGCAAGACTCGGGTTTGCCTCCAGCTGAGTGGGCTCTGAGCTGTCACGTGCTCAGTGTGTTTGGCCCAAACCAAGAGATGCCTTAAGGATCCTGCAGAGAGAAACTGCATTAGGGTGCTTTGCATCATATTCTAGTTCCTGATTCCATCCTCACTTTCTTTGATGTAGCTTCTCTCAATGACGACTCACTGTTTATGTATCTTAAAAATTGTGAGAGTGTTGGCAGACTTAACAGGGAATTTTACAGCTTGGATTTTCAGAGTAAATGCTTGGTGTGGGTGCACACTCATCAGTGGGAAATAACTGGTGCTGGTTTGGGGCAGGTGAGGGAGCTCCTCCCCATCAGAGAGAAGCTTGCAATACTCAGCAGGGCTAAGAGTGGGCATTTTCAAGGCTGCAGTCTGGAATCAGGGTCAAAGAGAACTAAATGACAATTAATTTCTCATGCAGCTTCTCGGTGAGCTGTAGTTCAGACAATAAAGAGCTGAACTCCAATCACACTTTAATCCTACCAGGATATGCACACCAGGAGTCATGACATAACTGGTGCCTAAATGGAATTTTATGTCCTTTTCCTAGGCTTTCCCTACACCATGACCTGTTGCCTCACTAACCCCTCCCCAGCATCCCTGAGGTTCAAGCTCCGCATGTCTGACGATGGCACTCAGCCTGCTGTTAGTAGCTTTGATCAAATACAAAAGCAGAGTGACCCATCCTGGAGGCAGGGAATTCATTTTTATGTGGAGCCAAGGGAGTTTACAATGAATCCCAGCCAAGGGACCATCGCTCCCCAGGGACACCAGGATATCAAGGTATGGGAAGAATCCAGCTGAAGCTTCACTGCAGTGTGGGAGGGCTTTAGCTCTGCTGCCAGCTTTGAGCATCGTGTGAGTGAGATCTGCACTGGCGTGAGGCCTCTGTTAGCTGGGTTAATCGGGACGCTCCTGAAGAAGCACTGTTTTGTTTCCAAAATCGTATGCCGAGATCACATACAAACAAAAAACTCTGCAGCTATGAACTGCCCAGCACCTGCTGGGCCACACTTTGCCCTCAACTTCCTGCTGTAAAGCTGATTCTGTGCAAGTCAGCAGATTTCCTCTGCATTTATGTCATTGTAGTGAGATGAAAAATTGGCCCCTTAATTTGAATACAGTGGTGTGTAGAGCTTTCGTCTAATGTTTTAATTTATTTGACCTATACCCTGATAGCAAGGTGTGTTTAACAAATCTGGTATCGCCAGGAGTCTTTTGTTACTCTCAGAGACTGTGCTCTACACATGGACCAGCAGAAGAATTAAGGCAAAATCCTCCCTCTCCTTTAGCATGAAAAAAGAACTGGAGGATATCACACGTGGGTAACGAGCTTTTGTATGGAGGAATTTACTCCTCTCCTCTCCTCTCCTCTCCTCTCCTCTCCTCTCCTCTCCTCTCCTCTCCTCTCCTCTCCTCTCCTCTCCTCTCCTCTCCTCTCCTCTCCTCTCCTCTCCCACCAGGTGACCCTGTGTTCCAACACCGTGATGGATTTCTGCCGGAGAATGCTGGTGGACCTGGAGGGTATTGGCAATGGAGTGGCATCAATGACCATCATGGCCAGGTACCAGCACTTCCCTGGCCTCCCCCAGCACGCTGCCTTGACCTGGATTTTCTGGCTGGAGCTGCCAAGGAGACGTGTTGTTTAATGACCTCATGTTCTGCCCAGCCGGATGAGAGAACAGCAGTGCTTGGAAAGCAGCCTGTGCTGAAAAGCACCCCTGCTCACAGCCCAGCATGGTCCTGGGCCTTTTTCTAAAGGGACCAGGAATGATGTGATTTATTGGCCTCGTTTTTGGTGCTTGAAGTGGAAGAAATTTCCCGGGGGACTCCTCTCGTCCTTCCTGCAAGAGGTGGAGTTGTGCTGGGTTGTAACCAACCTGCACTGGTTTGGGACACACCAAGCAGCTTGCTGAGAGTCAGGGCCTGCTTCTGTTAATGAGGGCACGTGACCGTGGGGAAGTGGCTCACAGCAAGAGTGGTGAGGGCAGGATCTTACAAGGGGGAAACAGCCCTTGAAGTGACAGGCCAGCTCTTGTTTTTCTCCTTGCCTCTGCTTCCCATTTTGAGCGTTAATGTTCTCAGACTAAAACCAAAAGTTGTTCTTGCTGCAGCTGCATTCCATTCTGCTATGCTGCCGCAGGCGTCAGTTTAATGACAAGAGAGATGCAGTTCCCTGGTGCTGTTCCCTCTCCCAGGTAGAGCCATCCAGTCAGTGCCTGGGCTGCATTTTTTTTAAGCACGTGCAACTGGAAACAGGCATAGACCTGTGGACTGAAGGACTGAGGGAGATGTAGGAACTGGGAAGGGGTGATCACCCACTCTGCAGGACAGGTGGTGTCTCATGCCCTCCAAGGTTAGGGCAAATTGTTGAGTTCTCAGGCAGGGCAACAGTGCCAAGGGAGAGAAGGGAGTCATTTTTAATGAGACACTAGAGTCGTGTGTTCCTTGAGCCTTGGTGAGCACTGCTCCTTGTTGGGAAGGTTCCCCCAGAGTTCATGGATCACTGGAACTGTTACAGGAGTCCTTGTAAGCCTTCTTGAGTAAAGGAGGGGCTGAGGCAGCTGTGGGACAGCTGTGCTCTGCTTGGGGCACTTGGCAGTCTCTGGGTGCTGCCTCTCAGGATTTGCCCCTCCTTGACAGGACATGTTTGAGTGGGAAGACTTTGAAGGCAATTTATCAGTGTCGGGCTGTTAAACGTCTATTTGACAGTGACAAACGTGTTATGCTCCATTTCACAATCTTCGAGGGTAAACGTTCCCCATCCTCTCAGTATCTCTGATTCCCCTGGGGTCATCTCATTGCCCAGATGTCTCATTCCTGAGCTGCGAGTGTACCCTCACGTCCTGCTGTACGATGAGTGCCGCCTCAAGGTGCCCTACGAGAGGAAGTTCCTCGTTGTGAATAACACCGACCTTCCTGGCTGCTACGGGCTTATTCCCCAGGTTTGGCATCACATGCGCCTCCTTCTTGCAAATATTACTGAGGAGATTATTCCAGGGGAAAAGGGTTTGGATAAGTCCTTGCTGGTTTCTATTCAGTCTTAAAGATCTGCTGAGAGCAGGATCCTACCTGAATGTAAACTTTAGGATGCAGTGTAATCTCCTGAGGAAACAGTTTATGTTTTAGTCTTCAGGGTCTTTTCTTGTGGGACACCTTAGAGGGCTGTGAAAAGCTGCTGCACACACAGACACCCATGCCTGTGTTGGCAGCCTCCTTGCAGGTCCCCCTGAGGATGCTAAGCCTACAATTCTTGCATCTTGTTTCTGCCTTTTATCTTTGCCCTGGGGATTTTTAAAAATGTGTGTAAGTTGCCGTTGTGGTGGATGTTAAGGAGTTTGAAATTTCTTCAGAGGTCCCTCCTAAATTGCATTTGATTCTGTCCCTTGTAGAAACGCAGGGAGGACACTCCTGTGTTCTACTCCAGCCCCAAACCCTGTGGGATTGTCCAGCCTCACAGCATCGCAGAGATTCCAGTTACAATCGAAGTCCAAACATTGGGCGAGCATCGCACCAGTGTTCTTATCAGCGTGTTTGGGGATGAGAGAAACCCACGGGTGAGTGCAAGGGGAGATGTGTGCCTTTGTGCAACTCGTCCTGGCAGGCTGCAAAGGGTATGGGGATTGTTCTGGGGAAACCAGGCACAGGCTGCTTTGGAGGACAGGAGGGATTGGTGGCATAAACAGCTCATGCCTTATAGGTGGTAATCTCAGTGTCTGACACAGAAAGTAGCTCATCTAAGCTGGAATCGAGGATAATTCTAGTTAATTAACCTTTAAAATGCTAGTAACTTTGGAAACATCTGTTATAAAATGTCTTGTCATCTCTCTGAGCACAAAAGAAGATGTCAGAAGACTTCTGGGAACCTTGAGCTTTCTCTGAAAGAAAGGAAATGTGACATTTGAAGAGTTGTTGCAAGGATTTCAACTTCCATTAAAACCTATGCAAATGAGGATGCCAAATTCCCTGGATGGCACCAATCATCTGAACCTGGGCCACTGTGGCCCTGCACAGAAATCAGTCACCAGGAAGGACTGGCAGTGCAGGCTGTGCCAGTGAACCTGAAGTTGGACAAAACAGTTGTTTCAACTCTCAGGCTGCTTACCTTTTAAGCTGAGTCTCTCCCCACCACAATAACTAGTTGTTCAACTGTCTGCCTGGTCTTAACCTGACATTTCTTCCAAAGCTTTTCCCTTGGGGCCAATAATTTGTACTTCGAAAGTTTGTCTTTACCTTGATCCTTTTGAATTTGGAGGTGAATGTGTAACTTTGTTTTCTTTTCCAAAAGCCCAGCATTTCAGCAGGAGAGTGGTAGCTGTCCCTAAAGAAAGTAACTTAGGCAGTGTTGAGCTGCTTTTCTAGGTTTCCCTGTTGAGGTTTGTTTTGGTTTTTCAAAAAATCTTTCTTGCTTGCTTCCTGGAACAGAGACAAGAATTACAGAGCACTGGACAGCTGGCAGACATCTACCCGAGTCCAAGGCTGATAGAGTTTGGCATGATCCCAGCACTACAGCCTAATTCACAAACTTTTACCCTCTTCAACAAACGTCTTGTCCCTACAGACTTCAGGGCAGAGATAGTAAGTATCTGTGGGGCTGTTTTCCAGGGAAATTGACTGGTCAGTAGCAGCCATTACTTGGTTTGTAGATGCAAGCTAGATTGCCCTGTGTGAGAGGAGGCAAGATACTCCAATATTCCATCTGAGCGAGGCAAGAGAAACCTGGCTCTGGAGGTTTTAGCTGGGGCACCCCTCAGTGAAATCAGGGGCAGAGATGCTGGAGCACAAATTAGTCTGGGTTGTGTTGACAAGTTCTCCCTTAATTTTACGGAAGGCCTTTAGCTGGGTGTGTCACAGTTTTGGAGCTCTGAGATCAAGAGAAACCTGTGGTCCTTTGCTCCCCGGAGCGCATGGATCGCCGTAATGGTTTCCCTACATTTCCCTAGGGCTTCCATCTATCCATTTGCTTTGTGCCAAACTGCTGTTAATAGAGGAGGGCAGGCTACAAGGTCTGTCCTCAGACTGCTTGCGGGGAGGCAATTTTCACAGCTCCTGTGGGTCGAGCCAGTTGGGCTGTCCACACAAAGACATGTCTGGGGGTTGTGCACCCCCACATCCTATGGTCTCTGTGCCTGACACGGTGCCAGAGCTGCTCAGCCAGCTCCCGAGCCCATGCCCAGAGTGGCTGCTCCCCGACCAACGCTGGGCTGGGTAGCAGGAGGGCAGGGCTTGCTCTCTACAGCACGCAGATACGTGGAAGCGTGGAGGACAGAGGCAAAGAGAAGACAGGGATCTTCCCTGTGGAACCCAAGGCAGCCTATTCCAAGGAAGGCCCAGGCACAATAGACACAGACACTGAGTGTGCAGGAACTTTTATACAGGGGAGGTTCTAGGGGAGGGTACAAATCCTCAAGCAATAGGGGGAAGATTGGGGAGGAGCACAAGGCAGGGTTTACAATGCTTTAACCAATGAGGAAACACAGGGGGAGGGAGCAATTCAAACAAACCCATGGGGCTTCAAAGCTTAGGGGATTGCCCAAGGGGATTTCCAAAGCAGGGGCTTGGCACAAGGAGGGATTGACAGCTTGGCAGGGGGAAGGGCAAAGAACATTCCACAGCAAGGGGCAGGTACAATGTGGGATTGACAATTCAGGAGGAGGAGGGACAGAGAACATTCTGTAACAAAGGGGAGGTCTTAGGGAAGATTGACAACTGGGTAGGAGGGTACAACTTGGACTAGACCAGCAATAGAGGGGGGAACAGGGGCAAACCATTAAAGAAAAAACACACCGCAACATGTGCCGCTGAAGAGCATCTTTGGGGACCAGCTGCAGAGAAAGGCAGCTCCTCAATATGTGGAGGTTGCATTGGGCAGAAGGAGCTGGGGCTACTCCCCAGGCAGGGGGAGCAGGGCTGGTGCAGCCAGTGGAGGGCTTGTAGGCTGGGGCTGGGACTGGGGGGATGACTGATGGAGGGGGTGATCTGTGAGGGGGTTGAGATTTGTTCTTCTTCACGTTGGGTGTGTTGAACTTGTGGAGCTGGTTAAAACCTGATACTACGGACTTGTTTGAGTCTGTGGATAAAGCATCAGGCCGTGTGGGAGAGTCCAGGCTCAGCCTCCTGGGCCAAGGAGGAGGGCCGTGAACTTTCCTCTTGCTGCTTTTCCATCTGTTTGGGGATAAATGTAACCTTAAAGTGAGGGATTTTTCCAGGACAGCTTTCTCTAGCTCCACAATGAAATTCTGCTTTCAGCCTGTGCAGGGAGCAATGCACCTTGGCTGGGTGGGCCTGGCGTGTCAAGGATGGGTTTCACAAGCTCGTACCAGGGCCGGACCTGCAGAGCTGTGTCCGTGCAGCTGTGCTGCTGCAAGGCCTTTCCTCCCTGCCTGGGGCAGCTTCCCACTCTCTTGCCCAATCCATGAAGTCCATGAGAAAGCAGATGAAGAGAAGAGTGGTGGGAAGAGTGGGCCATGTCCACACGGCGCATGTTATCCAGTTTCCTTTTTGCTTCCTGCTTTTCTGCCCTGCTGTAACCATTCAGAGGTGACTTTTCCAAAGCAGAGGGCACTGGGGCGCCTCTCTACAGCTGATGATAAGTGGGAAGTGAGGGCTTCAGTCCTTCAGGGGATGTTGAGAAGCACTGATGGCCCCTTGGGAAAGAACAGTTTGGTGCTGGGGTTTTGCTGAACTGGTTTTGCGGAGTTAATTCTTCAGGCTCTCCGCAGTATCCTCCAGCTCTGTGGTTTCTGGAGTGGGATTTGAGCAGTCCTGGCTTCCTCTGGCCTCGAGCCTTCGTAAGAAGCCACGAGAGACAAAGCAGCTTTCCTTGGCACATAGTGCAGAGAAAGACTGGGGAAGGAACAGTCTCCTGTGGAGGAGTGTCCCGTCGGTCGGGCAAAACTGGGATAATTAGGAGAGTCTGTTAAAGGAGGGGGAAATACAGGTTGTATAAGCTCTGCTCTTTCCCGATACTATAGCTTAAATTTAGGGAAATTAAGCCCTTACGATTTTTTATCCTCCCCTCTTTATTCTTTCCTTTTCTTATATCCCCCAGAACACCAGGGTGTGTCATTTCCATCCTAAATGCGTAATATGCTTTTCTTACAGGCCTGCAAACCCCACTGCTATGTCATTGAACCCAGAGAAGGAGTGATCCCCGCTACGGGTGATATTCCTGTGACCATCACAGCAACCTTGGATGACACTGGGATTTTTGCTGACACTATTCAGCTTTTCATTGGGAACAGCCTTTGGACCACCTTCATGGTGCTGGCTGTGGGCACCGGCACCACAATTGTCATGGACAAACCATTCGTCCCAGAGCTCAGCTTGGGACACCAGTTCAGGTAGGAGATCCCTCCACTGCCACCTCTCCTCCTGTCTCAACAAGGAGCAGTTTTGCTGTAGTTCTTCAGAAAAGATCTTCTTCAGTTTACAAGCCCTGACACCTTCCCCAAAGGCAGAGACTCCTTTAGAAACATGGGATGGCCAGTTGAATGTTGTTAGATACCCTCAAAAGCCACTGAAAGGGAAACCAGTTGCTAAATGACCAGTGAATTGTCTTTAGTTCTCATACATTGTCCTGACTTGACCAAGTAATGCTCTCACAGAACAAAAGGTTCTGAAATGGTGCCCGGATGAGGCAGTCCCTCCATGTGGCTGAGGGACCAAGGGAAGATGGCATCACAGCCTTCCCTTCCAAAATGGTGCCTCTCAGGCAAGCAGGGGCCCTGGGAACAAAGAGACAAGAAAGAGGGTGAGAACCCCCAGCAGGAGGGCAGGAGCTCTCAGAGCAGTTCCAGAGGCAGATGGAAACTTGCTGGTTTGTGTGGGGTCCACAGCACCGCTGCTGCCGCTTCCTCGTGCTGTTCGTGGGCTCTGCTGCTGCCCTGCTCTGCCCAGGACCTCGCTTGGTTTTTTGCTGCCAGCAGAGTTTGCAAAGTTCACTTTAAAACAGCTTCTAATTGCAAAATGGATACCAGTGCAAAAGTTTCTACAAATGGCTACCAGTGCAACCCAAAGGTGCTATGAACCTGGAGGAGAGTCCCTGCTGCCCTGGTTTCCGGTCCTGGAGCAGGCAGATGATTTTTACCAGCTTGCTGGGATCATCCAGAAAGTGCCTCTGAGCTGGCTTTTAAAAATGCCTGCAATCACACCCCCACACACAAAAGGTCCCCAAGTGCAGGATCTCAAAGATTCAGTAACGGTTTTGGATGTAGAATACAATTATACAATATACAGTCACAGTATGAAGCACCCCAGAACAAGCATTTTGGAGGAAAAACCAGGTCCTGAAGGGCACCTTATCAGACACTGTTTCTGATCCACATTAAGAGTTGGAAATGCAGACAGTCTCCAAGCTATTAACACCTCAGACTGCTCACTGGGAACACTCTGTTGACCAAGGAAATAGCTACTCCCATACTGTTTTCCATCCTGGCCTCTATTCTAGGCTCGTTCCCTGTATTTGTCAGTTCAAAGTAACAAACAGGGGCCACCATTTCCATCGGCTCTTCTGGAGTGTGGAATGTCACAGGCCCCCTTAGAAGAAGGGCCAGAGCATCCCAGCCCTCAGTAGCCCCCTGGCCGAAGATGATTGCCAGAGCCCCAAAGGCACCAGCCCCGTGTTTGGGCTGGAGCCACTGTCGATGGAGCTGCAGCCGGGCGAGTCTGTGGACATGGTGCTGCGAGGCTTCTCCCCCATCGAGCAGGTGAGGTCCCCACCAAGGGCTGAGCCTGGGGAGCCATCAGATGCCCTCCCCTGGGCTTGTTCCACATTCCTTGACACTTGCCTGGGGAAATGAGCAGGGGCCTTCAAGAAACTGGTTTAAGGCCACACGTTCCTGTGGCAGCACCAGTTGCTTTCCTTGCTGGCCACCATCAGACCAGCTAAGGCTTTCTTGTGATTCCACAGCTACAAAACCCAGGGCTGATCCCAAAGCAGGGGCGGATGGAAATGTTGCCCTTTTGAGGCAAACAGTGTTTCATGCTTAGTCAGCAAAGAAGGGCAGAGAAATAACTTACAGTTAGACTAGGAGCCCAAAAAGAAAGTGAATTAAAAAAGTGCCAAGCGGTTTATCTGGGGTAAAAGCAGAATAAAAATTAAGCCGTGTAAAGGGAGGGAGTTTCTCACAGGTGCCTTTTGTGGTTTTTGAGTGCACTGTTAGGGACAACTGAGTGGAGAATAAAGAAGCTACTTCACAGCAAGAAAAAGGCACAGTGGCCATAACTCTAAGGCAACAATAGGGCCTGTGGTGGGTGGTGGGTGCTGAGCCAGGGCAGGGCATTGTCTGGATGCTCTGCCACCACCCAGCAGTGACAAGAGACCCTTGCATGCAGGAGGTGCAGGATTATGTGATGTGTGAAGCTGTCACTGGGACAGCCAGCAGGACAGAGAAGATAATAGAAACAACCATTACCTGCAAGTTTATTGATCCCTCCATAGAAATATCAGCCAGACAATTCTCTTTCTGGGTGGAGAAGGTAAGTTTCTGGATTGCATCCTGACATTTAACAGCATGGCTGAGGGGGGGGGGGGGGGGGTGTGTGTGCTTGTGTTAAAGCCCCTCTTTACCCTTCCTGAGGCACTTTGTGAAGTGAGTGAAGATACTTTTAGGGATGAGAGTGGTATTTAACTTCCCCAACGTAAAATTGCAGTTACAGCTTCACTGCCATGGGGGATTGTGGCCACTTCCAGAGAAATGCCAGTCTCTCTGCTCAGTGTAAAGGGAGGTTTTTCAGGAACCTCCAAGGCACAGGGATGTCTGTACCCCGATGCTGTAGGGAGGCTGGGAAAAATGGAGATTCCTGTGAATTCCTCAGGCTGACAAGGAAAAACCCATCATCTCCTGTGTCTCTTTGCCTTCTCTGCTGTTGGCATGGATGCTTTATGATATAGCTATTTGGTATAGCTCTGTGCATTTCCCTGAGCCTCACCTGCTTCAAAGGACCTCCAGACATCCTGCAGCTGCAGCGATGATAACACTGAGGCAGAGCAGGTGTCCTTTAGTCTCTGGATCCCAACTCCAGCATCACCTTTTCCTCTCCTGACAGTTGTCTGAAAAAGAGAGGATGTTTCCTTATTTGGTGTCTGTAGTTTCAGGCCTCTCTTCCAATTCCTAGGCTTCCACTGAAGTACAGAATCCCTGGAACAGGCAGTTCAGGTGTAACTAGAAGCTTTTCAGCTCTCCCTGATTCTGCCTGGCTTCTGCTTGATGCCACACACACAAACTGATTCATTGCATGCCATGGCACAGCACCTGCCTGATATCAGTACATGCAGAACTAGTTTCCCAAACTCTCTGGTTTCTGTAAACCGTGCAGGAAGCCCATCACAATGGATAGAGAGGAAGGAGGAGCCTAGGCTGCTCATAGCTTTGAGACCAGACACTGTGTCCCTGTAGCAGGGGCTGCAGGACACATGTTGCAGATGAACTGCTTTGATGAGGCTGCTAGAGCCATTAAGGTTGTAAGAAATGTCTGTATGTGAGTGATGACCATCTACTGCTGTTCTGCCCAACAGAGAGACAAAACTGGAGACAAATGGTCTGGATTGACTTTTGTGATTTAGATCTTGTTTAAGCAATTGCCTCCTCTCAGGGGGCTATTCCCTCATCCATGTGTGGGAGTGTTTCCCTGTCCCCCAGGGAATGCTGTGGTTCTAAACATGAAAAGCATCTGCTTTAAAGACAAATGTCCTGGAAGGGTAGAAACAAATAGAAAGGGTAAATAGGGATGTATGCACTTCTGGGGCTGAAAATTGTGAGATGCAGCAGAAGCAGAAGGAGGTCTGTGGCTAGCTGAGGCTTCTTTTTCCTTGTCTCCCGTTTCCATAGAAACCCAGTGATGATGTCCTGACTCTGCAGTACAAGCCTTTGGCTTTAAAGAACACCTGCTTGCTGCCACTCGACCTTATGCTGGACTTGGAGCAGCCGTTTCTGCTCTGCGATGCGGACCAGCAGCCCCTCCCGGATGGCCAGGTGAGCAGCCCTGGACTCCTCCAGTGGGGTCTGAAGAGGAGGGATGTGGTGGTGCCTTTCTGTTGGGAGAGCCTTGAGTCAAGAAGTTTATTCTGAAGTGTCAGCAGTGGATTGGCCTGAGCTGCATCAGCAGAGCTGCTGAAGGAATCAAAATCTTATCTGAATTGAGAAGGTCCATCCTGGCTTTAAGGCACAAGGAGAAGGAGCAAGCAACTAGGTCTGGGCCAGCCATGCAGTAAAGGTGTCTCCTGGAAAGCATCCCAGCTCTCCAGCAGCCACCCCCTTGTCTTGCTGCTGAGCACAGAAACTTGGGCTTGAGGGAATCCTGGACTAAACTGCTGTGGCTGCAGTCACACCCTTGCTGTAATGAAATGCATGATGAACCAAGAAGCCCATGCTGCGAATCACACTTCAAGCATTTACTGTTTCAGCTGTGAGACCTTGGGACGTCATCACACGGGTGATTAATTACTGTTCATCTCCTTGCAGCCTGTGACAGTGGATGTAGGACAGACCTGTCATCTCTACATTGCATTTGACCCATCTTATAAACTGGATTTTTATAGCTGGAAGGAAGAGAAGGTTCTGAAGATAAACATGGTCAACGGCCATCCTTATGTGGAGTGTATCACCCTTCAAGGAGAAGTCCACTTCCCCAATCTCCAAATCCAGCCCAGCACCCTGGAGTTTGGCTGCATCCTGGCTGGCACTGCAGAAGGGCGTTCTCTGGAGATAACCAACTGCAGCCCACTGCCTGTCCAGTACCACTGGTCATTCCATTCAGACGGCCAGGTGAACAGGCTGAGGTATGTGCACCTTTGCCCTCTCCTTGAAGCTCTTCTTCCTGGTGTCCTGTTTCTGCTTTGCAAAGAACAAAGCTGTTTGCCTAGGATCTGACAGACTGCTTCTGACTTTTCCTTTTGTAAGTAGCAGTGACCAGCCGTGGTCAAGCTGGATGCTCAGGGAATTGGTTTTCCACCAATTTTATACTTCCTGGGGCAAACCCGTAGTGGTTTCCCTTGGGAAGGAAAGCTAAAGCTGGGCTGAAAGCTGCTTTCTCAGACCTCTGTGGCCTGAGGCAATGTCCACCTTGATGAAGGGCCCCTAGTCCCAGCTCCCACAGTGCTTCTGGTAGGCCCTTTTGACCCCTCTGCTTTGGGATGGGTTCTCTTTGCAGGAGCTCCTGTCTGCTCCTTATCTTCCTCCCTTGCATTGTGCTGGAGGATGCCCAGAAAGTCCCAACACCAGAGAAAGAGCTACTTAGAGCCTGGGCTGATGCTGAACATCTTGTTACCATCCCTTTCCTTCTTTTCTGAAGCAACTCCTTTAGTGTCAGGATGATTTCTTTCACAGGGCTCCGCTTTCAGTGGACACCTTGGATTCTCCACTCCCTTTTTTTGGTGACACTTATTACTATTTTTAACTTTTCCCCACTGCAACATGTCCCTTATGGGGACTGTACTGCTTGACAGCAGGACTTGTTCATCACATCATCTCCTATCCCTGCCTCCGAGAGAGTTTCTACTTTAGAGTGAAAAATGTCATTGTCTGGGCACCATGGTCCTGAGAAGTTGCCTCAAACCATTCATTAAAACTAAAGACAGTAGAACAGATGATTAGGGGGCTCTTGGGGGTTATGATGAGAGAGCCCCTCATCCAGAAATAAAACCCAGCTTTAGATAACAAGCTACAAAGCTAAAGACAGGGCTTCTTTGGGGAGCAGGTCATTATAGGCACTGAATGCCGGTCTGGGAATGGAACATCCAGGTTGTGTTTGACTGTGTGGGGAGCACTTGCAGCTCGGCAGGGTGACAGGCAGGCATGGCTCAACTGTGTCTCTGACGTGGCATTAGAAACACAAGCAGAGTTACCCTGAGCACCTGCTTCAATTTAAAATGGGGAATGTGACCTGAGTCACTTGGGAGTGTTGGAAAATATCATCCAACCCCCCAAGAGTGTCAGGGAAACATCCCTGATAAATACCTGGTAGAGCTGCAGAGTTTCTGATGTTGGGCACTGGGGAGGGGGCTGTGCTGGCTCATCACTGGCCAGGTGTGCCCCTTGGTGCCTCAGATCTCACCTTCTTGGCTTGCCTTCTCTGTCTTTTCCTCTCCCACTGTGCTTTTTGCATCCCCACAAGGTGTTAATCCCCATCCTCTGGAGTTCCTCAATGCAAGCAGTTGCAGCTGCCTGCACCACTGCTACCAGTATCATCCCTGGGCTGTCTTTAGAACAGAGCTGCTCCAGCCTGGATTGAGAAGGGCTGGATCAAACCATTTCTCAGTTCAACGCACCAGCACCCACCCAGCAGCTGCATCCTGACCAGGAGCTATTCGTGCAGGTGTCCCTTCCTCCCATGGCAGGTCCCTGTTCATAGTTACATTATTTTCCAGGCATGAGCGTTGCCCACCTAAGTTCAAACCCCAACCACCAAAGGAGAAGAGAACCTGCTTGGATTACTCAGCATCTCAAAGGAGACGCTTCAAGATTAGAAATGGGGAGGACCCAGCCACAGCCCTCAGAGAATCGTGGGTGCCTGTCCAGTCTTTAGGAGCAGAGGTAGATTTTCTTGTACACCTACTGCTTGTGTTGCCTCCCCAGCTTACCACCACCAAGTCATGCTCCTGCTGTCCTCCCTTTTTGCTGCCCTACTGTCCTGTGCCCCGAGAGTGCGCTGGGCAGCAGGGCCAGTGGCTGGACATGGGGTGTGTGGGAGGGAGAGAGTTTTCTTTGGAGAAGCCTGCTGAGATCCTACAGACCTGTGCGGAGTGTGGGACTTTGTGGCCATGTTTTCTTCACAAAGATAAGATGAGGCTTTTATCTGCATCATGATGATAAGACCTCCAGCTTCCTTCCCAGAGCAAGCTGTGATGAGTGCTGATCTCCATGTACCCTCTTCCCAACCCAGCCAAAACCAACTGTTTTCAGGTCTCTGCTTTTACCCAAGAGCTGGTATTGCAGTGGTGGCCCTGAAGCTGTCTTATAAACTGAGACTTTGCAAAGTGGCTTTCTCTTCCTCCTAGCATAGAAAATGGCTTGTTTTTCAGGTGCTGCCATATATTTGTGAAAAGTATTACATCCCACTAGGCTTGGGGGGGGGGATTCAGGTTATCCACGGACGTACTGCACACTCCCCTCAAAGTGGAGAATGTAAGAGGGAATCTGTCTCACTTCCACATTTTCGGTATGGCAAGCAGAGCTGTAGCTCCCAGTCCCGTTGGCAGCCCTCAGCATTGCCCACAGAGGGGCCTCACATCCCTCTAGACCCATCACAAAGCGCTGCTGAAGCAACTGGTTGTTGGAGAGGCCGTGCAGGACATGTCATAGGGCTGCCCAAGGACACTGTGCAGCACCTATGGAGGGCATTGTTCCCCCTGGAGCTCATCAGGTGGTCCATAGGGCATTTTTGCAGGGCCTTTTGCTGTAGCACCTTGAGAATGCAGCATATAAATCAGAGAGCAAGGGGAAAAGCCTCAGGAGTCAGAACAGCTGGGCTGGAGTCCTTCACTGAGATCCCTGAGCTCCAAGAGCTCTCACTCTGAGTCTCCTCCTTTTCTAAAAGCAGTAGGAAACGCTTTTTAAAGGCAAGTTGTGCATCAGAGGGAATTTCTACTGCCAGGAGATATCCCAGTTCACTTGAATGTACAATTAATGCATTGATCTGTGAGTATGGGAAAAGATCTTCCCTGTGGTCTCTCCACTGGTCAGTGGCATGGACACAGGATGAGATCAGGATGATTCTGGCTGTGCTTGAGGAATAGGCACCTCCAGCTACAGCTGCAGTTTGCTCCAAGGTGCTCTTCTGCATCCATTTCCACACTGAACATCTCAATCGTTCCTGTCCTCCAGGTTTTCAGTGTCCTGCCGCAGTCAGGTGTGCTGCAGCCAGGAGAGAGACAGAAGGTCTCCTTCAGCTTCTTTGGCCACCTCAACACCATCGCCAGTGTCACGGCGCTGTGCCATGTAGAGGGAGGCCCCACCTACAAGGTGGAGCTGACCGGGGAGGCCTCATGCATCAGCTACTCCCTGAGCCTCCAGGAGATCAACTGCGGCTTTCAGGTACCACACGTGTGCCCTGGCACAGCTCCTTGCCTTTGAACCACAGCTGATGGGTTCCTGCCCACCTCAGTCCAGGGCTCCTCCCCCTTCCCAGCCCCTTTGTTGGCTCTGGGGCTTGGAATTGCAACCTTTGAGGGACACATCTGGCATCCAAACTGGTTTTAAATGGCCATCTCTAACCCTCTCCAAAAGGCTGGGAATGCCTCTTTTTCAGGGTACCTAACACTGCTTCCTGGGGCAGGCAGGGCCCCAGGGGGGATGCTCGGAGGGACATGTCTTGAGACATCCCTTTGCTGATCCACTCCTAAAGCCTGATCTCCCAAGGACATGCTCTTGTCTAAAGGTCTTGCTTAATCCACACAATAATCAAGGGAACAAGTTGGGCTTCCAGTTGCTCTAGTTGGAGAGTCTGTCCCAGAATAACTCCCACTTCACTCTTTTTCAGTTGAAAGCACACAGATATTTCCAGCTGCTGGCCCTGTCTGTTTTGCCCTGTGTGACTCCCTTGTTGCATGTATGTTGCTTGCCAATACTTGAATGCAGGTGCCTTTTCTTCTGGGATGCCTCAGTGCTGTTTCTGTTTCTCCTGGCAGTTGGTGAACCCTCACAGTGCAGAGGGCCTGGGTCCCCTGGTTCCTTTATTACTGGCCCTCACATGGTTGTTTACCACACCTCTGTGTGCTGCCAGAGCTCCCAGCTCCTGTGCAGGTGCCCTGTGCCTGGGGGTTCCTTAGGTCCCCCCGTGCCTGTATCTCCTCCGTGGTCCCTGCTCCCATTATGTGTCTGGTTTCAGCCCCAGGAGAGAGGAAGGAGATTCCCAGCAGCAGGCCTGGGTCTGTAACTTCCCACTCCTATGCCTTCTCTCCAGATAGTTAATGAAATTCGTCACAGCACAGTCACCCTGGCGAACACTGGCAAGATTAAATTCAACTGGGTGCTAAATCCTAGCACTGCAGAGCAACATCTGCCTGGCGTGTTTCTGGTCATCCCCCCCACTGTAAGTACCACAAGTGACCGACCCCAGTCCTGTGTCAAGTGGCCCAGGAGAGTGTTAAAGGGAAAAAAGAAGGGGGGGAAGGGGGAAAAAAATCAGAGGGGAAAATCCCAAACCCAGCTGTTAGAGAGAGAGGGCTGTAAGTAATTTCTGCTGTTTCTGCTGGGTGCAGAGAAGCAAGTGCTCTCCTGACAGACTCCCTCATGGCCTTGGCTGGTGGGTGGCTCTGCTGTCACAGGGCACACACCAGTGGGAGGAGGCACAAGTCTGTTGGTCACCTCAAGTGATGCGCTTCACTGGGTTCCTCTGAGAACGAGCTGTGCTTTTGGAGCCCCGAGCACACTTGCTAAAAACAAGAAGTGGCTGACAAAACAGGCGAAGGGCAGGTCTTTGTATGGAAATCTGAGTGAAGCTTTATTGGGTCTGGAAGGGAATCCAGGGACAAAGACAAAACTAGGTTGAGGGCACAGGGTTAAATATGGGACAAAAGAGGCGAGTCCTGAGGATCAAGGTCCTATAGGGACAGGGAAAAGCAGTGCAGAGGAGGGGCAGCCAACCAGGGGAACCAATAGGGTAACAGGGCTGGAGCAATAGGGCAAACTATAGCCAAGGGGCATCAAGGAAAGGAAGAACTTTCCAGAAAGGGTACATCCAAGGTGAACAGGGGTGGAACAACTGTACAAACCAATAGAACTCAAGATATTAACATGTGCCTGCAAAGGCCTCTGGGAGGGAGGCACTTCTCACCCCAGCCTGGAGGGGCGTTTCTCCTTGCCTGCTTCTGCCTCTCCAGAGCTGAAGTGGTACAGTGCCAGTAGCAGGCTGGTTGCCCTTCACAGTTATTGTCTTGTGCTGCTGTAAGGGGAACAGAGAACAATTCTACTTGCTAGATTTCTCAGATGAAAACAAAGTGTAAACAAAACAAGTATTATATCTGAAAACTGTTTTTTCATGAAGAAAGTGTGCGGTCCCAACCAGAAGGGGATAAAACAGCGGAGAGAGAAAGTGAGAAACGCAAAGTAACAGTTGGCAGGCACAGAGCGGTGCTGCTGTAACCCTGGGGCGCTCTGTCCGTGTGCCGCTCGGCAGATGGAGCTGTGTGCGGCCAGCCGCCCCGAGCGGGCACGCCTGCCGCAGTGCTGGCCACCACCCGCAGCCGGCAGCAGGCGCGGCTGGCCCGCGGGCAAACAGCCGAGCACCAGGGTGCCGCGGTGAGCGGGGAGTGGCTCTGCCGGGAGCCGGACCCTCCAGCTGTTCCCAGCCCAACAAAAAGCCAAAAACGGCAGGGAAAAACTGGCAGCGTTGACTGCTTTCATATGGAAAGATTCCTCCTGTAATTCAGCCCTTTTAGGAAGACTATTGGTCAGACAGGCAAAATTCTCCTGGGCTTTGGAGTCTGCTCGCAGCCCCCCAGAGGTGGAGCCTGCATGCATTTTCTCCTCGCAACTTCTTTTCCTCGTGGAGGGTGTTAAGGGTTAGGGTACAGCCCCCATAGTAATTTTTCACCCCGTATCAGAAAGTGTCTTCTTAACATATATTGAGGCATAAATTAAAATTTAACTGGTTCCTCACAGTCACTCTGGGACCCTGACAGCTGAGATCTCAGGCTGTGCTGGCACTGGAGCGTTGCTGAGGGTCACCTTAGCCAGGCTGTGCGATCACACAGGACATAGCCCTTGGCCCTGCCTCCCTGCTGCCAGCGCTAAGCAGCACTTCCATATCCCTTCCTAGGCTTGCTGCTCCCTGCCTCCTGCAGCTCTGCTGCTGTGCAGCGGCTTTGTGGGGCAGTGAGGGAGCTAGGGAGCAGCAGGGCTGGAAGAGCAAGGAGAAAAATTAGCAGCATCCCACCACTGTCCAAGCTTCTCAGTCCTGCCTGGATGTCTCCCAGCCGAAGTAGCACTCCTGCCTTTGTCCCTCCTTGCAGCGGGAGGAGGAAGCCGATGGCGTTCCCATTTCTTCATGCCTGTCTCCTACAAGGGATGAGAGGAGCTGCTGGCCCTGCTGAGTGCAGGGATTTCTCTTCCACAGCAGCAGCAAAAGAGCCTTTTTTTTTTGGTTTGTTTTTTTTGGTTTGTTTTTTTTTTTTTTGTTGAGGTGGGCTCTTGCTGGCAGAGGGCAAACCCCATTGGCAGCAGAGCTGTGTTTATATCAGGCTGTGCTGAGGCTGCAGCCTTATGAGCCCTTGGGAAAACACACTGCACCCTGCGGCTGGAGGCTCGACCTTATGGGCACAAGGGATGTAGAAGGTGTGAGAAGCGAAGCCCATGCCTCAGTTAAAATTTAAAGAAAATTAAGTAAGAGACAACAGGGGACAAAGTCAATAAATCAAGTCACAGCACTGGGTGCTTGACTTGGGTGCTTAGCTGCAGCCAGAGGCACACCACACCACACATCAAGACCCCTTATATACCCTGGGTATTGCAACAGCCTCATACATATTTACAAATGGTTATATGTATTGAAATATTTTAACATAGTTCCTCCTCCGTCCCACCTTTTTGGAGCACGTGCAGTTGTCCTAGTCCTGGTCATTTGTCACTCTTCAGCACATTCAACAGGTTTCCATTCCTCCACTGGTTAAATGTTAATGTTGCATCAACTCTTCCCCAACATTGGTATTGCAATGCAAGATAACATTCACATTGAAAGAACTCTAAACTTTAGCAAAACATCTTTTACAAAAGAAAACATTATGAAACACGTAATATTCACTTTAACAATCGCCAAAGCCAAGACTGTAATACGTCTATCATGAAGGTGATGTGGTCTGATGGTTTCTTCTAGATGAGGACCTGTCCTCTCAGCCTGTCTGTCCCCTGAGCCATCCCCCCATCAAACACTCTGATGCATTCCCTCCCTCCTCTCCCATCCCTGCAGGGCTCCGTTGCACCTGGTGAGAAGCAAGTGCTGAAATTCTCTTACATGCCAGGAGTACCAGGAGCCTTCAGCAGGACTTTCCAGCTTAAAGTGGCAGAACTGGACCCAGAGAATATCTGCCTGAAAGGAGAAGCATTCTTTCCTGTGATCAGTGTGAACCTGCCCTGGAACATCGAAGGTGGGCACTGCTTGTCTGCCCCTAGGAAGGGTCCCTCTGGTTTTGTTCCCTACCATATGCACATAGGGTATCTCATGCTCAGCTCCACCAAGCCTGAGGGTTACAGGACTCCCGGACCAACTCAAGCCCTCTGACTGCTTCATGAGTCTTGAGCAGAGGATCCCACGTGGGCTTTGTCCCAGAAGCCATCCTGCAGAGCTTGCCTGCACATCTGGCAGGGTCCTGAAGGATGATGGCTAGACTGAAAGGCTTGGGAAAACTGTAAGGGAGGATGGCAGGGCTTCTGACAGGGTTGGATTTGCGTGACATTGCAGGCAATGAGATGCTCCTCTGTGGGGATGGACAAACTTGATGGGTGGGAGCAAATAAAATGAGGATTCAGAGAGGAACAGCAGCATCCACCTTCCATAGATGGCTGGAGGGATTTCTTTCTGGAAGAAACCAGTGTTGAGAGGTGGGGACTTCCCAGCTTAAATGGGATTGGCACATTGCTCACACTTCACTTTGTGGACGTTTTCTTCCTTCAGGAAATGAAAAATATGAGAAGCTCATAAAACCCCTGCAACAATTCAGTCAGAGGAATCAATCAGTTGTTCAGAAGACTCAGAGTCCGAAGACTAAGGCCTTGAAGTTTCAGACTCCAAAGACTCAGACCCTGAAGACTCAGAACCTGAAGCCCCACGCACCTGGCTTTGGCACTGTAGTAAGAGCAGCTGCAGCCCCGTTTGGCACATGCCACCCTCTCCATGGCACCCGAGCCCCTTACAGCCCACCGGTGCCCTGATGGCACCTGGGACCTCCCTGCCCACTTACAAGCATGTGTCACCACAGCATTGCCCCTAGGGCTTCCACTCTGCTCATGCTCTCTTCTGGGGTTGCACCAGATTCCTGGCTACCCCAGGGAGAGATCCTGAAGGCCATGCTCAAGGGATGGAGTTGATGGTGCTTTGAAGGAGATGCAGGTCATTGCTGGGGAGTCTGTTGGTCCCAACCCAAGCCCTGCTAGATTTACAGACCTGAACAGCAGCTGCTTGACTGTGCCCTGGGACTGTGCTGGTAGTGCTCACCTCCAAGATGAGCTTGGTCCCAGTTCCCTTTCAAGACAGGTTTTGTCCAAGCTGCCTTGGTACTGGCTGGGGGCAGGCAAGTCTCTGGAGCTCTGGAAGGTTCCTGGCTTGTCTGCCTGGCCAGATGAGGCAAACTTTGCTAACAGGGGCTGGGCAGGTGAAGATGCTGGAGTTAACTGCTGTGGAGATGAGGTCCTGGCTAAGAGAGCAGGAGGTGTCACCGACACTGAGCAGCCAGACAGGAGGACCCCACACCCCCTGTCCATAAGAGCAGGGTGGGATCCTTTCTCAGATGCCAACGTTGGGAAAGACCTTTGCTAACCAGGCACTGTCTTCCCTTTCCTCAGCCAAACACTGAGCTGCAGATAGAGACGGTGATGATGCTGATAGAGGAGGCTGCCCTGGAGCTGCAGGAAAAGCTCCCATCCCATCCCCCATACAGCAGGTTCCCTGACAAAAAGATGCGCCAGAGTCTTGTCAAGTGAGTAGGGACTCCCATCCCCATCACCAGGTGCCTCGTGGGGAACACCCAGCAATGTCCCCTTGTCCTGAGATCTCCTTGTGTCTGCAGAGCTGGGAATAGCCTGGACTTGAGACAGGATGTGGTCCTGGTGGCTGTGACACTCTCCATGTGAGCAGTGGAGTGTCCTCTTTTCCCCAGCACCGTGCTGAGCTTTGGACTGCTCAGCTCCCCACAGGTGTGGGGTTCTGTCCCTTGAGCTGAGGGGACCCAGTGCAGACCTTCAAGGCCTTCCAGACAGCACAAATTCTGTCCCTGCTGACTAGCTCTGAAAGAGACAACTCCCAGCTGATGTCTTGGTTCCAAGTAGCAGAGCACACTAAACAAAAACAAAAACAACAACAATAACAAAACAAAACAAAAAAGAAAGAGAAGGGAAGGGAACTGCACATGTCAGCAAACCCTTTAAAACCCAAAATCAGATGGCTTGAATCCTGGTGGGCAGGCAGGGCTTATCTAGGTAACTTGGTCTGTCCCTTTACACCACCATGATGCAGCACAAGTACAGGATGCTTCAATTCAGGAAGAAGATGCTCTGCAGAGCAGATCATGTAATCTGGTTGCAGAACAATGAAGATCTCCTGTGCAGGCCAAACTTATTGCTAGGCCCCAAAGCAATTTCAGGCTCAGGCTATACACAGGCTAAGCAGTTTCACTGAGATCAGTGAAGGCCCAGTGTACTCACCTATACTGGCTTTTCATGGCAGAGCAGCTGTGGCAGGTGTCCATTTAAAACTAATTTCATTTTCACGTACCATTAGTAGCTGATAAAACCTAGGACCTGTACTCCTGACTTCCCAAAGTCATTGTCAGGTGATCAGGCCATGGATTTCATGGGCTTGAGCTGAGTTTTTACAGCAGAGAATAAAGAACTAGCCACTTTATTTGTATCCCCCATCCACTTGGACATGCAGCCAGGCTGTGGTTTAAGGACTGTCCTTATTCCTCCTTGCAGAGTTGAGCTGCCTGAATATGTGCTGGACATGGGCACTGTACGTAAGGGTTACACTGAGAGACGCACTCTGGTGATCACCAACCCTGGGCAGATCCCAGTGTCCTTCCAGGTCGATGTATCTGCCCTGCAGGACACAGGTAAGCAGTGCTGGAGACACTTCCTGTGGGCTTGAAGGAGGTGTCTCAGACAGATTAGCTTAAGCCACTGAACTTGGTGAGGTTTTTGAGCTTTTTCTTCTCAGTGCCCCTGCTGGGAGCTTTAGAGGCAGAATTCTCCTGGCCAGCCATGCCCAGGGGACCTGGGCTGTCTGTGACTGCCCTAATGCTTCAGTGCAGAGGCCAGAAGGGCTCATCACCCTGATCACCTCTCAGCATCTTCTGCCCTTGGCTCTCACAAGCATCAAGTCTCTCTGGGCACTCAGTGGGCTTGTTTTGCAAACCAGCAGACTCTGCTGTGTTTTGGAAGTGCTTTGGTTGGAGTCCACACTGTCACAGCACTTGTATTCAGCCTTTATTGAGGAAACAGCCTGTGTCATCCTCTGGTGGATCAAAAGAGTCTTCCAAAAGAGGCCTTGAGGCAGGGCTGTGTTTCCATCACACAAGGGCTCACTGTGTCTGAGGGGTGTTCAGGTGCACTCTTTTTTGTCCAGGTCACACCATGGCATGGGGTTTTTCCCAGACTTCTCAGCCAGGGCACCTGTAAGACCTTAACGTGCTTAAGACACATTTTGTGGTTCTTGAGTATCTCAGCTGCTTTGTTTTCATCTGTTCAAGGTTTCAGAGTGAATCTGGACCAGATGCAGGGTCTGCCTCACAGACACACCATAATGTTTGAGGTGTGCTTTGAAAGCACCCGCCGGCCATGGGGTGATGTGGATGTGCTGCTGCCCATAGAGGTACCAGAGCTCTTGGGGCATGCAGCAGGCTGGGTGCAGCAGCAGATGTCACCTGCACCCTCCGCTGACTTCTCTGTCCTTCTCCAGGTGGCAAAAGGCCCCACGTATAACATCCACCTCCATGCCACTGTGTTGGGACTGTCGCTCAACCTCTCCAAGAACATGCTGCAGTTCTCTGATACCCTCGTTGGGCAGTGCCAGATTGAGACAGTCCAGCTCTACAACTGGTTCCAAATACCCTGCAAGTGGTTCATTACTGCCATCAAGCCTGTCAGGAAGGTAAAGCACAGGCGACGTCGAACATGTAACTTCTTGGTTGGGTTTTCTTTGTGTCTCTTGCCCTTTCTGCTCCTGTGGCTGCCTGAGCACTTGGATCTACAGTGTGTCTGAGGAAGCTTCTGAGGGTCTAAATCAAGACTGTTTTGCCTGGACCTGTTCCATTATCTGATGCTTTGCTTCTCTGCCATCTTCACCCCTTCCTCCTCCTCTCAGGACAGTAGTTCCCTATCTGCCTGCCCAGTTCACAGGTTTTTGCTGCAGCTCCAGGCTATGGGGGCCACACTTGGTTTGGCTGTGGGTACTCTGAGCACAGTATCATCAGTGTCTCAGAGCACTACAAGAACTGAGGCTCTGTCCTCACACACTGAGGAGACCTCACACGATTGGTTTCTGTGCCCAGGACAATCAACGCAAACGCATTATACCAGCCATGCGTCAGAAGCAGCAGGTGCTGGAGGATGAGCCCTGTCCCTTTGAAGTGACGCCCTCCAAAGGAACCCTCAATCCAGGAAGGTGGCAGAACTTACAAATCCAGTTTACACCCAAGCAGGAGGTGAGATTGGCAGGTGTCAGCCCAGGAGGCCTGTCAGGGCTATCTGGAAATGAGGGCCTGGTGCAGAGGTATGAGCTCTGCCTTCACAGGGAGCTTTCTGCAAGCCCCGTTCTCAGCATGGCTCAGTTCACCCCAAGAGTACTCCTGCGAGATGTGCTTCGAAATGCCCACAGGGAGCTTGCACAGAGAGAGAGCATCAGGGCTCTGTGGCTGCCTCCTGGCACAAGGAGGGGGATGTGCCCAACTCCCCTTGTGCCTCCCTCTTGCCTGGCTGTATTTGCAGCTGCACGCTTGCAGAGGACAGTCCTGGAATGGCCAGTCTAGGCTCGTCCTGCTGCAGAACTGACAGACAAAACAGTCACCAGACACCTTCCTGGGCATGGCAGGACAATCACCTGTACTGGTGTGCTGCCAGCAGTAGCCAGGGCTCTGGCCTGCCTGCTCATTCCTATGCAGCTGGGGATTCAACTTAAAGGATGGAGTATTCCCAAGAGCAGTTTGCCTGTGGCTGCTGGCTCTTGGAAACTGACAGTGTGTACCAGTATGGACACAAGTGCTTCTGTGCCCACTAACAGTCGCAGGGGTCTTTATTTGCTCGAGAGATGTAACCATCTTGTGTCTGGCTATGACCAGAGCCAGACACTAAGCAGAGAAGATGACCCTTATTTCTAGCCAGTGAGAGCTCATTTGCTTCTCTCCTGGAGCTGGTGTTTGCCTGACTTGGCAGTGCCAGGACTGTGTCTGGACACTGTAACCCCGAGGGCCCTTCTCATGAGCACTGCACTCCTGCATGACTAGGTGGAAACGCCTGACAGTCCATTGTACTTCCATCTGATACCCAAACACGCAGTTAGAATGCACACCAGGATTCATCCCAGTTACTCAGACCCAGGACACAGAGGCTGTAGTATCTAGCATAAGTAAATACCTGGTTTCCATTCACCTTGGAGGGACTGGTAACACCCTGACCTTGGGGCAAGCGTTGTATTTGGGGTCCTGTCACCCGGGACTCTGTGGATGAGTTTTCTGCACTTTTCTCTTTTCAGAGGTCTTACAAGAATGAGCTGAAGCTTAACATTTGTGGAAGCAGCAATCACTTAAAGCTGCACCTCTCAGGACAAGGTCTAGAGCCACGGTTGGAGTTTAGCCCCCCAGCACTCAAGATGGGATGGGTGCTGGTGGACAGTGATGGGGTGGATGCCACAGTGGTGGTGAAGAACCCATGCAACTTCCCTGTTGAGTTTTACTCACTGGATTTTGATGAGCAGTACCTTGAGGAGGAGAAGGTGAGAAGGCAGGTCTGGTCCCCATGTATATGCTGCCCAAGCTTCACAGCACTCCAGCATTCCCAGGCTTGTGCCAGGGAGATGGAGGCAATCCCCAGAGTAAAGCCAAGTCTGCTGATGTGCTGTGGGAGGACTTAACTAGTTTGTGTTGTTGGGAGGATGGGAGGAGACAGAAAATGGGTTTGTTGAGTGTGTGTGAAGAGAGGCGAGAAAAGGAACGTTGTGTATGGTTTCTCTTCCCTACCTGCACAGATCCTGTGGATGGCAGCGGGGTCTGAGTACCAAAAGAACTTTCTAATGCCTCCACGCACCGTGGGTGGGATGCTGCCCCCAGAGGTGCTGGAGGACTGTGAAGCACAGAAGAGGCCGAAGGCTCAACAGGCAGAGCTCAAGGCCATGGCAGAGGCCAAGGACATGGCTGAGGCCATAGACAAGGCAGCACCAGGTCAGGAAAACAGTGAGGGTTTGGCCATGTCTGTCTTGATTGTGGCCACAGCAGGGAGTCCAGCCCATACACCCTGAACTGTCTGTCACCTTGTTCTCCAGGGAAAGCCCATGCTTTTAGCAGCTGCCTGTTCCCCAGCTTGGTGGAGGAACTCTTGGGTGAAGGGCTGGGGCATCCTCTCTCTACCCTGAATGTCACCAAAGGAAGCTCCTCTCTGCTGCTATAGACTGGGGATAAAATCAGGATATTCCCTTGTGTCCCTTAGCCACAAAGACTAGGATTGGATGAGTTCTTCAGCCAGTAGGACCAGGTCTAATATCCCTGGCTCTTTTATATTTGCACCTTCCGAGCAACAAAAAAACAAGCTCATGTTGCTTTCACCAAGTCTCCTTTCGTGGGATCTGAGGAGATGGGGAGGATGATGAGGATCAAAGGAGGGCGGGAGGCTGACTTTTCCCCCTGGTTTTGCACTGCAGCATATCATGGGGCTGTCACACCCTCTCCTGAGCCCATGGTGGAAGTGACTGGGAGCCCTATCTCTCAGGCTGTCATGCGCCACCTGGGCATCGACCCATCTTCAGAGAGTTGTGAAGCACAGCAGGACAGAGGGATTGTTGTTATTGTCCATGGGCCACCCCGGGCAGGTATGTGAGCTGCAGCCCTGGGCTGCAGGGAGAGGGGCAGGCAGGAGGAACACATCCTGGTGGACCATGGTGCTTAAGGCAAAGTCCTCAGCTGAACAGGAGGTGGAGATGATCCTCTTGGCTCTAGAATTCAGAGCTTGTACCCACACTCCAGCTGCCTCCCTCATGGCCTCCCCAGAGGGACACTTGCTTTCCCACTGTCCTTTTTACTTCGACATCTTGTTTGAGGTTCTTCCAAGGCCTGTCCCTGTAATGCCTCGTATGCAAGTGTCACCAAGCAGTCCTCCTCTCTCTCAGGAAAGACAGAGATAGTGGCGGCCCTGTGTCACTATTATGACACTGCTCACTTGTCCATTGACACCATGGTGAAAGAGGCCATCGCCAATGATCAGAGCCAAGCAGGGCGCCGCGCCCGGGAGCTTTGCACCAAGGCTGCCATGGAGCTGAAAGGCGAAGACCAAGATGATGCTGGTAAGGAGAAATGCTGGACCCAGAGCCAGTGCTTGAAAAACCCTCCATGACTGTCTGGGAATGTGAGTGAAATGCATCTGTAGCTTGTCTTTAAAAAAAAAAAAAAAAAAAAAAGAAAGAAACCAATTACAAGGGCTCAGTCAGGGGTTCTTTCATAGCCTGCTTTGCTGCCGTTCTTGGCACATGTTCATTTTTCTGCGGGTGGTGAAGCACGTCTGTTTCTTTCCCAAATATTTTATATTCCCTCAAAGCTGAATCAAGCTTGCTCCTCATGGGCAGCAGGCAGAACTGCTGCCCACTTTAACAAGGAAAAAGCCTTCTGAGGTGGCTCATTAAGCACAAGAGGACTGACTATGGGTTTAACCTTGCAAAGGAGAGGAAGGGAAGGACAACCTCCCAGAGGAATTTCCAATGAGACATGCTACAGATGAGCTCTTTTTTCCAGAGATTTACCTATACCCACTGTCAGGGCACACAGCTCATGCATGCTGGGCTCTTCTCCATGTGAGACTGAAGACTTTAATGAAATTTACTGGGAAGTGTGTACCCTGAGCTCTGCAGGGTGAGGCAGACGTGGCTTGGTGCAGGGGGAAGTTTTGCATTGCTCAGTTTTGAACCTGGCTGGGTTGGAAGCTGGTGGAAGGAAGAAAAGTCTGGGTTCCAGCTGGGTTTTTCCCACAAGGAGGATTTAATTTCAGTGGAGACAGATGATACAAGTAGGGTAGGGCTGCAGGTCTCCACATGAGAATGCAGGATGGGTGCCGTGTATGGAAAAACAGTCATGGAGGACCAGTCTTTGGCTTTCATCTGCAGGGCAACTGCTATGCAAGCAGTGTCACTTGCACGCACAGTTGTTAGGAGGGACATAGTGCTGGCTTTAAAATCAAATATGGGATGGCATATTTTATCATGCTGTTAGGAGAAGGAGGGAAGGAGCTGCTTCTGGGAAACAGTGCTGCCAGTGCCCAACAGACTGGGGAAAAAGTGCCACATTCCTTCAAGGGCCCAAGGTTATGCCCATTGTGGGGAAAGGTACCTAATTGTTTTTCAAAGTCCTCCTCAACCATCTGTCCCTTGTGCAGGTAAAAAGCCTCTGCTTACTGCTCAGAGCAAGAACAAACAAGCCTCTGGAGAAAAAAACAACATGAAGAAGAAGAATCCCAAAGGCAAGAACCTTGCAGCACAAAAGAAGGAGCCAGCCAGCAAACCCAACAAAAAGGACACCAAGGTAAACATGACCTGCCCTGGGACCTTTGCATTGTCTTTGAGATGGGCGGGGGCTCTTATGTGGGTCCATAGTGCCAAGCCCAGCTGGCAGGCTGGGCATGACTTGGGCTGAGAATGTGCTCTGGCAGACAACTCTGACACGGCTACTGGAGTCCGGGCTAGCTCAAGAGAAACACTGGCACCACAAAAGGTGCGGGGAACTGCCTCAGTGTGGGTTTACTGCAGGCAGAACCTTATGTGCCACTTGCTCAAACGGTATAATAGCATCAGAGGTCAGGCAAAGGAGAAAAGGGAAGGCTCTCAGCTGCTGAGGTTCCAACAAAAGGCTTATTAGGCCTGAAGGGAGCAGGAGCAATAGAGCCCCAAGCACTGCTGTGCCCGGGATTTGTACCCACTGGGGGGGTGGGTACAAACGATCAACCAATAAGGAATTCTTAGGGGACGAGTGAATGGCAGGGTCTAACAAAGTACAAACCAATGAGGGAAGCCGGGGGGGAGGGAGAAAGGGTGACATGGGCCAATGGGGCCAATGGGGCCAATGGGGCATCGAGTATTAGGGGATTTCCAGGGGGGCAGAGCAACAAGGGATTGGCCCAGGGTATTCTCAGAATGACAGGGAAGGTTTGGGAACAAGGGGTGGGGAATGTCAAACAAGGTAGTTTCAGGGGCGGGTAGAACTTAGGGATAAACCAACTTGGGGAAAACACAGAAAACGACACGGAAAAGTAAGAACAAGCCATTATGACAACTTTAACAATGAACTGAATGAAACAAATACGCACCGCAACAAACTCCACTGGTTCTCAATGGTTTACTGGCAAGTATGGCTGCAGGCAGTAAGCAAAGTGCTGGGAGGCTGCACTGGGGGCTTGCAGACTCAGGTCCCTGCTGGCCAAGAGATGGGCCCTTCACCTGGAGCTCCAGCCTGCACTGCAGGGTTGTTCTACTCTCCACTAGTGTGAACCCCCAGCTCCAAGCCCAGCAGTGGGAATTGTTCAGGGCTTTCCACCGTGGTTTATTTTCCTAACAATGCTCCACATTACAGTTCACAGTTTCCACTGCTCCTGCACCACAGCAGCTGAACATCATCAGCAGTCATGGGGAAGAGCTGATCTGCTTGAGCTGTGTGCTGCCCGAGGACCTGCTGGTGGACATCCTCTGTGAGAGGCTGAAGGTGTGTGGGGTGGGGGAAAAGGAGACGATCCTGCTCTGGAGAGACAGGCAGAGGGGTATGACTTGGAGAGGAGGAGGAGGAGGAGGAGGTCCATACGTGCTGCTGGAGGATCCTGGACTGTGTGCAGGGAACCTTGGGGGAAGCTGCAGATGCCCCTAGTTGGCAGAGCCTAAGGACAGATCCAAGCTGTTCTTAGCTAATGCCCTTGGAACAAGGATAGCTGGTACCCTGTGACATCTCTTAACTGTCCAGCTGTGAGCCCCCTGTGTGCAATGGCTGACTTGTTCTTCCCCTTATTTGCAGCATGAAGACTGCTCCAAGGGAGTGGTCTTTGATGGCTTGGAGAGCCTCTTCACAAGCAGCCTGGAATCTTCTCTGCTCTGTGTATTCAAAGCTGTCAACAATCATCATCATATCTACATGGTGAACCTGCATCAGGATTATGCTTCTTGGAAAGCCAAGGAGGAAGCTGAAAGAGAGAAGGAAGGTGAGATATATCTGTCCCTCTCAAATCTTCTCTCTCAAGCCCTCAACCTTATCTCTGTGCATCTGGGTTTGCAGCCAGAGCTTGTAAGAAATGTTTTTATTCATCTTTCTGCCTTCTACCTCAGTGTAACCAGCACTCATCTCAGAGTTGCAGGAGATCTGAGGTTTTAAGACTCACCCTAATCTCTAACATTAAAGCTTGGGCACAAGTGCAAGCTGCTGTAGCTCAGTGACAAAAGACTGTCCTCAGCCTTGGTGCGCTTAAGCCAGGCAAAGCACAGGAACTCACTGCCCGGCCATAGTTTGGGTGATTGTTTGAATTTTGGAGCAGGGTTATGAGCTCCCCAGCATCTCCTGGTATGATAGGCTGGGTTGGGAAAAGCTGTGAATCCTTGCGGCTGACCCAGAGCACTCAGCTCTGCTTCTGGTCACTCATGGTTTCTCCTCTGGTTTGTGCTAAAGAATGGCAGAGGAAAAAACCTATTCAGAGGAGCACAGAATATGTCTTGCAAATGGATGAGGATGAGGATGATGCCCTTCCTGAGAAGAAAGCTCTAGTGGACAAAATAATACCAGAAAGGAAGTGTATACAGAGAGAGAGGTGAGTAAGCCTTCCATGGGTTACTGCTCAGGGTAGTGTCCCTGCAGGGTTTCCCTGCTCCAAAGACTCTGAGCTCAGAGGTGTTTGATAGCAAAGCCAGCAGCAACACAGGATGGCCACTCTTAGCTCCCTGGCTCCCAAGAGAGGAAGGATCTTCTTCTGCTGAGATAGAACATCTTTTATATTTTAGTGGTGAGCTCTCCCAGTTTAGATGCTGCCTGCAGGGAGCTGGGCTCTGGGTTTGCCTTGGCACTACCTGTAGAAGTGTCTTTAAGTCTATGATGTTGATTTACACCTTCTTCATCATCTCTCTTCTTCACCAAAACAGTGGGATTGTGGTATGGGTAGGTGTGGGGCCCAGACAAACCCTTGGTGCTGGTCTTGCCACAGATGAGGTCCTTGCAATGCTGATCTGCCAGGGTTCTCCTTATGGTGGGACACCATCCATAAAAGCTCATGTCCTTTAGACTCCCCTGCAGCTGCAGCAGTAGGCAAACCCAGGAGAAGCTCTGCTCCAGCAAGGTAGCCCAGGTCAGGTCACGTCACACAGGAAAAGTGTGGAGCTGGGAGGGGAGGCTGCTTAAAGCAAGCCTGTGTATCAGGTCTTCTTTCAGCTCAGGCTGAAGTTGGTTTCATGGGGAAGAGACGGACGAGGCCGCTTCAAATAGTTTCCATGGCAGATAGCACAAGTTTGCTGGGTTCTAGCAGGAAATCTGTCTGACAAGAGCATGTCTTGCAGGAGAGGAATTCCTGCAGCCTTTGCTTTCTGACTGATAGGATTATTGTCATTAAGGAGCAGGCTATGCCCAGAGAGAAGTGGGGTGAATGAATTGAGTTAGAATTGTAGGAGGGACAAGCAGATGTTAGCAATTTGTGAAGTGGTTTAAACTGGGAAATCAAGGGACGAAGGGCGCTTTCAGTCATCAGTGCAGAGAGCTGGTGGATCAGCCTTTGGCAGTGGGCTGGGGGTGTCTGGGTGTGCCTTAAGAGGGAGGTTGCACAGTCGAGACCTTACGATGGCAAGGCTTAGGTTTGGCTGGTGCTGGAGGGCCTCTTCCACCATTCCCCTCACTTGGGATGTTCCCAATCTGTGTGGGTGGAGGAAGATTGTGCTTCTGCCTGGCCTCAGGGTCAAGCAGTAAAGTGCAGGGCCAGCCAGGACTAGTGAGCCTAGGTTTGTGGTGGTGACTCTCAGAGATGAGCGCAGGTTTGTGGTGGTGACTCTCAGAGATGTTTTCTATTTTGTTTGCTGAAGGGAGCTGAAGCGGCTGGCTCAAATGCTTGAGGAGGAAGCAAAAGCCTTAGAGGAGGAAGAGAAGCGGAAGGAGGAAGAGAAGTGGAAGAAGGAAAAGAAGGATTTCTCCTTGGGGAAGCAGCCTGCAAAAACAGGGAAGAAATTAAGGAAATCCCCAGAGAAGAAGAAAAGCAAACCCCCAGATAGGAAGGAAAGCAAACTGCTAGAGAAGGATAGCAATCCCCCAGAGAGGAAGGATAGCAATCCCCCAGAGAGGAAGGATAGCAATCCCCCAGAGAGTAAGGAAAGCAATCCCCCAGAGAGTAAGGAAAGCAAACCCCGAGAGAAGAAGGAGACCAAAATACCAGAGAAGAAGGAAAGTAAACCCCCAGAGAGGAAGGAAGGTAAACCCCCAGAGAGGAAGGAAAGCAGATCCCCAGAGATCAAGGAAAGCAAGCCCCCAGAGAGCAAGGAAAGCAAACCCCCAGAGAGGAAGGAAAGCAAACCCCCAGAGAGGAAGGAAAGCAAACCCCGAGAGAAGAAGGAGACCAAAATACCAGAGAGGAAGGAAGGTAAACCCCCAGAGAGGAAGGAAGGTAAACCCCCAGAGAGGAAGGAAGGTAAACCCCCAGAGAGCAAGGAAAGCAAACCCCGAGAGAGGAAGGAAAGAAAATCACCAGAGAGGAAGGAAACCAAAATACCAGTGAAGAAGGAAAGTAAACCCCCAGAGAGGAAGGAAAGCAAACCCCAAGAATGGAAGGAAAGCAATCCCCCCGTGAGGGAGGAAAGCAAACCCCCAGAGAAGAAGGAAACCAAAATACGATTGAAGAAGGAAAGCAAATCACCGGAGAGGAAGGAAAGCAAATCACCGGAGAGGAAGGAAAGCAAACACCGAGAGATGAAAGAAAGCAAAACCCCAGAGAGGAAGGAAAGCAAATCCCCAGAGAAAAAGGAAACCAAATTACCAGACAGGAAGAAAATCAAAATCCTAGAGAGGGAGGGAACCATAATCCCAGAACAGTGGAAATACAAAGCCCCAAAGATGTGGAAAAGCATAATCACAGAGAAGGGGGAACCCAAAGCCCTTGGAAAGGGGGAACCCAAAGCCCCAGAGGAGGGGGAAACCAAAATCCTAGAGTACTCAGCTGAGATGGAGAAGAGGTTTCAGATCTATGAGTCATCGCAGCAGGACAACGCACAGGTTTTCTCCTCCTGTGACAAGGTTCAGGGTTCTGTACAGTTACCTGTGATCCAAAATGAAAACACATCCCAGCCTTCAGCTGAAAACAAGCTTCACAAGACCATAAAGCCTCAGGAGAAGGTGGAGAAGAAGCCTGAACAAAAAGGTGGAGGCCAAAGGAGTCTTCAGTCATCTCATCTGGAGACACGAAGCGAAGTTGCAGAAGGGGCAGTCAGAGATGAGCATGTCAGGGTGCGGTGCTTGGACATCCAGGTCACAGATCCAAAGGCCATGATTAGGGAGATCCTGAGGGATGGGAGGCTGCCAACAAAAGATAAGGTAAAACCTTGGAAGGCTCAGATTTTGAGCTTGCTGTGGTCTTGGGTCCTGGAGTATTGTGTCCCCCCAGGTGATAATGGCACAGAGCCTTGTCCAGGCCCCTGATGATGTTCCACAATGACTCCGTAGCATCTGTGTGGATGGGGAGGTTATCACCATCCATCCCTCAGTGGGCAGAAAGTGGGAGTGCTCTGTGTACAAGTATCCCATCTGTTCAGAGTTTCCCAGCCTGGAAATCATTAGAAATGGTCCCAGGACAGGGCAGCTCATGGTCATTGTTTTCTTCAGCTGAGTCACTTGGGAGAGGTTTCTGTCCCAGTCCTGCTTGTAGCTCTTGCCTCTGCTCTGGAGCCTGCTCACCCCACTGGGCATAACAAAGCACTTGTATACTTCAGATAAATCAAAAACCCCATTGCTAAAAGATCAGTGCCTTTAAAGAAGGAGCTGTGAGGATGAAGGTAAGAGAAGTATAAGCAGGATTTTCTGTTCTGTTTTAGATGCTGAGACATCTGGGACTGCATCCCGAAGGGCCTCCCCTGCCCCCTGCTGCTGTCTTCTCCATAGTCAACTACCCAGAGGAGTGGTTGGGTTCTGCAGAGTGTGTGAAGCCCTTCACCATTGTTGCACCGGAAGGTGCTGCTATGGAAGACAATCAGGTGGGTGCTCCAGTGGTGCTGGCACTGAAGGTGCCAGGGCAGGGACCAGGCTAGATGGGGGCATGGGGGACAGGTTGGATGGAGAAGGATCACTGTGGAGAGGTAGTGAAGATGTGATGGGGCCCCATGTCTGCAGGTCTCCTTTCTGTCAGGGATGGGACAAAAGCGACAGCTCTGCGGGAGACAGAGCAGTTCTGTAAGACAAGAGGGAAAAAAAATCACCTAAAACTGTCAACTTCCTTTGAGAACAGGGTCCTGAAGTGAGAAGGGGTGTCCTAGGTAAAACAAACACCAGTAAGGAAGACCAAGACCCTGGGCAGGTGGACTTGTTTATTTATTCTCTCTTCCATTGGTTGAGAAATACCTGCTTTGCTTTCCAGGATGGGGATGTCTTAGGGCTCACCTGTCCCTCCCTTTTCTCTCTCCCCTTAGGCCAAGGCCCCAGATGCCAAGGGCAGTTCTGCCGAGGGCCAACCAAAGACACATAAAGCAGCCAGCAGAGACAACTCTCCAAAGGAGAACCATATCTCCACACACAGAACAGAAAGTCCCCAGGATTCCTCTGCAACCAGATCCAACAGTGTGCTGAAAAGAGCCTCAACCCCCACAGAATTCCACAGGTGAGCCACATGGGAAGAGGTGATGCCTCTGCTTCTTGGTCCTCTTGCCAAACAAGGTCCGTCATCCCCAGCTCCACAGTGACCCTGTGCCAGTGCCTCCACGGGATGGCCAGTGCACCCTCCTTGTTTCATTTGCTCCTTAGCAATGTCTGAAGCCTCCTCTTTAATTGCCAGGCTGAAACGGTACCGATGGATAGTGCCTGACCACGGTGAGGTGGAACTGAAGGTCCACTTCTCCACCAAAAGGCCAGGGAAGTTTGAGCACACACTGAGGTTTGAGCTCGTGGAGACAAAGCGCCAGTACGAGCTGCCCTGCAGTGGCACGGGCGTGTACCCCAGCATCAGCCAGAACCCGTGGTAAGGCTGGCCCTTGGCAGCCTCCCACACTGCTGCCCCCTGAACTCACAGCCAGGGCTGCCCCTTGGTGCTTCTGGCCTGGGCAGGTGGTGCTGCTTGAGGTCACCCAGCATCTCTTCCTGTGCTGGGAGCTGGGAAGGCAGATGGTGCCTCAGCCACCAGGAAGGGTTATGGCTTTCTGACTACATTTCCTACTTGGAGCATCTCGTAATTCCTTCTTCCCCACTTTCTCTGCCCAGGCTGGTGTTTCCACAGTGGAGGGAGACCATGGAGGCAGATGAAATCATCTTCAAGGAATATGTTGAGAGCACAAAGCAATTCCACTTTGGACCTCTGCTGTGTGGGAAATCAAGAGAGTGGTATGTGCTCCCTGCTGGGCCTTGTTCTTTCCTGGACATGCTTGGAGAGACATGCTGTCCTGCTGGCACAATCCAGGGCAGTCCCCAGCAGAGTCCTGGGAGACACATGGGATTGAAGGACCACAGATGTGTGAACTTGAGCAGATAAGAGGCAAATGGGCCTTGGAGGAGCTGCTCTGCCTACCCGGTGGGTGTCTTGGTGGCCGCCTTGGTGGCCAGAGCCGCATGCTGCTTCCAGACCAAAGGAGACTTGGGGGGCAACTTCTGTCCCCCTCCACATCTCAGCTTCACCCTGTAGGGAATGAACTGTATGGTGGTTTTAGAGGTGCTTTGAGCTCTGCAGGTAGCCTGATTGAGCAATTCTTCTGTAGATGGTTTTGTGAACCTTTCATTAATCTGTAATTAATAATAAGATTTATGGTTCACCTGCCAATGGGTGTCAGGGGGAATGTACAGCATCATGTACATTTTCCTGTGATGACATTGCATCCTCACTGCTAGGTAAAGTCTGCCTAAACACGCTGTCATTGAAGCTATTGTGTATTTCTACTTTTACTGTCACTTTTTTTTTTAAATACTATTTAACATTAAATTCTTGTCTCCATGGGAGATCTGGAGGGCTAGGTCTATTTTGCCAATGTAAGGAAATGAAATCAAAATAGTTTAAAAAACCAGACAATCTTTAGCCAGGTTGATGGATAATCTGGGATTTCTCTTTGCCTTTGAGAGAAGGGTCCTTGTTATCTATTTGCATTCCTCTTGGGAATTGATGCTTTAAATTTCCTTCTCAGATGTTGAGCTAACGCATGAAATCCAAAGGATTTTTATGACTTTTATGAAAGAGATTAGCTAAACTTTTTTCCAAAAGAGAAGAGTTTAAAGAAAGAGTTTTCTTTCTTTGTACTCAGCAGGGAAGGCACCCCAAGAAGGGGAAAGAACCCATGTGCCTGGTGTACTGTTGCTTTTCTAGGCACCCTTGAATTTACATTGTATTAAAAACTCTTGAAGTGGCCTGAGCATCATCAGGCTTCTGGGGTGGAGGCACCAAGTCCAGGGGAAGGCATCAAAGTAAGGCAAGGATGAGCACACGTCCATGCCCCTGACTGGGATCCATTTCCCTCACTTGTTTGTTAGAACTGGGTCTTCCAGCACCGCTTCTTTGGGTGCACATGGAGCTCTCCTCGACGTGTGGCAAAGGCAACAGTCTCCTCTGCAGCCTTTTCCCCTTTTGTGGACAGGTACAAGGCCCGGAACTGTCCCGGCAACTCAGAGAATTTAACCATCCTCAACAACTCCCCTGTGGATGCAGAGGTCCAGTTCTCCTTTGAGAATGATGGGAAAGCAGTGACATTCCTTTTGGACCCTCCCAGCATGACACTCAAACCAAAGGAGAAGCAGGTAGGAGGAGGGCAGGTAGAGCTGGCACTGTACAAGTGCCCAGGAGCTGCTCCTCCTGCTCACACACAGTGCTCTTTCTATTTCTTTCTGTGGGGCCGGGTCCAGGAGCTGACCATTTGGGCATACCCCACTTCCCCTGGCTTCCTGGAAGACAAACTCATCTGCTGCATTGAGAAGAACCCAGACCCAGTGGTTTTCAGCCTGTGCTGCCATGGGGTGCACGTGATGCTGGAGGTCAGCCCCCTGGAGCTGTCTTTTGACAAGCTGCTTCTGCACAGGTCAGTCCTCCCACAAGCACTCCAGGACTTGTGACAAAGAGAAAATGTTTGACCTGGTTTCCAGGGCATGGATGGAGCTGCTGCAAGTTGCATTCAGTGGTGAGGCTGGTGTGACCGTCCAGCAGCTGATGCCAAGTGCCTTCCTGTCTCTGCAGGACTGACAGCAGGACCTTGGTCCTGAAAAACAACACCCTACTGCCCATGGCCTGGCAACTCACTGGGCTGGATGACCTTGTTGAGGCCTTCTCCTTGTCACAAGATAACGGCATCATTGATCCCCGCTCAGAGTTTGATGTGACCCTGAATTTCAAGGCCGAGCAGATTGGCAGCATTGAGAAGACCCTACGACTAGAGGTGAGAGGGACTGGGCCCTGCCCTGCAGCTGTGTGCTCTTAGGGATGGACTCAGGAAGAGCTGCACCTGACAGATTCAAGGGTGCTGTGACCCCAACCTCTGCCTCTACACAGCGTTTGCCAGGACGTGCAGTGCATCCACATCCCCCCAAATAACCAGACACTGCATCCTGAGCCTGTACCACAACCACTTTGTCCCTGTGAGTGGTTGAAGGCTGTTGTTTGGTTGTACAGACTGCAGTGTTATCTCTACATTCCTCTTGGACTTTGTCTGAACCTCTTGCATAGTGCAACAAACACTCCCGCTGGGATTTTGTTCCCCGTGGTTTAGGGGCTGCGTTTCAGAGAGGGTGCTAGGTGATTGGAGAGGCATGTCAATGCCATCTGCTCTGAGACACCTCACAGTTCTTGTGGTTGTTCTTACATCCCTGTGCCTCTCAAGGATGCTTTGGCAGCAGCATTCCCTGCTGTAGGAGCACAGACTGATAGGGCTTTTTTCTGCAGCAGAATCCCACTGGGGCAGGTGAACAAAGCATGGGAGTCCACCAACATTTGTGAAGCCAAGGAGGCCACAGAGGAAGCTGCCAGCAGAGACAAGGACTTACAGGCTGTCTACTAAAAGAATCATCTGAACAATGTTTGTTTCTTGCTGCTTCAGGTTTCAGATACAGGAAACATCCTGGGGATTGTTCAGGCTGAAGACATTGAGATCTCTGCAGAGGTCTGTGATGTTTCTCTGAGTATCGACATGCCTGAAGGTCAGTGGATGCCTCCCAAAGAAAGCAGTCCAGGTGCACTGCACTGCCTTGGGAGGTGGGAGACCAAAGCATTTGGGATGGGATGGGATGGGATGGGATGGGATGGGATGGGATGGGATGGGATGGGATGGGATGGGATGGGATGGGATGGGATGGATACATAAAGCACATACCCTGCAAGCTGTGTGTAATAAAACCTCATCAGGGCACTGACAGCCTTAAGTCTCTCCCCTCTGACCTTTGAAGTGTACAGCTTCACGTGCAGATTGGATTTGGGGGCTTTGAAACCACAGAGATGTGAACAGGCAGTTGGCAACTGCCACAGGCTCAGCACAGCATATAAAGTAATTGGATTTGTGCTTGGAAGTGAGGAAATGGAAGCCAAGCTCCTAAGGCTTAGCTACTAAGCTTGCAGATATTTTGAGTAAGAAGAGAACGGGCAGACAAGTAGCTGGAAAACACTTTCAAGAACAGAAACTTGCTGAAAAGGGTTTTGTGCCAAGACCTCCATGTAGCTTGTGACCTGGTGTATTCTGCAGCAGCTCACAAATACCGTGTTTGACCTTGTTCTGCGGGTTTTCTGCAGGTCCAGATGGAAGCTTGGAATTTGGAACCATTCATGTCCTGGAAAATGTGAAGAAAGTCCTGAGTCTAAAGAACAAAGGGATACACAACATTGAGTACCGGTGAGTCCATCTACCTGGTAGTGAACATTTCCTGGGGTTGCCAGGCCTGCCTTCTGCCTCTGTCAATGGCTAGAACGTGTTTCAATGCTGGCTACCTCTTGATAAATACAAAACCTGGGCTCTCTAATCTCAACTATTTTACCAAAGAACCCAGCCATAAACCAGCAGTTTTCCACAGCCCAAGAGGAACCCAAAAGAGAGTTCCCGAAATGTCAGCCACTGAAATGCTGAGATTCATTGCCTTTCTTTGATGGTCACCTCCTTTCTCTTTCTGAAACTCTGTAAAGAAGTGAATGAAAAATTTTGGTGTCAAGGGTTCTTGCAGTAACCTCGTGATTGCCTGCACTCTCTGACAAGATCCAGGATTCCCTGAGCAGAGTTGGACTCTCCCTTTTCTTTTTTTTCCCTAATCCTATACAAAGTCCTGGCTGTGCTGGTGGGATGTATACTTTTAACTGCAGAGATCTCCATTCCTTCCCTTTCTCCCCTTCAGTTTTGTGCTGAAGAATGCAGGTCCCAGGATGCAAGATTTGGCATCCCACTTCACTATTGAGCCTCAGTCGGGCATGCTGATTGCCTCCCAGCCTGGTGTGAATGTTGAGATGGTCTTCCACCCCACAAGGGAAATGGTCGTCAAGAACAAACCCATCCTGTACTGCCAGGTGAGCCCCCTGGGCCAGGCTCTGTTATCACACGGTGTTTTGGGAGCATCAACAGGATAGGTATCTAAAGGAAGGAAGGCTTTAACTGGAGAATCCTCTCTCCTACATACACAAAGTCTTTCAAAACCATTGGGAGGCTTCCTAAGTGGAGCTGAGAATCTGACTCTGGAGGAGGTGCTTAAACCTCCTAAGGGAGGGTAAATTGATGGAGGCCTGGGGTGGAGGCTGGCGACTGGGGTAGAGCAAGCTGGCCTCTTGGCTTTGTTTACCACCCCTTCCTGTGCACACAGGTGACAGATGCCAGCTCAGGGGAAGGAAGCCAGACTGTTGCCACCATCCCAGTGAGGGTGTCGGCAAAAGCTGTGTACAGCAAGTACAGTATTGAGCCTGCCTCACCCATCAACTTTGGGGCCATGCTCAAGGGCACCAAGAAGACCCAGACTGTTGTGCTGGAGAACAGAGGCATGCTCAACTTCAAATTCCACATCCTCCAAGCACCCGAGGATGCATCTGCATTGGAAAGCAAAAGGTATGAGAAGCCCTGCACCACCCTTCCTGTCTGAGGAGGCACCACCCCATGGCTGGTATGTGGCAGGCAGCCAGGAGACCTGGGCTATCATCCATCTGCATCCCTAGCTTGGGGAGAGGGAGCAAAACATCACCTTGGTATCCCCATGTGTACTATGAAGCTGGTGGTAGAGCTGCTCTGTCGAGCACTGGGTGCTGCAGGCTGCTCTCTGGGAGCCATCAGCAGCAGGAAGGCTTTCCTCTGTGGGGAGGAAAGCCAGCTTTGACCTCAGAGAAAGGCAGGGGAGCTCAGCATGACAGACACCTCTGCTTTCTCCTTCCTCAGCTCAAAACAAGAGGAATCCGCTCCACCAGCGACAAAGCTGAAATCAAGCTCCTTGACACAGGTGGGTGACTCTTGCTCCCCAGCAGTGCTGCTGCAGGGGATGTGAGAACATGCTGCTGTGCCCAGGCTGGGGGCTGATCACCACAGGGTGGGATGTAGTCTGCAGGATGGAGTCCAGGATGTGCTCAGTCCCACTGACAGTCCTGTACTCTGGCTCAGACCTGGAGCTGTGGGGTCAACAGAGGGGAGCAGGTCCTGTGTTTGACAGCTGCTAGCCAGCATAGGTGTGTGAACACCACAGAAGCAAAAACATCCCCCACTAAACTCCCAGTCCACAGAGCTCAGAACACATTGCTTTTTCTTCTTCCCAGTCCCTTAGCTCTCTCCCATCATTTCTCACAGCCATTTCTACTGTCCTGTGTTACCTCTGGAGGTTGAAGGATCACAGCTACCACCTTCATTCTGTACACACAAACTCCTTTCTCTCTGTCACTTGTGACAGGCTTGCAGCTCCTCTTGGCTGGTTGGTCTCAGCCTGGAGCTGCCTTTGGGCCATGGATTCATCCTTCCCTGCCCTGGGACTGGGTACTTGGCCCCAGCTGGAGGCCAAGGCAGGACATACTCTTTGCTGGGGTGCTCAGGGCACAGCTATTAGCCATCAGCCTCTCTTGGAACTTTTTCTGCAGGGTTACCTCAGTCTTGGCATGTTCACGGTGTCCCCCTGCTCCGGCTCTGTCGCTCCGTGGGGCCAGCAGAAGATCACAGTGGAATGCCTCGCAGGGCAGGAGGGGACATGTGAGGAGCAGCTCTACATTGACATCATGGGCAGAGACCCCAAGGACAATCCCGTGGGCATTCCCTTTACCCTGATTGCCGAATCCTGCCTCCCAGGTACATCCTGTCCATAGGTTCCCTTGGTCACACCTGCTGCTGATCAGCACCTCAACTTGCTGCTAGGATAGAGAGGCACACTAACCCTGGTGTCCCACCTTAAAATCCTTGAAGAGGTTCCAGCCCTCTTCAAGTCCACCAGTGGACTCATCCCTCCCAGGCTGAGAGGGATGCACGGAAGGATAAAAGGAAAGCAATGCTCTCTAAGACTGAGGATGACTGAGCTCCATCCTCACAGCCAGCTCCCCCACCCAAGCTTGGGTTTAGCAGTCACATCGGCAGAAGGGGCTCATCAAGCCTTCTGAGAGGCCAGCAGGGTGCAGATAAATTCATCAGGGAGGCTTTTCCACGCTCATTCCTCTTGTCTGTCCACAGCACTTGTTGAGGATGTCACGTTAACCTTCGAGGAGTACCCGATCTGCAGCAGCACCAACCTCAGCTGCAAGCTGCGGTCAGTCAAAGGCACGGGTCTGTTTGTCAGAGAAGAGAACAAATTTGTCTTCACCAAGGTTCTGGTTGGGCAAGAGGCTGAAGCTCATTTCAGTGTCTACAATACAAGTGGTCTGCCATGTGACGTGGTCCTCTCCAACAAACCCCTGCCTGGAAAGGTAAGATCAAGAGGCCAAGGTGATGGCTGCCCTCTAAAGGCCTTGTGAGAGTTTGTTTTGTTCTCCAGATGGATTGCTTCCTGTGGCCCAGACTAGTCTAGCTTAGTGCAGGTTAAAGTGCAAGGGAGAGCAGCAGAGCCAGGGAACAGCTGTGTTGAATTTTGCATGTCCCAAGCAAGGTTTTGGCTCACACCTCTGGGTCTTCAGTGGGAAGCACACTCAGAGAGGGGCTGTTATGAACTGACATGCCAGGGCTCAAAGCAGAGCATTTCCTCGGGCTCCCTGGCCTTTCCTTCTATTTGAAGGCCAGTTCTAGGTTATTTGCAGGGTTTTTCCATGCAGCGCCCACCTTCCGTATATGCTGGGGCAGCTGCCAGCACTCAAAACACACAATGCTTTAGCACGAGGTCAGCATTCCCTGGGAGAGAGGGAGCCTGCCTCGGGAAGCAGGAAGGATGACACACTGTCTGGGGCTGTTCTCAG